>NC_091031.1:9964249-10576570 GCF_041296385.1 Aphelocoma coerulescens | reverse complement strand
AAACGTTGTTGGGAGCAAAGAATGGAAAGCGCTTTTCACTTGGGAAGAACGTGTGTGTTGCTGGTAAAAAAATGGCTGGTCTGGCAAGACATGAGCAAGGACAACAGTCACGGCAGGAGAATGACTTGATGCAAAGCCGTGGGGCCATGGCGTTCTCAGAGGAGCTCTGTCCTCTGGTGTCTCTGCACTGTTTTGCCTTCTGGGAGAGGCAGTTGCACTATTATAGGCAGGGGAGCTTTAAGAGTGCTTCATTATCCAGGTTAAGAAGGTGAAGAGCACTGAAAGCACCGGCAGCTTCCATGCATGGGACCAGCCCTGTGGAGCCTGATCATTTCAACTGAATGCAGAAATGAAATGTATTTTCCTGGTGATTTTTTTCGAGGTGAACACCATTCACTTATCAGAAAAAGAGAATTGGGTTGCAAATAGGTTTTTCTTCTGGTGTAAGTGATGGTGTGTGTAGTTGCTCTGCTTGTGCTGTGCTGAGCAGGGAAGTGGGGAGGGTGGAGGGGGGCTGTGTCCGTGCACAGGGCTGGCAGTCAGATACATTTTATGCAGTGCAGCATTTGAAAATAAAGATTGATTTCTGTAGGCAATATATATTTTTACTTCCTTAGTCAGGTTTGACTAGAATACCATCAGAACTTTTTATACTGGTCAAGCTTCATATTCTTGCTCTCCTTTCCTTTTTTTTTTTAGAAAGCAGTATTTATTTATAGTCATGCACATCAGGAGCTGAATGTGCTGTTTTAATTGAACCTTAGAGAATGGCCCACAGCAGACAAACCAGAGCAGTTCTTGGTGTGAGTTCCAGAGAGTCTCAGACTGAACACAAGTGTTCCTGCAGGTACCACTGGTGTTCTCTTGAGTATGGGGGTTGGAAGAGAACGTTCCCATCCGAGGGAAGGTGCAAAGCCTATGGAAAATTTCTGTCTTTCCAAAATTGTGAAAAACGGTAAACTCCACCTGTTTCAGAGCAGTGACATCTCATGCATTTTGACATATATTGGGTACTTGCTCTCTTTCATGGGTTTCTGTTGCAACAGGTTTCACCTTCAGGTCTGTATTTGATCCCTTGTGATTTGTTTGTGGTTGTGGAGTCTTCAGGGCCAAGTCTCTGCCCCATCTCTTACTGACCTGTGGCTGTGCTCTGCACAGCAGCCTTTGTCTGCCTTTCTCAAGGTCTCTGCTGTCACATTGGGCCTGTATTTTAAATATTGCAGTACTGTGTTAGGGCCAAATACCTTTTCTGCACAGAGGACAGTCTGGAAAACCACAACTGCACGAAGCAATGATAAGTAAAAATAAATTAGTCGGAAGCACCTGCTCAGAAGAAAGAATTGGTGTTAGAGCTGAGCCAAGTTAAAGCAGAATTTGGACAAGGCAAACCTCTGTCCCGAGGCTTTGCAAAATCAGCCCATGAGTCACCTGTTACACTGATTTCTCTAAAGCTCATTTGCAGCTGACTCGTACTGCAGAGACAAATACAGGATTCCTGTCTTCTCCCAAATGTTTTGGCAGCAGTGTCATGTCCTTTATCTTGTTCTTCTGTGCTCTAAAAGGCAGAACCAGCTGACCCAGGAAGCTTATGGTAGACTGGGGGGAGTGTGGCAAAGGCCCAGAGAGATTTTTGGATGGAGGGATATGTCCCTTGCCTCATGGCAGTGGGAGCAACTGATGTCATGCTTTTTTCAGCCTCTCAAATTGACCATGCCCATCATTTTTCCCTTGGCATTTCCAGGAGGGAGACTTTCTTTGCAAGTGAGGGGGTTTATTTTTGTTATTGTAGTTGTCTATGGGGTTTTGTTGTTCTTTGGCATTTGTTTTTTTCTTTCTTTGGAGTTTTGTTTGTTTATTAAAACAAAAATGTTGTTTAGGCAACTGTTGGGATTTCCCTGCCCTGTTCAGTGACAACAGGGAACACAGATGTGTTCCCTGTGTGTTTAGGAGGCCCAAGGGTTGTGTTAAGTGCTCACTGGGAGGAGGCAGAGCTGGTCAAGGAGGGGAAGGGAATGTGCTGGGGGTGCTTGGAGATGCTTTGTCAGTGCATATTCAGTATTTTCCCAGTCCAGTATTAGAAACGAAGCAAACTCCCTCTGTACTCATTGTACCCAAATTCCCTGTACCCCAGTGCCCAGCCCACAAGGAGGGAGCTCAGCTCTGGCAGGGGAAGGTTTGTGACAGGGCTTCTCTCTCAGGGCTGTGCTGGGTGCTGGTGTGGGGCCGAGCGGGGCCAGGCTGCCCAAGTGGGTCTCCCCTCTGGAAGCTTTACCAGATGACAGGTTTCATTTGGGAACAAGATTTGTTGGGAGCCTGGTGCTGTGCAAGGTGAACCTGTGTTCCCCAAGGCCAGTGGGGACCCCTGGGTACCCCACAGACAGGGAGGATAGGGCACAGTCCTGGCAGGGGCCAGTCCACAGAGCTCTGCTGTGTGTGCCCACAGCATACCCAGGCCCAGCCTCCTTGTACTGGAAAATACCAGTGGAGAGCAGCATCTCCTCTGAGTGGCTGGCATCCATAACCCTGACTGAAGAGCTGCTGCCATCCCAGGCTGGGGACTAGTGACAAGATGTCTGAGGAATGAGGATTGGCCCCTTTTGTCTACCCGAGGAAGGCAACACATTCCTCATGTGCTGCCTGCATAGCCCATGGAGGAGCTTAATTAATGAGTGATACTTAAGCCACACGGGTGAAGCTTGGCTGTTTTAGGAGTGTTCTCAGCACCAGCATGGGCAGAATCAGGGCCTGAAGAGGTGCAGAGGCTGTGGCCTTAAACAACTACAAAAGCTCCATGTTGCCTTTTCAGTCCAGATCCTGGAATGATGCAGATAAGAGGGACCCTCAGGAGGTCTGTAGTCCAACCTCCTGCTCAAAGCAGGGGCAACTACAGGGTTAGACCAGGTTGCTCAAAATTTTAAAACAGCTAGGGCACAAAAACCTCCAAGGGTGGAGACTACAACCTCTCTAGATGTGTAAAAACAATGTTTCCAACTAAAGCAAATATTTTTCTTTATATCCAGTTTGAAGTTACCATTTCAACCAGCATTTTAACTTCACCAGGATGAAGAGCCTGATTTCATCCTTGACAACCTCCTCAGGCTGCTATTAGGTCCTCCTGAAGCCTTTTCCTTCCCAGGCTGGGCAAGCTGTGTTCCCTCATCCACTCCTTGTGTTGTACATGATGACCAGCTCGAGGGCCCTCACCATCTTGACCTCAGATTCTCCTCAAACTGTGCCTCTTCTCTAGGGCACGGAAGTGTTGTGGCAGGTGGTTTTGGGAGCTGAGCTTGGGCAGCACCCACTGATCTCTGCACAGCCACGGGTCCTGTCACTTTGTCACAGCAGGCAGTCGGGATGGGCAGGTGGGATTTGCTCCCTGAGGAATGCACAGGGGCTGTTCTGTGTTCTGTGCTCTGGGGCAGGGGCCCTGCCTGGCCCATACGTGTTCACACCGTGTTTGCTGTGGGCCCATGGTGGAGCTGAATGATGGTGCTGTCTGTCCCCAGCCAGAGCAGCCTGCTGGGCCTGGAAGGGACTGCTGGACCATTTCAGGGCTGGTATTTCCCACTGTGCTGCATTTACCTGCCACCTCCAAACAAACTCCCATTCCTGGTGGTGCCAGCTGAGCCCCTGTGCTTCCAAGGGTTGGTAAATTGAGGATCTTGCTGGCCTGGGCCTGCAGGTGCTTCTCAGTTGCTGGCCCAGCTGTCAGCAGACATGCTCAGCTCGGTGCAGATTTGTACCAGCACCTTCTTTGAGACAAAAACAACCTCAGGAGCACTTTGAAGCCATGCCAAAGCACAAATCAGCCAGCTTGGCTCAGAGGCCAGCTGCAGGGACAGTGAAGAGGGCAGGGAAGAGGCTGCAGTGTTCAGGAAAGCTCTGCTCTGCCGGTTGCAGTGGCTCCAGGATTGGAAGTTGCCTTTGTGTCTCAGGTCCCTGTTCCTGGATATCTAGGGTACAAAAAGGTGGCAAAGGGGATTGCTGCAGGCACAGCAGACTTAAGTACAGGTCAGAGCAGGTTGTGCAGAGGGCACCAAAACACCTAATATTGAGGCCAAGGCATGGGACAGAGTTGGAGACAACAGTGGGGTGCTGGAAGATGGCAGGGTGCACCTGGGCTGACACCTGGCCATGTGGCTGTCGCTCTGCTCATGTCTGCTCTGCTCTGGCTTCCACACCCTGTATCCCTCCAGGCTCTTCCCAGCCCTGTTGCTTTTCCCAGACCTCCTCCCCTGGGGTGAGCAGTGTAGTGCTGCTGACACAGGGCTTCAGCTGTGACACACTCACGGCTCAAGCTCCTTAGTGCTGATAAAAGCAGCCCCAGCCAGCCCTGCTTGGTGATGTTCTGGCAATGGCAGACTGAGCATCACTGTTGGCCAGCCCTGCACAGTGCTGCAGGCTGTGGGGCAGTGAAGCTGCTGTCATGGGAGCCCTTCAGAAACTGCAGATGGTGGCACTGAGCTTCAGTGATGAAGTGACCTGTCTGAAACTCAGCATCCTCCTCCCACCACCCAGAGCCACTTCATCCTTGTTCACAGCCTGAGGAAGAAAGCAAGTCTTCCTCATCCCCAGCTTGGGTCAAGGTCATGTGTGGTTGGAGATACTGTTGCTCTTTCTCCCCTTCTCCAGTGTCTTTGAAGATATCTAAATTTTCTGAGCCTTTTCTCACTTGATCAGACTTGCATGGACCCAGCACTGACCCGGCATTCCGAAGGTGTGCTCCCATCAGCCCACAGCCAGCATTGGGGATGAATAAAGGCTCTCACATGGTCTTCAGTGAACTGCAGGGTGGAGCTGTAGGCTGAGCATTGAGTTGGGCTCTTCACCACCTCTCTGCAAATCAGGATGTGTTTTCACTCAGGTAAAGCAAGCAATGCATGGACTGCTGAGGAGTCAAACAGAGCTGGGAACCGCCTGTCCTGATGCACTGAGGTTGCTGGTAGCAACCAAGGCTTTCCAGCCCCTCCTGCTGAAGCAGTGTACTCATCTGGAGCATCCAGAGCTGTGGCTGTGTGCTGGGGCTGCTCAAGAGCTCCCCAGCCTTGGGGTAGCAAGTCTATACTCAGTGAAGCAGGTGTGCTGGTCTGTGCTGCAGGGGGAATGGCCACAATCCTTACTTTAGACATGAAAAGACAAGCAGCTCAGTTTTACTGGACTGCTCTTAGGTTTGGTGGCCTAAAAGGAAGGGCAAAAAACTGGCTATTTGCCTCCAGAGGAGAATTTTAAAGTTTGGTTTGGTTCAAGTGGAAACAGGTGTTTTTTAAAGGAAGCTGTGCTGGTGGTGGAGTGTCTAGCCCCTGACTTCTAGCAGCTCTGCATCAGTTGTACATGTTGCTGGGAGTGTGAAGATTTGTGCTGGGGAGACCTGGGCAGGAATGATTGCACCTGTCTCTGTGCAAGAGCCAGCTCATTCCATGTTTAAAGCTGTGTATTACTAGTTTAATAAAGCAGGTTCCTTCAGCGTGCCAGGGAACTTACTCAGCTGCAGCTTACAAAACCTCCTTGTTCTCCCAAAGTTCTTTGTGCAAAAATAGATAGACACCAACCAGTAAATCCACCTTTAATTTGCAGGGGTACATTGAGCTATGAGTGTGCCCTTTTCTGAATGAAGGGCAGCAATAAAAGCTCCCTGGCAGCACCAGGGTGGGATGAGAGAGCCTTGCAAGGCAATGTGGCTCGTGGTGACAGCACCCTCGTGACCTTCACCTCAGGACAGCTCTGTGTCTGCAGTGATGTTGGTAGCACAGAGCAACAGATGTACCTGCAGCTGCCGTGGGTCATTGCTCAGTGCCAACTTGTTTTCCTGCACTCTGCTCCCACCTGGGCACCTGAACCAGCAAGAGAACACCGGGAGAGTGGCTCTTGCTGCCTGAGGGTTCTCTTTGTTCTGCTTCCACAGCTGGGTGTGGGGACTTTGCCAGCAGTGTGGCCAAGAGGGCAATGACAGCTGGGTCTGTACCAGCCATGGTGTGGCCAGCAGGACCGGGAGGGTGACCATCCCCCTGTGCTGGGCACTGCTGAGGCACTTTGAATGCTCAGTCCAGTTCTGGGCCCCTCATGACAAGAAGGACATTGAGGGGCTGGAGTGTGTCCAGGGAAGGGGACGGAGCTGGGGGAGGGTCTGGAGCACTACTAGTGGCTGAGAGAGCTGGGAAAGGGGCTCAGCCTGGAGAAAAGGAGGCTCAGGGGGGACCTTGTGGCTCTCCAGAACTCCTGACATGAGGATGCAGCTGGTGGGGCTCTGCTCCCAGGGAACAGGGACTGGATAAGACAAAAGAGTCTAAAGCTGTTCAGGTTGGACATCAAGAGGAAATTCTTGATTGGGGAGGGTGGTCAAACACTGGAACAGACTGCCCAGAGAGGTGGTGGAGTCCCCGACCCTGGAGGTGTCCAAGGAAGGCCTGAACATGGGACTCGGTGCTCTGGGTGACAAGGTGGGGATGGGACACAGCTTGGACTTTATCTTGGAGGTCTTTTCCAACCCCAATGATTGTGTGGGTGAGGTCCAACCCTCTTGCCTTGAGCATGCCTGGGAGCAGGAAATGTCCTGTCTGAATTACAGTGGCAGTTTGGTGTCAGGACAAAGCCCCAAACTGCTCACTGGTCTGGTGTGCCTCAGCTTTTTGCTCTCAGTACATCCACTGTGCTGAGTTCAAAGGGCCGATCACAAGGGATGCGTGCTAAAATAAGCTTTCCCCTCATCCTCCAGGCTTAGGGGGATTCTAGGAATTCATGGTTCATGAGATATGTGACTGTGGTGTCCATTTTTAGTGACCTTAAATGAAATTAAGGGCAACATGAAACATGTTTTTCAAAACACTAGTGACAGCAACTCTGCTGCAAGCCCACAGGGTCAGCTCTCGTTGGGCCAACACAAACAGGGCCAGCCACTGTGTCCAAAAGACAGGGTGACATCCCCTGTGCTGCAGCAGCAGCTGCAGGTGTCCCAGGCTGCTCCAGCTCAGAGTGGTGCTGTGGGAGGTGGCAGGAGCTATTTGGGGGGAAGGGAGGGGGCTTCTGGCTTCACACAAATCCTGTTGGCTTTGTTCTGCTGAGGGAAGGCTGGTCCTGCAGCCTTGGGTGAGGCTCCATGCAGTATAGAGAGCAAACAGGGGTTGCTGAACAGTGACAGATGACCAGAACAGCCAGAATGGCTTGGGATGGAGGAGACCCTTCCTCTCCTGCACTGGGAGCTCACTCCACCTGTGCATGAAGGCTCCCACTGTTCCTGCCAACTGCTGCCCTGCTAGCCATTGCCTGGCTGCTCCGTGCCAATCAAACAGCGTTTGGGACTGGGAGACCTCCGTTCAAAGCCCACTTTCCCAGTATCCTTCTCACGTGGGAATTGCAGTCACACATGTCTAAGAACCTGCTCAGCATGGTGTGATGGGGCTTTTGGCAGCAAGGGCAGTGAATGTCGTGGGCAGCCAAAATTGTATTTGAAGCTAAACTTGTGTAGTGTATTCATGATTTGACATTCATGAACTGTCCACCGCTGGCCAGATTTGGGTGCTGTTCTTTCTGATTAGTCTCTATTTTGCCATGGTTTGTCACACTGAGTTTCAGTCATGGCCTCTCATCCTGTCCTCCCTGACCCATGCAGTGGTAGAAATTGCATATACAAGAACTGCCATAACTGATCCTACATGAATCCTCAACCTTTTTTTCCTTCCCATGGCCTTGCTCTCCACCCTATACAGAGCTGGTTTGGGTTCCTTCACCACTGTGCAGCTCTGCCCAGGCAACCCGTGAGCAGGAGTGGTGAGGCAGGTCCCTCCTGTGCTATCATTTGTTTGACATGTTGGTGAGAGTAGAGCGAAGTGCTGGCTGTGGTCGTAGCTGGCAGGAGAGCATGTTCCTAGAAGAGGAAATTCCCACCAAAGAAAAGCCTACAAAACACAGATAGGTCCCAGAGTTACCAAAATTGGGAGAAAAGAGCATGTCCTTTCTTTACACACTGTATATGGCAAAAAATGAACAAGAATTGGTGAGCAGGCGGGAGTGTCGATCCCTTCCTTCCAAATATAGGGAAGGGGCTGAACCAAGGGAACTAAGCTGAGCCTATAAAAGCTGTCAGGAAGAAAGCACTTGGTGGCTCCTGATGTCCTGGCCATGCTCGGGACCATGCTGTGACTGACCTGCAGATGGACAGAGGGCTCCTGCCACAGGTCCTGTTCCTCATGCTTGGAGCCTCTCAAGGCTGTAGCACTGTGGTGGGAATTCTGCTGTAGATTCCCTGCTGGGCCATTCCCTGGCCAGGGAAGGAGTGGTCTCTGGTGAACTCTGGCCCTCAACGGGCACAGTTACTTGCAGTAAGTGAGAGGTGTTGGGCCTCTGGAGAGGCTGTAGCTTAGTTGAAGTGTGACCTTTGACTGTTTCTCTTTCAGAGATCCGAGATGTCAGCTGATTCCTTCCTGCTTTGTGTTGACTGATTGTTCAGGTGAGGATTTGAAGCATGAAAACTAACAGGCTGGCATGAGCTGGCTTTTCTCCTGTGCTCACTGTGGGTAGGTCCCTGGTTTTGCCCCTGCATGAGCTCCTTCAACAAGCCACAGCACGTGTCCATTCCTGCCCACTGTGGCTGCTCACCAGAGGACTAGGACAGGTTCCATGTTAATGGATTAAAATAAATTAAAAACCAGAAGAAAAATAATCTTCAGGGCTTCACTTTTTCTCAGGACTACATGGATCCTTTGGAGGGAGCCCTCCTCCTCCTTTGGACACAGATCTCCTTTCCCTGGGGCCATGAAGGGTGGTAGCTCTTCTTCACTTTGCCTTTGTACCTTCCAGCTTGGAAAAGCAAACACCTCCCTCAACACCTCGCCTCACACACCTGAGAGCTGGGAGGGGTGAGCTCGGAGCAGCCAGCTGGGGAGGGCTGGTGAATGTTCAGCTCCACTCTGCTTTAAGCACCACACAAGGGACCAGCCCAGCAGGGTCTGTCTTTCAGAGCCATGAGCAGAGACGTTGGCATGGAGGTTTTTGGTGAGGCCGCGCCGTACCTGCGCAAATCCGAGAAGGAGAGAATAGCAGCCCAGAACCAGCCTTTTGATGCCAAGACCTACTGCTTTGTGGCTGACCCCGAGGTGGAGTACACCAAGGGGAAGATTAAGGCTGCACAGGATGGGAAGATAACTGTTGAGACAGAGGATGGCAGAGTAAGTGCATTCCTTCTGGCCCTTCTCCCAGCCCTGCTGAGGGACTCGGGGCATCTGCTGGGGATGAACATGGAAAGCACAAGGCTAGCACAGGCAAGAAATCTGCCCTGCCCTCCCCCCTGTCCTCTGACTGGGACCAGCACAGCCTCCACAGGAAAGTATAGCTCTGGATGGTGGGATAAAAGTATTCATTGGACAATTATTCTTGGTTTGGGCTTTAAAAATCAGGCAATGCTCTAAACCAGGTTGGACCGTAGCCTTGCCGGTCTTAACTTAGTTTTTAACACTTTCTCAGCTAACACTGTTATATCCACTCATAAATTCCTTCCTTTACTGGTAGCTGAGCAGACAGATACTTTGCAAGTCACCTTTGCATGTGAAATTGTCAGTGTCACTGGCTGCAGTTTCCCAGAGGAGCCTCCAAAGGTGTTAATCTTCCAAAACGCTGAAATGTCTTAGCAGCTCGTGTCCTGATAACTTTTGTGAGAATAACTGCAGCAGTTCAAAGAGCCACCATGACCAACATCTTGGCAGTAGGTGCTACAAGGCTTTTAGAAAGCAGTGGCTGAGTTAAGCTGCTGCCAGCTGTGAACACCCGCCACCCCCACAACATATCCACAGGCTCTGGCTGTGTGACAGGATGGTCCCCCGTGGTGTGAGCCCAGCAGACGGTGCTGTTTGGTAGAGACAGAGCCTTTCTTGAATTGGGAATGGCCACAGGCAGGAGTGGAAAAAGTCTGTCCTAAGGATGGATTTGCTGTTGATAAGTTTTGTGCTGTTCGTGTTCTGGCTCTCTGGCACTGTCATGGGAACTCTGGAGGTTGGGAGGTTGGCTGGCCAGCAGATGTGCCCCAGGCTCTTACAGCCATGAGCAACAGAGACCTAAAGTTCATAAGCAGTGATAATGTGGTGAAAGATCTGGTCCAGCACAATTCAGGTCTGTGTGGTCCCAGCAATTCCAGTAAATTTACATCCTGCCCATGTACCAGTGTTGTAGAGTTCCTGGCTAGCTGCAGTGTTTGCCTTGAAATTGCCATATCTTGTTTAGCACAGCTAAAAAGAAAGAAAAATATGAATTAGAGCAGCCTTAGAGATGTTATTACTTCTCTGTGGTTGTGGCAGGACTGTCACAAGTTGCTGAATCAAGGTTCACTCTTTCTTTCTGAATTATAGACAGTTGCTGTCAAACCTGATGATGTGTATGCCATGAACCCACCTAAGTTTGACAGAGCTGAGGATGTGGCCATGCTGACCCACCTGCATGAACCTGCCGTCCTCTACAACCTCAAGGACCGCTACAGCTCCTGGATGATCTATGTAAGTTCCTTCTTCTGGCACAGGAGAAAATACAGCTGCAGGAGCTGGACTTCAGTGACACCTCAACTTTTTTCCTGCAGACCTACTCGGGTCTCTTCTGCGTCACCGTCAACCCCTACAAGTGGCTGCCGGTGTACAACCCGGAGGTGGTGTTGGCCTACCGAGGCAAGAAGCGCCAGGAGGCCCCTCCACACATCTTCTCCATCTCTGACAACGCCTATCAGTCCATGCTGACTGGTGAGCTTTTCTATTTTGACCAGACTCAGAGTAAAAAACTGCGTCAGAACCACTGCTTGTGCCAAGTGCCATTCCATGCTGCCGTGGCTCAGTCACCTTTGCCATCTTTTGCAGGGTGTTTTGTCTGTGTAATACTGCAGATTATCTGCTTGGTCTTTATTTTCAACCCTAACTGATGCAAAAGCAGCTCCAGACAGTTTTCCAAAATCTCCTGAAATATTCTTTTTTTATTTTTGAAGCACTGTTGTGCTGCACATTATCTGTATTTCTGGTCTAAGTACTAAGCTAAGCAGCATAACTGGGACCTCTGCAAAGGGCAGTTGCATTTGGACAGGACACACTATCTGGGAAGCCCCTGGGCAGCACACCTGCACGTGGCTTCGAGCAACAGCAGGCAGATCCAGAACAGAGCTGGTAGAAAGACTGTCACCAAAATACATGGTTTTAATTTGAATAAAGTCCTGTCCTATATTAAATGTCATAAAGAATGGTAAAGACAGAAGCAAAAACAAGGGCAGGATGGAGCACAGGAGGAGGAGAGAAGACAAAAAGTGGAGTATAGGGAGGGAAAGAGAGGAGGAGAGCAGACCATGCACATTCTCAGTTTCACCTGCAGAGATTTTGTTTCATTCTCCCCGATGGACACCAGGTCACAGTTAGTGCTGAGAACCAGCACTTTCCCTACAGCTTCTCTGACTGCAGGTATTTTTCCCTTTGACAGATCGTGAAAACCAATCTATCCTGATCACGTAAGTGCATCTGCCACTTTGGACTTTGTCTCCAACAAAAAGTGGGCAGGTTATTCTTCACTCTGGGCTTCCTTTCTGCAGCGGAGAATCCGGCGCTGGGAAGACGGTGAACACGAAGCGCGTCATCCAGTACTACGCCACAATAGCAGCCAGCGGGGACCCGGCCACCAAGAAGGAGCCCCGGATGAAGGTGTGAGGAGGAAGGGCTTGGTGAGGGGCAGCTCAGGATGTTATCCCCTTGTGGCTGTGGACAGCACTGGTGACACACACTTAACTCAAAATATCTTTTATTTAGCTTCAGCCACTCTTCGAAAGGCAGTAGGGCCAGGGGCTGATGTGCAGTTAGCACCACAACAAATACAAGCCACCAGAGCTGCCACTGATGCTGCCCAGGTGTAGCTTTACCTGGACTGAAACCAGGTCTGCAGGATTGGTGCCCAGGAAGAATCAGAGGCTCATTTCTTAGCATGGATCAATCTGTCCCTGTGGCTGAGACCTGAGAGCTCTGACTGTTCGGGAAATTCCGAATAAGATGAAAACAAGTTATTTGTGGTTTACCCCCGGTGCTGGCTCTTGGTGCTGGAGTTGAGGAGGTGCTGCAGCAGCAGTGTACAGCTGAAATGAAGGGCATGTGGCTGTACATGTAATCAAGCCATAGAGTCACTTCTTCCTACCACATAGCTCATGGTGTTTTTCAATAATTATTCAATTATTCTTGCAGGGTATGCTCAAGGATCAAATCCTCAGTGCCAACCCACTGCTGGAGGCCTTTGGGAATGCCAAGACTGTGAGAAATGACAATTCCTCACGCTTTGTGAGTCATCCCGTGTCTGTCTTTCTGCCCTCCTGTGTTTCTAATGCTCTTTGCCTGCTTGTTAGTTGTGACTGCAAGCCCCTTGGCTGGGAAAAATGTTCTTGCTGACCAATTTCTTGTTGTTTATGAGATGCTGATGTATTAGCAGCTGTATTGTGCTCACATTGCTGCAGCCCCTTTATCTATCTTTATATATCAAAGCTAATTCAGACTGATTTGGTGATGCTGTCACTAAGACAGAAGAGGTAAAAATATTCGGAGATTTCTACACTGACCACCACCTTTTGTCTGCTTGCCAGGGTAAATTCATCCGTATCCACTTTGGAACCTCTGGAAAACTGGCCTCTGGTGACATTGAGACCTGTGAGTAACTGGGGGGGGGGGGCTGACAGCTTCACTGGAAAGTAAAGGACCTGAAAAATGTCTGTGTGCATACATGTTACAGACTTGCTGGAAAAGTCAAGAGTCACTTTCCAGCTGAAAGCTGAGAGAAGCTACCATATCTTCTACCAGATCCTCTCCAATAAGAAGCCTGAACTGCTTGGTAAGGACAGCCCTCACCTGCTGACATTGAGTAAAGTCAGTGTGGGAAACATTTCCCTCAATGTGCCAGCTCAGTGACAGAGGGTCCAGTGGCACCAGGGCACAGTGCCCTGTGTCACATGCCCCCAGGTGTCCCTTTGGCAGTGCCTCAGTCTGTGCAGAGCAGGGATCACGTGCTGATTTACACCCTGCCCAGCTTCCCCAAGCTGTACTTGTGTCTCTGCATAACAGGGTCACACTAGGGCTTACTCCATCTCCATTTATCCTCCCTGGGTAAGTTGTAATACAATCTGTGTGCAGGTGAGGTGCAGGGGTGGCCAATGTACTCTGCCTCACACCTTGCTATTCTCAATGGTGTGGAAATTCCAACTTAGATGGGTCAGATCCTGGGAATAATCTTCATTAGAAAGGTAAGCAATTCTGGGTGCAGGATGGCCAGGTACCCTGATCTACAAACCATTTATCTGAGCTTTTCATCATACAAGGAAAAGTTATTTCCTGTTTCCAGTATAGCCCCTCTGACCTTCTCCCCCTTCCCACTGCCACAGCATTCCCTACCCATGCCCCACATCTGTCCCTTTTGCCACACACTCACCTACTGCACTCATCCTCGGTTCACTCTGCCCATCCCTCCCAACTACCCACAGAACATTTCCCAAGGTGGAGCTCCTGCTCCCATCCTCCCACTCTGTGTCCTCTGACCATTTACCACCTCACTCTTCCCTCCCCAGGGAGATTGCTGTGTCTGTAAAAGGACAGACATATTTACCCTCGGTGTACAGAGGGCTTCCTCTTCTGCACACAGCCCCACCACACAGCTGCATGCCTGCCCCTCTCCTCTTACTCTGCCATAGGATTCAGGACTGAAAATTACTTGGGAATTTTGGCCTCAGTTAGATGGAGAGGAACACACATGTATGCATCACTCGTGCACCACAGCACCCAGCCCCAGGGGGTGCAAGTGCATTCAGGGATTAGTGTGTGTCATGTATGAGGATAAGCACAAATGAGCCTTATCTAAGAGCCTCTTTCTTAATACTGTTTCTGTGGATGGCCTGTGTTCTGTGTCTGCCAGTGCTGAGTGCTCAGCTCTGGGTTCACAACATTAAAGTGGAAGGACTGCTCAGCCAGGGGAAGGCAGATGAGAGGCTTTACTCTGTCCTTCTGGTCTACTAATAGAAAACCAAGAGTTTGGGATGCAAAAGGAAGGAGAGCCTGTGAAACCTTGCTGAGCCATTGTTCCATCTTCACTGCCAGGCTCTGGCTCTCAGTCCTGTGTTTGCCTTTCAGAGATGCTCCTTGTCACAGCCAACCCGTATGACTATCCCTTCATCAGCCAAGGGCAGATCTCGGTGGCCAGCATCGATGACCGGGAGGAGCTTGTAGCCACAGATGTGAGTACAGTTAGCAAGGAGAGACAGTGTCACTTTTACTCTCCCCACTGTTAAACCAGCTGATGTGTCTGGTGTGCAGGCAGCCATTGACACTTTGGGCTTCAGCCCCGATGAGAGAATGGCGATTTACAAGTTGACGGGGGCGATCCTGCACTATGGGAACATGAAGTTCAAGCAGAAAACACGTGAGGAGCAGGCAGAGCCTGATGGCACAGAAGGTAACACCTTCATAGCTGGGAAGAGAACTATTTCCAACTGTTTCCATGCCATTTTTCACTAGAAATGGAGGGAGTCTTCCAGGAGAGATGCAGTTGTTCCTTGACAAACATAAAAAGGAGGTTTGATTTTCAACTTACCGTCTCAAGTAGAGGCACTTTGTGCATCCACTTTATTCCTGATGACTCTGCTGTAGGACTCTGTGCCTGGGGCACATTACTGTAGTGCTCTCCAGTTTCTGGTTACACATACAGACTTGTTCTGCTTGGGTGATACTGTGGAGAAGTGGCTTGAAGGGAAAAACTCTGTGTTGTCCCATCAACAGTGCACTCATGGGTTTCACCACATCTGTTGGGGCTGCTGTAGCCACTCCATCATGAGGACCAGTCCTTCAAGGCTGTTCAGAAAAGTAAATGAGAATGTTAGTCAAGATTTGTGGATGGGATTAAGCCAATCAGGTTGCAGGTTTCAGAGTGAGCTCTGGCTGGTTCTCATGCCCTGTGTGTGCCTGAGCTAAGAAGAAAGTATTTCAAGTTATTACTTTGTTTTCCAGAGGCTGACAAAGCAGCATATCTGATGGGCCTGAACTCAGCAGACTTGCTGAAAGCTTTGTGTTATCCCCGGGTGAAAGTGGGAAATGAATATGTCATGAAGGGCCAAACAGTGGATCAGGTGAGTGTCAAGGAGCAGCAGGGACCGTCCTCTCCCTCAGGAACAGGAATGGGTGCAGGTCACAGCTGAGAATGGTCAGGACCATTACGGCCTGTTAGTGCACTGGGTGGGCTGTGTATGTGGGCATGGTGAGGGGTGTTTTATCCTGGGGATGCCCTGGCAGTGCCCTGACAGGTGTGTGACCATCTCCCTGCAGGTGCACCAGGCAGTGAATGCCCTTGCCAAGTCTGTCTACGAAAAACTCTTCCTGTGGATGGTTGTTCGCATCAACCAACAGCTGGATACGAAGCTGCCACGACAGCACTTTATTGGGGTCTTAGACATTGCTGGCTTTGAGATCTTTGAGGTTTGCTTTTACACAGTACTCTCAGACTTCTGCCTGTCTCTAAACACTGTTTCCATTTTGTTTGACTTCTCTGACCTTTCCTCCTTCTCACCCCAGTGCTGCCCTCAAGAACAGGGCAAATCTGTCTGAAGCTGCTTCTGCCTTTGTAGATCCATCACCCACTTTGTAAGAGAAGAGACATAGCCTTGAAGCTGCTGTCTCTCTCCCCACAGAAGAGAGTATCCATATTTAGTGACATTAGGGCCACCCAAAACTTGGCCAATGCAGGCTGCAGCAACCATGTGCTGCACTGCTCAACTTTTCTGTAAGCCTGGACACCCATGGCATATCTTTACACTGTTACCAAAACCCTTCTGGGACAGCCTGGCTGGCCTTGCCATGAGATCTCTGTGAAAAAAATTTATCAATTTAACACTATTAACACACTTACTCAAATATTAGTTCAACAGCTTTGAGCAGCTGTGCATCAACTTCACCAATGAGAAACTGCAACAGTTCTTCAACCACCACATGTTCGTGCTGGAGCAGGAGGAGTACAAGAAGGAGGGAATTGAATGGACATTCATTGACTTTGGCATGGACCTGGCTGCCTGCATTGAGCTCATTGAGAAGGTGAGTTTCTTAAGCATCCTGTGCAATCACACAAATTGGATCTGTAAAGAGTTCTTTAGAGTGTTTGCACTGAGTGCCTTCAATACAATCTCTCTGGGAAACTTTTAGGTCTCTTCACCTCTTCTGTTTCTTTAAACATTACCCTTGTGATTAATTAATTATCCACTGACTGGGAATGTATCCTGTCTTCTAAAAAGGTCCTCCCTCCCTTCCCTTCCTTCCCTCCCTTCCCTTCCTTCCCTCCCTTCCTTCCCTCCCTTCCCTCCCTCCCTTCCCTCCCTCCCTTCCTTCCCTCCCTTCCCTCCCTCCCTTCCCTCCCTCCCTTCCCTCCCTCCCTCCCTCCCTCCCTCCTCTCTTTCCATATTCATTCTTCCTCAGGTTTCTCTGTCAGTTAAATTCAAATGCCAGAAAGCCTCATGCTTTTTGTTCCCCCTAAGTAAGAAGTCACTACTGTATTCTAAGAAGTACTGCACAGTTTTTGCCTGACTTCTTTTGTTTTCCACATGCTGTCTGGGGAGTTCAAAACAGTATATTAAAATCTTATGAGTCCTTTTAAGTATCTTGGTGGCTGTTCACAAAAAATCTTGCTTACCTGCTCCTCCTAGGCTAATTCTCTATAAAATACCTCCAGTACTTCAATTTTAGCATGTCTTTCACGCTGTATTATTATTGCTTGAATTCATCTTATTTGAAAACACCATTTTTCTATTCAGCCCATGGGCATCTTCTCCATCCTGGAAGAGGAGTGCATGTTCCCCAAGGCAACTGACACCTCTTTCAAGAACAAGCTCTATGACCAGCACCTGGGCAAGTCCAGCAGCTTCCAGAAGCCCAAGCCTGGTAAAAGCAAGGTTGAGGCCCACTTCTCCCTGGTGCACTATGCTGGCACAGTGGACTACAACATCACTGGCTGGCTGGAGAAGAACAAGGACCCTCTGAATGAAACTGTTGTGGCGCTGTATCAGAAGTCATCTGTGAAAGTTTTATGCCATCTTTATGCCAGTTTTGCTTCCATAGATGAAGGTAAGCTCAGAGGATTATGTTTCCAGTTTGGGGTTTCCTACTGTACCTCTTACCTGGCATGGATCACTGTTGAGTCAGTGCTTGTGTGCTGTGCATTAGATGCACAATTACAACACTGGCAAAGGGATCTGCAGCCGTTCCTCAGCTGGACTGTCATCTCATTTTACAGCCGAAGATAGTGGAAAGAAGAAAGGAACCAAGAAAAAGGGCTCCTCCTTCCAAACTGTCTCTGTACTCTTTCGGGTAAGTGTGTTTTCTGGCAGAGACTGCTGAGAGGACAGTCCTGTCACACCTGGCTCCACAGCCACATTTTCATTTTTAGACAGGAGGGAAGTTCTTCAGTAGTAGCCATTTACTTTGCTGATGCCTACACAGAATTGTAGAATATTCACTAGAAGAGTAAGGAGAAAGTTCTGAATTTTTTCAGCAGAGCCAAATCACTTTGAGAACTGAGATAATACAGAGATTAGAAATGATCTCTGTTTTACAGGAAAATCTAAATAAGCTGATGTCGAACTTACGAACAACTCATCCTCACTTTGTGCGTTGCATCATTCCCAATGAAACAAAGACCCCAGGTAATTCATAAAACATAGAATAGAAAGGTGCAGAAAGAGCAATTGACCAATGCTAGAACAATCAGTATGTCCCCATGTTGCTCTGTCACAGGCCTGATGGATCACAAGCTTGTTCTGCACCAGCTGCGGTGTAATGGTGTTCTGGAAGGCATTCGGATCTGCAGGAAAGGATTTCCTAACAAGATATCATATGGGGATTTCAAACAAAGGTCAGTAATGACATTCTTCTGTCTGCATTGAGCCCAATTCATTTGAAAGAAAAGTCTTGCTAAACCAGTCCATGATATAGTTGTTAGGAAGGGACTATTTTAATATTTAACACTCATGGAAAGCAGAAGACGTATCTAATAGCATGGTCTGTGTGGGCAGTGCCCACCCAGATGCCTTCCTCAATACTGTATGCCAAAATCTATTTTTAATTCATTCCTGTTAATCTGAATGTTTGGATATTCTTTGCTTTAAATCTCAAATTGGACGCAAGCATGTTTCAGCAAAAATACAGAGGGTGGTCTGTGCACATCCTGTATTTAACAGCTATCTAGTAGAGTTTTGAAGAACGTGGTTTAAATAATTCTAACTAGAAAGGTTTCACAGAGAGGAAATTGTGTTAAACCCAATACTACTTCTTGATGAAATGTTAAGTTTAACTGGCAAATGGAGCTGCAGTAACAAAAGGGACTTCAAGAGGAAATCCAAGTTAGTTCCACATGGTCCTCTCATTTTCTGCTGGGCTAACATTTCTGCATGCTAACCTTTCTACAGCATTAGCACATTCCTTTATAGCTAAAACCCCACAACCAAAAAATCTTGTCTTGGGAACTGCTGTGCAATTAAGACATTTATAAAGGGTTGCTAAATTCAGGGCAACCCAGACTAGTGATAATGACTGTGACACAGATGAGCAGAGTCTCTCAGTTCCAGTGAGGGCTGTAATGCATCCTTGGAACCTACTGAACTGACCTGCTGGTATTTGCTGCTTTTCTTACTGCTTTGCTATTTGAGGCTGGAGGTGTGAGTCAGACTCAGCCTTCCTCTGTATCTTCAAACTGACAGCTGTTCTTGTGGCATCCTGTGCACTAAAATGGTTCTGAAGGGTAAGCTTTTTCTTTATTTTATCAGATACCGCCTTCTGAATGCCAGTGTCATTCCAGAAGGAACGTTTATTGATAGCAAGAAGGCGTGTGAAAAGTTGCTGTCTTCCATTGAGATTGATCATACTCAGTACAAATTTGGACACACTAAGGTAAATGTTTAATTTTGCCATCATTCATTGCACTGAAATGTAAGCCCAGCAACGGGTGATGTCTGTTCTTTGGCTGCAGGTGTTCTTCAAGGCAGGCTTGCTGGGTGTCCTGGAAGAGATGCGAGATGATTGCTTAGGACAGATGATCACACGGACCCAGGCTTTGTGCAGGGGATACCTCCGGAGACTCGAGTTGAAAAGAATGTTTGACCAAAGGTGTGTGTCTTCTGCCAGGCCTGGTTGCTCAAAGATGGGCTTTATTCACAGTTCTGATGGATAACTTTGGTTTCAGGGAGTCCGTCCTCTGCATCCAGTACAACATCCGTGCATTCATGAAAGTCAAGCAGTGGCCTTGGATGAAGCTGTACTTCAAGTTAAAACCCCTCTTAAAAAGTGTGGAAACTGAGAAAGAACTGGCCATGATGAAGGAAGAGTTTGAGAGAACAAAAGAAGAACTGGCTAAATCAGAAACCACGAGGAACGAACTGGAGGAAAAAATGGTGACTCTGGTGCAAGAGAAAAAGGACCTACAGCTGCAAGTACAAACTGTATGTAATTTAAATAATTTTTGGCTCTTCAGATTACATCAGTTTTGTCTGATGCCAGGAAAGGGCTGAAAGGAAATCCTTTTATTTCACGTTCCAGCCATTTAATAAGCAGGTGATTTCTGTAAGTGTCAGTGCCAATGTGTGACAATGAAACACATTTCTGTTCTCTATAAAAAGGAAAATGAAAATTTGGCTGATGCTGAAGAAAGATGTGACCAGCTGATCAAACTAAAATTCCAGCTGGAAGCAAGAATAAAGGAGGTAATGGAAAAGCTGGAGGATGAAGAGGAGATGAATGCTGATCTGGCAGCCAGAAAGAGGAAACTGGAGGATGAATGCTCTGAGCTGAAGAAAGATATTGATGACCTTGAGTCAACATTGGTCAAGGCTGAAAAGGAAAAGCATGCCACGGAAAACAAGGTGCTTTTTATTTCTGCAATGTTTAATAACAGTTGCTCTGTCTATGTATAGGCTGTAAAGGTTCAGAAAACTTGAATGCTTGCACACTGCGGTGTAAGGACATCTATGGGCCTGGTACTGAAGCTAGGCACCTCTGCTGTGCAGGAAAACCAACTCACAAGCATACAAAAATGCATTAAAATTAAAGTTCAGCATTGCTTTGTGACTTCTGAAGGGTTGATAGATAAGCAGAGAGATTGTAGAACTTGACCATACAATGCAAGTAATTAAGCTCCTTTGGGAGTCTAACAAGAAGTTCATTATCTGTGTTCATTGCCTATGTGAGGGCCAAAATTATTAGTGACCTTTAAGTATTTTGCTTTACAATAGGTGAAAAATCTGACTGAAGTAGTGACAGGTTTGGATGAGACTGTTGCAAAGTTAGTCAAGGAGAAGAAGGCCCTGCAAGAAGCCCAGCAACAGGCACTGGATGACCTGCAAATAGAGGAGGACAAAGTTAATACCCTCACCAAAGCTAGGAGCAAGCTGGAGCAGCAAGTGAACCATGTGAGCATGTTCCACACAAGGAGAAAGAGCAGATTCTTTGGTTGTTCCATCAGTCATGTTTATATATGTTTATGTTGCAGGTTGAAGGATCTTTAGAACTCGAAAGAAAAGCATGTGTGGACCTTGGACGAGCAAAGAGAAAGCTTGAGGGAGACTTGAAACTTGCACAGGAAACCATAGTAGATCTGGAGAATGATAAACAACATTTAGATGAAAAATTAAGGAAGTATGAGAAAAAAAAATTGGTGAAAAATTTATTATTTGGCTTTAACTGGACATATTTTTTTTATTAAAACAACATCTCCTTCACAGGAAAGACTTTGATTTTAACCAGATGCAAAATAAAATTGGAGAACAGCGAAATTCAGGTACTCATTTGCAGAAGAAGATCAGAGAATTGCAGGCAAGAGACTTTATGTACCTACTTCATCATTACTGTTTGCTTGTTTTAAACTGTAGTACCACGAGTAATGCTTGTCCCCAGTTTGGCATTGGCTCCGTCAGACACGGGGGAAGCTTCCAGCAGCTTCTCACAGAAGTCACCCCTGTATCCCCCCACTGCCAAAACCTGGCCATGCAAACCCAATACAACAACAGAAAGCTGTGATCTAAAGTTAGAATGAGTTGATCCATAGGTCCTTTCCTGTCAGTAAGTCTTTACCTACGATGCCAAAACAGTGAAATTCAAAGAAAGTTTGTTCTGCTCATAGTCTCCAAAACAAGGTGCTTGGTGTTCTACTGTGACAAATATGCATTAACCTGAGCACTGAATTACTTGTTCCCTATTTAATTACTGATGTGCTATTACCTCGTTATATAGGCCCGTGCTGCAGAGCTGGAAGAGGAGGCTAGGAGTGAGAAAGTGACGCGGGCAAAAGCAGAGAAGCGTTGTGGTGAGCTGGCGAGGGAGCTGGAGGAAATCCGTGGAAGTCTTGAAGAGGCTGGAGGAGCCACCGCTGCTCAAACAGAGCTCAACAAGAGGCGTGAGGCAGAATTCCAGAAGATGCGCCGTGACCTGGAAGAGGCCACGCTGCAGCACGAAGCCACGGCTGCCGCCCTGCGCAAGAAGCACGCGGACAGCACCGCGGAGCTGGGGGAGCAGATCGACAACCTGCAACGCGTGAAGCAGAAGCTGGAGAAGGAGAAGAGTGAGCTGAAGATGGAGATTGATGACTTGGCTGGTCGTACAGAGACCATTACCAAGTCCAAGGTGTTTCTCCTTAATTGAAGTACTTGAATTGTCAATATTTCTGTCCACTGGGAACTTTACAAACACACCTACACAGATTCCGCTTCCTGATTCTCTTTCAGGCTAATCTGGATAAAAGGTACCGCACCCTGGAAGATGAGATGAGTGAGATGAAAGCCAAACTTGAGGAGCACCAGAGGAGTGTGAATGAGATGGTGATACAAAAAGCCCAGCTCCAGACAGAGTCTGGTAAGGAAGGCACCAAGATGTGCTGAGAGGATATTTTTTCCCTTCAGTAGCAAACAGATTCTCTCGTGTACCATTCTCTGACCAGTTTGTTGTAAGGTCATTGAGCATAGTGCTCAAGGGGAATCTTAGAACGAAAATGAAAAATTGAGAAAAAATGTAAAATGGCTGAGGAAAAATCTGAAAAAGACAATATTGGAGGGCTACAAGAAGTACTGAGAATTCTAGAGATGATGGCATAAGCTCTAGGCACCTCTCCAAGAAAGGGGAAAGGTGTATTTCAGCCCACAGGACAGAGGGTGACATGGAATAAATGTTTTCCGGTTACTGTAAATCTTAATAAATGAAACTTTAGGGTTTAGCTCTTGCATCACAAGGCCAATTATGGGAAACTGCTACAGCATTTTGTGTCAGTTCAGCCAGCGTGACAGCATAAAATCCTACTGCTTCAAAATTAAAATTGGGCTTTAAAAAAAACAATTAAGCACATTTTCTAAAGCATTTGTCTTCAGGAAAAAAAATAGCATCCAGTGGATCAGAACTGTAATAAGGGATACAATTAGAAATAGGGAATCAGGTGAATTTAGATAAAGAAAGAACACCACCAAAAGCATTTTGAAGGATTAAAATATATTGTGCAATGGTAGATGTATGTACACAATAGGAGCAACTGATAAGGTAAACAGTGCTGTGTGATTCCACTTACCTATTATTATTTTTTTTATATATGAATGTTTTCAGGATGCTTAATCTGGACAGTATTGAGAACTTGTTCTCTCTTGTCACAGGTGAACTAAGCCGTCAACTCAAAGAGAAAGAAACTGTGAGGTTGCAGCTGTCCAGGAGCAAGCAGGCACTTACACAGCAAGTGGAAGAACTCAAGAGGCAGCTGGAGGAAGAGATCAAGGTAGTGTGAACCAGTGAGCACCTGCTAAGGCTTCAAAATGTATCCAGGTCTCAGTTCATTTGAAAAACACTTTTGGGAGTTTGTAAGTATTGCCTATAGTCTAACACAGTAAAATTACTCCTGGGCAGGATGTGTGCAGTAAGCACTGTGTGCAGTGCTTAGGACGACTCTGCTAAGGATGACTCTGGCATGCTAAAAGTGATTTAACTTTTGGTGAATTTTTTCATGTTTTTTAATTTTAAAGCCATGGTCTGTGTGATTTCTTTAGCTTCTGTAGCCACAGGGAAGAAAAGTTACAGCATATGCCAAGGTGAAAGCATCACTTTTGGTCTTTTCTAGTGGTAGAGTTGAGAAAAGTTGGTGACAGGTAAAGGCAGCTGCCTGAACACTTACAAAACCCCAGCTCTTTGTCTTCTGATCAAGCTGCAGGAATCCTATTTCAGATGTGCAAGGTCATGAGGTCGCCTGCTGGTCACAGCTAACACACAGCTAACCTGATACTACGGGTGATTTTTAGGCCAAGAACGCCCTGGCCCACGCCCTGCAGTCCGCTCGCCACGACTGTGACTTGCTCCGGGAACAATATGAGGAGGAGCAGGAGGCCAAGGGGGAGCTGCAGCGCGCCCTGTCCAAGGCCAACAGCGAAGTGGCCCAGTGGAGAACCAAATACGAGACGGACGCGATTCAGCGCACGGAGGAGCTCGAGGAGGCCAAGTACAGAATAGATGAGATGAGCTGTCCCGATGTGTATTGGGCAGAACATAGACCCACTTTTAGTAGCTTGACCTAAATTATTTTCTTGGGGTTTACGTATAGTCTTAATTAAAATGAGACGCATAGTGCAATGATTTTTTTAATCATATGCTTGTTATATTTATGTGCCTTAAGGAAAAAACTCTGTCAGCATCTTCAGGAAGCAGGGCAGCAGGAGGAGACACTGAATTCCAAGTGTGCTACCTTGGAGAAGATGAAGTTGAAGTTGCAGGGGGAGGTGGAGGATCTGACACTGGACATAGAGAGAGCAAACGCATCAGCAGCTGCCCTTGACAGGAGACAGCAGAGCTTTGATAAGGTGATAAGTGAGCACAGTATCTTTCAAGTGTAGCCTTCCTAGAAAGCCAAACTAACACTCTGTACATCAGTCAATGCTGAAGTCAAGGTGAATCTAACTAGAGCCATGAGGCAGTAGGAATTTGTCCTGGTTTCAGAGACTGCAGTATTTATCTAGTAAAAAATACAGTCACAGATAAACTAACAGTTTCAGTGCCAGCAGAAAATGAAACATAATAGCCTCTCCTATGAGAAAAGGCTGAGAGAATTGGGATTGTTCAGCCTGGAGAAGAGAAGGTTCAGGGTGACCTAATTGTGGCTTCCAGTGCCTGAAGGAAGCTACAAGAAAGGTGAGGGAGACTATTGACAAGGGCCCAGATTGACAGGACAAGGGGGAATGGCTTCACACTGACAGAGAGTAGGTTTAGATAGGATATTAGAATGAAATTCTTCCCTGTGGGGGTGGGGAGGCCCTGGCACAGGTTGCCTAGAGAAGCTGGGGCTGCCCCATCCCTGGAAGTGTCCCAAGGCCAGGCTGGACAGGGCTTAGAGCAGCCTGGGGTAGTGGGAAGTGTCCCTGCCCATTGCAGGGGATTTGGAACTAGGTGATCTTTGACGTCCCTTCCAACCCAAAACATTCTATGCTTCTATGATGTCTTCCAGGTCATGGCAGAATGGAAGGGGAAGTATGAGGAGAGCCAGCTGGAGCGGGAAGCTCTCTCTAAAGAGTCAGGCTCGCTGAACACAGAGCTTTTCAAAGTGAAAAGTGCCTATGAGGAAACCTTAGATCAGCTTGAAACAATCAAACGGGAGAACACCGCTCTCCAGGGTACGTGTTTGGCTCTGGTTTCCCATTAGCTTTCACAGACCAACCACAACAGGGTGTGCTCCACCAGCACGCTCATGTCTGCAGGAGGGCACCAAGTGACAGCACTCTGTCCTTCCTGTGCTCTCCATCTTAATTCAGAATATCAGTGTCTTACCAAAAGTTGTCAAGCGTGTTTGTAAAGTGATGAAGCTAATAAAGCAAATGTCCTGGCTCTCCATTATCTGCTGCAGACAGTGAGGGGCCATTCTCAGGTAAAGGTAGTGACCTCAGGAGACAGAACAGCTCAGGAAAGTGAGTTTTACAGGTGCCTGTCCATAGATTTAACACATGCAGGGCTCTTCCAGGCTCTCTGTGAGGACGTCTGTGAAACCCCACTGATGCCCCACTTAGCCTGCACGGGTGGGTTCTGTCTGGTTTTATCTGTACATATTTACAGACACGCATACCACTGTGTACACGTGTACATATGTGCACACATATTTATGTGTGCAAAAGAGGTGCTGAATGCAGCAACAAGGCATAGAGTTCAGCTCCTCTGGTTGATGCCATTCTTCTCTCACAGAGGAAGTAGCTGATCTGACAGAGCAAATAACTGCAAATGGAAAAATGATCAGAGACCTTGAGAAAGCCAAAAAGCAAGCTGAAGTAGAAAAAAATGGTCTGCGATTAGCTCTGGAGGAGGCAGAGGTGAGCTAGTTTAGATATTACTGTGAAGAGCATGCTGAACAGCTTTCTGTTCCCTTTTTTGGCAGTAGCTGTGTGCAAGGTTGATTGCCACAAACTTTAGGAGTTTCTGTAAAGTCACAGAGTACCACTACAATAATAATGTTCTCTGAAATGTTACCTTCCTCTTTACTTTCCCCCTTTTAAAGGCAGCCCTTGAGCACGAAGAAGTCAAAATCCTTGGTGTCAACCAAGAACTGACTCAGATGAAGTCAGAAATCAGCAGAAAGATTGCTGACAAGGATGAGGAGATTGACCAGCTAAAAAAGAACCAAGAAAAGATCGTGGAGACAGTGCAGGGTGTTTTGGACGCTGAGATCAGGAGCAGAAGCGAATCTTTAAGGCTGAAGAAGAAGATGGAGGGAGACCTGAATGAAATGGAGATCCAGCTGAGCCATGCCAACCGCGTGGCTGCAGAGACACAGAAACACCTACACAGCATCCAGGGAGCTCTCAAGGTCTTGCTTTACCTTCTGGTTGATTTATTTTTAAGCACAGTATTCGGGAAATTCATTAGGGCAAAACTGGCTCTTCAAATACAGGACACACAGCTGCACTTGGATGATGCTCTCAGGACTCAGGATGACCTGAAGGAGCAGGTGGCCATGGTGGAGCGCAGGGCAAACCTGCTGCAGGCTGAAATTGAGGAGCTGCGGGCAGCCCTGGAGCAGACGGAGCGGTCGAGGAAAGTGGCTGAGCAGGAGCTTCTGGATGCTGCTGAACGTGTGCAGCTCCTCCATACCCAGGTCAGGCTTTGCTTTGCTAAGACTGATGTGATTTGAGGTCCAGAGATTGATGGAGGAAGAATGAATAGTAATTGATGGTCTCTATATGGTAAGAGACCACAGACAGACACTCAAAGCCTCTCTCTTTCTCCTTCACAGAATGCCAGCCTTTTTAATACAAAGAAGAAGCTTGAAACTGATATGGCACAAATCCAAACAGAGATAGAGGATGTTACTAACGAAGCAAAAAGTGCTGAAGAAAGAGCAAAGAAGGCAATGACAGATGTGAGGATGTTACTGTGGTTTTCACTTTGAATTTTCAAGGCTTCCAGTGGCATTGCTGCTGGGAGTTAATGCAAATACTCTTGTCACATGGTGGACAAGGAACCAGTCTGTGGGCCTGGTAGAAAAGGCTACGTGTCAGAGGAGGATTAGAGCAACAGGGAACATGTCCTGCTGACAGATGGGGCTGTTGCCATCATAAAGAACTAAACCCACATTTAGTCAGTCGAAAACAAAATAACTTTCTTCAGTGCTGCATGAAAACGTAATCCACAAAGAAATCCTGCAGTATTGAAACCAGTAAATCGGCTAAGGTATTTGAATAGTTATCTTTGCAAAATCCTATTTAACAACTTTTCAAATGAGAATTGTAAATTTCCATTCAGAATTGGTGCTAAATCCTCCCATGCAAGACCTGTGAAGGTCAGCCAGGCAATAGGACTGGTGAGTCATGGGACTCTTTCTGCTAATGATTTTTGATGCAGAGGATCAAACAAAAATCTCAACACTTAGAAAGATTATGTGGAATTAAAATAGAAAGAAAATTTTTCAGCTTGCTCGTGAAAAGGGGAAAAAAAATGAAATAGAATCTCAGAATCATTATGATTGGGAGGGGTCTCTGGAGATTGTCCACTCCAACCCCCCTGTCCGGGAAGGGTCACCTGCAACAGGTGACACAGGAATGTCTCCAGAGGGAGACTCCATGCCCTCCCTGGGCAGCTGTTCCATGCTCTGCCACCCTCCAGGGAAAGAAGCTCTTCCTCGCATTGAGGTGTTATTGTGTTTTAATAATTTTTATTCTGTTTGATTAAAAGAGAAAAAAAACATTACAATGAATTACACACACATACACATATCTATTTATATAAAACTTCTAATGCTCACACTTTTCAGTTTAGACCTTTTCAGATATTTTGCTGCCAAAGCAATTTGTTGAATTTTACCTTAATTATAAGTAATGTCACTCAATATTTCACCAAAGTGCTTAATTTTATTGTGTAGGAATGCAATGATTGAGAGCAAAATAAATCTTAGTTTGTCTTAAATAACATAAATTAGTCTGCAGTAAAGCAGACTTCTCCCATCCTTTTCCCTACTATTTCATGTCATGTTTTTGCCATTATCATGTCAGGGAAAAAAACAAAACAGGGAGTGGGGTGGCAGGAATGGTCAGCAGGACACAGGAGTTAATCCCCTGCTGGTGCACAGTATGTGCTGTTCTTTCACATTCTTCCAGTTTCTTGTGTCATCTCCCTTCCAAGGCAGCCAGGATGGCAGAAGAGCTGAAGAAGGAGCAGGACACCAGTGCCCACCTGGAGAGGATGAAGAAGAACCTGGACCAGACGGTGAAGGACCTGCAGCACCGTCTGGAAGAGGCCGAGCAGCTGGCACTGAAGGGAGGGAAGAAGCAGATCCAGAAGCTGGAGGCCAGGGTGGGTACCAGCACTGAACATGGGGTCAGAAACATCTTTCTTCTCCAAGTCCTGTGTGAGGGCTTAAACCAATTGTTGATTAATTCATAGATCCGAGAATTAGAAGCTGAGCTGGAAGAAGAACATAAACAATCTTCAGAGGCTATGAAAAACATCTGCAAATATGAACGGCGAGTCAAAGAGCTCACTTTTCAGGTGGGTAAAAATAGAAAGCAATTCTGATGTTTTGTCTCCCAAGGACATACAATTGCACGTTCTCTTTCCACAGTGTGAAGAACACAGGAAAAACACGATTAGGTTACAAGATCTGGTAGATAAACTGCAGATGAAAATCAAATCCTACAAAAGACAAGCCGAGGAAGCCGTGAGTCACGAAAGTGAAGCAAATACCTATTTACCAGTTCATAGGACTGTCAGTTTAGAAGTTGACTCTGTGCCCCAGCATGTTGCCAGGTGGTTTTAAATTTCTTTTTGTTTTGCAATTTCAGGATGAACAAGCCAATATTAATCTCTCCAAACTGAGAAATGCACAGCATAAGACACGTGAGGCCGAGGAAAGGGCAGATATTGCTGAGAGCCAAGTAAATAAGCTCAGAGCTAAGGCCCGAGAAGGCCCTGCTACAAAGGTAAGGCTTTACTGCCAGTGTGCTATTTGCTCAAACAAGTCTAGCAGCAGATTTGTGCCTTGCCAGTGGTACAGACATCATTTGGAAATGACAGCTCTGGAAGGAAGGGGCTTTTAAAGACAAGCTGAGTGGAGTGGGGTTGTTCAGCCTGAGGAAGAGAAGGCTCTGAGCAGACTTTATTCTGTGACTCTGGGGTTTCAGGCTCTGGTGCTGAGCATGAGTCTTCTGGCTAGTTTCATCACAT
Source organism: Aphelocoma coerulescens (assembly GCF_041296385.1). Classification (NCBI taxonomy): domain Eukaryota; kingdom Metazoa; phylum Chordata; class Aves; order Passeriformes; family Corvidae; genus Aphelocoma; species Aphelocoma coerulescens. The sequence goes on along the minus strand of NC_091031.1, from coordinate 10,547,897 downwards.
TAGTTTCAGGTTTAAGGAGTTGCCTCATAAAGTGAAAGTAATGAGAGCCAATCTAACTGAACATTCCTAGAACAGCCCTTCTTTGAGCCTCAGGCAGAGCTACCATTCTGATTGAGAAAAGAACAGAAGCTCTGTGTCCTTAGCTGAACTTCCTGGACAGTTGTCTATCTCCAACCCAAGAGTGGTACAAGATCTAGAGCTGCCTTTCCTCATGGGATCTGAGCAGGTGTAATGCCTTTTGACTGCACTAGTCTAGCTCAGTTGGTGGTTGGAGGTAAAATACTCTCAGTCCGTGTTTTGGAAGAATAACTAGTGACTAGAGCATGTATCCAGGAAAGGGAGGACTTTGGCTTCAGGCTGCCTTCTGCAGCATCCTCTTACTCATACAGCATTTTCACACTTGAAGACACACTATGGAGAACCTGCTTTCTCCTGAAGGATCTGGCCTGAGACTCAACAGACAGTGTTGGCTTTTCCAGAGGCTGGTCTGCAGCTTTCAGTGAGTCACAGAATCCCAGAATTAACCAGGCTGGAAAAGACCTTTGAGGTCATCGAGTCCAACCTGTGACCCATCACCACCTTGTCACCCAGCCCACGGCACTGAGTGCCACATCCAGGCTTCATTAAACACCTCCAGGGACGGTGACCCCGCCACCTCCCTGGGCAGCCCATCCCAGTGCCCAGCCACCCCTTCTGTGAAGAAATTCCTCCTGGTGTCCAGCCTAAACCTCCCTTGGCACAGCTCAAGGCTGTGTGCTCCTGTCCTGTGCTGGCTGCCTGGGAGAAGAGACCGACCCCCGCCTGGCTGCCCCCTCCTGCAGGAGCTGTAGAGAGGGACGAGGTCCCCCCTGAGACTTCTCTTCTGCAGGCTGAGCCCCTCCAGCTCCCTCCGCTGCTCCTCACAGCACTTGTGTTCCAGACCCCTCACCAGCCTTGTTGCCCTTCTCTGGACACTCTCCAGCATCTCCACATCCTTCCTAAACTGAGGGGCCCAGAACTGGACACAGCACTTGAAGTGCAGCCTCACCAGTGCCAAGTAGGGGGAGGAATCACTTCCCTGGTCCTGCCACACTATTCTTGATCCAGGCCAGGTGCCATTGGCCTTCTTGGCCACATGGGCACACTGCTGGCTCATGCTCAGTCAGCTGTCGACCAGAATCCACAGGTCCCTTTCTGCCTGGCTGCTGTCCAGCCACTCTGTCCCCAGCCTGTAGCATCCCCCTGCAGGTGGCTGTTGTGACCAAAGTGTGGGACCTGGCACCTGGTCTTGTTGAACCTCATATTGTTTGATTTGGCCCATCAATCCAGCCTGTTCAGGTCCCTCTGCAGAGCCCTCTGACCCTCACCTGATGCCATGCACCAGTAAAAGGCTTTGACTCCTCAGTGCTTGCCTGGCTATCTTGCCAACACCCCAGGGGATGCACTAGGATGGCTGAGTCCAGGTTACTGAGCAAAGGCTCCAGATATGAGATTACCTTATAGAGGGAATGCTCAATCTCTAACAGAATTGGAAGCCCAGACAGAGGCAAGATTTCAGGAATCTTCTACTGGACATCCCCAGGTGAAGGCTGGTTGAACACACTGACTGTGGGCCACTCTGCAATATCCTGTAGGTTTAGATCCTGCTTTGAGGTGCCTGATACTCCCTTGCACCTGGGAGATGTTAGAAAATACTCAGTGTGAGAGAATTCACGTATCTGCGTTTGCTTTGGGTTGTTTTCAGTGTGCTGAAGAAGAAATGGAGTTTTCTGAGAGCAGGTAACAGAATGTTGTTAAAGACTTGAAAACGTTCTTCCCATAGGACTGGGGCCTCTTTGAAAGGGGGGAAGGGAGATTAGAAGTTGAGAGATTGTAAAACACAGCCTGGTGACAGACTGTGCCTGCTCCAGACCCGTAATGCAAGGCTTAGGGCTCGCTGCTTTTTGCCCCTGAAAAGAAGGAATAAGCTTAGCAGTGCCTGTGTCCCTGTTTTGCCAGTGAAATAATGGAATTAATCTTTTCTTCGTGCTTCAGCTGTGGACAGTGGGCATCTTGGTGTTACCTGCTTATATTCAACTCACACAGTGGTTTTAAGGGTTCCAGACACCACTGCATTGGCTCGGGCTCCACTTGCACATCCTAGCTGGATGGTGCACTGAGATGGATGATTTTAGGGATCAAAAGACTCATCTTGGCATGTGTAGACTAAACAAAGCCTCTCCTTTCCAGGTGGTGGTAGGAACTGAAAAATGAGCTTCTTCTGGGATAACCAGAACTTCCACAAAGTATCTCTCCAGCTGTGGTAGGAATTTTCCCATTGTTTGTGAACACAAACATTTTCTGTCATTGCTGCTGTGACAGTGTCAATAAAATAGATATCAGCAACTTCAGATGCTCCAAATGTGAATGTTTAAATGAGAGTCATTTTGTTACTAAGTTAAGTATAGTCAAAACTGTGGGTTGGAGCCTTACTACTTCTCTGAGCAGTTTGACCAATTTTATCCTGAATTTAAAACCTAGAGATTTGACAGGCTTTTTGCTTTCCCATGGGATGACTTCTGTTTCAGCTCCTGTAGCCTGGAAGCAGCACATTCTCAGCAGACTACCTGCACCTTGTTCTCAGCAGCTTATGACACAGTGCTGTTCCTCAGGATGCAATCCAAAGTCCTGCTGTGCTCCTAGGCCGTGCCACTGACCCTAGCCCACCATGTCAAATGACTGCTTACTCAGTGCAATACTCCATGAACCTGCAGAAGAACAGTTGTAACTTGTCTAGGAGTAGCTGTGCAAAATAACAGAAAATTACAAACTGCTAGGAAAGTCTTGCAACCCTTACCAGACGGTCATTGTTCATTCCAGAGTATCCTGGCATGTACTCCTCCCAGCCCTCTTGCCTGCTTTTGGTACAAAGTTTGCTGTTTGCTCTTGCCCCAGCTCCACAGTCCCTGGTTCTTTGAGACTCAAAGCACAGTGGGCAGAGCACAGCAGCCCCTGCAAGGCTCTGCATGGAGCTGGCTTGAGCAGGATAACCCCTACCTTCACTGCACCAGCTCTTTCTGCTGGCAGTGCAGCTCTTTCCCATTTCATAAAGCGGAATTCGCTTTTGGTTCGTGTTGGCTCTGACTAACAACAATGTTGGCTGAACAGCAGGTGCCAGAGCCTGGCTTTCCCACCTGGCACCTGGAGTCCCCAGGTTGGCTGCATCCACGATTATGGTGCCTGTGTTGGCATAACACACCATGCACGTAGGTCTGGCTGGTTTGGAGGGGAGGATCCTGAGAGCACAAGGGCAGGTTTGGGCTCAGGGCCTGCTGGCAGCAATGCAGCTCTGTGGAAAGCCTGTGGTACACTTTGAGCTCTGCCAATTGCATGCAATAAGAAATAAAGAGATTGAAAGAAATGCACAGCCATGGTCACAAACCCTCAGCTCGAGTTACTGCAAAGAAGCTTGGCCTGTGCTGAGCCATGATGGTCCAGGGAAGCACGAGTGTGAGCACTGCAGTGCTGGGGGGCCTCAGAGAAGCACACAGCCCTGTCCAGCATACCAGTCACAGAGCCTGCCATGCCACAGACCACATGCTGAGGCCCTGGTTCAGTCATCACCAGGCGAGGTGATCCACAGGAACCTGAACCACATCATATGGCACCAAATGGGGGGTAAAGACTGACATTATCACCAGCCTGACCTTTAAGTGAGCAGCCAGGGGTGGACTGTGCACAGTGCCCACACCCATTGTACTGTGTTCTGACAGACACAGGGGATGCCCAACAAGCACAGAGGTGCTGGCAAAGCCAGACCAAGGAGGGTAATTTATTAGGCTGCTGGAAAAATAACTTGACCATGAATGAGGGACTTGTGGCTCTTGTCTGCTGGATGAACTGATGGAGTCTTTGTCTGCAGCAGTGCTGGATGTGCATGGGGATGGCCTAAAAGACTGGGACTGTGCCAAGTGGCCTTCTTCCAGGAGCTAGCATGAGACTGACCCCCAAGGTTATGGGATTGCATTTAGTGGCAGCACTTTATAAGCTACCCAGTACACCCTCAGTCCCCTGACCACTTGTTCCTGCCTGCTAACATTGCTGCTGTGTATCAGTCCAGCTGAATATGGAGTCACAAGGGAAACCAACTTGGCTGGTTGATCCAGCTGGAAAACTCTTCTGGGAAAGTGGTGATTTCTTGTCTGACAGCTTAATGTGCAACTTTTCACAAAGCAAGGTAAATTAAACAGAAAGGAGACATAAAAAAGTGCAATGAAAGAAATCCACACCAGAAAAAGAAAAAGGATCTTAAAAGGATGGGAATAAGTTGGGGAGGGAATTTGTGATGCCTGGGAAGAGGAAAAGGGGCCTCTCAAACATTCCCAATGCTGAGGAACCACTCAGAAATGGAGACCTTCAGGTGGAAAGAGGTGAATACCCTCCTGGATGCAAAGGTTTTGTGTTTCAATGCATGCTTTCAGCAAGTTGTTTGGAGCCTTGCAATACTCTGTGGTATCTCTCTCAGTCTCCTGGGTATGGCTGAGAATAAAGCAGGCAGCCCCAAGCCCTGAGCTCACAGACAGGTTCACACCGTCAGGCAGGACCTGCCCTAAGCACGGCTGGGCACTGCTGATGGCACTGAGGGCTGGCCCTGCACCCCCAGCAAACTCACAGCTCCCTCTGCCCTCACCTCCTGCGCTCCAAGGCCACACCAAATTGCCCCTCAGCCTTCACAAGAGCCATTGCTAGAGGAGGGGACAAGGCTGCAGGGAGCTTTGGAGGAGGCCCCTACCAGGAGGATCAGCCCCATCACGTGTCTCCTTTCATCCTCAATGTCAAAAGCTCAAAATAGCCCCGCTCTCCCAAGACTCCTGTGCGGGGTCGTGCCTGTTTGTGGGGAAGATTTGCTTCCACTAATAGCGCCTGAAGACATTCCTGAGCGGGTAGGCTGCCTTCTATGTCGCAGTGCAACGTGCTGCCCTGGAGGAGCTGGACACTTGTGCTGTGTGCCAAGACAGCAGCTGCTGTTCTTACCCCTGAGAGACTTGGAGCAGCACAGCTCCATTGCCAGCTCAAAGGTTAAACATCAGAACGGGGCCCAGCACCGTGGCTGTGACCATTCCCTCCTGGGATGTGCTGTCCCATGGGCAACACAGCAGCTGCCCAGGTGCTTCCAGCAGTCAGCCAGGGCTCCTTGGGGTGGATGGGGCATCCCCTCTCTTGTAAACCAACAAGTTAATGCAATGCCTGTGGACACAGAAGACCATCTTTTGCTTTGCAGATCAGCAAGAGGCCCCAGTCCATGAATCCCTTCCCTGGTGAGGAAAGCAGAGGCAGGGCTTACTCCAGGAACAGCAGCATTGCAGAAAGTCTTGTCCTCTCTCTCAGCCAAGGTGGAGCAGGAGCAGCCTGAACAGGTCCAGATCAAATAGAGCTGGGCCCCAATGCATTATGTGTGAGCAGCTGAACTTGCTATATTGTGACTCTTGTTGCAGAAAAAAAATTGGTAAGAGAGAGTGTGGAAGGGTAACCACAGAACTGAGTTGGGGTTGAAACCGTGCTGGGGAGTTCAGAAAGTCTCATGGCCCTGAAAGCAAGATGGATGTGTGCAAGGAACAGAAATAAGTGGTAAGATGATAGAGGATGTGGGAGTGGAAGAAATGACAACTCAGAACAGGTTTGAGGACAAAAGGTCAGAAGTCTGAGGGGAAACTGCTGGGAAGCACTACAATGATTATCTGCAAACGACTAACTCACACCCCACTTCTGAAATTATTTGTAAAGCTTAATTTTAGTTTTGAAGAAATCATTTGCCGAATTTATTCTGTAGTTTCATTACTGCTGAGAAGGTACAAGGCGCGTCACTCATGCCCAGGCACGGTGCTGAGCAGAGCTGCCTGCACTGCAGAGAACAAATCCTCAGGCAGCATTTCCCAAACCCAGGAACACAAGCTGTACTGGGAGGACAGAGGGAAAATCCAGACCTTCCCAGAGGGCTGAAGAATTCAGGGACTACTCCCAGGTGGAGCCTGGAAGCCCCCAACATGGCCAGACCTCAGCTCCCCAGGCAGGGCAGGTAGCTCGGGCTGGGGTCAGCAGCCTCAGGAGCTGCTTTTCTTCCTGGCAGAGGGTAGGGGGAAGGAGGTGGTGCAGAGTAGCCCAAGTTTTGAGCTGCTGCTGTGGCCCACCCCACAGGGACCCGGCTTGTCACTCTTTGCGAGCCCACCCTGTGTGGCATATGTTTTATGAAGGATCATCCAAGAAAAAAACCTGGAGCTGTTCTGCTTTGCACAACTGATTTGCCCTTGAGGAGTAGCAGGGACTCGTATTCTTCCCTTGGCACTTCAGATGAATGCAGTGAGCAATTAAATAAATGTTTAGCCTGAACCACAAGGGAATCTGTCTGCCAATATAAAAAAATAAAACTGTTGATAACCTTCGTAAGGATGCAAAAGGAGCTTATCTGCAAGAACAAGTTAGTTCAGAAATGTCACTAGAAAATTCTGCTACGTATCCTGTTGGCAACTTCACTGCAGTGGGTGTCACTCAGAAAATTCTGTGGTAATCCATTGAGTTGTCTTAGCCTTGAAAAGTCTAATTTTCAAAGTGAGCAGATTAATAGAAATTCCATACCAGTATATTTCCATTTACAGCACTGAAATCTGCCCAGAAGTAGGATTTGTGCATCTGTCCCAAATGAGTGCCAACCAAGGAAGGTACCACCTCACTGCTGTCTTTTTTAGGATGCAGTTGCTGCTTGTGCTAATATTATGCACCTAATCCTAGTTCTCCTTCCCTCCCCCTTTTGCCACTTGCCGTCTTTTGACTTTGTCTTACCCGGAGGCGTCTTAGCCTGCCCACCCCACTCCCCTGTTCTGTAACTGGAGCTCCTCAGCTGCTGTGGTGGGTGACAGAAAGGACATCCTGAATGTCACCTCCTAGGCCAGCTCTTCCGCTGGTGTTTGCTGGGAACATGAGGAATCTGATTAAGAGCACAACTCTGATACTCAGTGAAGAGTTCTCCCCCCCAAATCAAAGTTTGCTGCTTTACCTGTCTCCCCAGTGCTCTGTGAGCTGGGCTGTGCCACTCTTGAGGCTCACCCACTGTCACTGAGAGGAGCCCACCTTCAGACACGTGCCCAAGCATAGCTGCTTGTCACCAAGTGGGTTCCCTGTGTGACATCCTGTTGAGAGAGCTGATAACACACCAAATGCATATGTAAACAGTGAACAGATGTGTGTAGATTCTACGTTATGGGATATCCACTGCAGTTTATCAGGGTCTGGGCACCAGTCACCCAGCAAGCTGCTTTGCTTGAAGTAGGGCAGAGTCATCACCAGTAGTGACCTGCCACGTACAGGACTGACTTCTTTTCCCCTTAGCTGTAATGTGTGCTCAGAGGAGCAGCACGTCCATGCAGATCCTGCTCATTCCTGGTGCCCCCCATGGCCCTCAGCACATCCCAGCTCCTGGTCAGGGCATCAGGGACCCCGGTCACCAGAGGAGGAGCTGCAATGACCTGTCCCCACGCACAAGGAGACATCTCTGTCTGTGTTAGGCACCTGAGCCCGCTCTCCAGGCCCTCTACCCACAGCAGGAGGTTTCCTACTGGAGCAGAAGCTGAGCAGCTCTGAGCTCTCTCCAGCCTCCCAGGGCTCACTAGCAGGGTGTGCAAGGGGATCCCTGTTGAAGAGGATATCTGCTCTATCCCATGACCATTACAGGCTCCACGTGGGGGTACAAATAGGTCACTGAGACCTGAGAAGGCCAAAGGCTTCTTGGGCTTCATATAGAGATAGCAGGAATGTGCTTGTGCTTCTGTCTCCTATTACTAGCAGGGACACACAGAACACATTGCCATTTTCAGTACAGTTTCCCACATGGAAGGCACTTGTTTTTTGCTCCATTCACATTGCATTTTTCACCTTGAGGTGGTTTGTTCTCTAGAAGGCTTCACCTCCTGGGTGGAATGTCATGCAGAGGGTGGTTGTCTGGGGAGATTGGGATGATGACAAATGTCTTGGGTGTAAGAGTCTGCCTGTTCCTTTGAACTCACCCAGTACAGCCATTCAGAGTCACACAGACCATGGAAGGGTTTGGGTTGAAGGGATCTTTAAAGACCACTTAATTCAATCTCCCTGACATGGGCAGGGACATCATGCAATCTTATTTCTTTCAATGTTATATTATAGTCAGAAATAACCCACAGAGGTGATGTTAGTGCTGTTCACTGTATCATACACATATTTTCTGAGAAATGGTGCCTGGCAACTCAGAATGAAAAAAACACATTTGTACCACACCCCTGAATTCCTGTGATGGGCCTGGGGAAATGTTCACCAGCATGCAATTACCACTGAGAATATGTCCAGCCTGTGGTAATAAGAGGAGTCTCCTGTATTCTGCCTGCCCTGCTGCTCCTCACCTGGTGGAACTCTTTCCTGATGTGATGTGATGCATTTTGCTACCCCAGTGAGCTCCACAGATCTCTGACTCTGCCTGCAGGTCACGCTGCTCTTCAAGGACTGAAAGCAACCAAAGCCTGCTGCTGCTGAGGACATTTCAGCTGATGCTCATGAGAAGCAGTATTATGGATTTGGTGTTCTGGAGGGATATGCTTTGGTGAGTGGCACAAAATTAACTGGTAATTGAATGAAGTGAAATCAAAGATTTCACTGATGGCCATGGCTTCAGCTGCATGGGAGCGGCCACCTGGTCATGTCCCCAGCCAGAGGGGCCACCTGGAAACTTCCCCTTGGAGGGCCATCTGTCTTGGTTAGGGAGCCACAGAGCAGATAGCCTGAGAGTAGCTCCCAGGGGTAAAGACTGCAAAGAAACATTCATTTTCCTACTGCAAAACCTCCAGCCATACAGGCCATTCTTGTGGTTCCAGTTCATGAGCTTGGTGAGTCTGAACAGGCAGGAGGGGGAGGTTCCCAGTGGCCAACACAGCACTTGCAGGAACTTCCCCTTCCCAGCCTGGCTGCTGCTAAAAAGTGCCTTCTCAATCCTTATCTCTCAGTTAACCGCTGGAATGGGGAGAAGAAAATGCACATCTTAGAGGCTGGCAGAAAGGGAGCAGCTGTCTGATAGCTGTCTCAAGAAGGATCTATTTTCAGCACGACTGAATCCTTTCTCCTCCATGGGGAATGTGCACCTTGGCAACACTGCATTGCTGTGCAGAACAGTCTGTATCCAGAGATGGCTTCCAGCCTGCCTCTTCCTATTTATCTGTGCTGTGGTTTGCTTCTGGTCCCAGCAAAGTTCACCCTGCAGAGATGGAAATAGAATTGACAGAATATTAATGGTTCTCAGGAAACACTGCATTCTTTTTTTTTTTTTTTGCTTTGAGGTGCTTGCACTTCTTTCAACAGATTCCTTCCTGGACAGATTTCTCCTTGCTGTGCCTGGATATAGGAAACATGGCAAAGTTTTCCCTGAAGTAATTTTTTGGGATCTAGAGAGTGAAACTACAGTGAAATCTTTCACTGTAATTTCAGATTAGAGACTGCTTCTTTGTAAGAAACCACTATAGCAGTGTCATATAAATGATACCCTGGTGAGAGAGATGAGCTTTGGTTTATAAATTAAACCAAATCCAAAGCAGATGCTCAGTAGCTTAGACTGCTTTCCAGAGATGCTTATGACAGCTGACCAAACACTTCACTTTTCTTTTCATGAGCTTTATGTCATACACTACAACACTGAATGCTGGGTTATTTGCCCAACCTTTTTTTTGTACTTGCTCCTGTCTTCTTTTCCAGCCTCCACACAGTGGCTTTCCCCTGTAGACATTCACTAAGGGTTCATATACTACCTGTATTCACAACATATGGTCTTACAGCTGCCATTGCTTTAGCCCTAATTTCCATCAAAAGGATACCTTAAAATAGCAACTCAAAACACTGAAGGAGAAGTTCTTGTTTTCTGTGTCTTATTTCGGTAATTCAAAAGAGGAAAAAAGGAAATGGGTATGAATTTAGAGCTTTCAAGTGAAAGTAGTTGATCTTTTAGCATTTTATCTTCTTTTTATAACTTAATTAGCAATACAGATAAACATGGCAGTAAGATTTGAGTCTCTGTGATTCTACAATTGCTGAGGCCCGCGTACCATCAAGTGTTTTCTCTGGTAAGGACAATGTGCAGCTGAGTGCTGGTGAGGCAAAACCCTGAGGTCAGTCTGGGACCCAATAACACAAAGCAAGCACGAAGCCCTGAACCTGGAGAGGAACAAGCCCAGGCACAAGTGAATGGTGGGTGCTGACCAGCTGAAAAGCTGCTTTGCAAAAAATGAACCTGGGGGTTTGGGGAACACCAAGTTGAACGTGAGCCAGCCATGTGTCCTTTCTGTGAAGAAGGTGACTGGTGCCTGCATTAGGAGGAGTGGTGCAGCAGATGGAGGGAGGTGATCCTTGCCCTTGATTCAGCACTGAGGCCACACGTGGAGTGGTGTGCTGAGCTCGCCCAGTATCAGAGAGATACAGAGCTACTGGAGAGGGTCCAGAAAAGGGCCAGTAAGATGAATGAGAGACTGGAGCATCTCTGTCATAAGTGATGGCTGAAAGAACAGAGACTGTTCAGCCTGGAGAATGATCAGGTGAATTGTATCCATGGATATAAATACCTGAAGGTGCACAGAGGATGGAACCAGGCCCTTTTCAGTGGTGCCCAGTGACAAGACAAGAGGCAATGGGCACAGTCTGACACACAGGAGGTCCCCTGTGAAAATCTGGGAAGACTTTTTTTCCTGTAAGGGTGACTGAGCACTGGCACAAATTTCCCAGAGCTGTTGTGAAATCTCCATCCTTGGAGATACTCAAAAGCCACCTGGATTAAAGCATCTCTTTCATTTCTGTGTCCTTCACAACCCTCTTCTGAGATTTGGACCATTTTCAAAAAAGATTTTATGTTCTATCACTGGACTATGGGGACCTACTGACACTAAATTCAATCCCCAAATCACTGGTGATTATCAATACCTGGAGACACCTCAACTCACTGACTACTTCCCGTTCAAACCAGACCTTCCCTCGGCTGCCTGCCCAGAGCTGTCTGCCTGTGGGCCTCACTCCAGCCTCTTGCACAGCTGGGTCCACATCCCACACAGCACAACAGCAAAACCCCAGAAGAGCTCTCTGGGTAGAAGGGCTTTGTTGTTGGCCACTGGAAAGGCAACATCCCCAAAGTCAGGTGAGCTAGCCCAGCACTCCCAGCTATAGAATCACAGAATCCTGGCTCTAGGTGGGGTGGGGTGTGGGGAAGGGCAATGCCTCGCCAACACAAGGTCTGACCCTCCCTTCCCCCACATGCATCCCAAAGTGTCTCAGGACATCAATCTTTTCAGTCTCTCACACCTGGTTAGCCAGGACTGATGATAAATGATGGAGAGTGGCTGGGCAAGTTCTTCTGACAGTTCCCTCAGTGGCCTCACAGTCTTGTGAGAGTCTAAGCTCAAGTCGCTCACTAATTCCTCCTGGATTGCAGGGAGTCCATTCTGCTCCCCCTCCCTGACTAACAGTTTAAGGAGCTGGTTGCCCTGAGAATAACCACTCTTTCTGTTGATGACTGAGGCAAAGAAGGCGTTAAGCACCTCAGTCTAAATCTGACAGGATTTAAATCAGCTCACATGACTGTGCTCTACTCCTAAAGCAAGACCAGTCTCTCTCTCAAGCGCTACCAGCAAATCCCCATCAGCATTGTACAGGCATGTCTGCCACCCCCAGTGCTCTGGTATACCCGTGGTGTTTTGGACTGTCCAAGTGTGCCAGATAATTGTGATTAAATGGAATTTCTGGACTGAGGATGTATCAGGTAGAGAGCATCTGGACTGCATGCTGACATGATGCATTTGTGCAAATGTCCAATTATTTGTAAAGGTATGACTGAATAGAGGATTTTTCTAGCATCTGTAAGTAGGTGTGCTGGTTTTAGTTGGAAGGCATTTCAAGTCAGTTCTCCTTCCTAGGGTTACAGGCATTGGTTAAGGATAAGTTAAGTTGCCAGCAAAAGCAGGGAGCATCTTGCTCACTGTCACTAACCTGCAGATCAGGAGTCTCAGCAGGTATAATCCATCACAAGGTTCACAAGAACAGTTTTTACAGAATCTCCCACTTATTTACAATCTGAAGTGTGTGCAAAGAGGCACACAGGCACATGCCTCTGTGTGTGTGTGTGTGTGCAGACTTCCTGATACCCCTAAAGCTGCCTCACATCTGTCAGAGGCAGCAGCTCAAAAGCCCAGGTAGAAACCAGCCTCTCCCTGCTGCAGTGTTTGGCTGACCACCCTGCTGTGCCTGTCACCTTCCTCACCTCTTGTACATCTGCACTTCTGCTTTCAGGGTTAAACCAACAAAGCTGCCAAAAGGTTTGAATAACGCTAATTTATCTTTTAACATCCTGTTTTATCTATTGTACTACTGAGATAGCTGCAGCACAGACATACCAAGCAATCCATCCCAGGTCGTGCAGTGAGTCGGTGGGAAAGGCAGCAATAAAATCCATAAGTCCTGAATCCAAGTTCTTTAAGTGCTTTGACTAGTCCAGATTCTCTCCTTAACACCCTTGGGAGATTGTTTATAGGAGATGTATTCATATAGCCACTAAGACATCAAAATTTTCTAATTATATCTAGTCATGTCAAATGACAATTATGCCCTTAGTTCAGTTTGCCAGACAATGCTTTACCAAAGAGGGTTTGCCAAAATATTTTTGACCGAAGAAAGAGTAGGCATCTGTAGCATCTGCAGACGAGCTCGTATAAAACGTCCCTGCAACACGTCTGCCCTGGCTCCACAGAAAGCTCCAAGGTAAGAGCAGGGGGTCTGCAGGCTGGCAGGAAGGGGATGGCAGCCTCATGTGCCACAACATTCCTGCTGCCTCTGGTGCTCCTGTCCAGGAGGGGACTCCATTATAAATCAGTTTTCAAGGCACCTGCATGTTTTCACTCTTGATTTCTGTGCAGCAGCAATTTGGGAACTGCCATTTCTGTTTTACAGTACTGCCCAGCTGCCAGCCCACAAGCCACACATCTGGTGTCACGAGAGGTAAGAACCTGATTTACTGATTCTTAGGGACAGAGACAGATCCTTCTGGGTGGGGTGTCAGGAATGCTCACTGGTTCACCCTATATGCAAACCTGGTGGGACTGCAGTAGAAAGTGGTGAGGGTGCCCAAGGGCTGCATTTGAAGCCTCTGACCACTGATGACAGAACAGAAAATCCCCACGGGGAAAATCTTCACTTCTGCTTAACTGACCTTACATAAATCAAGGTGTGCTGCCTTCCCATCTTTGCTATGGCAGGAGGAGGATGGGACCTGATAAGCACAGCAGGAAAAAAAAGTAAAATCCTGTATTCTGCCTAAGAATATATGTTCATTATTAAATCATCTGAACATACAGACCTTCTAACCACCTTCGTTAAGTGCCAGAATTCTCAGCTTTCTTAGATACCCATTTTCTTACTCCAGACAAAAAATATATTTATTACCTAAAGAATAAAGAGGGAATAAATTTTACTAAAGTAGCTAGAGGATTTTCAAGTGCAGTTGGCTAAATTTAGGTACATGTTTAATAAATCATTTGAAGAAATACTTTTTTTTGAAACTTTTTAAACTTTTGAAAACTCATGTGTTCCTAGATTTTTTTTCAGTAAGTATTTATTTGGGATCTTAATATAGCCTTGGAAATTCCAATTTCAATGCTTGAATTTTATTTCACCTAAGTCAGAACTTTGGTACTGAAATTATTTAGGTACTGTAGTGAAGGGTGACAGATGCATAGAGCAAATTAAATTGTGGCAGAATATTAAAAGGTCACAAAAGCCTGCACTTCTTTTTTTTTCAGTGGACAACTTCATTAGCAAAATTTATTAATTACCCACTACCTTTCCATTATCATTTAATAGGTAAATGCCCCACAGATTCATTGTTTTCCAAGACTGTAGGTCACCTACTCTACAGCTTTTCAGTAGTTTAATTTCACTGCTCATCCTTTTAACAAATTCTTCTGTTTCCATTCCTAATAGTGATCTTAGTGAAACTTTTTCAACAAATTCATTCTTGTCTTACAGGCACAGTATTCTTAAAGCACCAAATCCACAGCTCTGAAAAGGTCATCAATGAACAGTTGAAGACCTAGACTACATCCATGAAAGCCTCTTATTTTCTAAGTTGACATAAAATTAAACTTCGAGTTATCTCATGTTAAAATACCCAGAGTATGAAGAGACAGGTTAAATTTTTCCCAAATCTTATAGAATAAATAATCAGTACCATATTTTTTCTCCTCAGAGTTGTCTGCTGACATATCCTCAGTAAAGTGCAGACATGGCCTCTGGAGATGCTGAGATGGCTGTTTTTGGGGAGGCAGCTCCTTACCTCCGAAAGTCGGAAAAGGAGAGAATTGCCGCCCAGAACAAACCTTTTGATGCCAAGACCTCTGTCTTTGTGGCTCATCCCAAAGAATCCTTTGTGAAAGGGACAATCACAAGCAGGGAATCGGGCAAAGTCACTGTCAAGACTGAAGGGGGAGAGGTGAGTCAAAAACAAGGCTGAAGGACAACATTTGATCTCCACTCTGAGTTTTTCACTAACATATGTGGATCTTTTGTTTTCTTGGCAGACCCTGACCGTGAAGGATGATCAAGTCTTCTCCATGAACCCTCCCAAGTACGATAAAATCGAGGACATGGCCATGATGACCCACCTCCACGAACCCGCTGTGCTGTACAACCTCAAAGAGCGTTACGCAGCCTGGATGATCTACGTAAGTGGCAGCAGCAGCTTCCTTTGGGCAGCGGCAGGAAGTGCTGGGCCAGGCTCAGGGGAAGCCAACGTGCTGTGTCCCTTCCTTGCAGACCTACTCGGGTCTCTTCTGCGTCACCGTCAACCCCTACAAGTGGCTGCCGGTGTACAACCCGGAGGTGGTGTTGGCCTACCGAGGCAAGAAGCGCCAGGAGGCCCCTCCACACATCTTCTCCATCTCTGACAATGCCTATCAGTTCATGCTGACTGGTGAGTGTTTGACCTCTCTCACAGCAATCTAACCAAAAAAGCCCTGCTGATCTCACTGGAGCATGTGACAAGCCAGCTGGAACCACCAGAAAGCTGCATGACTGGGAACTTGGTCGATTTATGTAGCAAATAATTTCAAGGGAAACTGACGTAGTAGCATTCACAGACTTAACACAGTGAATTATTTGTACTTTATTGTACAAAATTCTACACTCTCCTACTGCAAAAATAGTACCGGACTCGGTTTTCTACATTTTTTCACTGCTAAGAAAGAAAAGTTATTATTTCTTGTATTTTGAAATTGGGTAGGTACTTTGGTTTCATTTGTTGAGGAGAATTATGTGAAAGGCAAGTGATACACAGCTTGTCTCAGGTCCAGATGCCTCTGAAGGTTCAATATATCCATTTGGGCTTATGCTTAATATTGTTAGAACATAGAAAGGAATTGGGTAGTCTTGGACTTTCCGAAGAATCCCCAGCTTTGGTTTGCAGTTTTACTTCTCATTCAGCTTAGCATTACCTGGGTTAGCTGCTAACACACCTTCCCTTGTTCCGCTTTCACAGATCGGGAGAACCAGTCCATCCTGATCACGTACGTACAGCCCCTGCGCGGGTCCCTGCGGGGCTGCCCGGTGCCAGGGGACCTCCTGCCTGACCACGCACCCTCTGCTTCTCTCTTGGCTCTGACAGCGGAGAATCCGGTGCCGGGAAGACTGTGAACACAAAGCGTGTCATCCAGTACTTTGCAACAATTGCAGCCAGTGGGGACAAGAAGAAGGAGGACAAGTCATCAGGCAAAATGCAGGTGAGTTGGGAAGAACAGACTGAACATGTGGCTTGTCATTGCCCTGTCAACTAAACACAGTCACTGAATAATTCTCTCCCTGCAGGGAACGCTTGAGGATCAAATCATCAGCGCCAACCCACTGCTGGAGGCCTTTGGAAACGCCAAGACCGTGAGGAACGACAACTCCTCACGCTTTGTAAGTGGTTGCTTTGCGTAAAATCTCTCCCCCCACTGGTAAGATACAATGTGCCTGAGCAGTTCTTCAAGCAAAGGAGATGCCAGCAGAACACATCCAGGCTGACCTGCTGCTGCTTCTGCTTAACAGGGCAAATTCATCAGAATCCACTTTGGTGCCACAGGCAAGCTGGCTTCTGCTGACATTGAAACATGTAAGACACCCTTCTGGCCTGATCCCCCTTCCCTCCAGCCTTCCCCACTTCTTGTGCTTGACTCTGTCCTACCATCCTTGCCAGATCTGCTGGAGAAGTCCAGAGTCACTTTCCAGCTCAAGGCGGAAAGAAGCTACCACATCTTTTATCAGATCACGTCCAACAAGAAGCCGGAGCTAATTGGTAGGAGACATCACTGAGCTTTTGACAGGAAGATCTCTGAGCAACATTCAACTATATTACAAGATGAATTAAATTTAACCCACGAACACATTTGTTTTCAGAAATGCTCCTCATCACTACCAACCCATATGACTACCCTTTTGTGAGTCAAGGGGAGATCACTGTTCCCAGCATTGATGACAAGGAGGAGTTGATGGCGACAGATGTGAGTAATGTACAGAACAGGTGAACAGGCACAAGTCATACATCATAAAACATGCAAGTGTTTCACTTTGCTCATTGTATTACCAGAGTGCCATTGACATCCTGGGCTTCACTCCAGATGAGAAAACAGCCATCTACAAGCTGACAGGGGCTGTCATGCACTACGGGAACCTGAAGTTCAAGCAGAAACCAAGAGAGGAGCAAGCAGAGCCTGAAGGCACAGAAGGTATTATCAAACTCAATAATTAACCCTCTGTAAGCTACTATACATGTGGAAGACAGCAAAAGTTGGTCACTGTTGGACTTTAGATCCCAAGGAAAACAGTCATCCAGAAAAAAACAACTATCCCTTGTCCTCAGTACATCAAGTTCCCTGATCTCAGGATTTACGTAACTCATGCTATGAACAATTAATACTTTAAACTTATCTTTATACTCTTTCAAGAATTCAGGAGTTATGGATGTTCCTTTAGTCACACCTTTGTTGGAATATGGCTTGTGATTGTGAAACAGCCCACTGATTCAGTTCTAACATGATAGGGAACCACGTTCCCATGAGCCTTCACCTGTCAGACGCTCAGGGAAGTCAGCTGTGAGAGGTGTTATTTCATTCCTTTGTTGGCACAGGACCTACAACCCCTGTCTTCAGTTCTGTGAGCAATGCCTCCTCTTGTTAAAGGACAAGGCAGGTGGGGAGCACCACTAGTAACAGGATGAAGCCCAACGAGTTTTATGGGACATTAGAAACAAAAGCTCAGAAACGGTTGTAGGCTGTGGATCTGAAGGAGAACAGAAATATTGCATCTGTGTTCCACTCTAATTATTGTGTGGTTTTGATCACCTGAATATAGATCAGTACCTGATTGCTGTCACTGCAGCTCCTGAGCTGCGTGTGTGCTATGCACAGTCAGACTAGCAAGCTTCAGTTTTCAGTTTTGTGGCAGGAGATTTTTGAAAACTTCATTACTTTCTGCATGCTGCAGTGAATAATTTCAAACAGAAATTCTTTTAGAAAAGCTCAATATGCATAATGGCAAGAGTGATGTTGCAAAGATTCCCTCTATGAAAGTCTATCAAAAGTTTTCAAAGAATGGAAATCTGAACCCTTCAGCCTTTAGGGAATGCTCCAGGATTCAAAACCTTTTGGACATAAAATTCTTCCTTCTTCCTCTGGCTTTTCAGTTGCCGACAAGGCTGCCTACCTGATGGGTCTGAACTCAGCTGACATGCTCAAGGCCCTCTGCTACCCCCGAGTCAAGGTGGGGAATGAATACGTGACCAAGGGCCAAACAGCACAGCAGGTAAGAAACATGCTGTAACCTGTAATCATATATAGAATGAATATCTTTTTGGTTCTCCTTTGCCCTTTATGGTAACTCCAGGTGTTTTCTTTTCCTGTAGGTGCACAATGCAGTGGGTGCCCTGGCAAAGGCTCTCTATGAGAGAATGTTCCTGTGGATGGTTGTTCGCATCAATGAACAGCTGGATACGAAGCAGCCCAGGCAGTACTTCATTGGTGTCCTGGACATTGCTGGCTTTGAGATCTTTGATGTAAGTAAGATTTGGTAAGAGCTATTTGGAAGTGACAACTGAATGTTATGATCAATTTGAGACACATTTTTAAAGAAAACATAGTATTATCACATGATTATTGCTATTTGTCTTCTTTAAGTAAAAAAATAACCTTTCAAAGGACTTGTCCTATTTCAAGATGCGCAAATTCAAAGGTACAGAATGGTCCAATCAAAAAAGTTCATTGTTTATATGATCAGGGACAAGACAGCATAAAAATACGTCTATCATGATACTCCTAAGCTTGGGGTTTTTTCTCTATAACTTGGTCTCATTTTAGATGGGAAATATAATTTATCTTCTGAATTTTGTCAATGAAAAAAATTTCCTTGTGGACACTTAATTTGATGCCTTTCTCTTTTTCATAATATCATAAAACAGGCTGAAGAAATGCATGGGAAGTCAAGTTAACTGCATTCCTTAGTTTTAAAGATGAGGTCTTGCAATTATTGCTGCATCTTCAAACATGCATCTTTCTTATTTTATTTCAAGTTTAACAGCTTTGAGCAGCTGTGCATCAACTTCACCAATGAGAAACTGCAACAGTTCTTCAACCACCACATGTTCGTGCTGGAGCAGGAGGAGTACAAGAAGGAGGGAATTGAATGGACATTCATTGACTTTGGGATGGACCTGGCTGCCTGCATTGAGCTCATTGAGAAGGTATCCTTCCTGTTCACATCAGTTACACGCATGGAATCCCTGTAATTACTTGCTCTCGTTTTCCAAAGGGATCTTCTAGGTTCAGGTTTCTCTTGCACTGGGTAGCCAAAAGCTGGAACAGTGCTCCAAATGTTCTTCTCAGAGCTGAGTAGAGGGGAAGGGTCAACTCCCTTGAGCTGTTAGCAGCACAGTGTAGCTGAGGATGAGTTGGTGGCTCTGCTGCAATGGTGTACTGTTGGCTCAAGTTCGATGTATCCAACACATCTGTGTGTGCTCTGAATTCCACTGAATAAGAAGGTAGTTCTCTGAAAAGCACATTCTCAACACAAAACCAAATAATTTCTATTTCTTTTATGAGTTATTTTGTGTTACAAAATGTAAGTATCAATGTAATCAATCCTACTTTTTAGAAGAAAATGTAATTAAATAATAATATTTTCTGATGTGTATCTCAATCTGTTCCATTACTGTGCCTAGGTGAAGGCCATTATTGCCCTGAAAGCTAAATTACAATCTGTCTCCCTTGTGATTTCTCCCAGCCCATGGGCATCTTCTCCATCCTGGAAGAGGAGTGCATGTTCCCCAAGGCAACTGACACCTCTTTCAAGAACAAGCTCTATGACCAGCACCTGGGCAAGTCCAGCAACTTCCAGAAGCCAAAACCTACCAAAGGCAAGGCTGAGGCCCACTTCTCCCTGGTGCACTATGCTGGCACAGTGGACTACAACATCACTGGCTGGCTGGAGAAGAACAAGGACCCTCTGAATGAAACTGTCATTGGGCTGTACCAGAAATCATCTGTAAAGACCCTGGCTTTACTCTTTGCCAACTATGGTGGAGCAGATTCAGGTCGGTTCTTTGAATCCCATGTTCTCACTGATGTTTAGCTTACAAAAAGGAATCAAAGACAGCAAAAGAAAAAAATCTAAAATCTGTTTTATTTATTTTTGATTTAGCTGAGGCGAGTGCTGGTGGTGGCAAGAAAGGTGGAAAGAAGAAGGGTTCTTCCTTCCAGACTGTCTCAGCTCTTTTTCGGGTATAGTAGAGAATTCGCTATTTCTTCCTAAGACAAGGAGTAAACCCACTAATGACTATGGCTAGTCTTATTTTGGCTCGGTTCTGTTAAAAGATTCTGAAGTTCTTGGGCCATATTCTGCTAGGAATAAATCCAGTTAATCTACTCATACTTCATTTCACCGAATGCACAGCTTTTCCATTTTTTCACTTGTCTCAGAATGATGTTTCCAGATGGAAAAATGTCATATAGAATACTTCTAAAATACATTTTAAATATGGCTACAGGTGCACATCTCTTTCTTCAGAACCTTTTAAATCCATCTAACAACATTCTGCCCACTGTTGACCTGTTTGCTCCATCTGTATCTCTAGTTTTTCTCCCAAACTCATTTCTTACACTTGAAATGCCATCATTCCTTGGGTTATACATTTTTAAGATGTCAGATACTTGACAGTTCTTTGTCATAACCAAGTTTTGCTGCCTGACATACACTTCTGCCAGGTGAAATACCTACTGTCTCCTGAGGTATTACCCTTTTGGTCCTTCATTTAGGATGCCCTTCTTTATATAGATTAATTTCTTCTACAGATTTGCTTCATCACCTGGCAGCCAGCACTCTGAAAAAGGATCTGGGCATGTGTGTATATGCCCCAAGAAAAAGAATCATAGAATCATAGAAAATGCTGATCATTGATCAAGTCCAACTCCTGGCCCTGCACAGACACCCCAACAATCCCACCCTGTGCATCCCTGAGAGCATTGTCCAAATATTCCTTGAGCTCTGGCGGCCCTGGGGACATGACCATTCCCTGGGGAGCCTGGGCAGTGCCCCACCACCCTCTGGGTGAATAATCATAGCTGCAGGGTCTGTTTAATTCAAAAATAATGCAAAAAGCCTATCTTTCAAGGTCATAAGATTTTAAGAAGTAATATTGTAGGAGAAATATTTTTGGGTGCATTTGGGTTGCATTTCTGTTATATTTTTGAATTTCCACTATCTCTCTTGTTCAGACATGACAGTGTTTAGACATCTAAAAGTTTTGTCTGCTTCATTTACATGCTTTGAGATGTCCTCTAGAGACATCTGGTTCCCTCTACTAATTACAGGCAATATTTTTTAATAAATAAGTATACAAATATCAATTATAAAACAAGGCTGGGATTCATGTCACCCTACCCTACAAGATAAATCTATAATCTAGAAATTTAAAACTCAGCTTGTTGGTTCTGTCCCTTTTGCTTTCAGTAGGGAAAACAGAAAGGTTCAATGTAGTGTGCTCCATATGACCCAGCCTAAATGCCTACTGCAGAATGCTTCACACTGCCTCACAGGGGTACCACTTTATCTCTCTGGGAACATCCAATGGAAGATGGATATCCTTTCTAATGAAGGCATTCCACTAGAGTCAATGAAATGTATTAAAATTGTATGTTTAAGAGAACAATATTTCCTACAGATTACTCTGAAGAACTTTATACTCTAAGTTAATAACAGCAAAGATCTGTGGAAAGTCAGAAAAACTGGTGCAGAGAGCTTCAGTTCAGGGTTCTGCTAATTTTTGTATGGTATTTCATTTCAGAGGACTTGATGCTTACAGCAGAAATTACATTTGCTAATATCAGCTTTTCTTAATGACTCTCCCAGGAGAATTTAAACAAGCTGATGACCAACCTGAGAAGCACCCACCCCCATTTTGTACGGTGCATCATCCCAAATGAAACTAAAACACCTGGTAAGAGACTTACATATATATTGAAGCTTTTCAGCATGGTGCAGCTCTTCCCCACTGTATTCCAGAACATGGCATATATTTGTGCTCTGCATTGCCAGGTGCCATGGAGCACGAGCTGGTGCTGCATCAGCTGCGCTGTAACGGCGTGCTGGAAGGGATCAGGATTTGCAGGAAAGGATTTCCCAACAGAGTCCTGTATGCAGATTTTAAACAGAGGTCAGACTTCATCCTCTTACTGGATCACTTTGTCCATCTTAAATAGCTTTTGAAATCTAACCTTCCCCTCCTGTGCCTAAAACCATCTCTAAAGTTTCAGTTTAACAAGTGCTGTTTGTTCTCAACTGTTCTTAAGACTCTTCCTTTCCATGTACCTGCCAGTTGGTCTCAACAACAGACCTCTTCATATTCATAGAATCACTTAGGTTGGAAAAGACCCTTAACATCATGGAGTTCAAAGCAAGTCCTTCCATTTTCTTCCTCAGATACAAAGTATTAAATGCCAGTGCTATCCCAGAGGGACAGTTCATTGACAGCAAGAAGGCTTGTGAGAAACTCCTTGGATCAATTGATATAGACCATACTCAATACAAATTTGGTCACACTAAGGTACAAAATCTGTTTGCTTCAAGTACTAAGTGGTTTTGGTTTGCATGGCTTGATACTCAGATACTCGAGACAGTATGTGAAATGATTCAATAGGGTATAAAAAATACTATAAAATAAATCAACAAAATCCTTGCTTACTTAACAATTAAATAAACTGAAATAGGATGATTTCATTAAGGGTTAATTGAGTTCCTAATTTAAGACAAAGTTGTATAATAAAAGAATCAAGAGTGAATAAAAAGAACAGAAAAATGTCTGGCTATTATAGTTTCTCAACTGCACGTAACCAGAAGCTTGGAGTTATAAAAGAGTGTCTGCCACTACATATATTCTTTGTGGGTTTGCTCTTAACTTCCGTGGTGTTTGTCATGGGGGAAGGGTACCAGGTTACACTGAACAAGTACAGATGCTGCACCTCTTTTCATGTTCTTACCTAAGGTGTTCTTCAAAGCTGGGCTGGTGGGCCTCTTGGAAGAGATGAGGGACGAGAAGCTGGCACAGCTCATCACCCGCACCCAGGCCAGGTGCAGGGGCTTCCTGATGAGAGTGGAGTACCAGAGAATGGTGGAGAGGAGGTAGACTTCTCTTCAAATTAGGTTCACTGTGCTTGGCTTATTACTGTGTCATCATGGTATAAATATTGAATATTAATTTGACTTATCTTTCAGGGAATCCATCTTCTGCATCCAGTACAACATCCGTGCATTCATGAATGTCAAACACTGGCCATGGATGAAGCTGTTCTTCAAGATCAAGCCCTTGCTGAAGAGTGCAGAGTCTGAGAAGGAGATGGCCAACATGAAACAAGAGTTTGAGAAAACCAAGGAAGAGCTTGCAAAGTCTGAGGCAAAGCGGAAGGAGCTGGAGGAGAAAATGGCCTCTCTAATGAAGGAGAAAAATGACCTGCAGCTCCAAGTGCAGGCTGTGAGTACCGCCAGTGGGCTTTATCTTAATTCCACCGTGACTATCAGGTTCATATGTACAAGTACATTTTCAAATCACATAGAAACTTCAATTTAGTTCAGTTCAATCATAATTCTTTAAGTGGTGCTCTTAAGGTGTAACTAGCTTCTGTAAGGACTGTGAGGTATCCATGGTCAAAATATTACTTGAGTGAGAATTTTCTATGGTGGATGCTGAGATATTCTTATGATTAAACCCGAATTTATGCAATTTGTTCCAATGATTGATATTTTGAGATAATACCCTGCACAAATATACAGACACTCATGTCTTCAGATAGATTGAAAAGAATTTTACTTGTGTTTAGCGTTTAAACCTGGCTGTTTCAGAACTACCAATATAAAATCAATTCTATATTATATATCAATCTCTTGGAACATGAATCAAATTTTAAACTACAAAACCTCTATCCAGGACTCTGAACTTTGAAAGTAAGTATCTTAATATTTCCTCAAAAAGCATATTCCTAAAAATGGCATCTCCCTACCAGGAAGCAGATGCCTTGGCTGATGCTGAGGAAAGGTGTGACCAGCTCATCAAAACCAAAATCCAGCTGGAAGCCAAAGTTAAAGAAGTGACTGAAAGGGCTGAGGATGAAGAGGAAATTAATGCTGAGCTGACAGCCAAGAAGAGGAAACTGGAAGATGAATGTTCAGAGCTGAAGAAAGATATTGATGACCTTGAGCTAACACTGGCCAAGGTGGAGAAGGAAAAACACGCCACCGAAAACAAGGTATGAGGTAGAACCTGTCACTCGCACTCCAGAAAAGACCTGTCTTCTTATAAACTTTTAAGCACCATTTTCTATCTGTGCTTGCTCCTTTCTTCTCAAAGGTGAAAAACCTGACTGAGGAGATGGCAGCCCTGGATGAGACTATTGTGAAGCTGACAAAAGAGAAGAAAGCCCTCCAAGAGGCCCATCAGCAAACCCTGGATGACCTGCAGGCAGAAGAAGACAAAGTCAATACACTGACCAAAGCCAAGATCAAGCTGGAGCAGCAAGTGGACGATGTAAGCACACAGACGTAGAGCAGGAACAGCACAGGTATGGAGTCCGACCTGGCTGGGAGAGCACTGATGGTCTTGTTGTGTTTAGCTGGAAGGGTCCCTGGAGCAAGAGAAGAAGCTGCGCATGGACCTGGAGAGAGCTAAGAGGAAACTGGAAGGAGACCTGAAGCTGGCCCAGGACAGCATCATGGATTTGGAGAATGATAAGCAGCAGCTGGAGGAGAAACTGAAGAAGTAAGTGTGGCTGTGGGACACCTGAGTGCTGGGCTGGAGCACTTGTGTTTTTTCTTTGATCTCTAACACGGTTCACTTTGCCCAAAGGAAAGACTTTGAAATCAGCCAGATCCAGAGCAAGATCGAGGATGAGCAACTCCTGGGCATACAATTTCAGAAGAAGATCAAGGAGCTGCAGGCAAGTCTCTGTTCCTTCCCCTCCCTTGCTCAGGCTCAGCTCAGGCAGGAGGAGGGCACGGGTGTGAAGGGTCCCTGCTGTTCTCCAGGCCCGTATTGAGGAGCTGGAGGAGGAGATTGAGGCAGAGCGAACCTCTCGCGCTAAAGCAGAGAAGCATCGGGCTGACCTGTCGAGGGAGCTGGAGGAGATCAGCGAGCGCCTGGAAGAAGCAGGAGGGGCGACAGCAGCTCAGATTGAGATGAACAAGAAGCGTGAGGCAGAATTCCAGAAGATGCGCCGTGACCTGGAAGAGGCCACGCTGCAGCACGAAGCCACGGCTGCCGCCCTGCGCAAGAAGCACGCGGACAGCACCGCGGAGCTGGGGGAGCAGATCGACAACCTGCAACGTGTGAAGCAGAAGCTGGAGAAGGAGAAGAGTGAGATGAAGATGGAGATTGATGACTTGGCCAGTAACATAGAGTCTGTCTCTAAAGCCAAGGTACACCATTATTTTTATTTGGAATTTGATAGCAATGTGGTATTTTTATTTAATCTTATATTATTTAATTTTCATCAGGTTATATTGTAAATGATTCCTCCAAATCTTATGTGTATAACTGTGGCTGTATGTACATAGTCCCCAGATATGTCAACTGCACCTTCTGGTCATATTTTCCTGCTATAAAGAAGGCAGGATCAAGGTATTTACTCATTTTCTTATGTGCGATTCATACCTAGGCAAATCTGGAGAAGATGTGCCGCACACTGGAAGATCAGCTGAGTGAATATAAAACAAAGGAGGAGCAGAATCAGCGCATGATTAGCGATCTTAGTGCTCAAAGAGCTCGTCTGCAGACAGAATCTGGTACAGCCCTTCCATCTCTAGTTTGGAAATGGGAGAACCCCATAAATTACTCTCTTGGCTATTAAAATGTTTTCTCAATTGCAAACTTTTTCAGGTGAATATGGACGCCAGGTAGAGGAAAAAGATACCTTAATTTCCCAGCTGTCTAGAGGGAAGCAAGCTTTCACCCAGCAGATTGAAGAACTGAAGCGGCAACTAGAAGAAGAGATAAAGGTGAAGATATTTATGTTACATATGAAATAAATATTTGACATAATACGTTTTCGTGAAGTGTTCAAGACTTCATAAGGTGATCCAATTAGAAGTTCAAACCATCCCCTTAGGTCATGCAGTCTAGACCCTTGCAGTGGAGGACTCCCATGTTTTTATCAGGCAGTCAGTTAATTACTATTTCTTTGGGATGTATATCAGCGTGTAAGTTCCAGTAAGAGAAATTTCCCAGGAAACACCTACTCATTATTGCAATATTTTTACCACCAGGCCAAGAACGCCCTGGCCCACGCCCTGCAGTCCGCTCGCCACGACTGTGACTTGCTCCGGGAACAATATGAGGAGGAGCAGGAGGCCAAGGGGGAGCTGCAGCGCGCCCTGTCCAAGGCCAACAGCGAAGTGGCCCAGTGGAGAACCAAATACGAGACGGACGCGATTCAGCGCACGGAGGAGCTCGAGGAGGCCAAGTACGTGAGCACTGTGTGGAAGGTTGGCATACAGCAATAACAGAAATTTAAAGACACCACTGAGATTTTCAAAGGCAAAAGCCTAACAGAAGGTTGAGGAGTTATATGAAACAGAAAAACACAAGGAAAACAGGCTACCTGACAAAGAGTGCAGGAGAAAGGACATGTATGGGATTGTGCAAAGTGCAGAGGGATAGCAAGACTGCAGAGAAGCTGTGGCTGCCCTGTCCCTGCGAGTGTTCAAGGCCAGGTTGGACAGGGCTTCAAGCAACTTATTCTAGTGGAAGGTGTCACTGTCCATGGCATGGAACTAGTGGGTTTTTGAAGTCCCCTCCAACAAAAACCATTCTGTGACTCTATGATTCTATGAAGACCTTGGAGAAATGAAATAGAAAAAGAAAGACTGGTGGGGATAGGCTCTGAAACGTGTGCATTAGGAGCAAGTACTAAAAAGTATCACATTGCTGTGGTGAATATGATAATCAACATGCAGTTTCATCTCCAGTTAAGAACTGTGCTTACCACTTCACAGGAAAAAACTGGCACAGCGCCTGCAGGATGCAGAGGAACATGTTGAGGCTGTCAATGCCAAATGTGCCTCCCTGGAAAAGACAAAGCAGAGGCTGCAGAATGAAGTGGAGGACCTGATGATTGACGTGGAGAGATCCAATGCTGCCTGCGCTGCTCTGGATAAGAAGCAGAGGAACTTTGACAAGGTCTTTTGGCCTCCAGCACCAGGACTCCTGGCCAGAGCATTCCCCCATGACTGCCACATCCCTACTCACACTTGGTTTCTCTTCAGATCCTGGCAGAATGGAAGCAGAAGTATGAGGAAACGCAGGCTGAGCTGGAGGCCTCGCAGAAGGAGTCGCGCTCTCTCAGCACGGAGCTGTTCAAGATGAAGAATGCCTATGAGGAGTCCTTGGACCACCTGGAAACAATGAAGCGGGAGAACAAGAACCTGCAGCGTAAGTCCCTGGCCCTCTGCTCCTCACTGGGCTTTCTCACAATCAGCCATGACCACCATTGTTCATGGGTCTGTGCCTGCAGGTCTGCAAAGATGCCTGTCACCTTGGTGGGACAGGGCCCTTGCCATTCTGCTCTGTGCCTGACCATGCCAATGATCCTTGTTTCCACAGAGGAGATTTCCGACCTCACGGAGCAGATTGCTGAGCAAGGAAAGGCGATTCATGAGCTGGAGAAAATCAAGAAGCAGGTTGAGCAGGAGAAATCTGAAATCCAGGCTGCTCTGGAGGAGGCTGAGGTATGTGACCATAATCAGTGGTGTCTGCAGTAAATAAATGAGGAAATAGGCCTCAAAAGGCCTGGGGTCCCCTGTATTCCTGCTGGGGAGTGCAGACAGCTGAGATCTCTGGAAATATTCTGTCATTCCCTGAAAAGCAAGCAGCAGGTTTATTGATGTTATCAATGATTGTGTCCACTTGGCCAGGCCTCCCTGGAACATGAGGAGGGGAAGATCCTGCGCCTGCAGCTGGAGCTCAACCAAGTGAAGTCTGAGATCGACAGGAAGATAGCAGAGAAAGATGAGGAGATTGACCAGATGAAGAGAAACCACCTCCGAGTTGTGGAGTCCTTGCAGAGCAGCTTGGATGCTGAGATCAGGAGCAGGAATGAAGCCCTGAGGCTGAAGAAGAAGATGGAGGGAGACCTGAATGAAATGGAGATCCAGCTGAGCCATGCCAACCGTGTGGCTGCAGAGGCACAGAAGAACCTGAGAAATACACAGGGAGTGCTCAAGGTATGTTCAGCAAAGCTACAGAAAGAGAAATGAGATCCCTGACATTTTTGCCATGGAAGCGAACACTGACACCTGGTAATTTCTCTTGTCTCTCCAGGACACCCAGATCCATTTAGATGATGCTCTCAGGACACAGGAGGACCTGAAGGAGCAGGTGGCCATGGTGGAGCGCAGGGCAAACCTGCTGCAGGCTGAAATTGAGGAGCTGCGGGCAGCCCTGGAGCAGACGGAGCGGTCGAGGAAATTGGCTGAGCAGGAGCTTCTGGATGCCACTGAACGTGTGCAGCTCCTCCACACCCAGGTCAGGGCAGGGAGCAAACAGCCAAGTTGACAGTGACACTGGGCTGGGATATACCAGAGGACCAGCAGTACTAGAATGGCCTCTCTACTGCTGTCCACAAGGAAAGGCGTGTTTTGCATCCATCCCCCAAGGCCACACCTGACATTTTGTACACAACCATTGTAACAATACTTCCACAATAAGAGTAGGAAGCTGGAAGGGAAAAGACTTTGCTCAGGGAGAAGGTTTATCATGGCAGGTTATAGAATCCAACTCTTGCTGTGTCCTTCCCATTGCACAGAACACCAGCTTGATCAACACCAAGAAGAAGCTGGAAACAGACATTGCCCAAATCCAGGGTGAAATGGAGGATACCATCCAGGAAGCCCGCAATGCTGAGGAGAAGGCCAAGAAGGCCATCACAGATGTGAGCTGGACATTCCTGACATTGCTGATGATGAATGTACTCTTCCCAAAATATCTTCAGTTCTAAAATGGCTTTGACCTTTTGCTCTGATCAGGCGGCCATGATGGCAGAAGAGCTGAAGAAGGAGCAGGACACCAGTGCCCACCTGGAGAGGATGAAGAAGAACCTGGACCAGACGGTGAAGGACCTGCAGCTTCGTCTGGATGAGGCTGAGCAGCTGGCACTGAAGGGAGGGAAGAAGCAGATCCAGAAGCTGGAGGCCAGGGTGTGTAGGGCTGGGGCTGGGGGTGAGTGAGGCTGTCCTTGGAGAGACATTGGCAGGGAAGCTGCAGGGATGGGCTTGTCCTTGCAGGTGCGGGAGCTGGAAGGGGAGGTTGATGCTGAGCAGAAGCGCAGCGCTGAAGCCGTGAAGGGCGTGCGCAAGTACGAGCGGAGGGTGAAGGAACTGACCTACCAGGTAAGGCAGGAGCTCTCCTGCTCTGGCACGGTTTGCTCACAGCAAGCCACATTTTGCACACACCATCCCCAAGGGCGATTGTTAATCCTCTGTGATGTAGGACCAAGAATTGACTCTCTTTCCTGTTTGCCAACCACTTTAGTCTGAGGAAGACAGGAAGAATATTCTCAGGCTGCAGGATCTGGTGGACAAGCTGCAAATGAAAGTGAAATCCTACAAGAGACAATCTGAGGAGGCTGTAAGTATCTCTCTGAGTCCTTGGCAAGAACCACCTTCACAGAGGGTAGTCTGGCCATTGAGGAGACAAATGTAAGAAAGCTGGAAGATGGCTGTCATCAGTGATGGAGTTCTTCAAATTCTCTGAAAGGGTCATAAAACAGAGTCGCCAAAGAGTCACTAAGAAGACTAAAGAGGAGGGCAAATGCACATAGCATTTTTTGCATTAGAACAACAAAGCAACCTGTAAGGGTCTTATGACTGATATCAGTGCTATAATGTATTAAGAAATTTTGAAAATAACTTACTTTTAGAGTTTTGATAGCAGACAGGGAAAGTGTTGGAAGTCCCCTCCCAAGCCACTTTGCATTATGATTCTGTAATTGTACAGGGAGCCTTTGCCTGTGTCTAGGCATGCAGCAGTCAGGGATGCCCCAAGGGAAGTCCTGCAGCCCCTGAATTTATGATTGTCTGAGCATGGGTTCTTCACTGTGGAAACAGCCCAGCACAGAGCAGGGCTTCTGGCTTCGGTTAAAAGGATTTGTGAGAAGGACTCTGAGGAGATCTCCTCAATCTCACTGTGGGACTTTGTATAAGCAGTGGTGGGTGGAGTTTGAGGGTTTGTGATTTCGCCCAGGCCAAGGCACAGGAGAAATAACAACCCCAAACCCAAACTTTCTTACTACTGGCTCCTTCTCCCTTCCAGGAGCAGCTGTCCAATGTCAACCTGTCCAAGTTCCGCAAGATCCAGCACGAGCTGGAGGAAGCCGAGGAGCGGGCTGACATTGCAGAGTCCCAGGTCAACAAGCTCCGAGCGAAGAGCCGGGAGTTCCACAGGAGGATAGAAGAGGAAGAGTGAGGATGTCATTAGGCAGCAAAGTGACCTGAGGGCTGCACAAAATGTGAACCTCTTGGTCACTTTCCTTCTGCCATGAGTCTTTGTCCCCCCCCCAGTGTCTAGTGAATAAATACTGTAGATCCCTCTGCATACAACCCATGACCAGTGCTTTCTTTGGGTTTTGTTCTCCTTGGACAATTGCATTGCAGAAGAAGTTTCCTTACTTTTCCTGTCTGGGAGAAGCGAGAAGCTGGTGTCAGAGCTGGACTGAGGATCTACAAACTTAGAGGCCGGCCATTTCTCTGGAGACTCCTGAAAATCCAGCCTGTGCTCTCTCCTGTCTCCAGCAGCTCCTTGTCCAGCTTGTGCCTTTGAGTCCTCCTACTGCTTCTCCCAGTGTCCTTTCAGCACAGCTTCTTTCCCGTGGGAGAGCCAAGAGAGGGTGATCCTTTTCCTTTTTCCTTTCCCTATTCTCGTTTGTGATGCTGGCCCTCACAAACCCTAAACACCAATCTCTGAGTAAGTCATCAGAAGCTGCAGTGCAGTGCACTGTGAAGGATGGGCAGTTCCTTGACAGAGACAATTTGAGTCACAGAGAGCACGGTTACAACACACCAACAGTGTCCCTACATTGTGCCATCTCCCTCACCCTAGATTTCCTCAGCTGCTGCCACCAGCTGCTGCCAGTTTCTCTTGAGTGGGCAAAAAGCTGAGCCTGCCTGGGGGCTTGTGCTGGAAAGACTCTCAGGACTCTCCCTTAGCACCCAGCTCTCACACACCACATGGCTCCAACACACCTCTTCACCACATCGACCCAAAGGTCAGCCTCGTCACCCCTGAAGCTCTCACTGAATCCAGATTGCAGAAGTCCTTGACACAGACCAGTGTGGTGTGAGTAAGAAACACATTAGCAGCAACTGGGGTGTGAAGTGCAGTTGGCACAGAAAGGAAATAAGAAGCAAAGGAGCAGGAGCCAGTGTAGGCAGTGATGTGTAAGGTTGTGTCAGTCCACAACCTTCTACTGCTGTTGACTGTAGAAGTGCTGGGATTCAGAAACAGAGGTTTGTGCTCTATGGAGCATTGAGCCCAACAGGATCACAATGTTTTCAAGGGAGAGCTTGCCTGTGGAGCTCCTTGAGGTGATGGGAAGTGATAAGGATTGGCACTGTCTGCTTGGTCTAAGCTTGCAGAAGTCACTGCCAGAGGCATTGCATCCATATAGATGCTCACACGGAAGGGAAATTGAAATAGACCACTCTGTCATTTGTTTGTTACACCCATGACAGCAATATCCAAAGGGCTCTCACCTTACTTGGCTCCCAAGTGCAGCCTCACCAGCACAGCAGCTCTTCCTGGGAAGTCCAGCCTGATTCCAGTTTCATTAGCAAGCACTGACGAGCACAACCTGCTGGTGTTGTCTGCAGAGAGCAATGGGAGATGGTTCTTTAGGAGCAACCCTCAGCTTTCAATCACAGACCTTAAGAAAGCCACCCCACACCTTGCAGAAATGCCAGACTATTCCTCCCTTCTCGTGACACTGCACAACTTTTCCCAAGGGCTCCTGGGCAGACTCTTAACCTTGTTCCTCCCTCCTCATCCCCTGCAGTCTTTCTCCTTGTCTCAGTGTGCATTGGTCTGTCACTACAGCCAGGGCCTCTTGGCATGAACCTTTACCTGTCCAAGCCCACCTAGTAGCTGACTGCTCCTCTTGAGGCCTCTTGAGGGCATCTCCAAAGCTTTGGGTGGGTCTGGGTAGAGTGTAGATGGCACACAAAATCTGTGAGTATCCCTGTTAGCTGTAATGGCTGGTACAAACATTAACTTCAGAGAGTCAGAGACAGGTTCACACCGTCAGGCAGGACCTGCCCTAAGCACGGCTGGGCACTGCTGATGGCACTGAGGGCTGGCCCTGCACCCCCAGCAAACTCACAGCTCCCTCTGCCCTCACCTCCTGCGCTCCAAGGCCACACCAAATTGCCCCTCAGCCTTCACAAGAGCCATTGCTAGAGGAGGGGACAAGGCTGCAGGGAGCTTTGGAGGAGGCCCCTACCAGGAGGATCAGCCCCATCACGTGTCTCCTTTCATCCTCAATGTCAAAAGCCCAAAATAGCCCCGCTCTCCCAAGACTCCTGTGCGGGGTCGTGCCTGTTTGTGGGGATGATTTGCTTCCACTAATAGCGCCTGAAGACATTCCTGGGCGGGTAGGCTGCCTTCTATGTCGCAGTGCAACGTGCTGCCCTGGAGGAGCTGGACACGTGTGCTGTGTGCCAAGACAGCAGCTGCTGTTCTTACCCCTGAGAGACTTGGAGCAGCACAGCTCCATTGCCAGCTCAAAGGTTAAACATCAGAATGGGGCCTGAGCGTGCTCTCCCTGCTCAGAGCCTGAATCCAGAGTGTTCCCCTTTGGAGCCGTGCAATGGCCCCGTGCCAGCCCAGCGCCATGGCCGTTCCCTCCTGGGATGTGCGGTCCCATGGGCAACACAGCAGCTGCCCAGGTGCTTCCAGCAGTCAGCCAGGGCTCCTTGGGGTGGATGGGGCATCCCCCCTCTCTTTTTAACCAACAAATGGAAAAGACACGCTGGGCTGCAGCTCTGGAAGTGCAGCATTTTACAGCTGCCGTCCTGGAGTCCCTGTCTGAGTGAGGATGAAGGCAGAGGCAGGGCTTGCTCTGAGGTCCAGCAGCACTGCAGAGGCCATCCATGTCCCTTTGCTCAAGCTGGGCTTTCACAGCACTCATTTAGGGATGGCTGTAGGGCCATACACCAGCGGTCCCTCCAGAGCCCCAGGAGTATCAGGGCTGCAGGAGAAGCCCTGGCCAGGCTGATGGCTCTGACATGATGGTTATAGAGGCCCAGCCCTGCCTGCACCTTGACTGCCCTGGCCCTCTAGAGAGCTCAGGAAAGCCACGTCCCAGCCGGGTACGGTCACCGTGGGCGATCAGGCAGAGGACACCGAGCCCAGAGACATCAGCTGGGATGGTGGCTGTGCCTTTCCCCTCAGGCCTTGGCTCTAATGGCACAGGTCCCATCAGCTTTCTCCTCAGCTTGGGCCTTGTCACTGACACTGATGGGCAGACAAGTTCCTTCAGGGATCCTCGGCAGGAAGCCGACAGCGCTATTCCCAGTGAGGGGAGCAGGGGATGCCGGTCCCACGGCCCCATCAGGCTCCGTCAGTCACAGGGAGGTCTTTGGGCAGCAGCTGACCAGATCCTCTGCTCCAGGCACCCAGTGCCAGGGGATGGCAGCCTGGAGCCATCGAGGGGACCCTGCTCCGGGCCCTGCTCCACTGTAGACCAGCAACGAGATCTCACTTTCCATGGGTTAGCCTTGGTCAGTAGAGGATCACAGTAACATGCCCTATGTTCAGAGAATGCTTTATGAGTTCAAAAAGTGCTTGGAGAAATTAATCAGTTAAAATTCCACCATGCGCTGTTAAGTACTCAGACATTGCATTCTGCTCAGGGACTCCACAAATACAAGTTACTGGAGGTAGGAGAGTTCTGTAGAAGTGCCATTCCATGTTGATGCTCCTTTCTGAGCATCACTTTCAAAGACAGGAAGCTTGGCTACATGATCCTTTGATCTCACAATGGCAGCTCATTTTAGGTTATGATAGAGTTTCCTGCAGGGGTTAATACCATGCTCCTTCACTATTTCCTTTTCCTTCCCCTTCCTTCCTGCTCTTACAGTTACTTGCTGCTTCAATTATCTTTTCCTACCTAGCTCTCTGCCAGCCTGCCCACCCCACTCACCTGTTCTGTAATAAGAGCTCCTCAGCTGCTTTGGCAGGGGATAGAAAGGGTATCCTGAGCGTCACCTCCTTGGATGGGATGCACTGCCCAGACCTCTTCCGCTGATGGGTCTGTGGAGACAGGAGGAGTGTGAATCGCGGCGCACGAGCGGCACGCACTTGAAACTGCCCATCCTCTAATCCCAGATTATGGGGTTTATTTGCCTCTCATGTTCAGCTATTCAATTCATTTGCCTCTCATGTTCAGTTTAAGCTCATTCTGAGGACTTCCAAGAATACCACTCTGTGGGAACCTACTTGGAAACAAATTTATAATTAAAGTTCCCCCTAGGACAGATGCATTCACTTTCTTTGACATGTAGTGGAGGTAAATCACAGCTGCATTAAGAGCTACAGAAATTAATTTCTATCTAGAGTAGAAGGGACAGCAAGGCCATCACAGCCCCTTCATGGCCAGCCTGTGACATTCAGTTTATCTTCACAGGTGCTCACACTTAGATACAGAAGTTATTGGTCACATTTGCCATGGTAAAGAATGGGTGGCCCATTCTTTACCTGCAGCTTTTAAGTCTTACTAGTTATGGTCCTCAGCAGTTCTTCCTGGGAAATAATTTATTGCTTCTAGCAATTGCCTCAGCCTATTCCTTCAGCCACATTTATCAGAAATGTTAATTTAATGGCAAATTTCCTGACCAGATATCCCACCAAATTATGGACTGAGCATGTTCTGCTCATAACACTGAGCATGTTTCAACATAACATTAAAAGCATGAACCTTAATGGAGCGATGCTGAACTGATAAAGAATCTTTTAATATGGAAAATGTGCTCTTACCCTCTCCAGGGCTCAGTGTCCAGTCATATCCGAGCAGAAGTACGGGGGTGAGCAGTGCTGCTACAGAGCAGTGTTCTGACATTTCTGCTTGCCCTCTGCTAACATTCCTGGAAGCTCTCATTTTACACAGAGGGCAGCAGAAAAGCTGCTGCAGCAGGGGCTGAGCAATCCCTGTCAGACTGTCCATGACAGGCTGCAGAACAAACTGACCTATCTAGGCAGGCCCTACCACAATTACAGCGTCGCCAACAGCAGCACTTGCAAGTTGAAAATCCTGCAAGGATTTGAGATCCCCTTTTTTTGGCGTTGGTGGGGGGGGGGAATAATGAGCAAATCATTCAGACTCCTTCCTATATCATTGCTCTTTCTAGAAGAGTTGTAAGTATGGTTCTAATCGACATGATTTTTGTATCTGCCACTGTCATTATCTCAGCCTCTGCTATTTTAGGGTGATAGTGAGGTGTTTTTTACCTCAAAAGTGCTATATGTTATTACCCTGATTCTAGAATTCAAATATTGCCATTTATTTTCGAGGGATAGTATTCTACTACGTATGAATTACAGAGTCTGTCAAGAAAAAACATTAGATCAGAAAGTGATCTTCCAGCAGCTAGGTCTCACATTGCCATAATGTTTTTAAGGCAGAATCAAGGCACTGAACAAAATATTTTTTTTTTCTTTTCCTAGAATATAAGGACACTGATACTAAATATTCATTTTCCTATAGAAGTGAATTTAAGCAATCTATACTGAAACGATATCCTTTTTTTGAAAATTGTTAATGTACTCTGAGTTAGATACACTGAGTTAGAGAAATGCCAACAACATATTCTCAAGAGGTCAAAACAACAAAAAAGACTTTACTGGCACCTTTAGAAAATCAGAAAACTTTGGCAAAAGGTTTAGTGAAGCATTCAATCAGCACAAAACACTTCTCAAAGCATTAACTTCGCAAACTCCAAGCCTCCTGATTTTAAGTTACTCAAAACTTCTAGAAGAGGGTGAGAGGGAAGATGTGTACTAATGTCTTTGCAAACCATCCTTTGGGTGAGGGTATGGGGGTTAACGCCTTTGAAATGGGTCTTAATGTCTCTATTAACTTCAAGCAGCAGGTTTGCTACAGAGCCCAGAAACAGACAAATGGGTCTGCACAAAGCCGAGTTTCTGAACTTGGGGCTAAAATGCCAGGTTCAAAGGGGGATACGTGGTAGGCGATTCGGGAAGGCTGTACCTTCCTAGTACCTCAGCCAAGGGGGAAAGGAAGAGGGCAGCATGCGGCCGGGAGTTTAGGATAAAAGGAGGCTGCATCCTCCAACATCTCGAGAGAGAAAAGCCCGCTGGCGTGTGCTCCAATGGACTCTCTCCCTTTATTGGAATAAAGTCGCAGGACTCCTCTGTCTCCTCTGTGGACGCTGGCTTTTCATGGCGTGATTTTTCCGCACAGGAGCGTCCTTAACAGCTGGCCAAAAGGAGAGATACCTTGCTACGTAATAAGATAAGGAGGTGACTGCATCCTTGGACGAGTTAGCTCAGACCTTGCAAGGGAGCCTACATGCTGAGCTCCCAGTTCAGCAAAGGGTGGAGGCTGGGTTGAATGCCGAAAAGAGACAGAAAACCTGCAGAACCAGT
This sequence comes from Aphelocoma coerulescens, assembly GCF_041296385.1. Classification (NCBI taxonomy): domain Eukaryota; kingdom Metazoa; phylum Chordata; class Aves; order Passeriformes; family Corvidae; genus Aphelocoma; species Aphelocoma coerulescens. The sequence continues at coordinate 10,511,677 of NC_091031.1, read as the reverse complement.
TCAGCAAGTCCCTGGGAAAAGAATTACAATTGCAGATTGCCTGTCTGAAGGGGGAGGTGAAGAGCAAGCGGGGGCTCTTCATCCTCCAGAAGGAGGTGGACTTGCCTAAATGTGATGTCACTTCACTCCCTGGAGGAAGACTGAGAAAAGCCAACCACCTCCCCTCTCCACTGCACCCCAAGCTCTGCCCGGCTGTAAAGAGAATTCTTTTAATCAGGACTCAGAGTCCGTGGTAATTATACTTCACTCTGCAACAAAATTGGTTAAGTTACAAGAGAAAAATAGCAATCGTCTCAAAAAAAATGAAATGGAGAATGTTTAATAATTTCGCTAATGGGGGGGAATGAAATAAAGTTTTCCAAGGGGGAAGCACATGGTAAAGAGCCCTGGCCTCTTGCTCAGAGCAACTTGTGTGAGAAGTCTGGACTCGTTGGAGCGGGAGAATCCACCTCTTCCTATTCCAAAATGCGCTAGAATTACCAGGAAGTGTGGGATGCAGGGGGCTTCCAACCAATGCACGAGAAACAGCTGGCACCCTGTGGCTTTCTCCCGTGTCATTGTTACTTATTACAAAATTTAAGGATTGAGACCAAGAAGACAAACTCTTGGTGCTGCCCTCAAAAAGTGAGTTGGGAGAGGGGTGGCGAATTCATTTGTCCCGTACAGCCATCAGCCTCGCTGCATTGTAGTTCCCTTGATTTCCCCATATACATTAGTCACCTGGCAGTCCTGTGATGTCCATATGGATTCTTAAGTAGGAGCTTTCACTATGTTTGGAAGCTTCACAACTTCATCTGTGAGTTCCCCATGATTTTTGGACACCTGTATTTGACAACTGAGAAGGAAAAAAAATCTGCCATGTCACTACTAACCCGATGATAAGGGTCTGAAATCAGCTTAATTATGGGAAGAGTGCTTAAGCTGAGAAAAGACAGAGGAATAGCTGCAGGGATGAACTTGTGATAAATATGATCCCAGATGGCACCTCAGGCTGCAGCAAGCACGTGGTGACTGGATGAAAGATCCAGTGGAAAGCTGGGGAGATAAGCAACAGAATTAGCACTCTAAACTTTGTAAGATTAGAATTCACTGCATTCAAGGAACTGCTGGTTAGCACACACTTTGCAGCAGCTGTGACAGAGAAGAGACTGCTCAGGAGAGATGTGCTTTATAAACACAATAAAATCAAATTTTGGGGGCTATTTTAGTCCTTCACAGAATTCTACATTACATGTACTGTCATAGATCAATTCTCAAACAGCTTTATTTTCAGTTATGTCCACAGCTGTATTTGAACCAGGTAAGTCAACACTGCTTTTCTTTCACACCCTAATTAGTGATTTCTACAGGCACTCACTGGCAGTGAGTACTAGAACCCAAAATAACATCTGCCCATACTGTGTGGAGTAGTTATAGTCTCCTATGGGTGTTACACGAGTTGTGTGAGCAGTCTGGTAGCCCCCTCTTATTTGCAGTTGGTATTTCTGTACTGAAAGGACAGCTGCTGAGAAATGAGGAGACACTTGGTGAAGGGCCTGAAGCAGGAAACTTGAGGAACCCAAATTCCCTGAACAGCATGAGCATGGAGAAATTTTAACACAGGACTTCAGTGCTGGACATGGGAAGAGCTAGAAGGAATTCAGCTTCACAGTTTTCACCTCTCCTGAGTGCAGTCTGTTCATTATGAGTCTGCTGTTCAACCAGGGCTATGGTCAGTGTATGTTCCTCAGAACTGAATGACTCATCTTCCTCAAAGGATTTGTGAATAGTAGCTGAACATACAGAGAAATTTGGCAGGAGGTCCCTATTCTTATATGAAGAATTATTTTGTGGAGGTTGCATTATTAATCAGATGTTAAGTGCTCTCTACATTACTGTATTGCACTAGACAAGAATTCAAAATTTCCACACCAGTCCTCTGGTAATGGGCAGCTCTTCTTCCTAATCCTAATTGGAAAATATAAAAAGAAAATATGAATATTGGCTAATATGAAAATATTAGCCTTATGAGATATTCCACCATCCCCATAACTCATGTAGTGAGCTCAGGGGTGATCTCTGGGTTTGGCTTCCAATCTGGGGCCCAAAATGTGCCAGAGCACTCTTGGAAGGGGCTCCTACAGCACAGGAAGTCATCTGATGCTGCATATTGCACTGGATCACAGGCATGGTTTTTCTAACCACTTCACTGTGATATTCCTTGAGATATTTTAATGACTGAAATGCAAATGACCAGGAGAAAAATGTCTTTGGATCTAGAGGATCTGAAGAAGTCTAAATGATTAGTGTAGATCAAGTGTGGATGTGGCACTTGGGGACAAGGTTTAGGGGTGGACTTGGCAGTCCTGGGGTGACAGCTGGACTAGTCTTTTCCAGCCTTAAGAATTCTGTGTTTCTGTGATACTGTGATTGCACCCTTTCCTAAAATTGGACCAGTTAGTCTTCTGGACTACCAGCAAATCTCTTTATCCCACACCATCAGCATTACACACCCTGCTACCTCTAATGCTCTGGTACAGAAGATGCTGTGTTGTTAGGTGTTTCTGGGACTGTGAATGTGAAAATACACTTATTTTGATGGCACGGCACTGCAAGGCTGAGGTTTTATCAGAATGAATAGCAGCAGGAATTGTATGCCAAGGTTTGTGTGACTGGCACAAGCATTTGCATGCTGGTTTGTGGGGAACTGGAGGTAGGAAGGGGACATAGGAACCCCTGGAACTTCAGATTTGACAGAGGGAACTTGTTATTTATGCAGACAATAAAAGGTGCAAGTATGCATCAATTTCAAGTAAGAAATGCAAGGCTGCCAAAAGTGAGAAAGCCAAGTTTCTTGAGAAATCACTTTTAAAATTAAATACGCACAAAGACACATATTATCTGTGCATGCACAAACATATATTTCATTTTGATGTGATAGTGCATGCCCCCTTCCTCCTCAGGTCTGCTCTACAATCTCAGCAATTCCCATAAAGCCTTGATGTTTGTGCAATGAGTGTCCCTTGACTCTACCAAGAGCCGTCACATGGCTGTGCCTGTGTCAGCAGGAACTCCTGACAGGTGAAGGATGGGAGAGGGAATAACCAGTGGCTTGCTGAAAGCCCTGGAACTTTCCCAAGCTAAATCACAGCCGAGTAGAATGGTACCATTGGTGCTGGAGTTTTGGTAACAGCAGTAATTACCCACCTGTATTGTGGCAAGGATGGAAATTTATGGATGACTAAAACAAAACATCTTGCAACCCTATAAACAGCAAGCCTTAGTGAGGCACTTGGAGCTCTCCTGGACTGCAGCAGGCTGCAACCTGCATCTCCCTCAGAGTGGGATGCCTCTCAAAACTCATGAACTCTCAAGTCTGTGAAAAATGGAGGACTGATTTTCAAAAAATTCACCAAAAGCTGATGATGGGTTCCAGAGCAATAGCCTCCACTCCCTGTGGTTCAGCTCTTGCCCACTGAGAAATTCCAAGACATTTGAAGTGAATATTTCACTGAACTCAGAGGGAACTTTTAAAAGGTGTTACCCTTGAACATTTATACACACAGCTTTGTGTCTGTGTGTGAGCATGTGTGAATTCATCTAAGCACTCCACAGCAAGTATAGCTTTAATGTTGCCATCTGGGATCTATAATTAAGTCACTGTTGCAATTATAGTAAATCCTTTTGAATCACTTTATGAATGCCAAATTAGTCAATGATTAAGTCCTGCTAAAACCCTTTAGACACAAACTGTTGACCAGGTCTGGTATTACGATTGGATCCAGCTGCACCTGGATCCATCAGGAGTTTAGAAGTCAAGGGGCCCTCTGTGAACCTCATAACTCCACAGCAGGATCTTTCTCATGCTTTTTACCCTTTTATCCTTTGTATCCCCAGTTGTTGTGCAAATCATTCATAGGAATTCTTAGTTGATTTTTCTTGATCTTTTTAATAAGTAGTAGAGCAGACCTTGCCATCAAACTTTGTTGTGCTTTTGCAAATTTATATTGAACCATTTTTTGCTAATGCCTTTGATGGTGATACTTTAAGCAACCTTAACAACTCATTTGCAACATTTGATTCCTCAAAAGTCAGCTCAGGAATCTATTCAAGAGCTCCATATCAAAGCAGAGTCTCCCATTACTTGGGGCCAGGCTCCCAACTCACTGTGTTTCAAATCATTTCAGCTATTGAGAGCATCCTATACAAAAAACTCGGCTGTAACAGATTTTTACTTCCTGCTTTTTCGAAAATACTGAAAATATTTTTTAGAGAATACTGAAAAGTGACTCCTAATATTATTTGCTAGTTTTTGACATACTTTCCCTGTTCCTCTCAATGCATATGTTCCTAAAGCATCATAGGCGTTGTCATCACCATTACATGACTGAAAAGTTGTGGCATAAACATACCAAGGAAACTGCCATGGGTCAAGGAGCAAATCACTGAGAAAGGCAGCAATAGAACCATGCAAGTTCTCTAAGTGCCTTGAGTAGTCTAGATTCTCTCCTTAACACTCTTGAGAAATTATTTATAGATGTATTCACGTAGTCAGTAAGATATAAAAATGTTCTAATTATATCATTTAAATCAAGTGACAATTATGCCCTTAGTTTGACAGACAATGCTTGGCCAAAAAAGGTTTGCCAGAAATGTTTTGACCGAAGAGAGGGGGACCATCTGCAGCATCTGCAGACGAGACACTATAAAATCTCCCAGAGACAAGTCTAGCCTGTCTCTGCAGAAGGCTTCCGGGTAAGTGCATGCGTTTCGTGAGCTTGAAGAAAGAGAACAACGTCCTTACAATATCCTGTTTCATTTCTTCTGTCTCTAACAACCCTTTCCATGGGGGAGTGCCCATGTGAACAAAAATTTTCAATGTAATTTTGATGCATGTCTTTATATTCAATCTACAATATTCTATGGAATTCTGGTCAGAAAAAAAGAAATGACTACCATTCCTATTTTACAGGGTTGGCCATATTCCAGGATACAAGCTGTTCTCCAAAGGTAATACACTGAATAATGCATTCTTTATCTACACTCTAGGACAGGACTTTTAAAGAGCTGCAAAAATTCTTTTTATAAATCCTCTTATATTTCAGCGAAATTTGCTTAGGCTAGATAGTTGAAAATAAGGAGGATCTAAAAAGTGAAGTAATTTTTAATTTTTTATACAAAATCTAATATTTTAAGCAAGAAAGTACTCTCTTGAAGACTCATTGATCATAATTAAGGACCAGAACAGAGAGTGATTTTTCTATGACTGTAGATTCTTTTATGTGAAAAACTCAAATCTGGTTTAGAATTCAAGGTGAGTTACCAAATTGTACTCAATATTCAGGAGATGTTCTATTTACTGTTGCAAGATCTACATGTTGTAGATGTCTAAGTCTTACTCTTGGGTCAGACTAGGGTACTTCTAATTTCAAAGTAGATTTAATTGGTTTCTTCTTAAGAGCTTATCTTGGAGACTAACTAGGAATTTATTAGCTAAAGAGCAAGGAGCTTTCTCATGGGTATAGATTGTATTATTCTTCTTGATGACCCATAACTTTTTTTCTCCCCAAGACACCTCTGCTCACGAGCTTTCATTGGAGTGAAGACATGGCCTCTGGAGATGCTGAGATGGCTGTTTTTGGGGAGGCAGCTCCTTACCTCCGAAAGTCGGAAAAGGAGAGAATTGCCGCCCAGAACAAACCTTTTGATGCCAAGTCATCTGTCTTTGTGGCTCATCCCAAAGAATCCTTTGTGAAAGGGACAATCACAAGCAGGGAATTGGGCAAAGTCACTGTCAAGACTGAAGCGGGAGAGGTGAGTCAAAAACAAGGCTGAAGGACAACATTTGATCCCTACTGTGAGCTTTTAGGTGATACATGTGGATCTGTTATTTCCTTGACAGACCCTGACTGTGAAGGAAGATCAAGTCTTCTCCATGAACCCTCCCAAGTATGATAAAATCGAGGACATGGCCATGATGACCCACCTCCACGAACCCGCTGTGCTGTACAACCTCAAAGAGCGTTACGCAGCCTGGATGATCTACGTAAGTGGCAGCAGCAGCTTCCTTTGGGCAGCGGCAGGAAGTGCTGGGCCAGGCTCAGGGGAAGCCAACGTGCTGTGTCCCTTCCTTGCAGACCTACTCGGGTCTCTTCTGCGTCACCGTCAACCCCTACAAGTGGCTGCCGGTGTACAACCCGGAGGTGGTGTTGGCCTACCGAGGCAAGAAGCGCCAGGAGGCCCCTCCACACATCTTCTCCATCTCTGACAACGCCTATCAGTCCATGCTGACTGGTGAGTGCTTGATTTCCTTTGAGCTGCTCTTGAAATTGTCTGTCTGTAGAGGGAAATGTAGGGTATTCTCTGGAAATACGGTGCCACACGTAAAAAAAATTGTGTGTGTGAAATTAATGGAAGATTAATGCACTTAACTCATAATGGTCTGTGTGAGCTGAGTGTCTGTGTTCCCATTAGAAACACTAAAGGCCTGGACATAATCTAGAGGGAATAAGTTCACTGGAAAGAAACCACCTATTTTGTTGTGTAGACCTTATTGCCTATAATGGAATCTTACATATATGGATAGATTTACGTATCTTAATCATTAATTAGTTTTAGAGATAGATAGAGAGTACAGGATACAGTTAAATGACACATACCCTATAAACGATGTGCATAATGTCAAATGAAATATTTAAGCATCAGTGCTAACAAATGAAACAGAGATCTCTACCTTAAACAGGTACATAAGCCTCACTTGAGGCACTTATTATGCAAATGGATTTCATTATGTAGATGATGGCCATGTGATCTAAATTGCATACAGCCTTTAACGATCTCTGGAACTCTTACACCAGTCTGTAGCTGCAACTATAAATCAATTACACTGTATAGTGAAAAGTGAACTTCGTAAAACAACATCAAGGAAGAAATAAAGCTTTTAATATTTAAATTGAGCAGCTTCAAAAAATTCCTTTCTGCTTTTTCCTTTTCCTTTTATCTCTTTTTTCTCTTCCTTATATATGCACTGAAATAAAAGGTGTTCAGGATTTTAGAACTTCTTCTCCTGTTCTTTTCTTAGACACTGGTAAATGCAGTCAGAATAGAAAAATAGAAAATAAATGTTGTCAATGTATAATCTCAAGAACGCATAATTTCTGTATATATAGGGATTAAAAAAATAAGAGGTGGAAAAGGGTGAAAGATGTTGCTCAGATGTTTCTATAATGAATGATTCCTCCAAATTTCCATAAGTTTATTCAAGAAACTTCTAGCTTCAGAAGAATTTACATACAAAAAAATTAAAACCTCAGTATTTTTATTACCTGTACTTGCCTATTAAGAGAGAAATAAGTAGCTTGATGAAAAGACAATGTCAGGAAAGGCATAAGACTACTGAAGTTTCTCTGAAGTGATTCCTTTATGGAACTAGTTGCTAATAGCTGAAGTACTGCTGGGACCATCAAAAGTACCCACTAGAATTCCCTGGGCACTTTTTGCTATTTTCTGTTCCTGGATCCTCTGAAAGCTTCAGTTGTTCTTTTTCTCCTAGTACTCGAATTCTTTGTTACTCATAAGCAGTAGGAAAAGGTTTCTTATCTCTGTTCTTTTTCTCCTAGTTCTTGAATTCTTTGTTATTCATAAGCACTAGGAAAAGGTTTCTTATCTCCGTCTTTTCACAGATCGGGAGAACCAGTCCATCCTGATCACGTACGTACAGCCCCTGCGCGGGTCCCTGCGGGGCTGCCCGGTGCCAGGGGACCTCCTGCCTGACCATGCACCCTCTGCTTCTCTCTTGGCTCTGACAGCGGAGAATCCGGTGCCGGGAAGACTGTGAACACAAAGCGTGTCATCCAGTACTTTGCAACAATTGCAGCCAGTGGGGACAAGAAGAAGGAGGAACATGCATCAGGCAAAATGCAGGTAAATTAGTAGACACTATTTGTTGGGATCAATTCTTTCCTTTGTTCCTGACATGATTTTTGGCAAAAGGATAACAAGCAATAATTGTCGCTCTGCAGGGAACGCTTGAGGATCAAATCATCAGTGCCAACCCACTGCTGGAGGCCTTTGGAAATGCCAAGACCGTGAGGAATGACAACTCCTCACGCTTTGTAAGTCATTACTTGGGACCACTGTCAACACCAATTTGAATATCCCTGCTGTCTGGATTGGTAAAAGAGGTCTTGATTTACTTTCCTGCTGCTTTCAGGGTAAATTCATCAGAATCCACTTTGGTGCCACAGGCAAGCTGGCTTCTGCTGACATTGAAACATGTAAGACACCCTTCTGGCCTGATCCCCCTTCCCTCCAGCCTTCCCCACTTCTTGTGCTTGACTCTGTCCTACCATCCTTGCCAGATCTGCTGGAGAAGTCCAGAGTCACTTTCCAGCTCAAGGCGGAAAGAAGCTACCACATCTTTTATCAGATCATGTCCAACAAGAAGCCGGAGCTAATTGGTAGGAAGGAGCACTAACTTTTTTGGAAGATTACTGAGCAATAGTTCATTGTGTTATCTGAAAACTAAAGTAAGCTTGTTTTTCTCCTTCTGTTGCTTTCAGACATGCTCCTCATTACCACCAACCCTTATGATTTCCACTTTGTGAGTCAAGGTGAGATCACTGTCCCCAGCATTGATGATCAGGAGGAGCTGATGGCCACAGATGTGAGTAACTTTACCAAATGATCATCTGGTGGATTTGAGCCCTGGTATATATGCATTTATGTTTCTGTTGCCAGAGTGCCATTGACATCCTGGGCTTCACTCCAGATGAGAAAACAGCCATCTACAAGCTGACAGGGGCTGTCATGCACTATGGGAACCTGAAGTTCAAGCAGAAGCAGCGTGAGGAGCAGGCAGAGCCTGATGGCACAGAAGGTATCAGCAGAGTCAGCAAACTTTCCAAAAGAGGTCTTTATTACATAAGGACTTAGGCAGATTTCAGGCTTTAAATGTATAAACTAAGAATAAGAGTAGTTGTTCCATGACTAGATAACAGTTGAGGCATTTATCTCATTTAATGATATCTGTGTTTTTCCTTTGTGACTACTTCATAGATAAGAGCTCCAGTGTACACTGACAGGAAGCCAGGAGACTTGCATGTCAATTGCTATAATATTGCTAATCATTCTTAAGTTGAAATACACCTTGCAGCCTCTGCTGTAGTATGGAGTAGTGACTGGTTCAGCCCTAATAGGACAGAAGGCTGAGCTCCTCTTCACCCTCACCTGTTGGAGGGAATTCTGACATGAGATGTGTCCATGTGATTAACCTCTGTCACAGCAGGAAGAACAGTCCATACCTCCATCTTTCTGAGTGATAAATCCTCCTGCTATGACTAGAAAGTTTGAAGTTTCATACTGAAGCCTGAAAAAGGATAAAGGCAATGAGCTCTCTTGAACGTTTGCAGAAACTGATGTTCAGAAAGAGTTATGTACTCTGAGTCCTGAACACAAGAGAGAAATTAGCTTTGTGACTTTGACAGATACTGTTGTGCAACCCTGTGGAGAACGCTTTAGGGACAGTCTGTCAAGTACCAATTTTAGGAATTTTTGATTATCTACTTTTCTGTCTTTTCTGGCATTTAGTTGCCGACAAGGCTGCCTACCTGATGGGTCTGAACTCAGCAGACCTGCTCAAGGCCCTCTGCTACCCCCGAGTCAAGGTGGGGAATGAATATGTGACCAAGGGCCAGACTGTGCAGCAGGTAGAAAAAATATGGTAATGTGGAGCATGCTGTGGTGGTTCCCATTGATTCTCCTCTGCTGTGTATAGTAACCTCCAAAGCTTTCTCTATGCTTTAGGTGAACAATTCAGTGGGTGCCCTAGCAAAGGCTGTCTATGAGAAGATGTTCCTGTGGATGGTTGTTCGCATCAACCAACAGCTGGATACGAAGCAGCCCAGGCAGTACTTCATTGGTGTCCTGGACATTGCTGGTTTTGAGATCTTTGATGTAAGAAGCACAGTTTTCCTAGCACTTTTGTAGAACAATAATTAAGATTTTTGAGATGTGTTTAATAGAAGTGTGTTATCTCCCTACACTTATTTGTAGGGCTTTTGGAATCATGTTTCTAATCCTGAAAAAATAATAGAATAGAAAACTAATCTTCTATTTGCTCTAAATTAGAAACCTCTCTTTTCTAAGTACAAAGCCTATCCTAGAGAGATAGTAAATGAAAACTACACAGGAAGGGGACTTGCATTTAAAGTATAAGCCATGGTGAATTAGGATTGCACAAGAAAACACCTTGGTATTATCACTGATCCATGAAAGCGTTCTATGTCTTTTTATGTCTGGCAGTTCAACAGCTTTGAGCAGCTGTGCATCAACTTCACCAATGAGAAACTGCAACAGTTCTTCAACCACCACATGTTCGTGCTGGAGCAGGAGGAGTACAAGAAGGAGGGAATTGAATGGACATTCATTGACTTTGGGATGGACCTGGCTGCCTGCATTGAGCTCATTGAGAAGGTATCCTTCCTGTTCAAGTCTATTATATATTAGGTCTTCCATACTTGCCAAGAGAAACAATTTAGAGGCATGTGAGAAAATTTTGGTTTCTTCAAATACATACCCTGTGAAAGTGGCAAGAGGGTAGAAGTGTTTTTGAAGGTCATATTCAGATATCAGAACTTTTGGTGAGAGAATTCATTGTCAGATTACAAAATGAAGTGAAAAATGTGGTCATGTTTTCTAAGTACTTATCAGTAAACAGTCCTTACCAGTTAATGGGTTTTATGGAGAGGACAGTATTTTATATCGTGATATCTACAATAATTTCATCAGCAAAGGCATTTCCATAATTTTGGAATGAAACAGCAACACTGAAAAAAGTTGAGCTTTAGTTGATTTTCTCTGACTTAAAGTCAGTATGGGAACAGCTTCCTTTTCTGACTCCAGCAACTTTCCTACCAAGAGGTGTGTCCGTTCTAATCTGTTTCTCCCTCTCGTCTGTGATAATCTCTCCCAGCCCATGGGCATCTTCTCCATCCTGGAAGAGGAGTGCATGTTCCCCAAGGCAACTGACACCTCTTTCAAGAACAAGCTCTATGACCAGCACCTGGGCAAGTCCAACAACTTCCAGAAGCCCAAGCCTGCCAAGGGCAAGACTGAGGCCCACTTCTCCCTGGTGCACTATGCTGGCACAGTGGACTACAACATCTCTGGCTGGCTGGAGAAGAACAAGGACCCTCTGAATGAAACTGTCATTGGGCTGTACCAGAAATCATCTGTGAAGACCCTGGCTTTACTCTTTGCCAACTATGGTGGAGCAGATGCAGGTCAGTTTTGTGGAAATTGTATTTTCAGTGTGGGACAAAGTTGTCACAGAATTAAAGCCATAAACACTAAACATTTAAAGTTGTTTCATGCTAATTTTAAAACTTTTTCTTGATGCAATTCACAGAGGCTGGTGGTGGCAAGAAGGGAGGCAAGAAGAAGGGTTCTTCCTTCCAGACCGTCTCAGCTCTTTTCCGGGTACAGTACTGCATTTGTTATTTCTGAAATTTGATGATAAGGGGTCAGCTAATATTAAATTTGAAAGAGATATTTTAAGTGAAAGTAAAGGGAGTAAATTTCTTTGGAAGTTCCACATCAGGTTTTCCAGGGTCAATTTTAACATTGCAAATACGTCCAAAAATGAGCATTCAGTCTTCAAAATCATGGAAATCTAATAATTTATGGTAGTTTTCTTTCCTATTTTTTTTATTTGCAGATATCATTCAGATCTTCATACTTTTATATATATGGGTCATACTAGAACGCTAATATTAATATTCCTGCATTTCTGTTGAGGAGTTGAAAATAATTTCCAAGGAGATAGTTATTATCTCATTGGAATAAATCTCCATTTTTAAAAACTTAAGTAGATTGACTTCTGAAGGCAGAATATGAAAAATCTAAGTCATTTGCTCTTTGTGAACAACTGAAGTTATATATAAGTTTTCACTGAGCCAATAGCAGCATAGGATTTCAGTCTAAAAATGGTGCTTAGTGTCTTCAAATAGAAGAAATTTTTGGGTTTTGTGGCTTTATCTAAGTGCTCCAAAACACAGCTTGAGAAGTTCTAAAATCATTACTTAGGCTTGGTGCATAAAACACTGGATACAGGAAACTCACACTGCTAATTGGTTCCTTTAGGAGAATCTCAACAAGCTGATGACCAATCTGCGGAGCACTCACCCCCATTTTGTGCGCTGTATCATCCCCAATGAGACTAAAACACCTGGTAAGATGCTCAAGCAGAAAGAGCCTTGCTCTGATGCATCCATTCCCCTCTGCACTGCAACCTGTGCCATTCATTTGTGCTCTGCACTGCCAGGTGCCATGGAGCACGAGCTGGTGCTTCACCAGCTGCGCTGTAACGGCGTGCTGGAAGGGATCAGGATTTGCAGGAAAGGGTTCCCCAGCAGAGTCCTCTACGCTGACTTCAAACAGAGGTGAGAGCTGTGAAATGAAGAGGTAAGTCAGGTGTCCTTACCAACTGCTGTCCATCACACAACTGAGCTTTACCAGGCTCTCTGAGTACAGAGGAATGAAATTCCAACTTCCTCCGCCTAATTCTGCTGCAAATGCTGCTCTTGGTTTCAGTAAACAGAATAATCTCATGACTTGACATTGTCTTCATTCCTATTTCCTCTAATTCCACAGGTACAAGGTGCTTAATGCCAGTGCCATCCCCGAGGGACAGTTCATCGATAGCAAGAAGGCTTCTGAGAAGCTCCTTGGGTCAATCGATGTGGACCACACCCAGTACAAATTTGGACACACCAAGGTACACACTTCTCCATTCACTGAGTCCCTGGGCTTTGCTCTACCTGACAGTGATGTGCTGCAACATTCCCTCTCTCAAGGTGTTCTTCAAAGCTGGGCTGCTGGGACTCCTGGAGGAGATGAGGGATGAGAAGCTGGCACAGCTCATCACCCGCACCCAGGCCAGGTGCAGGGGCTTCCTGATGAGGGTGGAGTACCGGAGAATGGTGGAGCGGAGGTACAAATTCCTCTTCTTCAGTTAAAGTCACTCTGCTCATGGGAAAGTGTTGACAACTTGTCAGATTGTGAATATTCATTGTATGTTTTAATTATGCCTCAGGGAATCCATCTTCTGCATCCAGTACAACATCCGTGCATTCATGAATGTCAAACACTGGCCATGGATGAAGCTGTTCTTCAAGATCAAGCCCTTGCTGAAGAGTGCAGAGTCTGAGAAGGAGATGGCCAACATGAAACAAGAGTTTGAGAAAACCAAGGAAGAGCTTGCAAAGTCTGAGGCAAAGCGGAAGGAGCTGGAGGAGAAAATGGTGAAGCTTGTGCAGGAGAAAAATGACCTGCAGCTCCAAGTACAGGCTGTGAGTTTATCACCTTTAGTTTATCACTCAGAAAATGAGTTTATACATTCAGACTGTCCTTTATGAACAGAAGATCAGACTAGAGAAGAACAAAAGTCATACATTTAGGGAATTATCCATCATATGTGTGTGAAGGTGAGGAAACAAATTCTGGCAGTGATGTGGTGAGCACTCTGATAGCCAGTGGAAAGAAACAGGGAGTTTCAAGTGGAAGTCAGTGCTCTTGCCTTCAGAGGAAGGAGGCAGATGTAGATCCTCCACAGGATGTAGAACAATGAATTAATTTTGCAGCATAAATGCAAACTACGCTTAAAAGTGGTACTTGTCAATGCAGATCCAGGAAAAGCCATCCTCTCTTTGCTTGTTAACTAGCAGTTAAGATTCTTCTGATGCTGAAGTTAAAGGTCAGGTTCAGCCACTACTCAGTGATAAAGAGGCAGAGAAGAGAAAGTGCAAAACATTAGAAGCCATAAAATTTGTCTCCCTGCCAGGAAGCAGATAGCTTGGCTGATGCTGAGGAAAGGTGTGACCAGCTCATCAAAACCAAAATCCAGCTGGAAGCCAAAATTAAGGAAGTGACTGAAAGGGCTGAGGATGAAGAGGAAATTAATGCTGAGCTGACAGCCAAGAAGAGGAAACTGGAAGATGAATGTTCAGAGCTGAAGAAAGATATTGATGACCTTGAGCTAACACTGGCCAAGGTGGAGAAGGAAAAACACGCCACTGAAAACAAGGTATGAGGTAGAACCTGTCACTCGCACTCCAGAAAAGACCTGTCTTCTTATAGTTTTAAGCACCATTTTCTATCTGTGCTTGCTCCTTTCTTCTCAAAGGTGAAAAACCTGACTGAGGAGATGGCAGCCCTGGATGAGACTATTGTGAAGCTGACAAAAGAGAAGAAAGCCCTCCAAGAGGCCCATCAGCAAACCCTGGATGACCTGCAGGCAGAAGAAGACAAAGTCAATACACTGACCAAGGCCAAGACCAAGCTGGAGCAGCAAGTGGACGATGTAAGCACACAGACATAGAGCAGGAACAGCACAGGTATGGAGTCCGACCTGGCTGGGAGAGCACTGATGGTCTTGTTGTGTTTAGCTGGAAGGGTCCCTGGAGCAAGAGAAGAAGCTGCGCGTGGACCTGGAGAGAGCTAAGAGGAAACTGGAAGGAGACCTGAAGCTGGCCCAGGACAGCATCATGGATTTGGAGAATGATAAGCAGCAGCTGGAGGAGAAACTGAAGAAGTAAGTGTGGCTGTGGGACACCTGAGTGCTGGGCTGGAGCACTTGTGTTTTTTCTTTGAGCTCTAACACGGTTCACTTTGCCCAAAGGAAAGACTTTGAAATCAGCCAGATCCAGAGCAACATTGAGGATGAACAAGCCCTGGGAGTGCAACTTCAGAAGAAGATCAAGGAGCTGCAGGCAAGTCTCTGTTCCTTCCCCTCCCTTGCTCAGGCTCAGCTCAGGCAGGAGGAGGGCACGGGTGTGAAGGGTCCCTGCTGTTCTCCAGGCCCGTATTGAGGAGCTGGAGGAGGAGATTGAGGCAGAGCGAACCTCTCGCGCTAAAGCAGAGAAGCATCGGGCTGACCTGTCGAGGGAGCTGGAGGAGATCAGCGAGCGCCTGGAAGAAGCAGGAGGGGCGACAGCAGCTCAGATTGAGATGAACAAGAAGCGTGAGGCAGAATTCCAGAAGATGCGCCGTGACCTGGAAGAGGCCACGCTGCAGCACGAAGCCACGGCTGCCGCCCTGCGCAAGAAGCACGCGGACAGCACCGCGGAGCTGGGGGAGCAGATCGACAACCTGCAACGCGTGAAGCAGAAGCTGGAGAAGGAGAAGAGTGAGCTGAAGATGGAGATTGATGACTTGGCCAGCAACATGGAGTCTGTCTCCAAGGCCAAGGTACACAAATTTTTTATAGGCTCGTTGACCCAGAGGAATACAACACAACTTCTTGCACCTGGCCTTCTCTAGAGTGTGAACAGTTCACTCATCACTTTCCATATGCTGAAACACAGGCAAATCTGGAGAAGATGTGCCGCACACTGGAAGATCAGCTGAGTGAGATTAAGACCAAGGAAGAAGAGCATCAGCGCATGATCAATGACCTCAATCTTCAAAGATCTCGTCTGCAGACCGAGTCAGGTAACACACCCCTATGCCGCTCTGGAATGGAATAACCTGTAACCAATGATAATGAAAAAAAGATTGATGTTTTACTCAAATTGATCTATTCTCTGTAAGCTGATATACTGTGCTTAAAAGAAATAATGATTTAGTGTAGATTTTAAATGGCAGTCTGTCGGTAAACTTCCTTAGGTGAATATTCCCGCCAGGTGGAAGAAAAAGATGGTTTGATATCTCAGTTATCCAGAAGCAAACAGGCATTCACTCAACAGATTGAGGAACTAAAGAGACACTTAGAGGAAGAAATAAAGGTAAAAGTACTTCCTGCAGGGCATTGATTTTGGATTGGGAATCTCTTTTCTTTAAGGATATTTCCAACTCTCATATAAAATCAGAATATTAGCGGTATTATTTAAATTTTTGAGCTATCAAGAAAGGTGAGAAATTTTGCCTTCTCCCTCTCTGGTGTGGTAAATTGAGAAAGACATCCCCTCCAATGTGGATACTTAGACAGGGAAAAAACAATTTTAGGTCTGTAATCAGATTTATGATGATATATAAAAAAGGATTGAGATATATTTAAAAAGAAGCTGCACATTTTAGTCTACTTTTTCACAGTGGCAGCTGAAGCTTTAGAACATATTTAAAAGGATTCAATGATTCACAACTGTATAGGTGTCATTTAGAATTTACCCATCATCTCTCCTGAGAAGGCATTCAAGATTCTCAAAATGTGGAATCAATATGCCATTTTTTCTCGGTCTGACTTTAAATGTCATAATCAAAGATTTTTCAACAACTTTCATCAAGCTATTGTTTTACTGTCTCATGGGAAATTCATTGTCCCAACACAACTTCTCCCAAGGCCAAGAACGCCCTGGCCCACGCCCTGCAGTCCGCTCGCCACGACTGTGACTTGCTCCGGGAACAATATGAGGAGGAGCAGGAGGCCAAGGGGGAGCTGCAGCGCGCCCTGTCCAAGGCCAACAGCGAAGTGGCCCAGTGGAGAACCAAATACGAGACGGACGCGATTCAGCGCACGGAGGAGCTCGAGGAGGCCAAGTATGTGGTGATAGGCAGTGAAGAAAAAATGTAAAGCTAAAAATTCAAAGGCAACATTGCAAGAGAAACATCACAATATTATGAGGAATAAGTAATGGTTTTGATTTGGGGAAGAGCAATAGAAAATGCAAAACTTTATCCTAAAAAGTATTTAGTGGTATAATAAAGGCTAAGCCTAAGGACAGCATAAACGTAGCCCTTAATACTGTGTGACTGCAAACTGCAAAATGATTAGGCACGCTATAGTAAAAAGCACACTGGATCCTCAGTACTAAATGTGAGCTGACCTTATGTCTCACAGAAAGAAGCTGGCACAACGCCTGCAGGATGCAGAGGAACAAGTTGAGGCTGTCAATGCCAAATGTGCCTCCCTGGAAAAGACAAAGCAGAGGCTGCAGAATGAAGTGGAGGACCTGATGATTGATGTGGAGAAATCCAATGCTGCCTGCGCTGCTCTGGATAAGAAGCAGAAGAACTTTGACAAGGTCTTTTGGCCTCCAGCACCAGGACTCCTGGCCAGAGCATTCCCCCATGACTGCCACATCCCTACTCACACTTGGTTTCTCTTCAGATCCTGGCAGAATGGAAGCAGAAGTATGAGGAAACGCAGGCTGAGCTGGAGGCCTCGCAGAAGGAGTCGCGCTCTCTCAGCACGGAGCTGTTCAAGATGAAGAATGCCTATGAGGAGTCCTTGGACCACCTGGAAACAATGAAGCGGGAGAACAAGAACCTGCAGCGTAAGTCCCTGGCCCTCTGCTCCTCACTGGGCTTTCTCACTATCAGCCATGACCACCATTGTTCATGGGTCTGTGCCTGCAGGTCTGCAAAGATGCCTGTCACCTTGGTGGGACAGGGCCCTTGCCATTCTGCTCTGTGCCTGACCATGCCAATGATCCCTGTTTCCACAGAGGAGATTTCCGACCTCACGGAGCAGATTGCTGAGGGAGGAAAGGCAATTCATGAGCTGGAGAAAATCAAGAAGCAGATTGAGCTGGAGAAATCTGAAATCCAGGCTGCTCTGGAAGAGGCTGAGGTATTTGACCATAATCAGTGGTGTCTGCAGTAAATAAATGAGGAAATAGGCCTCAAAAGGCCTGGGTTCCCCTGTGTTCCTGCTGGGGAGTGCAGACAGCTGAGATCTCTGGAAATATTCTGTCATTCCCTGAAAAGCAAGCAGCAGGTTTATTGATGTTATCAATGTTTGTGTCCACTTGGCCAGGCCTCCCTGGAACATGAGGAGGGGAAGATCCTGCGCCTGCAGCTGGAGCTCAACCAAGTGAAGTCTGAGATCGACAGGAAGATAGCAGAGAAAGATGAGGAGATTGAACAGCTGAAGAGAAACCACCTCCGAGTTGTGGAGTCCTTGCAGAGCAGCTTGGATGCTGAGATCAGGAGCAGGAATGAAGCCCTGAGGCTGAAGAAGAAGATGGAGGGAGACCTGAATGAAATGGAGATCCAGCTGAGCCATGCCAACCGTGTGGCTGCAGAGGCACAGAAGAACCTGAGAAACACCCAGGCAGTGCTCAAGGTCTGATCAGCAAAGCTACAGAAAGAGAAATGAGATCCCTGACATTTTTGCCATGGAAGCGAACACTGACACCTGGTAATTTCTCTTGTCTCTCCTTCCAGGAAACTCAGATCCATCTGGATGATGCTATGAGAACAAAGGATGACCTGAAGGAGCAGGTGGCCATGGTGGAGCGCAGGGCAAACCTGCTGCAGGCTGAAATTGAGGAGCTGCGGGCAGCCCTGGAGCAGACAGAGCGGTCGAGGAAATTGGCTGAGCAGGAGCTTCTGGATGCCACTGAACGTGTGCAGCTCCTCCACACCCAGGTCAGGGCAGGGAGCAAACAGCCAAGTTGACAGTGACACTGGGCTGGGATATACCAGAGGACCAGCAGTACTAGAATGGCCTCTCTACTGCTGTCCACAAGGAAAGGCGTGTTTTGCATCCATCCCCCAAGGCCACACCTGACATTTTGTACACAACCATTGTAACAATACTTCCACAATAAGAGTAGGAAGCTGGAAGGGAAAAGACTTTGCTCAGGGAGAAGGTTTATCATGGCCGGTTTTAGAATCCAACTCTTGCTGTGTCCTTCCCATTGCACAGAACACCAGCTTGATCAACACCAAGAAGAAGCTGGAATCAGACATTGCCCAAATCCAGGGTGAAATGGAGGATACCATCCAGGAAGCCCGCAATGCTGAGGAGAAGGCCAAGAAGGCCATCACAGATGTGAGTTGGGCATTCCTGGCATTGCTGATGGTGAATGTACTCTTCCCAAAATATCTTCAGTTCTAAAATGGCTTTGACCTTTTGCTCTGATCAGGCGGCCATGATGGCAGAAGAGCTGAAGAAGGAGCAGGACACCAGTGCCCACCTGGAGAGGATGAAGAAGAACCTGGACCAGACGGTGAAGGACCTGCAGCACCGTCTGGATGAGGCCGAGCAGCTGGCACTGAAGGGAGGGAAGAAGCAGATCCAGAAGCTGGAGGCCAGAGTGTGTAGGGCTGGGGCTGGGGGTGAGTGAGGCTGTCCTTGGAGAGACATTGGCAGGGAAGCTGCAGGGATGGGCTTGTCCTTGCAGGTGCGGGAGCTGGAAGGGGAGGTTGATGCTGAGCAGAAGCGCAGCGCTGAAGCCGTGAAGGGCGTGCGCAAGTACGAGCGGAGGGTGAAGGAACTGACCTACCAGGTAAGGCAGGAGCTCTCCTGCTCTGGCAGGGTTTGCTCACAGCAAGCCACATTTTGCACACACCATCCCCAAGGGCGATTGTTAATCCTCTGTGATGTAGGACCAAGAATTGACTCTCTTTCCTCTTTGCCAACCACTTTAGTCTGAGGAAGACAGGAAGAATGTCCTCAGGCTGCAGGATCTGGTGGACAAGCTGCAAATGAAAGTGAAATCCTACAAGAGACAATCTGAGGAGGCTGTAAGTATCTCTCTGAGTGCTTGGCAAGAACCACCTTCACAGAGGGTAGTCTGGCCATTGTGGAGACAAATGTAAGAAAGCTGGAAGATGCCAGTCATCAATAATGGAGTTCTTCAAATTCTCTGAAAGGGTCATAAAACAGAGTCGCCAAAGAGTCACTAAGAAGACTAAAGAGGAGGGCAAATGCACATAGCATTTTTTGCATGAGAACAACAAAGCAACCTGTAAGGGTCTTATGACTGATATCAGTACTACAATGTATTAAGAAATTTTGAAAAGAACTTACTTTTAGAGTTTTGATAGCAGACAGGGAAAGTGTTGGAAGTCCCCTCCCAAGCCACTTTGCATTATGATTCTGTAATTGTACAGGGAGCCTTTGCCTGTGTCTAGGCATGCAGCAGTCAGGGATGCCCCAAGGGAAGTCCTGCAGCCCCTGAATTTATGATTGTCTGAGCATGGGTTCTTCACTGTGGAAACAGCCCAGCACAGAGTAGGGCTTCTGGCTTCGGTTAAGGTGATTTATGAGGAGACCTCTTGGAATTGTGGTCTCTCATAAACTCCTAACCTCACCTAAGGGTCTGCAGATGTAGTTCATCCAGTTTGATTCCAGAGCTATAAAAATCAGATTTCCAGCTGCCCATTTTGCTTCCTTCCTACAAACCAGGGCAGAATTATGTTCATATCCCATTATGCTCCTTCTACAATGGATCTTCTCCAAAGACAGGGAAGAGCAGCTCTGTGTGAGGCTGAGGTGTGAGCAGTGGTAGAAATGGGATGGAAATTTGTGCCTTCCCCCTAGGGAAGAGCTGCAGCCCAACAAAGCCAAGGTGCAAGAAGTGTGAAAACCCTACCCTGGGCTCCTGGCCCCTGACTCCCTCTCCCCACACAGGAGGAGCTGTCCAATATCAACCTGTCCAAGTTCCGCAAGATCCAGCACGAGCTGGAGGAAGCCGAGGAGCGGGCTGACATTGCAGAGTCCCAGGTCAACAAGCTCCGAGCGAAGAGTCGGGAGTTCCACAGGAGGATAGAAGAGGAAGAGTGAGGATGTCATTAGGCAGCAAAGTGACCTGAGGGCTGCACAAAATGTGAACCTCTTGGTCACTTTCCTTCTGCCATGAGTCTTTGTCCCACCCCAGTGTCTAGTGAATAAATACTGTAGATCCCTCTGCATACAACCCATGACCAGTGCTTTCTTTGGGTTTTGTTCTCCTTGGACAATTGCATTGCAGAAGAAGTTTCCTTACTTTTCCTGTCTGGGAGAAGGGAGAAGCTGGTGTCAGAGCTGGACTGAGGATCTACAAACTTAGAGGCCGGCCATTTCTCTGGAGACTCCTGAAAATCCAGCCTGTGCTCTCTCCTGTCTCCAGCAGCTCCTTGTCCAGCTTGTGCCTTTGAGTCCTCCTACTGCTTCTCCCAGTGTCCTTTCAGCACAGCTTCTTTCCCGTGGGAGAGCCAAGAGAGGGTGATCCTTTTCCTTTTTCCTTTCCCTATTCTCGTTTGTGATGCTGGCCCTCACAAACCCTAAACACCAATCTCTGGGTAAGTCATCAGAAGCTGCAGTGCAGTGCACTGTGAAGGATGGGCAGTTCCTTGACAGAGACAATTTGAGTCACAGAGAGCACGGTTACAACACACCAACAGTGTCCCTACATTGTGCCATCTCCCTCACCCTAGATTTCCTCAGCTGCTGCCACCAGCTGCTGCCAGTTTCTCTTGAGTGGGCAAAAAGCTGAGCCTGCCTGGGGGCTTGTGCTGGAAAGACTCTCAGGACTCTCCCTTAGCACCCAGCTCTCACACACCACATGGCTCCAACACACCTCTTCACCACATCAACAGAGAGAACACTCAGCTTTGGAGGATTTTCCCAGAAACCTCAAAGGCCATGGGGCTCTGTATATACACTCAGTCAGAAAGGTTAGTGGTAGCTGAGGGCTATGAAGTTAATTTGGAAATCCTTCCTGCAGTATCAGCTCATGAAATTGCCCCCACTGCTGTATCTCTGTCCCCTTCAGAAGCTGTTACCCCATCTCCATGTTGCAGAAGTCCTGGAGAGTTTCTCTGATGACTTGTCGAAAAGCACTGTCTCAAAGGACACCCTTGGCAAATGACCAGCAAGTCAGTGAAGAAGCAACTCTTGTGTTGTGGGTGTGACTGCATCTACTGTAAAGTCTGCTGTTTCTTCCTCCAGCCTCCTGCCTGTTTCACTTGCACACACCCTCTGGCATCTCTCTCAGTCTCCTGGGTATGGCTGAGAATAAAGCAGGCAGCCCCAAGCCCTGAGCTCACAGACAGGTTCACACCGTCAGGCAGGACCTGCCCTAAGCACGGCTGGGCACTGCTGATGGCACTGAGGGCTGGCCCTGCACCCCCAGCAAACTCACAGCTCCCTCTGCCCTCACCTCCTGCGCTCCAAGGCCACACCAAATTGCCCCTCAGCCTTCACAAGAGCCATTGCTAGAGGAGGGGACAAGGCTGCAGGGAGCTTTGGAGGAGGCCCCTACCAGGAGGATCAGCCCCATCACGTGTCTCCTTTCATCCTCAATGTCAAAAGCCCAAAATAGCCCCGCTCTCCCAAGACTCCTGTGCGGGGTCGTGCCTGTTTGTGGGGATGATTTGCTTCCACTAATAGCGCCTGAAGACATTCCTGGGCGGGTAGGCTGCCTTCTATGTCGCAGTGCAACGTGCTGCCCTGGAGGAGCTGGACACTTGTGCTGTGTGCCAAGACAGCAGCTGCTGTTCTTACCCCTGAGAGACTTGGAGCACAGCTCCATTGCCAGCTCAAAGGTTAAACATCAGAATGGGGCCTGAGCGTGCTCTCCCTGCTCAGAGCCTGAATCCAGAGTGTTCCCCTTTGGAGCCCGTGCAATGGCCCCGTGCCAGCCCAGCGCCATGGCCGTTCCCTCCTGGGATGTGCGGTCCCATGGGCAACACAGCAGCTGCCCAGGTACTTCCAGCAGTCAGCCAGGGCTCCTTGGGGTGGATGGGGCATCCCTCCTCTCTTTTTAACCAACAAATGGAAAAGACACGCTGGGCTGCAGCTCTGGAAGTGCAGCATTTTACAGCTGCCGTCCTGGAGTCCCTGTCTGAGTGAGGATGAAGGCAGAGGCAGGGCTTGCTCTGAGGTCCAGCAGCACTGCAGAGGCCATCCATGTCCCTTTGCTCAAGCTGGGCTTTCACAGCACTCATTTAGGGATGGCTGTGGGGCCATACACCAGAGGTCCCTCCAGAGCCCCAGGAGTATCAGGACTGCAGGAGAAGCCCTGGCCAGGCTGATGGCTCTGACATGATGGTTATGGAGGCCCAGCCCTGCCTGCACCTTGACTGCCCTGGCCCTCTGGAGAGCTCAGGAAAGCCGGGTACGGTCACCGTGGGCGATCAGGCAGAGGACACCGAGCCCAGAGACATCAGCTGGGATGGTGGCTGTGCCTTTCCCCTCAGGCCTTGGCTCTAATGGCACAGGTCCCATCAGCTTTCTCCTCAGCTTGGGCCTCGTCACCTGACACTGACGGGCAGACAAGTTCCTTCAGGGATCCTCAGCAGGAAGCCGACAGCGCTATTCCCAGTGAGGGGAGCAGGGGATGCCGGTCCTACAAAGCTACATTGGCAAGAAGAAATCCTGTTCCTCATATTCTTTGTCTTCTTCTGCCCTGAGGTTTCCTTCTGCAGAGGGGACATATTCCCCTGGGACATGTCAGCAGGACCAACTTCCCAGGAGATAGGGCTGTTGTGAGAGGTAGGGTCAGTCTCTAGCACACATTGAAAACCCAGGCCATCTCTCCCTTAGTTGGTAGAGCAGTGTGATAGGAGAAGATCTGTGGGGCAGAACAGCAAGTGCTGAGGCCCTGGCACCTAGACTGAAATGGGTTTTCAGGGCAAAAGATGGGAGTCCCGAGAGCTGAACGCCAGTCTGAGGTGAGAGCACATTCATACCTAGGCCCCTAGATCATACCTGTAATGCAAATCAAACTGTGGGGCAACAGGGATTTGCTTCAACTGCATTTTCCTGTTTGACACTAAGTACTAATAAGGACATGCTCAGACTCCCCATGCAGTCACTGCTGATTGCACCATGGCAGAGTGTGTAGAAAGCAGGTGAGGAAGGGCATGGCAGACACCCACCCCCAAAGATGCTGTTTCTGCACTGAAGGGGACAGTTCCATCTGGGAGTCTCTGCAGCTGAGGCTGCAGGCACAGAAGCCCTCCAGCTCCAGAGCCCTTCCTGTTGCTGACAGGGATGAAGTCTCTTCTCTCCTTCTGCCCCGGCCTCTGGCAGTGAGTTGCCCATGGCTGCAGGAGGGAGGGGCTTTGGAAGGCCAGGAACAGATATTTGCCTTATTTAGGTGAGCTGTGCTTCGTGTCCTTGGTTCAGCAGATCCCTTCTCCAAGGAGGAATCTGTGGCTAAAATGTGACTTTTCCATCATGATACAGCTACTGAGATGGAAACAGGCCATCCCAGCATGAGTCTGCCAGAGGCCTGGGTCTTCAGGGGCAAAAGACTCTGGCCTAAAATACCCAGAGCTAAATGGCAGGTAAAGAATACATGAGCACCCTGTGCTGTGATTTGTACTGCCTTTGAAAGCAGGGGTATTCAGTGCCACACTTGGAAACCACATCATGTATCTGCGACAGGAACTGCCCTTTTGACCACCCCGTGACTATCGTGACTACCTGCCCTGACTACCTCGCATTGTTGTTACCTTGCAGACCTCATGAAGGTCCTGAGAGATTTTGGGACAGGGACATCCAAGCACTTTGGCAGGGTGAAATGGCACCAGAATTAAAAGTAACTGAGAAACTGGCAAAGTTGTCTCAAACCTTCAGAAGTAAATGTAATGAAGAGAAAGAAAGTGCTTTTGTGAAGATTAGTCAAGAAGATTTATGGCTCTTGAATTAATAGGAAGTGGAGGTTATAACCCATCAAAACTTAACTTTGGGGGAAAAAAGGATATTTTGATATTTCTGAAGGTTTCTAGTGAATTTTTTGGTTTGTATTTGTGTTTGTATGTTACTGTGGTAGACCTAGAATATTTCTGTAGTAGGAAACAATTCACTGGGTTGGATTGGTAAATAAGTGAATAAGAAAAACAGCATTTTTATTTTGCAGAATATATTTTGAACAATATAAAATTATTAAAATATCAGCCATAAATTATAAATACCTTGAAAATATAATACACCATACTTAAAAATTATCATATTCCTTAGGCTTCTAAACTCATATCACACTTATTGAATGTCTTATTTTGCAGGGATTTTTTTTGTTGCTGTAATTATCAGTCTAAACTAATAATTTCAAACAAGGTGTGCCCTTCCTAAAGTCATCTTCAGACAGATCATTCTAGTCCTACATATTCTCCTGGGAATGACAGCACAGCTTTATTGAAGATCCATAATACATTATTAGGACACATGTAGAACACCTGTGAGAAACCAAAGTTTTATTATTCTTGATGCGTATCCTCTCAAAACTGAAAGCAAATTTTGAGAACCCTCTTTTTTCCAATGTAAATAATGAATATGGTAACTACCAATACAAAACACCTGGTATCAATACTGAAAACTTTTTCTGCACTTGAAAATGCCTTGTACAATTTAGTTTTAATGTTCTGATGTCCTTCTTTTATGAAGAAAGGAGGTAAACATTTTTTATATAATGGCAACATTCACTTAGAGAAAAAAAATGGCTAGGTGTGCAAATTTAAGCAAATCTATTTCCATAGTGTAGCCTCTCTCTGCTTCTCTTGCAAGTGCAGTCAACACAAAAACAAGCCAATTAATCAAGTGTCTGCTAATTTTGTTTCACATTCCTATTCTCATTTCTTCTCCTTCCATGCCATTGTCCAACTCTTTTTGCCTTTTCCTTCTCCTTCCACTGCCATCAGAGCTTGTTCACCTCACTCACCTGTTTGGTAACTGAAGATTTTCAGCTGCTTTCGTATGTGATGAAAAGGGCATCCTAAATGTCACCTCCTCATCCAGAACCTGCTGCCCATGTATCTTTCTCTGACATATGCTGTGAAGATGGGAGGAATTTGAGTAACCATGGAAATCTCACGCACACAGAAAGCAGTTTATCATGAAGTCTTAAAATGCT
This sequence comes from Aphelocoma coerulescens, assembly GCF_041296385.1. Taxonomy (NCBI): domain Eukaryota; kingdom Metazoa; phylum Chordata; class Aves; order Passeriformes; family Corvidae; genus Aphelocoma; species Aphelocoma coerulescens. The sequence continues at coordinate 10,486,136 of NC_091031.1, read as the reverse complement.
GTGAGTTAACTGTCACTAATCCCCAGCTGGTTTTGCCCTCCCTCTTCCCTTTTCTTTGCAAGACTTACTTTTCTTCAGTGGGCAGACACTTAGGTGTCACCAAACAAAATAAAGACATTCCTAGGTTTAAAATATACTGCTGAAACTTCAGAAGTCACATCTGTTTTCCCTGCTGTGAAGTCAAATAAAAACTGTATCAAGCATTGCAGGAATTAGTCCCCAAAGGAAGGAACAGGATCAGAAGATCACAAGGCCATCTCAGTCCACTCAGAGCTACCCTGAGATACAAGGAGGTTCTGAGCAGAGCAGGCACAAAGGTCAGCTCACTCGTGTTCTGATCTTGCAGTGGCCAAGCCAGTAACTGGCCCAGAGTAGCTAACCAGGCTGGTCAATCTCTTTTTTGTTAGGCTTATCACTGGCTTTTCACTAGACATAATCCCCAGCTCTTTTCCTATCTTGCTCCTCTAGAATGATAGCTCAAGTCTCTGAAGGACTCATCTTACCCAGGTAAACAACTACCCAGATTAAATATTCCAGGAACAGAGAAAGCACTTAACACATTTGATTTAATTTAACACAACACCCATCTTTCAATAGAATAAGAACTTTTAATGTGAAATTCATCCTTACCATTTCCAGGATCCAGTGTCCAGCCACATCTTAGCAGAAGTGTCACAATGAGAAGCTTGCACCAGAGAATCAGTGTTCTGGAATTTCTCCTTGTCTCATGCCAGCATTCCTGAAAGGTCTTATTTTACCCAGGGATCTTCAGTAAGAGGCTACACATTCCCTATCAGTCATTAAGGATCCACAGGGAAAAAGATCCCCCCTGGTATGTTTTATAAATATTAACAGCATAGCTGAGAACAGCATTTGCAAGCTGCAAATCCCATTGCATTTGCAAGATGTAAATCCCATTGGAAATTTTCCTTCTAGATTAATGTAAAACTAACATGAAGCAGTAAAAAATGCTGAACATCTTCCATTTTCAACAAGAGACTTGGGTGCTTATCTTTGCATTTTGGATCAATTCAGCATATGAGACAAGGACTTTTCTTTCATGTTGATAGTTTCATTCCTACAGTTAAAAGCTTCTCATTTGAAGATAAACTATTCTAGTAATCCTGTCTACTTCCCAAATCTACGTGATAATAACTATTTTGGCAACAATAAGTGTGTATATGTGTTCCAGGTCTAGCATTTGGATTAGTTTTGTTTTCTTAGTTCAGTCTACTGAAACTAACCTATTTCTCAAACTAGAAGGGAGAGAATGAATTAAAAGGATTTCATCAAAATTCTCAATTTTCATCTCCAAATTATGAATCTCCTCTTGAGATTTTTGCTCTTTGAGACTGAAAAAAGAAATGTTGAAGAGAAAAGTGTTAGTCAGCAATTAAAGAACACTCCATTCTAAAATGAATGATGTTGTAATGAGACATGACAGCAGAGATTAGCTCAAGCCCTTTCCATTCCAGCAAAACTTTTGCTGCATCAACTTCTCATATACAGTACACCCACATTACTGCATCTTCTCTCTCCACTGCCTGTCTCTCCTCTCCTTACATCCTCTATCCTGCATTACCCCTTCTCAATTTCCCCACTGATGAGTGCTATAATTCTTCTCGCCCTCACCCACCTGACCTCCACATGTCCTTGGAGGATTGTCCCTTGCAGTGTGCAGGAGCCCCTGCCCTGGCCAGGCACAGGGTGACACAGGCTCACACACATTGCTCCTCTGCTCTCCCAGCTGCATCTGGGCTTAGTTTATGTGGGCCATGGTCTGCCAGAGAACCATCACATCCATGCAGATCCTGCTCATTCCCGGCCTCTCCCATGGCCCTGAGCACCTCCCAGTTCCCAGTCAGGGCATCAGGGACCCCAATCACCTGAGGAGGAGCTCAAGTCACTTATTGCCAGGCACAGGAGACACTGCTGTCTGTGTAGGCTCCTGAGCCTGATCTCCATGCCCTCGACAGCAGGAGGTTTCCTACTTTAGCAGAAGCTGAGCATCTCTAAGCTCTCTCCAGCCTCCCAGGGCTCACTAGCAGGAGTTGTTTGCTTTATCCTGTAATCTTCACGTTGCTAGGGAAATCAGTAAGTCACTTGGAGTCATGATTTTAATCTTCATCTAGTGGCAATAGTAATTACTTATCAAGACCTAATTTCACTCTGCAATGCATCTTGTTGTCCCCCTGAGTCTCTATCTGCATCTTTCCCATGCCATGCCACGCCCTTCTGTAAGCAGGAAAACCTCCCAAGGCTAAGAGGAGAGGACATGTTCATCATAAAAGTATAATCAGCGTTACATTGGAATCTACTGATGCTTATTGACTTGAATGAATTATCCCCAAGGATACAGTCAGTTGGAAATGTCATAGCAGCCAATCTTCAGGAAAAGTTTCAGAACTCAAAACTCACAAGTCACAATCTCAGTGAAGCATGATGCTACCTAACATGTGAAGGTTTCTTTATGAATCTATGAATGAGTACTTCTTCATCTACTGCCCACTGAGTGGATGTCTTACTGGATAAACAAATATCCCAAAGATATGTCTGAAATTTTTTGGACTGTACTGGGAAACTAGTGAAAAAGTAGAAACTAATGAGACTGCAAGAGGTAGTTGATGAGCATATAAAAATTATAAATGGAACAGAAATTCACTGCTGGACCATAATGAAACAGAAAATGGGACTTCACAGTTTATTTTCCACTATAGTGGACTCTGTTGGCTGCCACAGGGTGATCTGTTTATAATAAGATTCAACCTAGACAAGATGTAAAGGCCTTCCTTGCCAAATGTGAGAAAACAGCAGTGCTCATTTTCAATCAATTTTTTCAAATTGCAGAACAGAATGGATGAGTATTATATGAAGATCTGATCACTCTTTTCCTAGGTTTATTTTTGGCAGTAGGTTCTGACACCAGAACAAGGACCACTTAAGAAACTCATTGATAAAAATACTGAAACATGGATAAAAGTAATGAAGAAAATATCACTCTTCCATGCTGTGAAAAGTCTTCTACACTGGAATGTAATAAACTCTAGTCTCCAGTTCACAATGCAAATCTAAAAATTGTGAGATTTTACCTGACCATAGCCTGGAAATCTGTGTCTGTGTATCTACTTTTACTTGTTGCTATGTATTCTCTCTCTCTCTCTGCCTGCTAACACAGAGTCTGAGATAGAAGTCATATCTTAAGGGCTGGCAGACAGTGAGGCAGCTGCTTGATGACTTTCTCAAGATGCTTCTATTTTCAGCATGCTTCAGTCTCTTTTTCATGGGAAATGTCAGCACTGCAATACCTTGCCCACTCCACATTGCTGAGCAGGACATTCTGTATCCAGGGTCTGTGCTCTCTCTACCTCTCTTCTTTTTGAGTGTGCCGTGCTTTGCTCTCAGCTGCAGCAGAGTCCAGCCCTGCAGGGGCACTACCTGAACTGGAGACAGTGGTGGGCAGGACCTGTTTAATTTCTCTTTTAGCATTAAGGCATCGCTGCTGCTTCCAGTACACTCTTTCCTAAGGACTAGCAGCCAAATAGATGCCTAGCCATGTGCCTCACTCTTGCCTGTTGCAAGGCTGGGTCCACATCCTGCACAGTACAACAGAAAAAAAACCCAGAAGTGCTCTGCTGAGTAGACTGGCTTTGCCATTTGCCACTGGGAAGGCAAAGGTTTGCAGTTCCAAATGTGAGGGAAGAAAACCCCCAGCTGTCACCCCAGAAGAAGCATCAGACATCCCTCACTCTTCTTTCATGGTCTCAAGTAAGAGTTGTTACATACTTCCTCTGTCTGAACTCTATAAATAATAAATTTTATCTTTTTGCTCAAGGCAAAACACTTCCTTTTTTACAGACATGGGGATACTGTGTTTTTTAGCTGTTAAAATCAGAAGGCACATTTTGTTCTTATGTGGAACATGTAAAAACCACAATAATTTGCAACTCATTTTTCAGTATTAGGGACATGCAGAATGTCTTTTATACCTCACCTTTCAGGGAAATTTAATTTAGTATATTTTAAATATAGTATGCCTTCATATTTATCATTATAATATCTTTATATCCATCGCTGTGTATCTCAAGATTCTGGAAATCACCTCAGGTGCTCTATACGTGAGCTGTATTTCAAGAGTTGATATATTGTCTGTGAGGGAATGTGAGCTACAATAGGTTCCTCCTTTTCTATTTTCAGTAAAAGCACCTTGGATTTAGTTACAATGGGTTGCAGGTTTTTGCCAGATGGCACAGAAAATCCTTAGCAACTAACCTTTTAATAAAGAAATCAGTTTTGTGAAATACTTTCTTTTTTTTTTTTTTTTTTTCCAGACAGGACAAACACTGTTACTTAGTCATGTGAAAACTAAATAATATTTCCCTTAGTATACATGAAACTGGTTCTCTGACCCCTGGCCTCTCTTACTAAACTGTACTCCTTCTGTTTGCTTTTTGATGGGATAGTTTCATGCATTTTACCTTTTGATATGCAGGGTTTTGACAAGATTTTTAGAAGACAAAGTGTCTCTAGTTTCATACATAAGCTCTAGAGTTGTCTCTGTCATATATATACTTTCTCCTAATGGCAGTACAGACCATGGCCTTTGGAATATAAGAGCTTTCTTAGATCTTGACTAAGAAACCAAGTTATAATCTTAATGAATTTTTAAAGTAAAAATTATTAAAATAAGTCATTTGGTTTAAAAATTTAATTAAAATATCCAAGGAAAGTTTTCTTACTGATAACTATGTTCAGAAAAATACCAATATTGGCTTTCATAGCTTTTCTGTATTCAGTGTTTGTTGTGACACTGGATTAAAAGGTTTGCAATCAAGAATTTTGGTCATTAATGGCATTTCTCACACCCACACCCACACACACATAGAGATATCAAATTCCAGTCCTAGTCCAATGATCAATTTTTCTTTGTCTCTCTTGTCTTTCAGTTGCTGACAAGGCAGCCTACCTGATGGGTGTGTACTCAGCAGACCTGCTTTGACCCAGTGTTGTCTTTGAGTCAAAGCTGGGAATGAATTTTTGACCAAACCTGTGGATTGTCTTAACCTGTGGAATTAGGGCAAGCTCCTCTAACAAGGGCATGTGGCTGATAGCCCAGATGAAGTGCTTCTCTACCAGTGCAGCAGTGTGGGAAACAGACAGAAGGAGCTGGTAGCCACTGGCCAGACAGGCGCTATGGCCTGATTGCTACCAAAGAAACTTGTTGAGATGGATTGTGGGATTGACATGTGCTGTGACTGACAGCTGCAAACTATTTGGAAGGGGTAGTCGAGGAAGAAGAGATGAGGGAGTTGTCCTGATGAGATGCATCCCCAGGTCCTGAGGGAGCTGGCAGATGAAGTGGCTAAGCCACTATCCATCACACTTGACAAGTTGTGGCTGTCTGATGGAGTTCCACTGACTGAAAAAAGGGAAACATAACCCCCATTTTTGAAAAGGGGCAAAAGGAAGACCCAGGGAACTACAGGCTGGTCAGTCTCACCTCTCTGCATGGCAAGATCATGGAGCAGATCCTTCTGGAAAATATGCTATGGTACATTGGCTGGATGATCACACTCAAAGAGTTGTGGTCAATGGCTTGAATTTCAGGTGGAGACCAGTAAAGAGTGGTGTCTCCCAGGGACTTGTTTTGAATCCAGCATTATTTAACACATTTGTCAAGAACATGGAGAGTGGATCAAGTGCACCGTCAGCAAGTTTGCTGATGACATCAAGCCATGCAGTCAGCACGCTGGAAGGAAGATAGATTCTGTTTGGATATAAGAGTGACATTTTTTAAGAAAAGGCCAGTGAGACACAGGCCCCAGCATATGGGAACGCCCCATCAATGGAAGTGTGCAAGCTCAGGCTGAATGGGGCTTTGAGCAACCTGATCTATAGCCAAAGATATTCCTGCCCACAGCAGGGCTGTTGCACTAGATGATTCTTTTAAGGTTTCTTCCGACCCAAACCATTCTGTGATTCTATCCTCTAAGTTCTGTATGTCCGTGGAAGTCAGAGATTGCCCAGAGACACAGGATGTCTGAGACACGCCTGCACTCACTGTTTTACACAGCTGTTTCTGAGCTCCTCCTATTCAGGGCACAGGGTGTTTCCACCAGCTTCCCCCTGCCCTGCACAGGGAGCCCAGGGCTGAGCTCTGGTTTTGAACTCCAGAAAGTCGCATGCTCACCCTTGGAACAAGCTTTGCATGCCCACACAAGTGCTTGATGTTGGCTATCTCCTTGGATCACATTTACTGACCTTGCCCCTCTGCTCTTCACTTTACCCACTGAGCTCTTTTAACAATCAAAATGCCAATGACCAGGAAAAGAACGTGCTTAAAGGAGCTCCAGCGACAGTGATATTTGTGATGTGATGGAAATGCTGGACTGAGGATGTAACACCACACTCATGCAATAAAAATCTGCCTTGAGTACACGAGGAAATCATTGGAAATGCAGCAGTACAGTTCATTGGTCCTACATCCAAATTTTCCAAGTGCCTTGACTAACTGAACTTCTGTCCTTAGGTCTCTAGACAAATTATTTATAGTCAATACATTCACAGCATTGGTAAGATACAAAACATTTCTAAATATATCTTACTAAATCAAATGACAATTATGCCCTTAGTTCAGTTTGCCAGACAATGCTTTGCCAAAGAATGTTTGCCAAAAAATATTTTGACCGAAGAAAGAGGAAGAATCTGGAGCATCTACCAACCAGACTCTATAAAAGTGTCTTTGCAGCACTCTGCCCTGTCTATTAGAAAAGTTTCAAGGTAAGTGCACTTGATCTAGCTATTAGGTATCCCCATTACTGCATATTATGCATATATATTTTTCCCTTTGGAACTGGTTTCCAGCTAAGTTTTTCCATCTGATTTTAAGGCTATAGTATATTTTCTATCTATGTTTTTTTTTTTTTTTTAATTTTATAGTAGAATAAAAAGGTTCCTTTACTATAATTCATATTCTCAAATATGACACTACAATCCATAAAGCCAAAGCAGAGTATCATAAGACACAAATAAAAGAAATTTTTACAGGGTTATTCTATATTATTCAAGGATGAAACAATATCTTTCTCTGCTGAGTTTAAATCATTAAACAAAAGGAAGGTAAATTTAGCTAGTTTTAGCAATTCTATTATGTGCTAAATTTTAAAGCATTAGAAGAGCTGTCCTTGGAAGCAAGGTACATTATTGATCTATTCATGTTACATTTCTTTTCTCCCACAGGGTTCTTTGCTAAAGTGCAGACATGGCCTCTGCAGATGCTGAGTTGGCTGTTTTTGGGGAGGCAGCTCCTTACCTCCGAAAGTCAGAAAAGGAGAGAATTGAGGCCCAGAACAAACCTTTTGATGCCAAGACATCTGTCTTTGTGGCTCATCCCAAAGAATCCTTTGTGAAAGGCAAAATTGAGAGCAGGGAATCGGGCAAAGTTACTGTCAAGACTGAAGCAGGCGAGGTGAGTCAAAAACAAAGCTGAAGGACAACATTTGATCCCTACTGTGAGCTTTTAGGTGATACATGTGGATCTGTTATTTCCTTGACAGACCCTGACTGTGAAGGAAGATCAAGTCTTCTCCATGAACCCTCCCAAGTACGATAAAATCGAGGACATGGCCATGATGACCCACCTCCACGAACCCGCTGTGCTGTACAACCTCAAAGAGCGTTACGCAGCCTGGATGATCTACGTAAGTGGCAGCAGCAGCTTCCTTTGGGCAGCGGCAGGAAGTGCTGGGCCAGGCTCAGGGGAAGCCAACGTGCTGTGTCCCTTCCTTGCAGACCTACTCGGGTCTCTTCTGCGTCACCGTCAACCCCTACAAGTGGCTGCCGGTGTACAACCCGGAGGTGGTGTTGGCCTACCGAGGCAAGAAGCGCCAGGAGGCCCCTCCACACATCTTCTCCATCTCTGACAACGCCTATCAGTTCATGCTGACTGGTGAGTTACTTGGTTTTCTTTAAAATCGCTTGGCTGTGAACACTCACAAAGGAGAAAAAGTCTTTTCACTGCAATGTAGTTCAATTTAATGGTGTTGTGAAGGTGCATGCTCATTTGTCATTGGAAATGATGAAGACTTTTCCTTGGTTGAAGAGGATCAGGTTAGAGATCACTTAGTCAAACCTTGCATCCACAAGTTCATCCTAATGGGATGCATCTGCAAGTGCTGAGGGAACTGGAGGACATCGTATCTTGGCCTCTCTCATTCATCTTGGAATGGTCATGGCAGTCAAGAGACGTGTGTATGAGGACTGGAAGAAAGCAAATGTCATAAGTCTTCAAAAAGAGCAAAAGGGAAGATCCAAGGAACTACAGGCCTGTCAGCCTCACCTTAATCCCTGGAAAGGAGTAGGAATGGCTCATCCTGGAGGCCACCTCTAAGAATGCAGAATACAAGAAGTTGATCAGGAATAGTCAGCAGGGATTTACCAAAGGGAAATCATGCTTAACCAACCTGATTTCTTTCTACAATGGGACAACTGCATGGAGACATGAGGGGAAAGCAGTGGATATTGTCTACCTGGACTTCAGCAAGAGTTTTGACACTGTTTCTCATGATATCCTCATAGGCAAAGTCAGGGAGTGAGGGCTAGACAAGTGGATGGTGAGGTGGATTGAGTACTGTCTCAACAGCAGGTCTCAGAGGGCTTTGATAGGGCTTGTTCTGGGCCTTCAACTGTTCAACATTTTTTTAAACAATCTGGGAGTGATGAAAAGATTTCTGATTTGACTAGGTTTTCAGGTCAGTAAAAATGAAGCCTAATAGTGAAGAATTTCAGGGGGACTTTATTACATTAAGTTCTTATTCAGTGATGTTGCAACAAATTTTTGTGAACAAGAGTGTAAAAGAAATGCCACTGGAGAAAAAACCCTCAGTGCTGAGAACTTTTATAAGTACCTTCTAATACTGCCTCAAAATTTTGTCTCAAGGATCGTAAGTCTACAAAATAAAAAGCTGAAACCTGGAGATCAAATCTTCTGAGTAAGAAATAGAGACCAAAACAAAGCATTATTATGTCATGGTTGTAACACAAGGGGTATCTGCACCTGGTGTGATGTATGCATTTTCAGGCTTCTTTCTTCACAAAAAGAATGTAGTAAAATACAACAGGTCAGACAAAGATGAAAAGGTTTCCCAAAGGTAGGACAGGCTGCACTGGTAACTATAGAAAGAAGATTTTTATTACTTTATAAAATTATGTATGGCAAAGAGAAGATGAATAGACAAGACAAAGGACATGATGAAACAAGCTCCAGGAACACTTTTTTCCTTCATCATTAAGTGCTTCAAAAATAGAGCACAACAATGGAACACAAAAAGAAGTGAGCATGAGTTAAGAAAGCAACCAGACAAAATTGTGGGAAACAAACTCAGCTCAAGCTGTTGAAAAGAGAAACATTAACACTACCTCTGGAAGTACCAAAACTTCAATATTCTAGAGCATGGCAGACCATGCTGGTAAATACACATTTATGATGTTTCTGTGATTTAATTTCAGCAACAATCAATTGGGAAAAACCATAAAAACCATGTAGAGGGGCTTATGGACTGATCAGGAGTGGTCGATCCTATGTAATAAAGTTTATGAGAAGCACGTGCTGCAGTTCACTTCAGCTTACTGATAGACCATTTAATCAGTAACTCTGCAAAACTGATCCTTAGTTGGAATAATTTGCAAAAACAAAATGGACAGCTTGACATGAAGGGAATATTCAGAAAAAGAATTGCATGTGTGCGATACCTGACACCACCTCAGGGTTGAGATACCAGCTTCCCAGCTGCAGCTAGGAACATTAGAACACTCCAAATGGGTGAAGGCATCTGGGTTTATGAAATGAAATAGCTGCCTATTGCCAGTGCATTAATAATCTCTTCTTTTCTACCTTGTTCACAGATCGGGAGAACCAGTCCATCCTGATCACGTACGTACAGCCCCTGCGCGGGTCCCTGCGGGGCTGCCCGGTGCCAGGGGACCTCCTGCCTGACCACGCACCCTCTGCTTCTCTCTTGGCTCTGGCAGCGGAGAATCCGGTGCCGGGAAGACTGTGAACACAAAGCGTGTCATCCAGTACTTTGCAACAATTGCAGCCAGTGGAGAGAAGAAGAAGGAGGAGCAGACATCAGGCAAAATGCAGGTGAGTCGGGAAGAACAGACTGACCATGTGGCCTGTCATTGCCCTGTCAACTAAACACAGTCACTGAATAATTCTCTCCCTGCAGGGAACGCTTGAGGATCAAATCATCAGCGCCAACCCACTGCTGGAGGCCTTTGGAAACGCCAAGACCGTGAGGAACGACAACTCCTCACGCTTTGTAAGTGGTTGCTTTGCGTAAAATCTCTCCCCCCACTGGTAAGATACAATGTGCCTGAGCAGTTCTTCAAGCAAAGGAGATGCCAGCAGAACACATCCAGGCTGACCTGCTGCTGCTTCTCCTTAACAGGGCAAATTCATCAGAATCCACTTTGGTGCCACAGGCAAGCTGGCTTCTGCTGACATTGAAACATGTAAGAGATTCTCCTGGACTGCTCCCGTCCCTTCCCAAATTCCCAGCTCCATGTACATTGCCACAAGTGCCTAACTCTTTCTACCTCCCTCCAGATCTGCTGGAGAAGTCCAGAGTCACTTTCCAGCTCAAGGCGGAAAGAAGCTACCACATCTTTTATCAGATCATGTCCAACAAGAAGCCGGAGCTAATTGGTAGGAAGGAGCACTCTGGCTTTTTGAGGGCGATCACTGAGGTACAGTTCCCTCTCTCACCTGATTGGCAAAAGTAAGCCTATGCCTTGCCTCTTCCTGCTTTCAGACATGCTCCTTGTTACCACCAACCCTTATGATTTTCACTATGTGAGTCAAGGGGAGGTCACTGTTCCCAGCATTGATGACCAGGAGGAGCTCATGGCTACAGATGTAAGTAACACAGCAAAAAGTTACCTACTGGGCATGTCTTGAGGGTGACATCTCTGACACCCTAAGGACACATTTGTGAATTCATTATTTTGATTGCAGAGTGCCATTGACATCCTGGGCTTCACTCCAGATGAGAAAACAGCCATCTACAAGCTGACAGGGGCTGTCATGCACTATGGGAACCTGAAGTTCAAGCAGAAACAACGAGAGGAGCAGGCAGAGCCGGATGGCACAGAAGGTATCAGCAAATTCAGGGACTGATTTGTTCCAAGCCCTTCTCTGCCTCCAGAGGCAATAGGTTAGCCTCCAAAGCACACTGCAGTTGGCCTGAGTCTCCACATAAAACATTGAGAATACCATTTCTGCACCTGGTCCCTCTAGCTGCAGAGGTGCTTTCCTAGTCATGGGAAGTTCCATTATTCTATCCAGTGGTGGCTCCCCAAACACATGCTACCTGAAAGCAGGAACTTCAATTTCAGCACAGGATATCTATCTCTCTCCGTCTCTCTCTCTCTCTCTCGAAAACCTCCAAACACTAGGACACCCTGATGGGCAATTGTGTTTTTGGTGAAATAACTCCTGCAAGCTGTGCTACCCAGAAATCCTCTTCCCACAGAAAAAGAATGTGCCTTGCCTTATGTATCGCTAGAGGCTTTTGTTGTTCTTCTGGGAAATTCCAGGTTCAAGCTCTTCCTATCCAAGCCATACCTGTTCTTGCTTTCACAGAAGACCATCACCAGTGTCCAGAATTTGCATTCCTTCCCAGGCCTACTGGGTGGGATGAGATAAATGTTCTTCCATTCCTAGAACATGGAGAGCAGAGTTGTTCACATCACCTGAATTCCAGAGATTGACTGTAATGAATGCTTTTCTCTCTCTCCCCACATCTAGTGGCTGACAAGGCTGCCTACCTAACGGGCCTTAACTCAGCTGAGTTTCTCAAGGCCTTGTGTTACCCCCGCGTCAAGGTTGGGAATGAGTACGTGACCAAAGGTCAAAACGTGACCCAGGTAACATCTGACAGTTGAAAATGCACGGCTTGAAGGAGTAGGTGTGCATTTTTCTTTAACCCTCAGAGGTAACTCCAGTCCTGTCTCCTCTGCTCTAGGTGAACAATGCAGTGGGTGCCCTGGCAAAGGCAATGTTTGAGAAGATGTTCCTGTGGATGGTTATTCGCATCAACCAGCAGCTGGATACGAAGCAGCCCAGGCAGTACTTCATTGGTGTCCTGGACATTGCTGGCTTTGAGATCTTTGATGTAAGGAGCAAGGATTTGACACCACAGTCAAGCGATAGGCAAGGAGGAGTCATGAGGACTCAGAAACTCATAGAGCACTAAGGCTCACACAGCTATGGGCCAAAGGGGTGGATGCTCTTGGAAAAGCCAGGGAAAGGTAGTGGTCTGGGCAAGTTCACTGCATGTTTCCTGTGCTGTGAATGCAGTGATGCTGCAAGGACTTCTGTGTCAGAGCACAGAAACCCCCAGATTATTGATCTGAGGCCAAAGAAGTTCTTGGGTGGGACACTGAGGAGGTTTCTACTGTCCAGGAGGCCAGAGAACTGACACGATGGAGCTACTGAGCTTGCCAAAGGATTTGCTGTTGAGTAGCACAGTGAAAAAGAATTGTAACTTTTGGCTTGATTTACGAAGTCATAATTAAAAAGTCGTTTGAGGACAGTGAGTGTGACAGTAGAAGCCCTGCTAAGGAAACACATGCGGGTACAGTAGGGCTGGGACTGGTGTTCCAACTGCAAACAGCCTTAGGAGAATGCCAGCAAAGGCCTGTGTGTTTTGGCACACCTTGAGAACCTGTGCACGTTTCCTTGCTTTGGGCAGTTCAACAGCTTTGAGCAGCTGTGCATCAACTTCACCAATGAGAAACTGCAACAGTTCTTCAACCACCACATGTTCGTGCTGGAGCAGGAGGAGTACAAGAAGGAGGGAATTGAATGGGAGTTCATTGACTTTGGCATGGACCTGGCTGCCTGCATTGAGCTCATTGAGAAGGTACCTTTCCCATGCAAGTATACGATGTCTGTTGGAATCCTGTGATGTTTCTGAGGCACAGTCAGCTCAGAAAGAACTCACAGCCAGACATGTAGCATCAGTTAAGCAAAGTATTTTGCACTGAAATTTAGTTTAGTCTGGGAAAGAGAAATGGGGAATTACATGTGTGTCATCAGTCTGCATCATCCGGTCTTTGAGCATGGAAAAGTAGCCTGGACTCCCACCAACAGACTTCTAAAACAAACACAGATTCAGCCTCCTTTTATTCCTTCTGCAAAGCATGAAATCCAAAGTCCACAGACAAATTTGGGAAATCAATATCACATCACCTGACCTCCCCAAACTACAGAGTCCCTTGTAGCTCTTTTCCCCATTATTTTTCTCTTTACCACTGCTCCCACCAATTCTACAACCATTTCTCATGTGAACTGGACAGATGTTCCTACCCATTCTATGATGATAGGCTGCAGGGGGGCAAGGAACGGCAGAAATGAAATCCTTGACTGAGAACAACTCCTGGTAAAACTAGGCTTTCATCCAGGCTGAGATGCTGCCAACAGCACAACCAGCCTTTGATGTTCATAGCACAGGCTTCTTGTCATTGTCATAGGGTCACAGAATGGTTTGGGTTGGAAGGGACCATAAAGAACATCTTGTTCCAATCCCCTACCACGAGGAGGGGTTCCTTCCACTAGACAGCCAGGTGAACGCCACATCCACAGTGATATTGAACATTTCCATTATCACCTTTCCTTGTCACTTCTTGTGATTTCTCCCAGCCCATGGGCATCTTCTCCATCCTGGAAGAGGAGTGCATGTTCCCCAAGGCAACTGACACCTCTTTCAAGAACAAGCTCTATGACCAGCACCTGGGCAAGTCCAACAACTTCCAGAAGCCCAAGCCTGCCAAAGGCAAGGCCGAGGCCCACTTCTCCCTGGTGCACTATGCTGGCACAGTGGACTACAACATCACTGGCTGGCTGGAGAAGAACAAGGACCCTCTGAATGAAACTGTCATTGGGCTGTACCAGAAATCATCTGTGAAGACCCTGGCTTTACTCTTTGCCAACTATGGTGGAGCAGATGCAGGTCAGTTTTGTGGAAATTGTATTTTCAATGTGGGACAAAGTTTTCTCAGAATTGAAGCTTCAAACACTAGAAATATAAAGTGGCTTTGTGTTCTGTAGTATCCAATATATATTGTCCATACTATTAAACTTTTTTTTTTCTTTGATTTGCAGAGGGTGGTGGTGGCAAGAAGGGAGGCAAGAAGAAGGGTTCTTCTTTCCAGACTGTCTCAGCTCTTTTCAGGGTAAGATCAGAATTCATTTCCTCATTTAAATACCCACTGAAATAACATAGGAGTTCAGTGACATTGCAGTCAGAAGACAGGTCTGAAATTCACTAGATGACTCTGATTCATATTTATATAATTTTACACCAACTTAATCATGCATTCCCTATAGTGCAAGACAGAGAAAGACTTAGGTTTTTTATGCACATCATAGATAAACATAAGGTTCTTACTAGATTTTATCTGAACTTTTCCTTCTAATCTCACAGGAGAATTTAAACAAGCTGATGACTAACTTGAGAAGCACTCACCCCCATTTTGTGCGGTGCATCATCCCAAATGAAACTAAAACACCTGGTAAGGCAATCCAAGAGGAGGAAAGCTTGAGCAGCAGAAGCTCTTCTCCTGAGTGTCAAACAGCAGGGTAGTCACTAATGGTGGTATTTGTCAGGTGCCATGGAGCACGAGCTGGTGCTTCACCAGCTGCGCTGTAACGGCGTGCTGGAAGGGATCAGGATTTGCAGGAAAGGGTTCCCCAGCAGAGTCCTCTACGCTGACTTCAAACAGAGGTAAGGGCTCTGTACCTTTCTGCTCATTACAACCAAGCTGAAGAGCCTGATCATCTTAACAATCTTTACATTTTACATTGTCATATTTTACTTGGAATTTATGATTTATTTTATGCTGATTGTGAGGATTCACATGGACTCTGAGTTAATGGTATGAAAGGTTTTTGCCCTCTCTTGCACTGTCTTTCAAGACTTGCACTGTCTTGAAAAAATGCACTCTCTAATACATGATATTATTCAGATCTTGCTGAGTAGGCTATGAGGTTCAATCACTGTGGTGGTTTCAGAACTATCAATTTCTTAATGTTCTGCTTTCTCCTACAGATACAGAGTACTTAATGCCAGTGCTATTCCAGAAGGACAGTTCATGGACAACAAGAAGGCTTCAGAGAAGCTTCTTGGGTCCATTGATGTTGACCACACGCAGTACAGATTTGGTCACACCAAGGTAGAATGAAGTTCTGTATTTAAATACAGTGTGTCCCAGTCATGCACTACCCAACACTGATGTACTACAATCTTGCCTTTCTCAAGGTGTTCTTCAAAGCTGGACTGATAGGTGTGCTGGAGGAGATGAGAGATGAGAAACTGGCAGCGATTATGACCATGATACAAGCCAGGTCCAGAGGCTTCCTGATGAGAGTGGAGTACCGGAGAATGGTGGAGAGAAGGTTGATACTTCTCACTTATTTGTTGTGTTCTAATGGTAGTTGGCTAATTAAGTCTAAATTCACCAAATGCAGGATATTCAATAACCATGTGGATTTCATTTCAGGGAATCCATCTTCTGCATCCAGTACAACGTTCGTGCATTCATGAATGTCAAACACTGGCCATGGATGAAGCTGTTCTTCAAGATCAAGCCCTTGCTGAAGAGTGCAGAGTCTGAGAAGGAGATGGCCAACATGAAACAAGAGTTTGAGAAAACCAAGGAAGAGCTTGCGAAGTCTGAGGCAAAGAGGAAGGAGCTGGAGGAGAAAATGGTGGCCCTGGTGCAGGAGAAAAATGACCTGCAACTCCAAGTGCAGGCTGTGAGTATCACTGTTCATTTTTCCCTAGAAAAAGAATGATATACTGTCAGAATGCTTCTTGTCCCGCACCAAGACTCACAGGAATTAATGGGTGGTAGAAAACAGGCTAAATCCCACACTCTGAGGCACTCTAATGTTGAGTAAACAGGCACTGGCAAGGGCATAATGAGACTCCTGGCAGCCCTACATGGCACTCACCATTGCTGCTATATGAGGAAAGAGCCAAGTAACATCAGACAAAATGTACTGAACAGTAGAGAACTCAGAGCTGGAATGCAAACATCTCACCTTTCAAAGCAGTGCTTCTAACATAGCAAAAGCAAACCTGAGAAACACCCACTTTTACTCCGAACTCATTCGGATAAGAAAGTTTCAACAAAGAAAACAAATCTTTCTCAAATAAAGTATTCTCACAAAGCTTCTATTGCTCAAATACTTTGAGGTTAACAAGTCAATAAAACAGAAGAAGGTATTGCATATTTTTCCATGAGAAAAATACTCCAAGCCCTTGTTCCCACTGAAGTTAGAAATTGAAGTAACCCCTGTTCTGTTCTGCTTGTGTTTGCATGAGGCATTCTCATAGATAAGTGCCCTGGGAGACATATTTAGAAGACACAATAACTTTGGAATAAATATTGATTCCAAATGACAAGGTTTCCCAGTAGACACCACCCAAGATCCTTCTGTTGCTGGAGTTGAAGATCAGCTTCAGCTGCTACTTTTAAACCCACCTACTCTGTGATTAAAAAAGGCAGAGCAGAGAAACTTCAAAACATTAGAAGCCATAAAATTCTGTCTCCCCACCAGGAAGCAGATAGCTTGGCTGATGCTGAGGAAAGGTGTGACCAGCTCATCAAAACCAAAATCCAGCTGGAAGCCAAAATTAAGGAGCTAACTGAAAGGGTTGAGGATGAAGAGGAAATTAATGCTGAGCTGACAGCCAAGAAGAGGAAACTGGAAGATGAATGTTCAGAGCTGAAGAAAGATATTGATGACCTTGAGCTAACACTGGCCAAGGTGGAGAAGGAAAAACACGCCACCGAAAACAAGGTATGAGGTAGAACCTGTCACTCGCACTCCAGAAAAGAGCCCTGTGCTATTACAGGACTCCTATATCTACTTCCTTTATTTACACTTCCTCCCTTCTTCTCAAAGGTGAAAAACCTGACTGAGGAGATGGCAGCCCTGGACGAGACCATCGCCAAGCTGACAAAAGAGAAGAAAGCCCTCCAAGAGGCCCATCAGCAAACCCTGGATGACCTGCAGGTAGAGGAGGACAAAGTCAATACACTGACCAAGGCCAAGACCAAGCTGGAGCAGCAAGTGGACGATGTAAGCACACAGACATAGAGCAGGAACAGCACAGGTATGGAGTCCGACCTGGCTGGGAGAGCACTGATGGTCTTGTTGTGTTTAGCTGGAAGGGTCCCTGGAGCAAGAGAAGAAGCTGCGCATGGACCTGGAGAGAGCTAAGAGGAAACTGGAAGGAGACCTGAAGCTGGCCCAGGACAGCATCATGGATTTGGAGAATGATAAGCAGCAGCTGGATGAGAAACTGAAGAAGTAAGTGTGGCTGTGGGACACCTGAGTGCTGGGCTGGAGCACTTGTGTTTTTTCTTTGAGCTCTAACACGGTTCACTTTGCCCAAAGGAAAGACTTTGAAATCAGCCAGATCCAGAGCAAGATTGAGGATGAACAAGCCCTGGGCATGCAATTTCAGAAGAAGATCAAGGAGCTGCAGGCAAGTCTCTGTTCCTTCCCCTCCCTTGCTCAGGCTCCGCTCAGGCAGGAGGAGGGCACGGGTGTGAAGGGTCCCTGCTGTTCTCCAGGCCCGTATTGAGGAGCTGGAGGAGGAGATTGAGGCAGAGCGAACCTCTCGCGCTAAAGCAGAGAAGCATCGGGCTGACCTGTCGAGGGAGCTGGAGGAGATCAGCGAGCGCCTGGAAGAAGCAGGAGGGGCGACAGCAGCTCAGATCGAGATGAACAAGAAGCGTGAGGCAGAATTCCAGAAGATGCGCCGTGACCTGGAAGAGGCCACGCTGCAGCACGAAGCCACGGCTGCCGCCCTGCGCAAGAAGCACGCGGACAGCACCGCGGAGCTGGGGGAGCAGATCGACAACCTGCAACGCGTGAAGCAGAAGCTGGAGAAGGAGAAGAGTGAGCTGAAGATGGAGATTGATGACTTGGCCAGCAACATGGAGTCTGTCTCCAAGGCCAAGGTATGCAGATGCAGGAGAACATGCTCACAGGGCCGAGGTGTGGCACAAAAGCTGCCTCTTCCAGACACATTCCCACAATCAAAATCCCCACTGTGCCAATCAGGCAGAGTGCAGACCATCATCTCTTCTCCCTTCCTGCGTTCTCTAGGCCAACCTGGAGAAGATGTGCCGCACACTGGAAGATCAGCTGAGTGAGATTAAAACAAAGGAGGAGCAGAATCAGCGCATGATCAACGACCTCAATACGCAAAGAGCTCGCCTGCAGACAGAGTCAGGTGAGACATCCTCATCCCCAAAGTGCAATGGCAAGACCTGCACGCCCTGAGCAAGCCAGAGGGTGCAAGGCGGCAACCGGTAGAAGCTCTCCAGGCCATTGCTGGTTACGTGGCTTTAGAGGCTGAAGGTGTTCCAGGAGGAACAGTGTGCTTCCTTTTCTCCCTTTCCCTTCCCAGGTGAATTTTCACGCCAGGTGGAGGAGAAAGATGCTCTGATTTCTCAGCTGTCTAGGGGCAAGCAAGGATTTACCCAACAGATTGAGGAACTCAAGAGGCATCTAGAAGAAGAAATTAAGGTCTGGAAGTACCCCACTGTCCACAGCCTACATCACCCCTAAAAGAGAATCCTGTCTGACACTAGACTGCTTCAATGTTCTTTCCCCAAGCACACATAGGACTGGAGGGAATAGCACTAATGCACAACCCCCCCACCCTTCAACTAGAGAGGGAAGGAAGCAGGATGCTTTAGGTGCTGGAGGAAGTCATCCACAAGGCTTCCATGAGATTCTGATGATCCTCTCTAGGACAGGATTCAACCACACATGTCAGAACATATACACAAAGAGCACATTCCTGTCCCCAGAGGAGCTGTCACTAATGTGTCCTGATGCTCCAGAACGTGTCAATGTGGCCTTCACAAGCTCCAAGCTCTACATTTGCCCAATTAGAGTTTCATTCCAATTTCACTGTCAAATGAACAGTCAAGATTCATTTCAAGACAAGTACTCAAGTTCCCAAACCCATTGTCCCCACAGGCCAAGAACGCCCTGGCCCACGCCCTGCAGTCCGCTCGCCACGACTGTGACTTGCTCCGGGAACAATATGAGGAGGAGCAGGAGGCCAAGGGGGAGCTGCAGCGCGCCCTGTCCAAGGCCAACAGCGAAGTGGCCCAGTGGAGAACCAAATACGAGACGGACGCGATTCAGCGCACGGAGGAGCTCGAGGAGGCCAAGTACGTGGGAAGCAGGATGGCAAATGATGGGAGAAACTGGTCAAGGGAAATTGGAATCTCTGAGAGTGGGCTAACACAAGAATGGGATGAAGGCAAGGATGTACTGTCTTTGTAAATAAAGGGGAGAGAGGGAGGGAAAGACAGAGTGTCGATCGGAAGAGAAAACATAGGCTTTAGGGCTAGAAGTGCAAAAATAGGCCTAAATGTCCGTAGATGATCAGACCCAGCAAAGGATAGATCCTTTCATATCTGTGAAAAGCGCTTGGCTCAAAACCCCCAAAGTGACGAACTGGCCTCTCATGACAGTATAGAACTGACGCCCTTCCAAGTCCTAACGTGGCACTGTGCTTCTCTCCTCCCAGGAAGAAGCTGGCACAGCGCCTGCAGGATGCAGAGGAACATGTTGAGGCTGTCAATGCCAAATGTGCCTCCCTGGAAAAGACAAAGCAGAGGCTGCAAAATGAAGTGGAGGACCTGATGATTGACGTGGAGAGATCCAATGCTGCCTGTGCTGCTCTGGATAAGAAGCAGAAGAACTTTGACAAGGTCTTTTGGCCTCCAGCACCAGGACTCCTGGCCAGAGCATTCCCCCATCACTGCCACATCCCTACTCACACCTGGTTTCTCTTCAGATCCTGGCAGAATGGAAGCAGAAGTATGAGGAAACGCAGGCTGAGCTGGAGGCCTCGCAGAAGGAGTCGCGCTCTCTCAGCACGGAGCTGTTCAAGATGAAGAATGCCTATGAGGAGTCCTTGGACCACCTGGAAACAATGAAGCGGGAGAACAAGAACCTGCAGCGTAAGTCCCTGGCCCTCTGCTCCTCACTGGGCTTTCTCACTATCAGCCATGACCACCATTGTTCATGGGTCTGTGCCTGCAGGTCTGCAAAGATGCCTGTCACCTTGGTGGGACAGGGCCCTTGCCATTCTGCTCTGTGCCTGACCATGCCAATGATCCTTGTTTCCACAGAGGAGATTTCCGACCTCACGGAGCAGATTGCTGAGGGAGGAAAGGCAATTCATGAGCTGGAGAAAATCAAGAAGCAGATTGAGCAGGAGAAATCTGAGCTGCAAGCCTCACTGGAGGAAGCTGAGGTACATACAATGCTAATAAATGGTGTCCCCACCAAGAGTATGGGTGTAGTTCTTTGGAGAGACAGCAGGAAAGCAAGCCAACTTTTCGTGTGGAACTGCATGAAAGATGACTTAGAAAGTAAGACACTGTTTATGCTGAATTGTGCAGGCCTCTCTGGAACATGAAGAGGGAAAGATCCTGCGCCTGCAGCTTGAGCTCAACCAAGTGAAGTCTGAGATCGACAGGAAGATAGCAGAGAAAGATGAGGAGATTGACCAGATGAAGAGAAACCACCTCAGAATTGTGGAGTCCATGCAGAGCACGCTGGATGCTGAGATCAGGAGCAGGAATGAAGCCCTGAGGCTGAAGAAGAAGATGGAGGGAGACCTGAATGAAATGGAGATCCAGCTGAGCCATGCCAACCGTGTGGCTGCAGAGGCCCAGAAGAACCTGAGAAACACCCAGGCAGTGCTCAAGGTCTGTTCAGCAAAGCTACAGAAAGAGAAATGAGATCCCTGACATTTTTGCCATGGAAGCGAACACTGACACCTGGTAATTTCTCTTGTCTCTCCTTCCAGGATACTCAGATCCATCTGGATGATGCTCTCAGGACTCAGGATGACCTGAAGGAGCAGGTGGCCATGGTGGAGCGCAGGGCAAACCTGCTGCAGGCTGAAGTTGAGGAGCTGCGGGCAGCCCTGGAGCAGACGGAGCGGTCGAGGAAATTGGCTGAGCAGGAGCTTCTGGATGCCACTGAACGTGCACAGCTCCTCCATACCCAGGTCAGGCTCTGCTGGAAATTGTTCCCATTCACAAGGGATAAAAAAGAATTGATTGTTATGTATCTTGTGATTACTGTGTAAACATTTGAAGACGTGTGCTGCAGTATGTTCCCTCCAGACAGCCCCCAATGTCTGGTTTACTGTTCTGCTCCTAAAGAAGTCTCTTGCATTAAAGACCTTCCTAAATCCTACCCACTCTTTCAGGCCTTGATGTGGAAGCATTTGGTCTGACAGTAGGAATCCTGTCTTTCCTGTTGCACAGAACACCAGCTTGATCAACACCAAGAAGAAGCTGGAAACAGACATTTCCCAGATCCAGAGTGAAATGGAGGATATCATCCAGGAAGCCCGCAATGCTGAGGAGAAGGCCAAGAAGGCCATCACAGATGTGAGTTGGGCATTCCTGGCATTGCTGATGGTGAATGTCCTGTCCCCCAAATATCTGCAGCCCCAAAATGGCTTTGCCCCTTTGCTCTGATCAGGCGGCCATGATGGCAGAAGAGCTGAAGAAGGAGCAGGACACCAGTGCCCACCTGGAGAGGATGAAGAAGAACCTGGACCAGACGGTGAAGGACCTGCAGCACCGTCTGGAAGAGGCCGAGCAGCTGGCACTGAAGGGAGGGAAGAAGCAGATCCAGAAGCTGGAGGCCAGGGTGTGTAGGGCTGGGGCTGGGGGTGAGTGAGGCTGTCCTTGGAGAGACATTGGCAGGGAAGCTGCAGGGATGGGCTTGTCCTTGCAGGTGCGGGAGCTGGAAGGGGAGGTTGATGCTGAGCAGAAGCGCAGCGCTGAAGCCGTGAAGGGCGTGCGCAAGTACGAGCGGAGGGTGAAGGAACTGACCTACCAGGTAAGGCAGGAGCTCTCCTGCTCTGGCACGGTTTGCTCACAGCAAGCCACATTTTGCACACACCATCCCCAAGGGCAGTTGTTAATCCTGTGTGATGTAGGACCAAGGATTGACTCTCTTTCCTCTTTGCCAACCACTTTAGTCTGAGGAAGACAAGAAGAATGTCCTCAGGCTGCAGGATCTGGTGGACAAGCTGCAAATGAAAGTGAAATCCTACAAGAGACAAGCTGAGGAGGCTGTAAGTATTGCTTGGAGAATGAGCAAAGGCCACATTCCATTGGGGCAGGACACACATTGAATGAGGCTGAGTACCAGGAGAGGGTATGAAAGAAATTCCCGAGACACAACAGCCTTGGCCACAGTGTTTTGGTATCGTGTCCTGAGGCCTTGGTGAGTTCTGGGCACCCTTCAGTCAGGGACATTCATTAAGGGAAGTTCTGCAGCCTGTTTCACACAGGAGGCCAGAGTAAACCATCGTGGGGCCACACCCACTGACTGGCAAGTTCCTGAATCTGTGCTAATAATCAGCAGCAGAAGGCTTCAGGGTCTTCCCAGCCCTGTAAGTCACACAGGCAAGTAGTCATAGAATAAGTAAAGAAATGACAATCCAAGGGGTGAAATTTCTCCTCATGTGTGACACAGTCCTGGTGAAGCTTGTCCCAGTAGGGTCCTGAAAAGGGAGGATGAGGAGCTCTGTGTGAGGCTGATGTGTGAGCAGTGGTGGGAGGGCGATGGAGATTTGCAGCCCCATAAGGCTGAGGTGCAGCAGGAACAAAACCCCTGCCCTGGGCTCCTGGCCCCTGACTCCCTCTCCCCACACAGGAGGAGCTGTCCAATGTCAACCTGTCCAAGTTCCGCAAGATCCAGCACGAGCTGGAGGAAGCCGAGGAGCGGGCTGACATTGCAGAGTCCCAGGTCAACAAGCTCCGAGTGAAGAGCCGGGAGTTTCACAGCAAGAAGATAGAAGAGGAAGAGTGAGGATGTCATTAGGCAGCAAAGTGACCTGAGGGCAGCACAAAATGTGAACCCTCTGTCACTTCCTTCTGCAAAAGTTTTTAACCATTTTAATGTCTAGAGAATAAATCCCATAGATTCTTTTGTGTGCATACCATGAGCAGTACTTTTTATTTATTTCTGGTTTTATTGCTTACATCCTTATTTCCATTAGTCTTTGGTCACAGTTTTGCCTTATAACCTCTATGTCACAATGAAGCTTTTTGTCATGTAGTTCCTGACTACTTATCCCTTTTTTTTTTTTTTAGTGACTGAGGTGTGAATAGAAAACTAACATCACATGAAGAGAAATCAAAGACAATAATTCCTGATTGTGACTCCTGCAAGTCCTTCCTACTGGTATACCCCAGACAATATCTTTTGTTATATTCATCCATATGGCACCTCAGCACTTTTTAGCTTGCAGTTATCAGGTGTGAGCTGCTCATTTTGCTGGCCTCTGTTTGAGAGAGATTTATAGAGTGCCAATAACCCAAAGAGCTCATGTTTTTTTGTGAAGCTGACAGAAGGTAGTCTTTAGTCTCCACTATTTTTACTTCTTGAATTTAATTAGAAGACCATGAAGAATATCACATCCCCTTAAATTAAAACTGGAGAAGGTTGGTGACAGTTCTGTGACAATTCCTTTAGTTCTATAAATTAGACCAGTGTCCACAAAAACTGAATTTCTGCCACACTACTTTCTGAAACACTGCCCTGTCTTGGGAATTTTTCTTTCCTGATGAGAAAGACCAGCTGTTCAATGTGGTGTTTTCCTTACTGGTATTGTAGAAACTCAAAACCCCCTCCAGGAGCTTCTCTCACAAGAGAGGTCAGAGCAAACAGTGAGCAGGGAAGAGACAGCCTGCAGTAGTCCATCAGTGAAAGGAAAACACAGTTCATTAGTAGCTGTCGTTTCCTGTCTAGACTACTGATTTTCCATTCAGTGTGCAGAAGAAGCAATAAAGAAGATGGGCAATTAAACGGCAGATTCTGAGCCTGAGCAGAGATCCACATAAACTGGCAATGAAGACTTGAGTGCAGGGGGAGAAAGTTACCATGTTCAGTCCCAGGCCCTGCCTCCTAGGGCAGAGTACACTGCCACAGCTGCAGATTTTGAATTCCCAGTGAGCATTGGACCAAGCCAGTAACACCTCCAGGGAAAGAACTGGTATGGGGAACTGAGGACAGGTGGTTTATGTCCTTCCAAAGGGAGTACTCTGTTAAATTCCAGTCAGCTTTATATGTGAAACAACACACAAAACTTGAGAGGATAGATGAGCATGTGGACAGAGAGATACAGTGGATATAACTGACTGGAATTTCCAAAACCTTTCAGCAAAGTATCCCAACAAAGGCTTTTATAGAAGTGATGAAGCCATGGCATAAGAAGGAAGCTTCCTACTCAGATAAAGACAGAATGAAAGAGAAGAGTTGTGTGTGCTGGGGCCTGTGTTGTTCAATCTACTGATAAAGCAGACAACATCAGGCTGGATGGTTCAGTTGATACAGCACTGGGAAGGAATGTCATCCAGTTAAAGAGCTGTCATGAGACCCCATCTGTATTCAGCTCTGGGACCCCCAACAGAAGAAAGACAATGGACCAGGTGGAGCAGATGCAGAGCAGAGCCACAAAAAAAGACCCAAGTCCTGGAATGCCTCTGCTTTGAAGAAAGGCTTACTTAGTTGTACCTGCTCAGCCTGGAGATGAGAAGGCTCTGAGGAGACCATATTGCAGGTTTTCAATATATAACAGCAGCTTATAAGATGGGGAAAATCTTTTTACCTAGGCCTGTGGCCACAGGAAAAGGGGAGAAGTTTTAAATTAGAAAGGGTAGATTCTGTTTGGATATAAGAGTGATATTTTTTAAGAAGAGGCCAGTGAGACACAGGCCCCAGCATATGGGAATGCCCCATCAATGGAAGTGTGCAAGCTCAGGCTGAATGGGGCTTTGAGCAACCTCATCTAGCCAAAGATATTCCTGCCCACAGCAGGGCTGTTGCACTAGATGATTCTTTTAAGGTTTCTTCCGACCCAAACCATTCTGTGATTCTATCCTCTAAGTTCTGTATGTCCGTGGAAGTCAGAGATTGCCCAGAGACACAGGATGTCTGAGACACGCCTGCACTCACTGTTTTACACAGCTGTTTCTGAGCTCCTCCTATTCAGGGCACAGGGTGTTTCCACCAGCTTCCCCCTGCCCTGCACAGGGAGCCCAGGGCTGAGCTCTGGTTTTGAACTCCAGAAAGTCGCATGCTCACCCTTGGAACAAGCTTTGCATGCCCACACAAGTGCTTGATGTTGGCTATCTCCTTGGATCACATTTACTGACCTTGCCCCTCTGCTCTTCACTTTACCCACTGAGCTCTTTTAATAATCAAAATGCCAATGGCCAGGAGAAGAGCATGTTCAGAACTGACACTGTTTAAAGCAGCTCAAGTGACAGTGCCCTTTTTCCTAGAACTTGACCACTCATTCTCCAGAACTACTGGGAAATTCCCCCTTTCTCAGAGTGCTGCCTACAGCAATACTGCTCCAAAACAGGCAGTGCCATGTTGAGATCTTTTGTTGCTGGCGCTGTATGAATATGTAAGAGTGCAAGGTATTTGTGGTGGAATGGGAGTGCTAGACTGAGGATGTGTCAGAGTGCAGAGGATCCCAGACTTATGCTGTGTGTGTGAATGTGGGTAGAGTTGTGTTTGGACAGAAGGTTTAGGGTTTTTTTGGAGTTGTAGGTAATGAAGGCCTGAACTGGTTGAGAGCATTGCATGGTATACATTGACAATGGGCACATAAATATTAGCAACACGGGCTTGAGTTCTTGAAGGCATGTTAGCACTTCATGTTTGGGTAAGGTGAAATAGGAAGAATCACTATATATTTATTGACTATATGTCTACTGGAGGTTGAAAGTATCTCCTTGTCTAGGTTACTTTTGCCTCTTAGGCTCTCTTAATCCTTAGAAAATCTTTAATAAATTTTGAGAAACAGAAATAATTTTCATATGAATAATTTTCCTATTAATAAAAGTGCTAGTTTTAAGATGTTATACATTTCTTCTGTATCAGCTCTGTAACAGAAACATCAGCTTTTTTACAACCTGAAATTATTTGCAAAAAAGCTGTACTATTTTCTTTTTTTTTTAGGTATGACTTATTATGAATAATTTATTTGAAACTACAAAGAATTTTCTGTTATATCACTTATGACTGACTATTGCAATAGTGAGCATTGCCCTAGTATGCACATTTTGAATGTTTTGATTTCTGCACAGTACCAAGTGAGGAATTATTCACATAGATATTCAATTGCTTTTATAGCTAAGGAGTCACCTTTCACACTCAAGGCCCAAACTGCATGTCCAAACTTGAAATTGTATTTGACCTTGCTGTCTGTTGGATTCTTCTCTCTCTGATATTGTAGGAAAAATCCTGACCCACAATATGTCTGGTTTTCCCCTGTTTCATTATGATATATAATGAATCACTGAAAGAGCTTTAATAATGATTAGTTTTTTGTAGAACTGCCTTTTCTAATTATGTAAAGGCAAGCTCTAAGTTCATAGGACCACATGTACAAGATACATTACATCTGCAAAAGTACAGAAATGCCAAAGAATCCCATCTGGATCAAAGATTAAGTTACCTGTAAAGACAGTAGAAGAACCAATAAATCATACACCCAAGTTCTTTAAGTGCCTTGACTAGTGCAGATTCCAATATTAATAGCCCTGTCAGACTATTTATAGGAAATGTATCCACAGGAATGGTAAGATGCAAAACATTTCTAAATATATCAGGTCAGATGACAATTATGCCATTAGTTAAGTTTGCCAGACAATATTTTGCCAAAGATGGATTTGCCAAAATATATTTTGACAGAAGGAAAAGGAAACATCCAAAGCATCTCCATACCAGAGTCTATAAAAGTCTCTTTGGAGTGCTGTGCCCCGTCTTGACAGAAAATTTCAAGGTAAGTGTTTGGCTCCTGTGAACTGCTGGGCAAAACATATACCTTTTTTTCCATTTAATTTCCTAAAAGACTTGGATATTCATTTCTGTGATGGACTGACTCTATGAGCAGTAATTTTATTGCAGGTTTGAAGGCAGCATGTTTTCCTTCAACTTATATATTAGATCTGGATATCTGTGCAACACAAAATGAGTTGTTACGTTTTCAAAGAGCAGTGACTTCTGCCACCAAAATCAATACCAAAATTTGACAACTTTTAAGGAACAGGATGAAATCCAAGAGTTTAAGATTTGTGGAAGGAAGAGCAGGCAATAGTAATATCTGTCATAATGCAAGATGAATTATCCATAGCAAGTAATTTTTAGAAAGCCACTATTTGTTATCAGAAAAAGAACTATTTTAGAAACTTTCAGTAGGATTAAAAAAACAAATAAATCAGACACTCTGTTACGGGAACACCCAAACTTTCTAGAGTTCACAAAGTTGAAATAATACTGCTAAACTCCACAACATACTGTACACTTAACTGCTGTTCTGTACATGGTTTCTTAGCTGGACATCTAAGGATTAATTTTAGAGAACTACACAAGTATTTGCAGCCAAGACTGGGAAGTTTAAGTCCAGCTTTTGACTTGTTTATACCTACTTTAATATTTGAAAAGATCAAAGTGCAAGAGATATCCTTTCTTCCACATAAAGTTGTTCCGTCACTGACACAACATGTCTCCTAGCCTACAGAGCACCCTGCCAACTGTGCCTCCTGAAGAAGGGCGACAATGGCGTCTCCAGACTCTGAGATGGCCGTCTTTGGGGAGGCGGCTCCTTACCTTCGGAAGTCAGAGAAGGAGAGAATTGAGGCCCAGAACAAACCTTTTGATGCCAAGACCTGTGTCTTTGTGGTGCATGCAAAGGAGTCCTATGTGAAAGGGAAGATTGAGAGTAAGGATGCAGGGAAGGTCACTGTCAAGACTGAAGGGGGAGAGGTGGGTAAAATGCAAAATTTACAAATAAAACTTAATTCCCACTCTAGGTTCTTAGCTGACATACATGCATTTCTCTATTCTGTGGCAGACCCTGACCGTGAAAGAAGATCAAATCTTCTCCATGAACCCTCCCAAGTATGATAAAATCGAGGACATGGCCATGATGACCCACCTCCACGAACCCGCTGTGCTGTACAACCTCAAAGAGCGTTACGCAGCCTGGATGATCTACGTAAGTGGCAGCAGCAGCTTCCTTTGGGCAGCGGCAGGAAGTGCTGGGCCAGGCTCAGGGGAAGCCAACGTGCTGTGTCCCTTCCTTGCAGACCTACTCGGGTCTCTTCTGCGTCACCGTCAACCCCTACAAGTGGCTGCCGGTGTACAACCCGGAGGTGGTGTTGGCCTACCGAGGCAAGAAGCGCCAGGAGGCCCCTCCACACATCTTCTCCATCTCTGACAACGCCTATCAGTTCATGCTGACTGGTGAGTTACTTGGTTTTCTTTAAAATCGCTTGGCTGTGAACACTCACAAAGGAGAAAAAAATTCTTCTCAGTGCAGAATAGTTCAGTTTAACATTGCTGTAAAGGTGGATGTTCTGTCATCACTGTAAATAGAGTCTTTACTGAACATCATAATTTAGATCAAGTTTATAGAAATCAATGTTAAAATTTCATGTCCAGTGTATTTGGGAGGATATGATTTACACTGAGTATATTGTCAGATTTACCATTAAAGAAATTTGGATATACTTTAAAGTTCTGCTTTTTCTCAGATGAAAGGATTGTTCTTTGAATGATTTGCTACGCAGGACTCAAAGTTACTAGGGTGAAGTTCTGTAAATAACACTATGTGTAAAGGGAAAGTACATTCAATGTTGGAGCCAATGCTGCCTATGGTGGGTTTACAAAAACTCTGGAAGCAGTCTCAGTCAGAAATTGCAGTGAAACCTGCTCGGAAAATTGATACTTCCTTCCTTCCATCTCAAAATCAATTTCTTTTTTTCCATTCATTAATATAAAGGAAAAATATAGCAAAGAAGGGTAGCGACAACTTTTCTAGCATTGTCTAAATCTTCAGAATTTTAGGAAAGAGCATATTAGTCAGAAATATAGATAACATAGTATAACAACATGTATTTTAATTTCTTAAAATAAATCTTCTTCCCTCTTTTGTCCCCAACTACCCTATTTAATTCTGTACCATTCAGAATGTTAAGAAGGTTAATTGGAAGAGAATACAATGAAAACAAACAATATTGATTTGATGCTTGAATAGTGTGTCTTGTCATGATTGTGTTCATGTAAGTTGTCATATATTTACCTTTGCTGACACCTTCAAAAGACATGCAGAAACTCTGTGAGTGCAAACCCAGACTCCTCCACTAAGAGTTAGTTCCCTAATGGTGTAGTCTCTTCAGGCTTCCTAGAGATTTTTCAATTTTTATAGTGCAAAGATTTTATCAATGGAGTTGCAATAGGAGCATAGGTTAAAAAAGCAACCAGACAAAATTGTGGAAAGTAAACTCAGCTCAAGATATAACACACAGAAATATCAAATCTAGTTTTGGAAGTACCAAAATTTCAATATTCTAGAGCATGGAAGACTACTCTGGTAAGGGTTACTACATATTTATGCTGTTACTCTGATTTTCTTTAGGCAATAATCAACTGGCCAACAACATAAAAACCATGTAGAGGGGCTTATGGACTGATCAGGAGTGGTTGATCCTATGTAAAAAAAGTTTATGAGAAGCACATGCTGCAGTTCACTTCAGCTTACTGATAGACCATTTAATCAGTAACTCTGCAAAACTGATCCTTAGTTGGAATAATTTGCATAAACAAAATGGACAGCTTGACATGAAGGGAATATTCAGAAAAAGAATTGCATGTGTGCGATACCTGACACCACCTCAGGGTTGAGATACCAGCTTCCCAGCTGCAGCTAGGAACATTAGAACACTCCAAATGGGTGAAGGCATCTGGGTTTATGAAATGAAATAGCTGCCTATTGCCAGTGCATTAATAATCTCTTCTTTTCTGCCTCGTTCACAGATCGGGAGAACCAGTCCATCCTGATCACGTACGTACAGCCCCTGCGCGGGTCCCTGCGGGGCTGCCCGGTGCCAGGGGACCTCCTGCCTGACCACGCACCCTCTGCTTCTCTCTTGGCTCTGACAGCGGAGAATCCGGTGCCGGGAAGACTGTGAACACAAAGCGTGTCATCCAGTACTTTGCAACAATTGCAGCCAGTGGGGACAAGAAGAAGGAGGAGCAGACATCAGGCAAAATGCAGGTGAGTCAGGAAGAACAGACTGACCACGTGGCCTGTCATTGCCCTGTCAACTAAAGACAGTCACTGAATAATTCTCTCCCTGCAGGGAACGCTTGAGGATCAAATCATCAGCGCCAACCCACTGCTGGAGGCCTTTGGAAATGCCAAGACCGTGAGGAACGACAACTCCTCACGCTTTGTAAGTGGTTGCTTTGCGTAAAATCTCTCCCCCCACTGGTAAGATACAATGTGCCTGAGCAGTTCTTCAAGCAAAGGAGATGCCAGCAGAACACATCCAGGCTGACCTGCTGCTGCTTCTGCTTAACAGGGCAAATTCATCAGAATCCACTTTGGTGCCACAGGCAAGCTGGCTTCTGCTGACATTGAAACATGTAAGAGATTCTCCTGGACTGCTCCCGTCCCTTCCCAAATTCCCAGCTCCATGTACATTGCCACAAGTGCCTAACTCTTTCTACCTCCCTCCAGATCTGCTGGAGAAGTCCAGAGTCACTTTCCAGCTCAAGGCGGAAAGAAGCTACCACATCTTTTATCAGATCATGTCCAACAAGAAGCCGGAGCTAATTGGTAGGAAGGAGCACTCTGGCTTTTTGAGGGCGATCACTGAGGTACAGTTCCCTCTCTCACCTGATTGGCAAAAGTAAGCCTATGCCTTGCCTCTTCCTGCTTTCAGACATGCTCCTCATCACCACCAACCCTTATGATTTTCACTATGTGAGTCAAGGGGAGGTCACTGTTCCCAGCATTGATGACCAGGAGGAGCTCATGGCTACAGATGTGAGTAACACAGCAAAAAGTTACCTACTGGGCATGTTTCGAGGGTGACATCTCTGACACACTAAGGACACATTTGTGAATTCATTATTTTGATTGCAGAGTGCCATTGACATCCTGGGCTTCACTGCAGATGAGAAAACAGCCATCTACAAGCTGACAGGGGCTGTCATGCACTATGGGAACCTGAAGTTCAAGCAGAAACAACGAGAGGAGCAGGCAGAGCCTGATGGCACAGAAGGTATCAGCAAATTCAGGGACTGATTTGTTCCAAGCCCTTCTCTGCCTCCAGAGGCAATAGGTTAGCCTCCAAAGCACACTGCAGTTGGCCTGAGTCTCCACATAAAACATTGAGAATACCATTTCTGCACCTGGTCCCTCTAGCTGCAGAGGTGCTTTCCTAGTCATGGGAAGTTCCATTATTCTATCCAATGGTGGCTCCCCAAACACATGCTGCCTGAAAGCAGGAACTTCAATTTCAGCACAGGATATCTATCTCTCTCCGTCTCTCTCTCTCTCGAAAACCTCCAAACAGTAGGACACCCTGATGGGCAATTGTGTTTTTGATGAAATAACTCCTGCAAGCTGTGCTACCCAGAAATCCTCTTCCCACAGAAAAAGAATGTGCCTTGCCTTATGTATCGCTAGAGGCTTTTGTTGTTCTTCTGGGAAATTCCAGGTTCAAGCTCTTCCTATCCAAGCCATACCTGTTCTTGCTTTCAAAGAAGACCATCACCAGTGTCCAGAATTTGCATTCCTTCCCAGGCCTACTGTGTGGGATGAGATAAATGTTCTTCCATTCCTAGAAGATTCAGAGCAGAGTTGTTCACATCACCTGAATTCCAGAGATTGACTGTAATGAATGCTTTTCTCTCTCTCCCCACATCTAGTGGCTGACAAGGCTGCCTACCTAACGGGCCTTAACTCAGCTGAGTTTCTCAAGGCCTTGTGTTACCCCCGCGTCAAGGTTGGGAATGAGTACGTGACCAAAGGTCAAAACGTGACCCAGGTAACATCTGACAGTTGAAAATGCACGGCTTGAAGGAGTAGGTGTGCATTTTTCTTTAACCCTCAGAGGTAACTCCAGTCCTGTCTCCTCTGCTCTAGGTGAACAATGCAGTGGGTGCCCTGGCAAAGGCAATGTTTGAGAAGATGTTCCTGTGGATGGTTATTCGCATCAACCAGCAGCTGGATACGAAGCAGCCCAGGCAGTACTTCATTGGTGTCCTGGACATTGCTGGCTTTGAGATCTTTGATGTAAGGAGCAAGGATTTGACACCACAGTCAAGCGATAGGCAAGGAGGAGTCATGAGGACTCAGAAACACATAGAGCACTAAGGCTCACACAGCTATGGGCCAAAGGGGTGGATGCTCTTGGAAAAGCCAGGGAAAGGTAGTGGTCTGGGCAAGTTCACTGCATGTTTCCTGTGCTGTGAATGCAGTGATGCTGCAAGGACTTCTGTGTCAGAGCACAGAAACCCCCAGATTATTGATCTGAGGCCAAAGAAGTTCTTGGGTGGGACACTGAGGAGGTTTCTACTGTCCAGGAGGCCAGAGAACTGACACGATGGAGCTACTGAGCTTGCCAAAGGATTTGCTGTTGAGTAGCACAGTGAAAAAGAATTGTAACTTTTGGCTTGATTTACGAAGTCATAATTAAAAAGTCGTTTGAGGACAGTGAGTGTGACAGTAGAAGCCCTGCTAAGGAAACACATGCGGGTACAGTAGGGCTGGGACTGGTGTTCCAACTGCAAACAGCCTTAGGAGAATGCCAGCAAAGGCCTGTGTGTTTTGGCACACCTTGAGAACCTGTGCACGTTTCCTTGCTTTGGGCAGTTCAACAGCTTTGAGCAGCTGTGCATCAACTTCACCAATGAGAAACTGCAACAGTTCTTCAACCACCACATGTTCGTGCTGGAGCAGGAGGAGTACAAGAAGGAGGGAATTGAATGGGAGTTCATTGACTTTGGCATGGACCTGGCTGCCTGCATTGAGCTCATTGAGAAGGTACCTTTCCCATGCAAGTATACAATGTCTGTTGGAATCCTGTGATGTTTCTGAGGCACAGTCAGCTCAGAAAGAACTCACAGCCAGACATGTAGCGTCAGTTAAGCAAAGTATTTTGCACTGAAATTTAGTTTAGTCTGGGAAAGAGAAATGGGGAATTACATGTGTGTCATCAGTCTGCATCATCCGGTCTTTGAGCATGGAAAAGTAGCCTGGACTCCCACCAACAGACTTCTAAAACAAACACAGATTCAGCCTCCTTTTATTCCTTCTGCAAAGCATGAAATCCAAAGTCCACAGACAAATTTGGGAAATCAATATCACATCACCTGACCTCCCCAAACTACAGAGTCCCTTGTAGCTCTTTTCCCCATTATTTTTCTCTTTACCACTGCTCCCACCAATTCTACAACCATTTCTCATGTGAACTGGACAGATGTTCCTACCCATTCCATGATGATAGGCTGCAGGGGGGCAAGGAACGGCAGAAATGAAATCCTTGACTGAGAACAACTCCTGGTAAAACTAGGCTTTCATCCAGGCTGAGATGCTGCCAACAGCACAACCAGCCTTTGATGTTCATAGCACAGGCTTCTTGTCATTGTCATAGAGTCACAGAATGGTTTGGGTTGGAAGGGACCATAAAGAACATCTTGTTCCAATCCCCTACCACGAGGAGGGGTTCCTTCCACTAGACCAACCAGGTGAACGCCACATCCACAGTGATATTGAACATTTCCATTATCACCTTTCCTTGTCACTTCTTGTGATTTCTCCCAGCCCATGGGCATCTTCTCCATCCTGGAAGAGGAGTGCATGTTCCCCAAGGCAACTGACACCTCTTTCAAGAACAAGCTCTATGACCAGCACCTGGGCAAGTCCAACAACTTCCAGAAGCCCAAGCCTGCCAAAGGCAAGGCTGAGGCCCACTTCTCCCTGGTGCACTATGCTGGCACAGTGGACTACAACATCTCTGGCTGGCTGGAGAAGAACAAGGACCCTCTGAATGAAACTGTCATTGGGCTGTACCAGAAATCATCTGTAAAGACCCTGGCTTTACTCTTTGCCAGCTATGGTGGAGCAGATGCAGGTCAGTTTTGTGGAAATTGTATTTTCAATGTGGGACAAAGTTTTCTCAGAATTGAAGCTTCAAACACTAGAAATATAAAGTGGCTTTGTGTTCTGTAGTATCCAATTGTCCATACTATTAAACTTTTTTTTTCTTTGATTTGCAGAGGGTGGTGGTGGTGGCAAGAAGGGAGGCAAGAAGAAGGGTTCTTCTTTCCAGACTGTCTCAGCTCTTTTCAGGGTAATGAAGAGTATTCACTATCTCCTTAAAGATGAAAAGTATTTTTATTCTTAATCTTAAAGGTCTGTTTGCATTTTGGATATACATCTTGTCATCCTTTAAAATCCTTCCCTTTCCATCCTCGGAACTTACAGATTATTCCTTTTATAATGCCATGTCCTTCTTTAAATATTCCACAAAAATATCTGAAGGGTTAAGTTCACCTACTTAGGTGGGAGTGAGTAACTTATAAGCTAACGTCTTTAAAATCCTCTCCGTAGCATTTGTATATGTTTCCTAGAGCTGTTTTCTGTCTCTAGGCATATTTTCACTACTGACTCATTGTAAAATTTGAAAATAATAGATCAAACATAAAAAGCAAAAGAAATTACCCCACGAATTTAAGATTTTAAGGCAATGACTTGATTTCAGTGTGGAAAAGGAGCGAAGGTTAAGTTACATCAAATTAGCGACTTGCGAGGTCAGTTTTCAGTTATGTCTTCAAAATTGGAGACTGAATTATTATTAAAAGGGTCATTTTGTATGGACTATAAAACTATCCCCTCCATTTAGAAACAACTTACTGAGCTAACAAATCAGTTGCTTATGTGATAGTCATGCTTGATCAAGAGTATGTCATTTATTTAAGATCCCCAATAATATACCACAAGAATTACCAGCTCAAAGGAGAACTGTAGGATGATAGCCCTGTATTTGGATGAGGAGGTCAAGGAAAAGTAATACTAACCATTATTCTAGAAAAGAACTTCAAAACTAAAACTTGGGAGCCTTCAGCTTCCATTTTTTCTTTTGGGAGTTCTGCAGTCATTTTACAGAAGACAGGTCTGCATCCTGAAACACCAGTTTGATACATCCACTGTTAAGATTCCAGTGCTTACAATTAGTAATATAAACTTCATTTCATGACCTCACAGGAGAATTTAAACAAGCTGATGGCTAACTTGAGAAGCACTCACCCCCATTTTGTGCGGTGCATCATCCCAAATGAAACTAAAACACCTGGTAAGGCAATCCAAGAGGAGGAAAGCTTGAGCAGCAGAAGCTCTTCTCCTGAGTGTCAAACAGCAGGGTAGTCACTAATGGTGGTATTTGTCAGGTGCCATGGAGCACGAGCTGGTGCTGCATCAGCTGCGCTGTAACGGCGTGCTGGAAGGGATCAGGATTTGCAGGAAAGGGTTCCCCAGCAGAGTCCTCTACGCTGACTTCAAACAGAGGTAAGAGCTCTGTACCTTTCTGCCCATTCAGACCAAGCTGAAGAACCTTATCATTATAATATACTTTAAACTTTTTATTTTAAATTGGTACTGATCAGTAATGTAGATGTTTCACTATCAGTTTATGAAGATGTGGCAGTGCTGAGATCAGGATTCCCTTGTACTTAGAATTACTATTAAAAACATTTCCCATATCCTGTCCTGAGAGTATGAACCATGTCCAGGCATGAGATCAGTTCAATGGTACAGTCTGAGAAGTCTGGCGGTTCAATGACTGTGTGGTGGTTTCACCACCAAGTGATGGTTTCAGTGATTGTGATTTCTTCATGTTCTGTTTCCTTCTACAGATACAGAGTACTTAATGCCAGTGCTATCCCAGAGGGACAGTTCATGGACAACAAGAAGGCTTCAGAGAAGCTCCTCGGGTCCATTGATGTTGACCACACCCAGTACAGATTTGGTCACACGAAGGTAAAAACAAACTGTGTTAAAAGCAGTAAGAGTGGGCTCTGTCAGGGGATCAGGCACAGCACAATAACATAACAGAGCTGCCAGACTAGGGGCAGCTATCAGCAAGTTCCCAGCCCCACACTACTCAATCAAGGCAAGTGAGGATGACCCAGGAATGGTAATCATACTCAACCGAGAGTCCAGAGCATCAGTCAGCTTTGTTACAATAAGGATGGTCTAAGGTGAAGCCATAAAGCCTTGGTTTACAAGATTTGTCAGGGTCAGATAGGTAGGCTAACTAGGCAAGGCCCGAGTCATTAATTCTTGGACATATACACAGCAGTGAGATTGGTCTAACATCAAGCCAGGAAGTAAGTCAGTAGGTCATGGTAGAGCTCCCTGGTGTCCATGATCAGGCACAGGGGTGGCTGAGGCTGTGGCTGAACTGCAAACCAGTACTCATGACACATAGCTCCGACAAGGACTGAATACTTAGGGCTGAGATTATGGGAAGTCCTAAGCCCTCGGATAGGATTTGGGAGAGGGCCCAAGGTGATACTGATCATGGCCTTTGAAGTCTTTCAGGATCCTGAATGTCTGTGCGTCTATTCTGCCCTACATTGCAATGACATGGTGCAACACTTTCTTTCTCAAGGTGTTCTTCAAAGCTGGGCTGCTGGGACTCCTGGAGGAGATGAGGGATGACAAGTTGGCAGAAATCATCACTCGCACACAAGCGAGGTGCAGGGGCTTCCTGATGAGGGTGGAGTACCGGAGAATGGTGGAGAGGAGGTAGACTTTTCTCATATTTCATGGTATTTGACTAATGAATTTTAAATTAATCACACCAAAGCCATGTAATAACTGTGTGAATTTCATTTCAGGGAATCCATCTTCTGCATCCAGTACAATGTCCGTTCATTCATGAATGTCAAACACTGGCCATGGATGAAGCTGTTCTTCAAGATCAAGCCCTTGCTGAAGAGTGCAGAGTCTGAGAAGGAAATGGCCAACATGAAGGAAGAGTTTGAGAAAACCAAAGAAGAGCTTGCAAAGTCTGAGGCAAAGCGGAAGGAGCTGGAGGAGAAAATGGTGGCCCTGGTGCAGGAGAAAAATGACCTGCAGCTCCAAGTGCAGGCTGTGAGTATCACTGTTCATTTTTCCCTAGAAAAAGAATGATATACTGTCAGAATGCTTCTTGTCCCGCACCGAGACTCACAGGAATTAATGGGTGGTAGAAAACAGTCTAAATCCCACACTCTGAGGCACTCTAATGTTGAGTAAACAGGCACTGGCAAGGGCATAATGAGACTCCTTGGCAGCCCTACATGGCACTCACCATTGCTGCTATATGAGGAAAGAGCCAAGTAACATCAGACAAAATGTACTGAACAGAAGAGAACTCAGAGCTACTTTTCCTACTTACAGCTACACAAGAAAGCCTTGATTATTTTCAGAAACATGGCTATTTCTGATTCACACTCAAATAGGATAAGGGAGTTTCCTAACACCCAATGAAACGATCAGCTAGTTAACACAGAAGATCCTAGATGTGGCCTGGAAAGAAGCCACAGAGGTAGCTGATAGGCCAGAACTCTATTGGCCATGCAGCCTGTACAAAAGTGATACATTTCTTTCTCAAATAAAGTATTCTCAGAAATTAAAAACCTTTAAGTAACAGAGATTTTAAGACTTTGTTGGGACAATTAAAAGGAAGAAGCAAGTAGATACATTTTCCATGAGAAAAATAAAATTCCAAGCCCTTGCTCGTGCTGATATTAGAAATTGAAGTAACCCCTGTTCTGTTCTGCGTTAGTGCTTGTGATATGAGGCATTCTCATAGATAAGTGCCCTGGGAGACATATTTAGAAGACACAGAAACTTTGGAATAAATATTGATTCCAAATGACAAGGTTTCCCAGTAGACACCACCCAAGATCCTTCTGTTGCTGGAGTTGAAGATCAGCTTCAGCTGCTACTTTTAAACCCACCTACTCTGTGATTAAAAAAGGCAGAGCAGAGAAACTTCAAAACATTAGAAGCCATAAAATTCTGTCTCCCCACCAGGAAGCAGATAGCTTGGCTGATGCTGAGGAAAGGTGTGACCAGCTCATCAAAACCAAAATCCAGCTGGAAGCCAAAATTAAGGAGGTGACTGAAAGGGCTGAGGATGAAGAGGAAATTAATGCTGAGCTGACAGCCAAGAAGAGGAAACTGGAAGATGAATGTTCAGAGCTGAAGAAAGATATTGATGACCTTGAGCTAACACTGGCCAAGGTGGAGAAGGAAAAACACGCCACCGAAAACAAGGTATGAGGTAGAACCTGTCACTCGCACTCCAGAAAAGAGCCCTGTGCTATTACAGGACTCCTATATCTACTTCCTTTATTTACACTTCCTCCCTTCTTCTCAAAGGTGAAAAACCTGACTGAGGAGATGGCAGCCCTGGACGAGACCATCGCCAAGCTGACAAAAGAGAAGAAAGCCCTCCAAGAGGCCCATCAGCAAACCCTGGATGACCTGCAGGTAGAGGAGGACAAAGTCAATACACTGACCAAGGCCAAGACCAAGCTGGAGCAGCAAGTGGACGATGTAAGCACACAGACATAGAGCAGGAACAGCACAGGTATGGAGTCCGACCTGGCTGGGAGAGCACTGATGGTCTTGTTGTGTTTAGCTGGAAGGGTCCCTGGAGCAAGAGAAGAAGCTGCGCATGGACCTGGAGAGAGCTAAGAGGAAACTGGAAGGAGACCTGAAGCTGGCCCAGGACAGCATCATGGATTTGGAGAATGATAAGCAGCAGCTGGAGGAGAAACTGAAGAAGTAAGTGTGGCTGTGGGACACCTGAGTGCTGGGCTGGAGCACTTGTGTTTTTTCTTTGAGCTCTAACACGGTTCACTTTGCCCAAAGGAAAGACTTTGAAATCAGCCAGATCCAGAGCAAAACTGAGGATGAACAAGCCCTGGGCATGCAACTTCAGAAGAAGATCAAGGAGCTGCAGGCAAGTCTCTGTTCCTTCCCCTCCCTTGCTCAGGCTCAGCTCAGGCAGGAGGAGGGCACGGGTGTGAAGGGTCCCTGCTGTTCTCCAGGCCCGTATTGAGGAGCTGGAGGAGGAGATTGAGGCAGAGCGAACCTCTCGCGCTAAAGCAGAGAAGCATCGGGCTGACCTGTCGAGGGAGCTGGAGGAGATCAGCGAGCGCCTGGAAGAAGCAGGAGGGGCGACAGCAGCTCAGATTGAGATGAACAAGAAGCGTGAGGCAGAATTCCAGAAGATGCGCCGTGACCTGGAA
This sequence comes from Aphelocoma coerulescens, assembly GCF_041296385.1. NCBI lineage: Eukaryota > Metazoa > Chordata > Aves > Passeriformes > Corvidae > Aphelocoma > Aphelocoma coerulescens. Next base: position 10,446,889 of record NC_091031.1, on the reverse strand, counting down.
GAGGCCACGCTGCAGCACGAAGCCACGGCTGCCGCCCTGCGCAAGAAGCACGCGGACAGCACCGCGGAGCTGGGGGAGCAGATCGACAACCTGCAACGCGTGAAGCAGAAGCTGGAGAAGGAGAAGAGTGAGCTGAAGATGGAGATTGATGACTTGGCCAGCAACATGGAGTCTGTCTCCAAGGCCAAGGTATGCAGATGCAGGAGAACATGCTCACAGGGCCGAGGTGTGGCACAAAAGCTGCCTCTTCCAGACACATTCCCACAATCAAAATCCCCACTGTGCCAATCAGGCAGAGTGCAGACCATCATCTCTTCTCCCTTCCTGTGTCTGTTCTCTAGGCCAACCTGGAGAAGATGTGCCGCACACTGGAAGATCAGCTGAGTGAGATTAAAACAAAGGAGGAGCAGAATCAGCGCATGATCAACGACCTCAATACGCAAAGAGCTCGCCTGCAGACAGAGTCAGGTGAGACATCCTCATCCCCAAAGTGCAATGGCAGGACCTGCACGCCCTGAGCAAGCCAGAGGGTGCAAGGCGGCAACTGGTAGAAGCTCTCCAGGCCATTGCTGGTTACGTGGCTTTAGAGGCTGAAGGTGTTCCAGGAGGAACAGTGTGCTTCCTTTTCTCCCTTTCCCTTCCCAGGTGAATTTTCACGCCAGGTGGAAGAGAAAGATGCTCTGATTTCTCAGCTGTCTAGGGGCAAGCAAGGATTTACCCAACAGATTGAGGAACTCAAGAGGCATCTAGAAGAAGAAATTAAGGTCTGGAAGTACCCCACTGTCCACAGCCTACATCACCCCTAAAAAGAGAATCCTGTCTGACACTAGACTGCTTCAATGTTCTTTCCCCAAGCACACATAGGACTGGAGGGAATGCACAAGCCCCCCTCCCCACCCTTCAACTAGAGAGGGAAGGAAGCAGGATGCTTTAGGTGCTGGAGGAAGTCATCCACAAGGCTTCCATGAGATTCTGATGATCCTCTCTAGGACAGGATTCAACCACACATGTCAGAACATATACACAAAGAGCACATTCCTGTCCCCAGAGGAGCTGTCACTAATGTGTCCTGATGCTCCAGAACGTGTCAATGTGGCCTTCACCACCTCCAAGCTCTACATTTGCCCAATTAGAGTTTCATTCCAATTTCACTGTCAAATGAACAGTCAAGATTCATTTCAAGACAAGTACTCAAGTTCCCAAACCCATTGTCCCCACAGGCCAAGAACGCCCTGGCCCACGCCCTGCAGTCCGCTCGCCACGACTGTGACTTGCTCCGGGAACAATATGAGGAGGAGCAGGAGGCCAAGGGGGAGCTGCAGCGCGCCCTGTCCAAGGCCAACAGCGAAGTGGCCCAGTGGAGAACCAAATACGAGACGGACGCGATTCAGCGCACGGAGGAGCTCGAGGAGGCCAAGTACGTGGGAAGCAGGATGGCAAATGATGGGAGAAACTGGTCAAGGGAAATTGGAATCTCTGAGAGTGGGCTAACACAAGAATGGGATGAAGGCAAGGATGTACTGTCTTTGTAAATAAAGGGGAGAGAGGGAGGGAAAGACAGAGTGTCGATCGGAAGAGAAAACATAGGCTTTAGGGCTAGAAGTGCAAAAATAGGTCTAAATGTCCATAGATGATCAGACCCAGCAAAGGATAGATCCTTTCATATCTGTGAAAAGCGCTTGGCTCAAAACCCCCAAAGTGACGAACTGGCCTCTCATGACAGTATAGAACTGACGCCCTTCCAAGCCCTAACGTGGCACTGTGCTTCTCTCCTCCCAGGAAGAAGCTGGCACAGCGCCTGCAGGATGCAGAGGAACATGTTGAGGCTGTCAATGCCAAATGTGCCTCCTTGGAAAAGACAAAGCAGAGGCTGCAAAATGAAGTGGAGGACCTGATGATTGACGTGGAGAGATCCAATGCTGCCTGCGCTGCTCTGGATAAGAAGCAGAAGAACTTTGACAAGGTCTTTTGGCCTCCAGCACCAGGACTCCTGGCCAGAGCATTCCCCCATCACTGCCACATCCCTACTCACACTTGGTTTCTCTTCAGATCCTGGCAGAATGGAAGCAGAAGTATGAGGAAACGCAGGCTGAGCTGGAGGCCTCGCAGAAGGAGTCGCGCTCTCTCAGCACGGAGCTGTTCAAGATGAAGAATGCCTATGAGGAGTCCTTGGACCACCTGGAAACAATGAAGCGGGAGAACAAGAACCTGCAGCGTAAGTCCCTGGCCCTCTGCTCCTCACTGGGCTTTCTCACTATCAGCCATGACCACCATTGTTCATGGGTCTGTGCCTGCAGGTCTGCAAAGATGCCTGTCACCTTGGTGGGACAGGGCCCTTGCCATTCTGCTCTGTGCCTGACCATGCCAATGATCCTTGTTTCCACAGAGGAGATTTCTGACCTCACGGAGCAGATTGCTGAGGGAGGAAAGGCAATTCATGAGCTGGAGAAAGTCAAGAAGCAGGTTGAGCAGGAGAAATCTGAGCTGCAAGCCTCACTGGAGGAAGCTGAGGTACATACAATGCTAATAAATGGTGTCCCCACCAAGAGTATGGGTGTAGTTCTTTGGAGAGACAGCAGGAAAGCAAGCCAACCTTTCGTGTGGAACTGCATGAAAGATGACTTAGAAAGTAAGACACTGTTTATGCTGAATTGTGCAGGCCTCCCTGGAACACGAAGAGGGAAAGATCCTGCGCCTGCAGCTTGAGCTCAACCAAGTGAAGTCTGAGATTGACAGGAAGATAGCAGAGAAAGATGAGGAGATTGACCAGATGAAGAGAAACCACCTCCGAGTCGTGGAGTCCATGCAGAGCACGCTGGATGCTGAGATCAGGAGCAGGAATGAAGCCCTGAGGCTGAAGAAGAAGATGGAGGGAGACCTGAATGAAATGGAGATCCAGCTGAGCCATGCCAACCGTGTGGCTGCAGAGGCCCAGAAGAACCTGAGAAACACCCAGGCAGTGCTCAAGGTCTGTTCAGCAAAGCTACAGAAAGAGAAATGAGATCCCTGACATTTTTGCCATGGAAGCGAACACTGACACCTGGTAATTTCTCTTGTCTCTCCTTCCAGGATACTCAGATCCATCTGGATGATGCTCTCAGGACTCAGGATGACCTGAAGGAGCAGGTGGCCATGGTGGAGCGCAGGGCAAACCTGCTGCAGGCTGAAGTTGAGGAGCTGCGGGCAGCCCTGGAGCAGACGGAGCGGTCGAGGAAATTGGCTGAGCAGGAGCTTCTGGATGCCACTGAACGTGCACAGCTCCTCCATACCCAGGTCAGGCTCTGCTGGAAATTGTTCCCATTCACAAGGGATAACAAAGAATTGATTGTTATGTATCTTGTGATTGCTGTGTAAACATTTGAAGACGTGTGCTCCAGTATGTCCCCTCCAGACAGCCCCCAATGTCTGGTTTACTGTTCTGCTCCTAAAGAAGTCTCTTGCATTAAAGACCTTCCTAAACCCTACCCACCCTTTCAGGCCTTGATGTGGAAGCATTTGGTCTGACAGTAGGAATCCTGTCTTTCCTGTTGCACAGAACACCAGCTTGATCAACACCAAGAAGAAGCTGGAAACAGACATTTCCCAGATCCAGGGTGAAATGGAGGATATCATCCAGGAAGCCCGCAATGCTGAGGAGAAGGCCAAGAAGGCCATCACAGATGTGAGTTGGGCATTCCTGGCATTGCTGATGGTGAATGTCCTGTCCCCCAAATATCTGCAGCCCCAAAATGGCTTTGCCCCTTTGCTCTGATCAGGCAGCCATGATGGCAGAAGAGCTGAAGAAGGAGCAGGACACCAGTGCCCACCTGGAGAGGATGAAGAAGAACCTGGACCAGACGGTGAAGGACCTGCAGCACCGTCTGGAAGAGGCCGAGCAGCTGGCACTGAAGGGAGGGAAGAAGCAGATCCAGAAGCTGGAGGCCAGGGTGTGTAGGGCTGGGGCTGGGGGTGAGTGAGGCTGTCCTTGGAGAGACATTGCCAGGGAAGCTGCAGGGATGGGCTTGTCCTTGCAGGTGCGGGAGCTGGAAGGGGAGGTTGATGCTGAGCAGAAGCGCAGCGCTGAAGCCGTGAAGGGCGTGCGCAAGTACGAGCGGAGGGTGAAGGAACTGACCTACCAGGTAAGGCAGGAGCTCTCCTGCTCTGGCAGGGTTTGCTCACAGCAAGCCACATTTTGCACACACCATCCCCAAGGGCGATTGTTAATCCTGTGTGATGTAGGACCAAGAATTGACTCTCTTTCCTGTTTGCCAACCACTTTAGTCTGAGGAAGACAGGAAGAATGTCCTCAGGCTCCAGGATCTGGTGGACAAGCTGCAAATGAAAGTGAAATCCTACAAGAGACAAGCTGAGGAGGCTGTAAGTATTGCTTGGAGAATGAGCAAAGGCCACATTCCATTGGGGCAGGACACACATTGAATGAGGCTGAGTACCAGGAGAGGGTATGAAAGAAATTCCCGAGACACAACAGCCTTGGCCACAGTGTTTTGGTATCGTGTCCTGAGGCCTTGGTGAGCTCTGAGCACCCTTCAGTCAGGGACATTCATTAAGGGAAGTTCTGCAGCCTGTTTCACACAGGAGGCCAGAGTAAACCATCGTGGGGCCACACCCACTGACTGGCAAGTTCCTGAATCTGTGCTAATAATCAGCAGCAGAAGGCTTCAGGGTCTTCCCAACCCTGTAAGTCACACAGGCAAGTAGTCATAGAATAAGTACAGAAATGACAATCCAAGGGGTGAAATTTCTCCTCATGTGTGACACAGTCCTGGTGAAGCTTGTCCCAGTAGGGTCCTGAAAAGGGAGGATGAGGAGCTCTGTGTGAGGCTGATGTGTGAGCAGTGGTGGGAGGGCGATGGAGATTTGCAGCCCCATAAGGCTGAGGTGCAGCAGGAACAAAACCCCTGCCCTGGGCTCCTGGCCCCTGACTCCCTCTCCCCACACAGGAGGAGCTGTCCAATGTCAACCTGTCCAAGTTCCGCAAGATCCAGCACGAGCTGGAGGAAGCCGAGGAGCGGGCTGACATTGCAGAGTCCCAGGTCAACAAGCTCCGAGTGAAGAGCCGGGAGATTCATAAGAAGATAGAAGAGGAAGAGTGAGGATGTCATTAGGCAGCAAAGTGACCCGAGGGCTGCACAAAATGTGAACCCTCTGTCACTCTCTTCCACATTTGATATTTGCAACCATCTCAATACATAGGGAATAAAGAGTAGATTCATTTGCATTCACCTCATGAGCAGTAGTTTTCATTTTTTTTGTTGTTATGGGTGAGGTCTGTACCATCATTAGTCTTTGGACACAGTTTTGCCTTATAAAACCTTTTTGTAGCTTTGTGATAATACAGCTTTTTGTCATCTAATTTCCAAATTATTAACCTTCTATAACACTTAAGTCAGTGATCAAAGAAATCTTCTTACTCACCTACGTAATCCTGAAAGACACAGAGTAAAAGAGGAACGTTATTTGTGCTGTTGCCTGTGTTGTTAAAGCTACCGACAAAGTTAAGTCAGAGTGGTGTTCCACAGGAAGAACACGCTTTCAATGAAATTATGATATTTCAGGCACTAAGGACGAGAATTGATATGTTAGACATGTAGTAGACTTCCATGACATTTAGCAAACAGTGCCATGAAATAGTGCATCAAATTCAATACTGTTAAATCACGAAACTGTACAGATAGGGAAACAAAATGCAGTATCATTTGTGAAGAAATGGACTCTGGGCTGACAATCACCCGTCAGGAGGGAGGTCTGCCATGTGTTCTGCATAACTGTGTGAAAATATCAGCTCATTTCTCAGCAGTGGTAGCAGAAGAGAAAATAAGAAGAAACAAGGTCAAGGAAGACCAGTTACATGCAGGGACTTAGGAAGATAAGGTTTCTAAGATAACTTTGCATAGAAGGAAAAGGGCAAGCTGCACTTCTGTAAGAAGATGCACCATTTATTGGAAATGTACATAAAATGCCTTCCCCATCTCAGGAGCTAGCCATACAGGTTTGACCCCTGCAGGTGGACCTAAAATCTTGGGATGTATACGTGGAAGTATATGAAATGGTACAAACAAGGCAAGACCCATCAGAGAGATCAGCTTCAGGATGGAAGCTTAAGGCAATGTTGGGGAGTGGGCAGGAAGGTGAGAACCCACCAGCTTTGAGGAAGTCGAGACAAGGGGTAAGCACTGGCAGGGACTGCAGGGGAGCCTGTCTGCTCCCCCCGGGTGAAGAGACCCTGAACAGACCATGGGTGCAATGAGGCCCACTGTCTACACTTGCATCTGTCCCAGGCATTGGTGACACATGAAGAAAGCACAGATAGATGCCTCAAGGTCGGTGCTGGTGTAGGGCACAGAGATGTCAGCTGCGCTGTGTCTGTGCCTTTTGCCTCACCATTTAGGCTGTTGATGTCAGGGCAAGGCTCCATCAGCTTTATTCTCAGCTTCAGGCCCCATCAGGCTCCTGTCAGTCACAGGAAGGTCCGGAGGGAGCAGCTGACCAGACCCTCTGCTCCTGGCACCCAGTGCCAGGGGATGGCAGCCTGGAGTCATCGAGGGGACCCTGCTCTGGGCCCTGCTCCACTGTAACAAGAACTCGCTGAAACCTGGGTGCTTTAAACCTGCTGAAACTGCCTGGCCCACATGTTAGGAACAGAGGGGAAAAAATCCAGCCAGGTGGGTCAGCCAGTTTCATGTGTCCCCCACTGAAACACAACAAAGACAGGTGGGATGGGCCAAAGAACATCTGAAAATGTTTGGGTCATCAGTGCTGGAAGAAAAGACCCTGAGATGACAGAAGCAGTCACTGCTCAGTGTGCAGGGCCTCATCTGCTCTGGGCACCTCTCCAACCCTGTGACAGACAAGGGTCAGCTAAGGGAACCTGCCCCCAGACTCCTTTTTCTGAGTCATTTGCATCCTAATAGTAATGTCAAACTAGCAACTGTAATTTCCCTTCCATACACCTCTCTGTCCTTCTCTGACCCTTTTTACCACCTGTTGTCCCTCTGCTTTCTGCACTTTACTCAGATACTTCTAAGCCTTTTTACTTCACTGAGCTGTTCTGTAACTGGAGTCACTCAGCTGCTTAGACATGTGAAGGAAATTACATTCTGCATGTTACCTAAGTTTTACCTACTATTTGCTGAGGAAATAGGAGATGTGTGCATTGCTCACCTTGCCTGCACCTTCAGTACCATCCTTTTTCAATCACAGGTTGCGGATTTACCCACCTTTTTACCCTCAGTTGGCTGTTTCAGCACCTCTCTAAGTTGCTTTAGACTATGTGTGAAAACAGTCTATTGTACTGCTGGAAAGAGAAGACTTCATGTGTATGAAAGTTCATTTTCCACATTCTCTGTGTGGACACATGGAATGTTTGCTTCCCTTTTAATGCAGTAAGGCTAAATGATAAGTACACAAGACATTACAGATATTAGTTCTTGAAGGCAAGTGCAAGGTTAGGAAAGAGGATGGGCATCTCTGCTACTCTGCTTCCATGAACTGTAGCACAAGCTAATCTTCATCAATAATATTCTTGAGAGATTTACATTTAGTCCCAGTCATTGCCTTTTACATAAGCAGACAAATTATTGGTCCCAAGTGCCTTTCTTCCTAGAGAATGACTCAGCAAGTCCCATTAGTAGTGGTAATTACTGGGTTATCTCAACAAATCATTTCAAAATTCCTTCTCTGCCCTCCCGAGTACACCAAGTCTTTATCAGGGACATTCAAACAGATTCTTAGAGGACAATTAAGGTAGGGCAGCATGTTAAGTTCTATATTTAACAAGCAAGTTCTATGGAGGATATAGAAGGTACTCACTGTAATTAATTTATTCTGAACCAGTATTTACCAAATCTAATAAAAAAGCGTGTCCTTACCACCTCCAGGTCCTGTTCACAGCAACATGTTAGTCAAAGTGTAGCAGTGCGAACATTTGCTCTGAAGGATTAGTATTCTAACATTTCTGCTAATCATCTGCCAACATTCCTAGAAGATCTCCTTTTACCAAGGGAATAGCAGAATGAGGCTGTGTTCCCTGCATCATATCATACATACACCGAAGGTTTCCAGGCCATATTAATCTTTCCAAGCATGCTGTCCCAATTCTGATAGCAGAGCTAATGGCATTATTTGCAAGTTGCAGATTACACAAAGATAATTTTTTTTGTGTGCTTCTTGTTGTTTTGGGTTTTTTTTATGTCATTTGTCAATAAACCTAAACACTACATAGAGAAGTATTTTGTTCTACCCAGAGTGGTAAATGAATAGTTTTTGTATGGGATGTTGATTGGGCAAAGCCACCTTGTGCAGTTTCTGCAGTTTGCTCAAAACCTTAGTATCCCACTTTATTAAGATACCATAATTAATGGGGAAGCATGAAATAAGTAGATGTGATCTCGAGTTCCAGCATTCTTTACAGAGCTCCTCTCAAAATCATCTCAACTTACATGTCTGTTTGTTGTTTCCCATTAGAATACCCTTAACTTCTGATCAATTCATCTGTCGGGAAACAACTGTGTTCCCATTCTTTGCAAAACATTGGTTCTCTTCCTGTGTAATTCTTCCTCAAATTACTAATTTATGGTGATTTCTCCTGAACTGTCAGTACATGGATCTAGCAATGTCAATAGCCTGTACTATCTCCTTACTGTCTACTCTGCCTACCCCTCCCACAACTAGGTGTTAACATGTCCATAAAAGCTGAGCGACCTCACTCTGCAGATTTTCAGTATCATAGGCAATGTTACTGTCAATTTCAACCTCTCCATTCATGTCTCAAACCTTCAAATATTCTGTTGAAATTACTGCATGAACATCTTTGTAATATTTATGTATTTTTATCATATAACACTTCTTTGAAACTTCCAGGCTTTGGGCACATGATGTACTACCAGACCATCAGTGAATTTTAAGTCATTAAATAACATTTGAACACATGTAATGACTTCACCCACGTGAGACTTAAGACTGTCTTCCCATAAACTGCCAGTGAGATTTGTGGATGTCTCTGACCTTACATCTTTTGATCCTGTGGCTAATCTGAAACTTTCTGTAGCAGAGATGCACTGGTGATTAAACAAAGGGATCAACCTCATACCCACTGTCTGTCTTCTGAGCTACAGGGCAGCTTGTTGGATTGACTGTTGGGGAAGAATAATATATTTCCCCTTCAGTAACTGCCTACTCTCTTCCCCCAAAGGACTGCTATGACTTCAGTACTGCTAGAGCCATAGTTGAAGGGATTTAAAACTTTTCTTTATTGTAGTGCCTATTACGCAAGGTTTCTGAGACTGTATCTGGCTTTCAGATCTGCCCTTCTCTCTATGCAAAGACTTGGGCTCCTGAACCCTTTGCTGACAAAGCATCCTGACATTTACTTGGCTTCCATGTGGAATCTTGGTCATTCTGCAGGAGGATAGAATGGATGTTTTAGGAACACCTCTTTACAAGTAGACTAAGTACTTTATACGACCATCGAAGGCATAGATTTATGGTCCTTGAGCTTGCTTCAAAAATTAGTGTAGAGCTATTCTTCCTGTCCTTTGAAGGAATCAATGGGAATAATGGCCTGCAATTCTTACTTCAAAGATTCAGATCTCCTGTGATGATCTTTAAGTGGCTTCCCCATGTCTTCAGTTACTTCTGATTCCATGTGTAATGATTTGACTGGTATTTTTCTGGCTTTATCTTGTTTATTTCAACTATAGATTTTGCTATTCTGGATTTATTCCAAAAATTTTGTTTGCTGTGTGAGCTGAGCTGAAGGCTTTCAGCTACATGGACTGCCAGTGATTGGTTTATATGACCTGAACTAGAACTACTTACCAGTTGACAGAATCACAAAATCAGGCAATTTAGCTAATGTATTTCAAAAAGATGGAATATATATGAACACTTCAAATCTTTCCATGTGCCCTGCCATGTTAACATTCATCAATGTCAGTATTGACTCTTCCAGAATTTTTCCACCACAATGCTTTTTTTCTCTATGTACTACAGCTGAAAATTTGCTGAGCACCCTCAGGGTTCAGGTCTCCTTCATAGTATCTTGCTACATTTCATTTTATCAGGAAGGTGACCCAGTTCTGCTGACTGCAAACCCAGGTCTGCTGACCATATTCTCTCGTCTGTTGCTCTTCTGATCCACAAATCCTGAAAATGGAATAATTTTCTACATGAAGTGGGCTACATCCCAATGATTAGAGCATTGTCATAGTATGTTATTTTATGGTGACTGACTAATGAGCACCCACAGTTCACTGTTCAGATAGTTCACTGTTTCAGCATGTGCTGTAACCACTAGGCATTCCTGCACCATACATTTGATCACACATCCTGGAAACTGAAGAGATTTTTAGCTAACACCTAGATCCCAAAAGATTTAGGGAGCAGAAAGGCACATCTCCCCAGGCTGAGACTGCTTCTGAGTGAGCAAATCACCCAGCACAGGACATCTAAGAAAAATTACAGCTGGCCCTTAATGAAGCAATAAGAAGTTTAGCTGGAGCTACAGAGGAGGCAATCAGGGTTGTATTTAATAGAATGTAGGTGGTTGACATTTCCCTTTTTTTGCAATGTTGAGGTTTATAAAAGAAGAGGTTAAGACTTCCTGCTGGCTCAGTGTTCCTATGCCACTCTTCTAGGTTTGTTTTCTTTTTACAAATCTAACCTTTTATCTGGTCTTAGCTGGACTGGAAGACATGCAATAACAACTACTGAAGATATTTTGGCAGTGTCTCAGGTACCTAGTGAATGACAAGCATGTTTGGAAAGCTCCCAGTCTGCCTGGCTTGTAAATCACAAATCCTAGCACTTCTCATCTATTTTAAACCCACTAATTAACCAATCAGTGTTGACAGGTAGGAAGCTTGTTGGAAAGTACATCAGTCAAAGAAGAAGGAAGAAGAATCTTTCAAACTAAATAGGATTCAGGAAGGCAAAGTGTCCTAAGTCTTGTTGAATAAAGTCTGAGTTACTAAGCCAAATTGAGACATGTTTAGAAACCATTCCCACAGGTGTCAGTGCAGATGGAGAAGACATCTAAAGAGCATTTGGCTTATAAAAGATACAAATGTAGTCCAGAAGAGCTGTTTTCTATTCAATGGTAATCTGAGTTACAGAAACAACTCAAGAAAAAACACAATTAAATTCTCAAGCACACTGTCTTGTTCTAGACATTCTCAAACATTTTTTCATACCTTCTCAAAGAGTCAGAAGAGGGAAGCTTGATAATGTATAGCAATTGGCTGGAGCAGCATTTCCTGTGTGGATCTGAAGTTGCCTCCTATGGAAACAATGAAGTATTGTCTCCTCTATCATTAGGTTTTTTGGCTAACTCCCAAGAAAAAGTAAAATATTGCTCAGAGAACAGGAAACTGGGGTGAAGGACTTTCCTTTTCAGATGTCAAATGAGACAGTCAGAGAAGCAGAGCGTAGTAAAGTAGCAGTTCATCTGTCATTTCTTCTCAGATCCATTATCTTATTAGGTAATTCCTACTGAGGTGAAACTAAATATGAGATGTCAAACACAGGTGATGATATGCTGTAACAATAACTTTTGAATCAATGTACTGAAATCTGAGCTTTCTCCCTCATTTTTTTTGTGTGTTGGTTTGAATAGTCTATGAAGAAAATTATTCTTTAAAGAATAATTTCTATTAATACCTGATTTACTGGTGCTGTAATGACTCTCTAATGGGCTGTTTTCAATTTATTAAGAGAATGGGCTAAAAAATGTGGCAGATCATTTGGCCTTAGATACTTGTCTCAGGCTTTCTCTCCTTTGACTGTGCAAGGAGGTTGTGATAATGACAGAAATTTGAATTTTATATATTGGAAGCTCAAAGACAATCCATTCCCTAACTTCTTCCAGGTGCCTCCAGAGAGGAATTTTGGAACCCAGTAATTTGGCAAGTCCTCAGCTCATTAATTTGAAGGGTGGTTTCTCAGAAGAGCTAATGGCTTTAAAATTATTTGGTCTGTTGAACACCATTTCATTCTGCTTCAGTACACAAAGTATGGACAAAGAGGGGGCAATAGTTTAATAAGTTCCAAAAATTACTTTAAGGAACCAAAAACTGAAGAAACGATAGCCAGAAATATAATTACTGAATGCACAGTAAAATTTCCATCAGAGGTTTTTGGAGGCACCAGGAAGGACAGTGTATATTTATTCTCACTACAGTATTACTGCTCATTCTCAGATGACTTGCCTTATCAACATAAGCCAAATGGGTCACTGGCTGCCTGTCGGAGGGAATGTCTAGCATGAGAGATTCTGTCCACGGAGCTAAATCAACAGAGAAATGCAAGGCCAATTACCTTCTCACCAAAGGACAGTGTTTAAGGTAGGTGCAAAGACTTCTGTTTGAGCTCCTGTGGCATCCAGCTGCTTCCTGGCATCTTCAGCAATCTGTCATACTGTGGAAAGGGCACATTTCTGAACGGCTCAGCCACCCACTCCTCCAAAACAAGGCTAAACTGAAAGCAGTTATGTCCAGCCCAGAAGAAGTGGCAGGTAAAATCAGGATTAAATCCCACATTGGAAAAGTGTTCCTGCAGGCTGTCCTCTCTTCAGGCCTGTTCTCTGAGAGCTCTGACTCCCACTGTTGCCCTGCACACAGTCCTTTGGCTTTGCTCCACACAGTCCTTTGGCTTTGCTCCACACACACCTGCTCTTTCACAGGAAGCTTTTACAGGTCCACATGGTTTTTTTCTGCTGAACTCTATGTTCAGACTCTTCATGATTGTCCTCAGCCCTTTTTGTTTTGTCTTCCCTCAGGTTTTGTTTCTATGCCCTTTGTAAATCAGTATCCGTGCTGAGTAAGAACCTGGTGATGACAGAGAATAATCTCTCCTTGATAAGCGTGTCATCTTGTGCCTAAAATCTTTTGGTTCCCAGTGGTTTCTTGACTGGATGTGTCCCTATGTGGCATAAGAACACATTAGGTAGGTTTATGTCTCACTTTTGTATTCAAGACTGAAATGAAGGCTTGTCAGATGATGATGGCTTTGGTATTTTGCCAGCTGCTTTGTTCCATTGGTTATGTTCACAATCCAACACTGAAACTATTAGCGTGGCTAATTGTGTAACTATAGAGGTAAATTTGTTAAAAGAAACTTGTTAAAGAAGAACTAAGCTACTGGACAATCTGAAAATGCTCAGCTTTGTTTTGCTTCTTGGGGAATGAAATTACACACTCCTGAAGATTTGCCAAAGTCTAGAGACATTCGTGTGATGCACCTGCTCCTGTCAAATATGGTGTTGAATTTCTTAAGTGATTTACTAACATGTCATGACTAATGGACTGCTGCTGATCCAGCATGAACTCTTGCTACAGAGCATGAACTGTGCTGTTAAGGGCCAGTGTTTGCAGAAAGTCCTTCTCCCCTGCACTCTGATGACTACACTTTAAATGTATCAGATTGTATTACTCCTTCTCTCCAGGGTCTTCTTCTGGTCTTTCATTTCCTAACTATTTGATCTACAGGGATCATTTTAATTCTTATCTCCTATGATTATGCAAAAAGTAGAAAAAATATTTAGTAGCACACTGCTACATACTATAATGTAGCACTGTGTGTACAAGGAGAAACAGGCTGGGACTCTCAGCTGTGGCAGAGAATCTCATGGCCAAAGGAAGAACTGTGTACAGGAAAACATGGCAGGGACTTGATGTTTTCCTCTGGATTGTTGCTGAGAGTTGCAACAATTTCCATTGCCACAGAATGGACAAAGGTTTGTCCCACTGTATACATCAGTGGGGTACCTTGCACAGGGGTAAGGACTGCTGTGCCAGGAAACCAGCTGGTTTATGGTTACTCTTTTGGTGTATGGATCATTACAGAATTGTTTTCACCATGCTGGACTCAACAACAACGACAACAAAAAGCCCAAAAATATATTTTTGTTACAACGTTGAAATAATCTGGCTCCATGGAATTTTGAAGAACAGTTTAAATACTTACTCAAGCAGACAGAGAGTGATGGGCTGTGATTTGTATGCTGGTCTGTTGGATGCTTCCAGGGCAGGGGTCCCCTACCCTGAACTGCAGTGCTATTCTTGAATATCTTTCCAGTCATGATAGCCAGCAATTTATAATTGTAGCAAAAAGATAAAGGATACAGCTTTGTGAGCCTGGGAGCTGGTTATCAAGTACCCTCTCTTGAGGACAGTGTTCTGTAAGGACATCAGTGGTTGTCAAATAAGGAATGAGGAGGCTGTCCTTCCTGCAACCTAGAATACCCCCCCCCAAGGTGTCAGATTGAGTCTTAATCCCTTTAGATAAAAATCCACTTTTAATTGTTTCTATTAGTCTTTCTGCAGGAAAACCATGAATTGTGCAATGCAGGGTATGCAGTCCCTGCCATAAGAACAAAAGCTGACATATATAATTTTGCCTTCCTGAACTCAGCATCTGACAGTTTAAAATTTCTGAAACAACAGTTTGTAGCACTTTTGTGGTCCCTCACAGGTGATTTGTACTAAAGTTCTTCATGCTTTCACTCTCTTGTTGGGAAAAAAAGTTTAACAGAAAACCAGTGTTTTGTTCCAGTGATCAAAAAAAATGCCCACATTCTTTTAACATCTTCATTAGCATTCTAGATGCTGGAACAGAGTGCACCTTCAGCAAATATGTGATGATATAGAACTGGGAGGTGTGGTTGATACACCACATAGTTGTGCTGTTATTCAGAGGGATCTTGACAAGTCGGAGAAAAAGGCTGACATAAGTTCAGTAAAGGAAAATGGACAGTTCCATACTTGGGGAGCAATCACCCCATGTACCAGCACAGCTTTGGGGATGACTGGCTGGAAAGCAGAAAAAGACCTGGTAGACACAAGGCCAACAGCATCCTGGGCTTCATAATGAAAAGTGTTTGGAGGAGGTGGAGTACTCTTCCTCCTCCACACAGCCCTGATGAGCAATGCCTGGAGTGCTGTGTCCAGTTCTAGGCTCCACAGTACAAAAAAGGGATGGAAATCCTTGAGCAATGCCAGTGAAGGATGACAAGGTTGTTTAAGGAACTGGGGCATCTGACTATGGAGAGAGGCAGAGTTAACAGGGATTGTTTGGCCCCAAAACAAAGAGGTCTCAAGGAGATGATGTCAATATGTGTAAATATTTGATGGGCAGCAGGGTTTTAGAAGACAAAGCCAGACTCTTCTCAATGCTATGCAGTGACAGGACAAGAGGCAATGGACACAAATCTACATGTAAGAAATTCCTCTTAAACATAGGCATAAATATTTTAGATTGTGAGGGTGTTCAAACTCTACAAAGGGTTACTCAGAGAGATTGAGTAGTATCTGTCCTTGGAGATATTCCAAACCCAGCTGAACATCTTGTTCTAGGTGATCTTGCTTTGAGCAAGATGTTTGGATCAGCTAATCCCCTGGCCCCCATAATTCTATGACTCCATGACTTTATATCATTTTGTTTAGCATAAGGTTATAGAAACAACAAGTTCAGCCCAGTAAAGGGTTATTGGGCACTAGTGAAAATACTTGGTACCTAGATATCAGTCTGGTGTCCACCAGAGGGACTGGAAGTGATTGGAGCCATCCCACAGTCTTTCACAACACAGTAAAAGGAAGGACAGAATGTGAATACTTTAATTTACAACCTGCTCTTGTGAATTCCCTAAAAAATTGCATTTGAAGCGTAGAAAAAGGTTGAAGTCTATGTCTGTTTGCTGAAGGGCAAATAGACTTCATAATTAGCAGTAATCCATTCTCTTTGCTTTGGATGATGTCACCAAAAATATGGAATGGATGATATATATGTATTTAAAAGCAATCACAATGTATTTTATATCAAATGTTTTTCTTTCTTTCTTACTAAGTTATTGTCTTACAGTGCTTTGCACAAACTACTGATATTGTGGAATTTTTTCAATAGGAAAAATTCTGCAAATATTTAAAATTAAAAATATCTGTTGGCTTTTCCATTATAAATGGTACATTTGGGCAACACAAAATTCCCACACGTTGCACTGTGCAGAACTTCACTACACACCCTGTAACTTACAGAGGATTATCGGGATCAAAATGGAATATTAATAGAGGTGAAATGGAAAATTAATTTCTCCTCACTTTGTGATTTGTTGCCATACATGGAGGACAGGCATCATTTTGCAGTGAGACACTATTCCTGGAGTCAGGCTGCCTGTCAGCTGGTAAGTGCTGATGTAAAGGTAACTGATCTTGGGAAAAACATGGATCCATAATAGGAATAAATGTACACCTCTGAGAGAAAGCTTAAAATAGATGCATCTGATACCTTGTTTTTATTGCATAGACTTCCAAGTCCATAATAATCTTGATGTGAAAGAGTGACAAGTGTTTCTTAGAACATAAGAGCTCCATTCCCTTTCCTGTCATCAGAGATGGATGAACACATCCCTGTTCCACAGAAACTTTTTCTTGAGCAACTTTATTTCTTTTAGACTAACTAGTGAAACTGCTTTACCCTGAATAGTCTAATGCCCAAGAAGAAACAGCATCTGACTTGTGAGATGTAATTTAAGGGTTGATAGTGGCAGTTTTTTTCACTGTGGGGAATGTTCACCATTTGCACATGCTGCTGGGTTCTTTCAAAATAAAGAGGAACTATGAAGAAATATTATTTAAGCAGTGATAAGTAGTGGTTTGCAATCTTTAAAGGCAAATGTATAATTTCAAAAGAAAGAGCAAAGCTGAATCTCTGGGAAATGTCTGAAGAAAAGATCTACCAGATTTGGGTATATTCTGTGTTTTTCCACCCATTTTCATGCCCATTGCCCTGTACCTCGATGACTGTCTCTTTGGGCACTGAATGGATGCCATGGGAAATAGATCCCTTTGCCAAACCTCTGCTTTCCCCTGGCACTGCGGGAGGGGCAGGCAGGCTGTGTCTGGTGCCTTCTCACACCCCAAGTCCTTCTGAGCAGGAGTGCCAAAAAACCTGGATGGAAACAATAAAGGAAGGGAAAGGAGAGGTGCTGGTGGGGACTGGGAGGACAGAAAGTATTTAGGACGCTCCTGGGAGAGTACGTGCTCACTGGGCACTGCAGGGTGAGCTGTTTTACAAGCAGGCGACTCTTGTAAATGCAGACTGAGTGTGACCTTCATGCAAGGAACTGTGAAGCATAGAGCAGTGAGATCATGGTCCTTCTCATGAGGCCAGCCTGACCCCTGAAGTGGCATATCCTGTGCAGAAACACTCTGAGTCTTGGGTGGGTCGGAAAACACTTCAGTCAGTCACTGTCAGGTACTGAAAGGATTGATTTGGGAAGAAAGAAATACTTCTCTCTGGGCAAGGGGGTCATTAGAGTTACTACTGAGCAGTAAATGCTTTCTCCCCCTGCTTGAAAACAGCTTTCCCTTTACTCACCTCTCTACTGCCTTTTGGTTTCTCCTGCCTCCTGGTCCATACTGCACATCTCTCTCTCCCTGTCTCTCTTATTCCACCCCATCAGAACTATTGAAATGTTCATGAGAATGGATGAACTCCTTTATGATGAGAGACTTGAAAAGATTGGCTTGAATGATGATGGGTCACACTTGGTGACTGATTGAAGAGATAGTCTAGGGAGATGAAACTGATACAAGATGGATTTATTTATATAACTCCACCGAGGAGAAAATGAAACAAGGAGGAAAAAAAAGCTGAAGGAAAATATTAGGAGCAAAATGAATGAATGCAAAGAGTCCATTTGCTAATTCATTTTGAGTATTAGAGGTACATTCCTGATCCTCAAACACCTATATAGCCATCTTTTGAGAATTTTAGCAGTAAACAAATAAATTTTATAGAAATTAAGACCTGGAAGATGCCATAAAATTCTGGTCACCATATAATAAATTTTTTTCCATCCCTCTTTTGGTTTTCATTGGCAATAATTTGTGACCTGATGACATTACAAAATTGACTGTAAGTTAGGTTGATTGTTACAGGCTGGGTGTTTCTCTGTTCCTATCATTCTTGTTTCCAAGTGACAGCAGTTTTGCTTTTAATATAAGGCTCAACCTTCTTTTTGGTGCCAGATGGACTTCCAGGAGTTCCAATGTACTTCTGCTCAAGAAGTTTTGGCTTTGTCATGAATAGCAAATGAATGACAGGGGTATTTATCAAGTTTCTCTATCCAGACAGATGTGTAGAGCACAAACTATAGCCTTAGACAAATGATATACCAAAATGCCCACTCATGAATAGCAATCTGTAAATCACAGAAGTCATTTAACAAAAGCCTTCATGACATGTCAAACATTTCTCACCTTTAGGGGGAGAATTGTTTGTAGGAGAACCATGTGCCTTGTAAATACTGAATTTATAACAAGGGGTGGGAAAATTGCACTGACTGTTGTGACTTTACATCTGTTCCTCTAAAATGACTGATGGGATGGCTTCCTTCCAGGATTACTGTTCATCAGTGTATTACATCACATCATTACTTTTTTTTTACTTCTCTTTGTCTATGTTATTAGCAGGAGATTAGTGCTCCTGTGCTCTCTGTCACGCATCTGGCTTCTCTTCTGGATAAGCTGCCCACTGGAGGTTATACAGTACCATGCCAGGAAAGGGTTCATTCATGCCACATTGTACTGTTGACACTAGGAGGGGAATCACATTCTTCCTGCACATGCCACTTTGTTGGCCTGCATCAGAAGAGCCCTGAATGCTCTGCATAAAACAAAATCCAAACTTCCTTGTTATGCAGATAATCCACTGTCCAGTAGATGCCATGCCATAGGCTCTTCCCAGACAATCCAAGAAGCCATTGCATGTGTGGATTGTTTCCTGGGCATGTTAACAAGCCTTTTGCCAGGACTGCTCTCTCGGGACTGCCACATGCACATCTCAGCTGAGGACATGAGGGAACTGCTGCTCTGGCAAGAACTGTGTGAAGCCCAGCACCTTTCCCTGAGCTGAATGCAAGCCATCATCAGCAGCCCTGTTTCCCTACAGCTCTGGGGAGAACCACACCAGGTGGTTGTTCTGTGATGCCAGAATTTTCTCTGAGGGGAAAACTGTCAGACTGACACAGGGTCAGTGATGCTTTCACAGTTTGGAGAGGGTGAGTTACTGCAGCTGCACTGCACTGGACCCCATCTAAGATTCCTCTCTGGCCCAGTTTTCCCTTCCTTCTGTCCCTGTCCCTCGGGAGATGACCATGCTGTTCTGACCTAGGGCTGACCGAGCCATGCTGACTGTGGTGGGCAGGTTCCAGGCTTTCCCACCCCTCCCTGTTCAGTGGGACTCGGATGACAGCAGAAGAGGCTGACCCCCACTCAGTAGCTCCTTTTCCCAGAAGTTCTGGGAAATACTCGGTTGTGCTGCAATCGAGGGAGGGCAGGACACATCTAAGCACAGAGCACATTGCTGTGTGAAATCTTCCACAGGAAAATTCAGGAAATTCCCTGGCAACTTTGCTGCATTAGTGCCTGCCACAATTTTTGATACTGAAGATGGGGGGGAGGGCAGTGGGGGGTAGCACAGAGGAGTTCATGCAGAGATTTATTAGGGTACCTGTGATGTCCCCAAAACATTCCCTAAGGAACTGTGATGCCACACAGGAGATGTCTCTCCAGGTGAACTTCTAAGGAAACCAGACAAGGAGGACATTTCTATCACCTCATTCCTCCTGCCAAAAGAGAAAAGGTGTCCTCTCACCTCCATGGAAAACCAGCATTGGAAAAATCTCTTTCCAGGAGGTTTTTCAGCACAACAGCCTAGGAAGGTTTTCACCCCTTCTGTGCATTCATGCAGAGGTTTCTTCCCAAGAAGAGTTCAGCTGGGGTGACACAAAAAGAAAATATGAGAGTAACATAAACAGTGTGTGGGCAAACGTGAGTGTACTTTCATTTCTCCATGAATTTACATTTCCGTTTCCTGAATTCAGAGGACCCCCCATATTTTAGCATAATTTATGATGTCCTGAATTGTATAAATCCTGATGTTCTTATTATAGGAACAGATTATATACTCTGTGCAGCTGACAGAGTCAAATGCCACACTTACTCCCTGGAGAATTCTAATCTCCCCCTCAAATTTTAAGATGTCAGTGAAAAACAATCTCCCTGTTTCTGAAACCCAACTCCAAGGAGCAATGATACCACCATCTACAAAAATAACTGGTCTGGGATCCTTAGGGATGTATCGCTGACAGAATTGTTCAGGCCAAGACAGTGCAGATGTCCACATCATAAATCTGAAAAGGTTACGGTTCATGTGTGGCAGAAAATAGAGGAGAGAACGTTCATGGCCCAAAGAGTGCTTCCCCTATGAGAAGAACCATCCTTTGGGGACAACTTAGTGTCACATATTCCTCAAAACACTTGTAATTAATCTGCACAGATCATCACCACCAATGAGTGGCTACTGAAGGTTTCCACTCATTCAAAAATCTGCCAGACAAATGCACGGGGGCAGAACCAGGTGCAGACTCCTGATCCCACACTGAACAAAGACAGCAGGATTGGGATGTGCCTGAGCCAGGGGCACCTGAGGAATGGGGAAGTGTTCAGGGAAAGCCTCAGCACATCTGCCTGTCTCATCATTCCTGCGCTTTTCAGCCTCAGACCCCATCGAGGCTGAGCCACTGCCAGGACAGTGCTCTGGGCTGGCCATTGGGTCCTGGCATGTCTGTCACAACAAGCCAACAGGCAGCAGACAGGCAGGGATGTCCCCCTTGCCAGGAGGCCATGGAGAGCCTGGAGGCCAGGTGCTGCTGCTCTGGAGCCAGGACAGCCCTCTGTTTGCACAGGCAGCAGGCTGAGCACAGGCAGTGCCAGACACAGCCACTGCTTGTGGCTCTGGGCAGAGCACACACCTGGCTGGCAAAGCACTCTGTGTGTTCATGGAGTGCATGGAAAGCTGCTGGAGCCAGGGCCAGCTGGGGCCTCTTCTTGTCTGGGCAAAGCAGCTGATACCGTGCCCAGTGATACTGGCTCCAGGCTGATGCGGGTTTCAAATTTGGCAAGTCAAGTTTGCAAAGTGCATGAGACAGAGCCTGGGGAGGCAACATGCTATAGGATGGATTTGTAAGGATCTGTCCCACCTAAAAGCAAGTGGGTGGCTCACTAGTGCCCCTTGGGTTCTGGCCAAGGCCCAAGAGCTTTCAGTTGAACCCTTCCAAGCTCCTCCCTCACAGGAGCTTATTTGCTATACTGTGGTCTCTCACAAATTCCCCTGTTTCCCTTGGGTCAGTAATTTCTGAATGTGTAATGCTGGGATAGCACAGAGTATTTCAGCAGAGGTGCCACCAGAACTTTATACAGAGCCACCTGTGTTTTCCCTAACAGTTTCCAAAGTACCACAACTGGTGCACTCCACATCACTGTGCTTGTTTGGGAAACCCACAGCACACATGATTTTTGCTAATGCTCTCAGCTCTTATTTTCAGTCACTCTTTGCTGCTGTGCTCTCATCTTACCTCTGAACTAACGGGGGTTGTTTTATTTACTGCAGTGTTACACAGCCCATGTGGATCCAATATTAAGTTACCATCTCTGTTGTCAATACAGCAACAAACAATCCAGATTTTCATGTTTTAATGCAGATTGCCCAGCAGTCACAGCTAACTTGGTACACCTGTGACTCGCTTTAGATGCAAGGGATTTCATGAGTAGTACAGGCTTCTCCCACAAGGCTTGTGGTGCTCCCTATTTCTCAGAAGAGTTATTTCAAGAACTCTGCCAATTAAAAAGTGACATCATACCTCCCGTTGCTCTTTCACCCTGGGACTTCCTATTAGCTTCTTTAATTAGAGCTCTTTGCTGGCTTTGAGCAACAACTGATACTGATACTGTGGCTCTCTTGAAAGGCTTCATTTTATGAACACATATAGGAAATAGTGAAATATATAAAGACAGTTTTTCCTCTCTACTTGTTAGAGCTTGAATTCCCAGCTGAGAGAGGCTTTGGGCTTGCTTGATACCATGAATCATCCCTGCCTTGCCTAGCTGGGACTACAGTAGCTCAAGAACATGGTTGGGCATGGCTATCTGTGGAGTCTGTTTTCTTATCACCTGGCTCCAACTTCCATTAGATAGGTAAGACTGTCACTGGCATGTTAAAAACCGGGACTCTCCACATTCACTGAGGCACAGGATTGCTACCACAGCTATAAGCAGAAGAAATCTGAATGCAAGGGCAACAGGAAGAAAATCTGAATGAGCTGGGAATTATATGTCGCTGGAAGTGCACAAAAGATTGCATTTGCAATGGCTGAGAACAGTCTGAATCACCAAAACTGGCCTTAGGAAGGAGAAAAACTCAGTTAACTGCAGTAAGCTTTACCTGACAAGCCCTCTTTGTTCAAAGTTGCAGACAGATTAAATTTCTGTCACTTGAATCCCTTAACGTTATTGGCAAATTTGCCAAAGGTGCAATCTGTGACTCACTCAAAGAGCTTTGATGGAGATTTTAAAAAATAAGGGTCTCGTGAACCACAGGGGTATTGCTCTCATTAACAACTGCCAGCCAGCTACTAATTAGCTGCTGATTGACCAGTTGAGACAGTTTAGACAATTCTTAAAGATCACAACCACCCATTTGCCCAGCCCATCCTCAGCTTCCAAATGAGACACTTGCAAGATATACTATGAAAACAGAGCCTGGAGATGTTTAGCAAGGTATTTCATATCATGAGTTATTTCCACCACTGTCTCCTCATCCTCACACTAAAGTCAAGTTTCTAGTTTGTGAGCTGAATGATACCAAGAAAAAAACATGGATGGGGGCTTCAGGATGGTTTCCTGATGGGATACAGACTAGTAATCTTGAGATGCCTCCACCTTCTCACTTGACTCTGCTGCCTTGCTGTGATTCTTGCTCCTGAATTCACAGCCAGTCCCAGAACACGGGGGAAGGGAAGCCATGGTTAAGGGTTGGCAGAGAGTGAGGCAGCTGCCCCGTCTCCATCTCGAGAAGGATCTATTTTCAGCACAATAAAATCCTCCCTCTTCCACGGGAATGTCAGCACTGCAGATCTTTGCCCCCTCCTTGCTACTGTGCAGGACAGCCTGTAGCTGGAGTCCACCCTCATTCTGCCTCTTCTCTTTTGACTCTGCTGTGTTTTGCATTCAGCTGCAGTGGAGTCCAGCCCAGAAGAGATGGAAGCATTGGCAGAAAGTTAATAGAGGTACAATCAATTTTAATTCCCTTTTTTCAACAAGATATTGTTGCTTCTTCCAGCAGGCCCTTCCTTTCCCAAGGACTGATACCACTGTTGCTCCTCCAAATCTTTCCAGAGTAACACTCCAGCTACACTAATAAATTAAACATGTCCAGGAACTTAGGCCAATTGGCAGGGAACTGTTTATGCTTGTAGAAGTAAACTATTTCTGTATCAAGAATGGTGAGACTGGATGCAGACTGTATTGGGAAGGGTCCCAGAAAATGCCAGCTGTCCAGTTACGCCTTCAAATCTGTTTAGGAGATGTTTTGCTGGCACAGGTCAAAAGCTTGACTAGAAATGTGCTAATGATTTATCAGTATAAGTGATTGGCTTCCCCTGTCTGCAAACATTCCCTGGCACAAGGCAGGGTGCTAGGAAAGGCAGCATGAAACAGACTTCTCTCCAGCGTAATTTACCGATGTCTGTGAACTTGCAGCAGACAACTAATAGAATTGAGGACTTTGGATTCTTTCAAGAAGCTTACAGGCCAACGTGCCAGTAAATTGAATTAATCATCAGTGGGAGAAAACTCAGCTTTGTGAAAGAAGATAAAGCTGCCACAAAGGATGAATACCTCAGATTCATCAGGGTATGCTCTTGTGAGAGGGCAAGAGTCTGAACAAGAGTCTGGACATGAGTCTTTTCAATTTTGGCTTCTTACAGAAGAAGGACACTTGAGAATAGGCTGCTTAAAAACGTCCTTTGATTTCACCATGCCAAGTTATAGGACAAGGGGTAATGGATTTAAACTGAAAGAGAAGAGTTTTATATTAGGTATTAGAGAGAAATTCTTCCCTGTGAGTGTGGAGAGGTCCTGGCACAGGTTGCCCAGAGAATCTGGGGCTGCCCCATCCCTTTAAATGCCAAAGGCCAGGTTGGACAGGGCTTGGAGCAACCTGGGATAGTGGAAGGTGTCTCTGCCCGCAGCTCTTTCAGGCCCTTTCCAACTGAATCCATTCTATAATTGATTCTCTGATTCCTCTGCAGGAAATTAAAGAAGTGCTATCAGTACTGATAGTTTCAATGACACAAAAACCTTGGATATCCATTGATTTTCCATGATGTTCTTCTCATATTTATCTCCATCTTTGACCTCTATAAACATAGTCCAAATTACTTTTGTTTTCCCATTTTGCCCTGAAAGTTGAATGTAATGTTTAGTCTGTTTGCCTTGATATTATTAATTGAGATTACTTCCTGAAATTCTTAGCCCATGAACGAGGAGCTGAGGTTGGAAAAAAAACAAACTAAAACCAACACACCAATATTTTGTCAAAGATTACCTAAACGTTTTTGAGGCTATTGTTTTCATATGCCTTAGTTCAACTTTTTCAGCTAAATTACTCTTCAGTGTTTCTTACCTGTGCTCCTATTGTCTTTGTGTGTTTTCCTAGTTCAAGACACTACTGACAATACTGATTAAGTCCCTGCAAAGCTTCTGCTAATATACAAATCTTCTCTTGGAAGACTTATGCAACACTGTGCTAATATCATTGGTTCTATCATCTGCCAAACTTCTGACATACATCCAAGTCATTCATGGCACCATGCTGTTTTGGAATGATTTTATCAATACATTTTCAAGCAAGATATGTAAATCACCTACATTTTTCATCTAGATTCTCTTCCTTTATAGTTGTTGGTTTTTAGTCAAAATGTCAAAAACTGACAACATTTTTCAGTTGGCCTGTAGCTCTTTCTTCCAATGAATGAGGTGTTTTACAGCAGAGTACTAAAATATCAGCTAAAGAATTGTCTCTTTTGTATATTCTTATTTAAATGAAGGTAGAAGACACCTGTCAAATTAAAAAATAAATATTTTAACACGTTCATTTTTATTTTTACAGCATATAGAATTTAATGTCAGCAAGGGACTTCTTCTGGAACAGAAAACATACTGTGAGATGGCACTAGGAATTGTCAGCTGGGATTTTTTAGACCAAGATGACCAGATTTGCAAGGACTAATGACAGTCCACCAAAACGACTAAGACATTCAAATGTCTTTTTATATTGAAAGTTTTTCTAGTTGTTTGCACTGCAATTATGGGGTAGTTAGAAAAACTCGGAGTACTGCCTTTTCCCTCTATCATGCTTAGAGTGAATGGATATATATGCTGCCTGCCCATACCTTTAGTCTTCCTGGTCTGTTGAAGCTTGTAGAGAATGGATGATGACTTTAGCATCTGTCAATCATGCAGTGTTGAATAAGATAAATCTGACCCGTAAATTCAGCTTTTCATTCCAGCTATTTAATTATGCTGCTTCTTTGTTCTGATATTGAAACCATCATTCTTTAAAGCTCATTTCATAATGAAATACCTCTAGTTACAGATTGTTGGAGTTTAATCTGTCCTGGAGTTCATCAGAGAGCTGAATGTTTCCTACAAGACATGAGGCTGAAGTGCTCTCAAGCTATTAATTAAACTGTCTCTAAATTATCACCTCCTTTTGAAAGAAATAGAACTTCCCATTCCTGGTGAGATGCTGGCATTGCAGGAGCATGTTTATGGCACTGCCTACTGAGATGGCACGGTTTCTGACATAGGGTACATCTTTGGGAACTATGACTTTCCTTGCTACTCAGGTGGACAGAGCATGCTGTCACCAGAACACCAGATGCTTCTAATTCTCCACTGAATTCTGAATTTTCTGAATTAACTCAAATGTAAGACCTTGTTCTTCAATACACATAGTACTGCCCCAACTATACTTGTGTGGGTGAAAAAAAATTAGCTGCTGTTGAGTAGGACCAGAGCTAGGCCAGGAATAAATATGCTGAAGAATTTCAGTTTTATTAACATATCCTGTTGTGATCATCTCCATTACCTTGGATCCTGTATCTTGTGAAGCAAATACTGCAGCACTGCAAACTTTTGCTGTGCTAGTTCAGCATGATGTTATTTCCCTCTGTGCTTGTACATGGAAAGAGACTTGAGAGGGACAAGTAAAAGGGTTCAAGTATATATCACCCTGCAAATGGTGGGCAAAGAGCAGCAGACATTAATATCAGAGACAACACATAAGAAGAAATTAATTTCTCCAGCCATCCCCTGCTGAGTTTCCATTAAGTCCTGGCAGCAGTGGGAATCAGCGACTTCTTTCCTCAGCTGTTGCTGTAACCTAAAAGGAGCCCTGAAAGGCTCCCTTGAAGGTCACATTGAGAAGACAGGTCAGTGCTGCACTAGATCATGTGGCTTGTGGAAAAGGCAGCAGGACAGTTTCTTTCATGACATATATTTTATCATATTTTAGAGGAGCTCAGTACATGGGCATTTTCCTCAGCTTCCCTGGTAGAGCATAGATAATTCTATTCTTCTCTCTGTACACTGAAAATTACCTGAATTTGACATTATGCCTGAGTGCACATACACATCATCAGATTTTAGTAGTTACTACTCTCTCTAAATTGATTTCACTCAACATGTAGAAATTGAGTGAGGATACTTAGCTAGACAAAAGTTCTTCATCATTATGTATTTTGAATTTTTTTGCATTGTCATTGGACGACATAAAACAATCATAGCAAGAAAAACTGCCTATAATTTGAACCTGAAAACACAATTCAGTAAAAAGACAAAAATACTCAGAATATTTGAAAAGACAGAAAAGCTCTGTAACCTTATTTGTAATGACAAAGGGCATCACCTGAGTTTAGGACTGTGAAATATACTGGCAAACAGTATGTTGCTCATGTACAGAAAAGCTCTAAAGCAGTAAGAATTAAGATCTGAATATCCATATATACTTACATTTGGATATTGTAGGACTGTTGTGTACCATAGTTATAGCTGTTATATTGAAATGTACACAGTACTGTATTTTTTCCTTAAGTAAAATTGGGAATTGGGCATATCTTTCATTCATCTTTACTGCAATAATTTCACAAAGTCCTTCACAAATTTTTTCACAAACAGTATATATGGATATATTCTGCTATATAGCCGTGGAAAGCTATAAAGCACAATAACATGCAATATAGCTATATAACACAGGCAACAGTTTTGCCCTCCTGGGAGCACTGACCAAACTCACTTGGCCTTTGACTAAATAAATCTTGAAGGATTTGCAGCTACTAAGAGGACATGAGGGAGCAAGGAAGGAGTTCTTCTTTCTCACAGCCTGACTCACATGCGAGAAGCTACCTTAGGTCCCAGCCTGACAGCACTGCATAGGACAGACTTGCTACATGCCACTGAGAGCAGGACTTAACAGAAAGGCAACAGCAGCTACTCAGAGAAGAGCTCAGGGATACTGGTCAGAGCCTCAATCAAATCCAACTTCCAGTAGTGGCACATCTGTTACTTCTCTGGGAAACCCATCCCAGTGTCTTTCCACATTCATCATGAAATATTTCTGCCTTATATCTATTTGAAATCTAAGTTTTTTCAGCTTAAAACCAGTGCTTCTTGCCCTTTAAATTTCTTGCTTTGTCTTTCTTATAAACCCGCTTTAAGTATTGAAAGGCCTCACGAAGGTGTCCTTGAACCTTTCTCATCTCCAGGCTGAACAACCCCAATGACTGGACATGGCACTTAGTGCTATGGTTTATCAAGTGTGGTGGAATTTTGTCAAAGGTTGGATTCTCTGCTCTTGGAGGCCTTTTCCAACCTTAATGATTCTATGATTCTATGAAGTACCTCAGCGTTTTTTCATACGAGGGGTGTTGCCGTTCTCAGCCCTCCTTTAGAACCACTCTGACTGGTCCAGGACTTTCTTGTGAAGATTATTTCCTTCTTCAAGTGTTAGAGGAGCCAATAAGGAGAAGGAATGTGTTGGACCTTGTTCTCACCAACAAAGAGGGGCTGGTGGGGAACGTGAGGCTCAAGATCAGCTTTGACTGCAGTGACCATGAAATGGTGGAGTTAGAGATCCTTGGGGCAGCAAGGAAGGGACACAACAAACTCGCTGCCCTGGACTTCAGGAGAGCAGACTTTGGACTTTTCAGGGATCTCCTCTCTCCAGCATGGCACCTTCACCATGTGGTTTGGTGTCATCAGCAAACTTGCTGAGGATGCCCCTGATCCCACTGCTCCTGTTGGCTAAAGAGATATTAAACACCTCTGGTTATGTTCCCCAGAGGGACCTGGAGAGCTCGAAGAGATGGTCCCATGTGAACCTCATGAAATTCACACACCAGTATGGCCAAGTGTAAGGTCCTGCACGTGTGTCTGGGCAATCCCAAGCACGAGTACAGGCTGGGTGGAGAATGGATTGAGAACAGCCCTCAGGAGAAGGATTTAGGGGTGTTACTGGATGAGAAGCTCAGCATGTCCCTGCCATGTGTCCTGGCAGCTGAGCTGATCCCCCAGTGTGGGCAGCAGGGAGGGAGGGTTTCTGCCCCTCTGCCTCACTCAGGTGAGACCCACCTGGAACACCATATTCAGCTCTGACGCCCCCAACATAAGAACAACATGGACCTGATGGAGAGAATCCAGAGAAGGCCATGAAGATACTCTGAGAGCATCCTCTGCTCTGGAGACAGGCTGAGACAGATGGAGGTGCTCAGCCTGGAAAAGAGAAGGCTCCAGGGAGACCTAACAATCTTCCAGCCAAAAAGGGGCTGGAAGTAAGCTGGAGAGGGACTTGTGACAAGGACAAGAGGGAATGGCTTCCCACTGACAGGGAGTAGGTTTAAATTAGATATTAGGAAGACATTCTTCCTTATGAGGTGCTGAGGCCCTGGCACAGGTTTCCCAGAACAGCTGTGGCTGCCCCATCCCTGAAAGTGTTCAAGACCAGGTTGGATGGGGCTTGGAGCAACCTGGGATAGTGGAAGGTATCCCTGCAGGTGGGAAGGGCTGAAGGGGTCTTTGTTTTTTTCCTGTTGGTGAGTTTGACAGATAGGAGACAGGCATTCAGCTGAGTCCATGGTTTGTTCATGTTAGCAGAAATGGAAACAAGGATAAACTGAAGGCTGCAAGTCTCTATACCGATGCTGTCATTTGGATGTGTGAGCTCTGTGTTGGTGAAGGGCTTTTAAATTCTGCAGGAGCAGAAATTTCTGCAGGAATTTAAGGAAACTGTTGATATGTAGACTCTGTAATGACCCATAACCATTCCTTGTTGAAAGGGGTGTGAATATTCAAATGGCATCGATTTCTACAGGCCCAAATCTTTACCTCAAGGATTTCTTTTATTTATGGTACAGATTGACAGGTCAGACTTGGAAAAAAAGACATAAGAAACAACTGAAGTCCTGTCCTGAACTGCCAATATTTCTGATTAATTAAAACATCATCAAGAAATGAAAGCAACATTTGTTATTAAGCTGCACTGATCTACACAGCAGAAATCCCAGCACATCTTATGACACTCCCCTTAGCACAGGTTCATGCACAGGCTTATAATAACCCTTCTGGGAGAATCTCCCACTTCTTTTGCAATCTCAAGTGTAAAGATGGGTACATCTGCACGAGTGTACATATACTGTTCTTCATGTACCTGAACTGACCTCACATCTCTCTCTGAGACTCAGCCCAGTAGTTCAGCTACACCCCAGCCTCTTATTTCTGTGACCAAATCTTTGTCCCTTATACTATCTTGGCCTGTCTGTGACTCTCAGGCACCAGCATTATCACACCAGATTATTCCTCTGCTTTCAGAATCTTACCAGCACATCCGCCAAATGCTTTTAGTAATACTTACTTCCCTCTTAGTGGCTTGTCTAATGTATTCCTCTTAGGCATTTCTTACAAGTTTCACACCATCACAAGGGAAAGATAAAAGCTGACATTCCCATTGCACAGCTGGGATAGCTGCAGCACAGACATACCAAGCAATCCATCCCAGGTCGTGCAGTGAGTCGGTGGGAAATCCAGCAATAGAATCCATAAGTCCTGAATCCAAGTTCTTTAAGTGCTTTGACTAGTCCAGATTCTCTCCTTAACACCCTTGTCACATTATTTATAGGAGATGTATTCATATAGCCACTAAGACATCAAAATTTTCTAATTATATCTAGTCATGTCAAATGACAATTATGCCCTTAGTTCAGTTTGCCAGACAATGCTTAGCCAAAGAGGGTTTGCCAAAATATTTTTGACCGAAGAAAGAGTAGGCATCTGTAGCATCTGCAGACGAGCTCGTATAAAACGTCCCTGCAACACGTCTGCCCTGGCTCCACAGAAAGCTCCAAGGTAAGAGCAGGGGGTCTGCAGGCTGGCAGGAAGGGGATGGCAGCCTCATGTGCCACAACATTCCTGCTGCCTCTGGTGCTCCTGTCCAGGAGGGGACTCCACTATAAATCAGTTTTCAAGGCACCTGCATGTTTTCACTCTTGATTTCTGTGCAGCAGCAATTTGGGAACTGCCATTTCTGTTTTACAGTACTGCCCAGCTGCCAGCCCACAAGCCACACATCTGGTGTCACGAGAGGTAAGAACCTGATTTACTGATTCTTAGGGACAGAGACAGATCCTTCTGGGTGGGGTGTCTGTAGAGCTGAGTGAATGGTCACTGTTTGACTGTATATTCTCAAGCCCACTGTAGTCACAGTATAAAGTGGTGGGGTGCTGAAGGTTGGTAAGGTTTTTAAGTGAATCATTGAATCATAGAACAGTCCAGGTTGTAAGGGATCTCATAAGGTCATCTGGTCCATTCTTTAAGGAGCTGTGTTTGAAATCTCTGACTACTCATGGCAGGCCAGAAAATCCCCATGGGGACATTCTTCACTTCTGCTTAACTCACCTAACAGGGAGTGAGGTGTACTGCCTTCCCAGCATTGCTGTTGCAGCTATATAACTGAACCAGGAACACAGTAGGAAAACTGCAAAATCCAGCATTTTGTCTCAGAATATGTGGATTAATGTGATATTTTGTCCAAAATTTGCCATGGAATCACTAAAGAGCAGGAAGAGCTGTAATTTAAGCAACAAAGCTCTGATTGTCACTTCTGTAAAAGGCAGTGCTCCCCTTTGTTCCCTGCTCTGCTTGTTCTCTACCTCACAAGAAATGGAAGATTCAGCCCTCTTCCTCTGGAAGACATATACCTGTTCCTCCAGAGACAAAAAAAAAGGAATATATGTTATATTTTCTCATGTTAGTACCAATGAACACAAGATTAAATGCTGTGTTAATATCAGGTACCTAAATGTTGTGTAAATATCAGGTACCTAAGTCTATACAGAAAGAGATATTTAAATGTTTCCCTAAGCTGCCCACTGTTTGAGTTTTTTTTCCTCAGGGCAGGGGGAATAAAAAATATTTCAGAGAAATTAATACAGACTTTAAAATTTTTTATTTTTAAATAGTTCATTTGAGCTTTGAATCTTTGAACTTGTTTTTCTCTAAAATTCTACTAATTTTTAAAAAGCAAAAGAAAGTAGTAGAAAAGGAGCTATCTCAGTGTGGTTTGAAGCAGCATTAATCTTGTTTTGACAGTCATGTTGCAATTTATGCCTGGATTCAAGCACTTAATAACATTGGAGAAAAATGTATTATTAATACAATTATACAAAAGTTTTAAAGACCGAAACTGAGTCATTAAGAAGTTTGAGTTTTCAGTATGCAATTCAGCCAGTGGAGTATGAACATTCTGAGCTTTGTGAATTAGTACCAATTGTGAGGAATGTGCATTATCATAATTTCAAATTAATTTTAAGAGTGCCTAAGCAGTTGAAAGGATTTTTGAGGTTCTTAATTCCACAGTACAGTGCCTGAATAGTGGAATCCTAAATTTCTCTTGATTATTTAAATGTGGTTTCAGTATAAGCCAAATAGTCTCCCAAAATACAATTTTCACATTTTCCATAAATATTGAATTGCACTAATGCAAAAATTCACCATTCCTTCCAAAAGGCTACAAGTAGTATTAACATAGTTTCTTTTTTCTCCACATCTTTTCTTCTACTAACAAGTGCTTACTTTTTGGCAAATTGGAGCAACATATCTGCTCTTCCATAGTGTTCTCTGCTGACAAGCTCCTCCATAAAGTGCAGCCATGTCTTCGGATTCCGAGATGGCCGTCTTTGGGGAGGCAGCTCCTTACCTCCGAAAGTCAGAGAAGGAGAGAATTGAGGCCCAGAACAAACCTTTTGATGCCAAGACATCTGTCTTTGTGGCTCATCCCAAAGAATCCTTTGTGAAAGGGACAATCACAAGCAGGGAATCGGGCAAAGTCACTGTCAAGACTGAAGGGGGAGAGGTGAGTCAAAAGCAAGACTGAAGGACAACATTTATCCCTGCTCTGGATTCTTAGCTGACACGTATATCCTTCTCCCTCTGACAGACCCTGACCGTGAAGGATGATCAAATCTTCTCCATGAACCCTCCCAAGTATGATAAAATCGAGGA
The DNA here is from genome assembly GCF_041296385.1 of Aphelocoma coerulescens. Lineage (NCBI taxonomy): Eukaryota > Metazoa > Chordata > Aves > Passeriformes > Corvidae > Aphelocoma > Aphelocoma coerulescens. Next base: position 10,414,442 of record NC_091031.1, on the reverse strand, counting down.
CATGGCCATGATGACCCACCTCCACGAACCCGCTGTGCTGTACAACCTCAAAGAGCGTTACGCAGCCTGGATGATCTACGTAAGTGGCAGCAGCAGCTTCCTTTGGGCAGCGGCAGGAAGTGCTGGGCCAGGCTCAGGGGAAGCCAACGTGCTGTGTCCCTTCCTTGCAGACCTACTCGGGTCTCTTCTGCGTCACCGTCAACCCCTACAAGTGGCTGCCGGTGTACAACCCGGAGGTGGTGTTGGCCTACCGAGGCAAGAAGCGCCAGGAGGCCCCTCCACACATCTTCTCCATCTCTGACAACGCCTATCAGTTCATGCTGACTGGTGAGTGGCTCAGTCTGTCTCAGAGGCATTGGACCATTGCATTCTCTGAAGAGATGCTCTGTCTCAGCAATGTGATGAGACTTTTTCAAAGCTTTCTCGGCTCTGACACACACATCTATTGTGGTTTTGCTATCTTCATAGCATTGTTTCTACTGTTTCAAATGAAAGACTCTTCTGCACTCAGTGATGTGCTTTGGAGGTTTGTTTGGTTAAGTCAAGCTGACATCAGGCAAAACATTAAACTTACCTGACTATGTTTCATTCTTTCTCTGTTGTTCATTGAGTTTTAAGTGCTGTATTTCTGCCTCGTTCACAGATCGGGAGAACCAGTCCATCCTGATCACGTACGTACAGCCCCTGCGCGGGTCCCTGCGGGGCTGCCCGGTGCCAGGGGACCTCCTGCCTGACCACGCACCCTCTGCTTCTCTCTTGGCTCTGGCAGCGGAGAATCCGGTGCCGGGAAGACTGTGAACACAAAGCGTGTCATCCAGTACTTTGCAACAATTGCAGCCAGTGGGGACAAGAAGAAGGAGGAGCAGACATCAGGCAAAATGCAGGTAAATTAGTAGACACTAATTGTTGGGATCAATGCTTTCATCATTCCTGTCAGGATTTTTGGAAAGGATAACTAGCAGTAATTCTCTCCCTGCAGGGAACGCTTGAGGATCAAATCATCAGTGCCAACCCACTGCTGGAGGCCTTTGGAAATGCCAAGACCGTGAGGAACGACAACTCCTCACGCTTTGTGAGTTGCTTAACAAAATAATTCCTGAAACACAGTAAACAGGAGTTTATGCCGGCCATTCTGTTCCTTGTTCAGCCATCCTGTTTTCGAGAGTAAAACTGAATTTTCTTACCATGACTTTGCCACTTATCCTAAAGATAAATCTCCAGATTTCAAAACACAAAAAATTAATTCTGTTTTACATTAAAATGCAAATTAAAATAACAGATCTCATGGTCTTTCTCCTATAATATATTGCTGTGAAAAAAAATAGCTCTCTTTATGTTTACTTACATTTCTATTCATTTTCTAAGAGAGAGAGTGCCAGGAAGAAAGGGAATGAGGCTAAGAGAGATGGGAAAGAAAGAAAGAAAGAATAAGATATGTAGAGGAAGGAAGGAAGGAAGGAAGGAAGGAAGGAAGGAAGGAAGGAAGGAAGGAAGGAAGGAAGGAAGGAAGGAAGGAAGGAAGGAAGGAAGGAAGGAAGGAAGGAAGGAAGGAAGGAAGGAAGGAAGGAAAAGAAAAAGAGAGAAAGAGAAAAAAAGGAAGAAAGAAAGATAGGAAGGAAAGAAGGGGTGGGAAGAGATATTTTTAATTGCATAATATATTTGCTATATTTCAGATTTAATTAACCAGAAATAGTTTATTAGGTTGCAATGCAGGTTTAAACAGGTGAACTACTTAAATTGCTATTTCTGTATCATTAGGTAACTGCTCTCTGTGTGCCGGATATAGTTAGGATAATTTGTCTAATGAATTCCACACATTCCTTTACATTTGTACATTCAGCATACATAAAATACAGTTGTGCCACTGGTCAAAAATGAAAAAGACAACTTTATGTCAGTGGTGGAAATGCAGCTGATTTTAAGAAAATGTCTCTAGGTAGAAATCTTGTGCCCAGTGGAATAAATGGCAAAATTCTTCATTTCAAATATACTTTTTATGATGTAAATCTTAAGACACTTTTATTCCTTTAAAGGGCAAATTCATCAGAATTCATTTTGGTGCCACAGGAAAACTGGCTTCTGCAGATATCGAAACATGTAAGACACTTTCCTGAGCAGTTCACAATCTCTCCATTCCCCTGTCTATCCATACAACATATTTTCACCCCACCATCTATCCTGCCATCCCTGTTTTTCTTTCCATCTTCTCTCTACTTTTTTTTTTTTTCTGTTTCTTCTTGTTTCTAACTAAATTTTCCCTCCAGATCTGCTGGAGAAGTCCAGAGTCACTTTCCAGCTCAAGGCGGAAAGGAGCTACCACATCTTTTATCAGATCATGTCCAACAAGAAGCCGGAGCTAATTGGTAGGAAGAATTACTAACTTGGAGGAAGATTGTTGAGTATCAGCTCACACTATTACTTGCTTGACTAAACTAAGCCTACACAACCCATATTCTTATTTTCAGACATGCTCCTCATCACCACCAACCCATATGACTACCAATTCGTGAGTCAAGGCGAGATCACTGTTGCCAGCATTAACGACCAGGAGGAGCTGATGGCTACAGATGTAAGTAAAAACTCAGAGTATTGTAGCTATTGTGATCTCCCAGGCAAATCTTTTATTTTACTGCTCCTATTTCAGAGTGCCATTGACATCCTGGGCTTTACAGCTGATGAGAAAACAGCCATCTACAAGCTGACAGGGGCTGTCATGCACTATGGGAACCTGAAGTTCAAGCAGAAGCAGCGTGAGGAGCAGGCAGAGCCTGATGGCACAGAAGGTATCAGCAAAATCTTTGACTCACCTGTTAGAAGTGGCAGTAATAATTTAATGTGTGGAAGATGGAGTAGAAATGTGTTTGGGTGAGATAGTACATAGATATGAAACTGCCATCCAAAATGCACTCTTTTTTCAATTACTGCCTAATCATTATCTGCACTACCAATTGCATATGCGCCCATAAATCTCTCCTGAGTTACCATTCTGAATTAGCATAGCTTGCTCAGTGTTTAGACCCACTGAGAAAGAAAAGATTTTTTTTAAAAAAAAGTCTCTGCTTGATATTTAAAGAAAATAAAGGCATTATATTCAGTTACAGAACTTCCACTTCATAAGTCACTTTTTAGGGCAAAATTACTAATGAATTCCAGGATTAATTTTCAGTAAATACATTGTTTCTAGATGTTTCTGTGAAGATTTTTAGAGACACAAATAGCATTTAAATGTATGCCTCTGTGAAACATTCAACACAAAGATGATTTTGTTTGAATAACTATGTTATGGTTCCTCTGAGATCCAGTAAGCAAAATTTGATAACGAGGACATTCAATATTGCAGCTGTTTTGGAAAGGCTTCATCACTCAAAGTGCTGCATGTCTTACTAGTCTTAATTTTTCTATCTTCTTTTCCTTGTACTTAGTTGCTGACAAGGCTGCCTACCTGATGGGTCTGAACTCAGCAGACCTGCTCAAGGCCCTCTGCTACCCCCGAGTCAAGGTGGGGAATGAATACGTGACCAAGGGCCAGACTGTGCAGCAGGTAACAACAACCAGCTGGTGACTGGGAGCCTCTGACTTGAATAACTTCCTATTGGCTCTGGATATTGTATTTCTTCTGCTCCACTCTTCTTTGGTTTAGGTATACAATGCAGTGGGTGCCCTGGCAAAGGCTGTCTATGAGAAGATGTTCCTGTGGATGGTTGTTCGTATCAATGAACAGCTGGATACGAAGCAGCCCAGGCAGTACTTCATTGGTGTCCTGGACATTGCTGGCTTTGAGATCTTTGATGTAAGTAAGATTTCAGGTTTGAGGATTTCTCTTGCAGGGAAGGATTGTTATATCAGAGGACTTGCAAGTAATATTCCTCTGAAGGTTTAACACGCTAGTCATTTGTGAGTTTATGCAGAAAAAAACCCTGTCATTTTCTTTTATAGCAGAGAGCAAAATCCTCAAAAGCTCCATCAGTACAAGCACGGAGTCATGTTGTTTGTGTAGAAGCAGCAAATAGAATTTTATATGTTGTAATATTACAACTGTTTAAGCTAATGGTAAGGATAAAATAACCTAAAATAATTACAATAAATTTATAAAAGAGCTCTGGAGCAGAACTAGGAGATGCATTGGCAAATATGTAATGAGTTAAAGATGTTCAAATTGTTTAAGGAACAAAGGAATTAATAGTTATGTGTTTTATCAGAGATATCAAGTGTTTTCAATTTGAAGACAAGAGCATGCACTCATCTTTTTTCCTGAATAAAAAAATGCCCAAGTATTTTATTAATTTTAGGAGATTCACTAGGAAAATCTGCTCCATAAAAACCCCTCATTTTCATTATGTAGTTATTTCTTCCAGGAGCTGTATATAGGCTCTGTTATGGTGTGGTCCTGATAATACAGTTGTGTTTTAACTGGGGAGATTTATAAAGGGTGGAGGAGAATGATGAAGAACTGGGCATACTGATGAGGCTTGGTTGTTGTGGTTCTTTTCCACTGAGCAGTTCAACAGCCTGGAGCAGCTGTGCATCAACTTCACCAATGAGAAACTGCAACAGTTCTTCAACCACCACATGTTCGTGCTGGAGCAGGAGGAGTACAAGAAGGAGGGAATTGAATGGACATTCATTGACTTTGGCATGGACCTGGCTGCCTGCATTGAGCTCATTGAGAAGGTATGTTTTTAATTCAAGATGTCTTCCATTTTCAAGAATCCATTGTTTTAAATTTCCCAAGGTTAGTTTCTTGTATTCAGTTTTAGTTGTAGAAATAAGTCTTGAGCTGTACTATTGCTAATTTTTCATTATAGATATTACAAAGTCCACAGAAAACTATAGAAGTAATTCTCACACGTTCTCTGCATGAAAGGTATCTCCATTTACTTGGTTAAAGGATATTATCTTCAAAAACATAGGGCAGTTCCCAAATTAAAATGAAAACATTTTTTTAGGGCTCTGGAATAAAGTTATCTGGAAAACACATTTTTTCTTTAAGGTTCACAGCAAAGTAAGTACAGTGCCTGACCTCTGAGAGAAAGAAATTGAGATTTCTTGTAGTTCCATATAATTTAGTGTACTGATTGAAAATTCAAAACCAGAAGTAAATATGCAATGGACACAATTGTGAAAAATACTTTTAAATATATTCTTTCTCCTCCTGAACTTTAACATGGTCTTCGGCATAAAAAACGTTCCTGAATCACTATGCCAAAGTGTGAATCAAGCAGGTGAATCTTTTAAACTCACTTTTTAGAAATAAATTTTCTTCATGGCAAAGTTTGTTTTTCAGCTTCCTGTCTTTTACTACATTCCCTTTGAGACCAAGCTATAATCACGTTATTCTATAGGCATTTTCTCTTGTTTATTGAATTATCTTCCAGCCCATGGGCATCTTCTCCATCCTGGAAGAGGAGTGCATGTTCCCCAAGGCAACTGACACCTCTTTCAAGAACAAGCTCTATGACCAGCACCTGGGCAAGTCCAGCAACTTCCAGAAGCCCAAGCCTGCCAAAGGCAAGGCTGAGGCCCACTTCTCCCTGGTGCACTATGCTGGCACAGTGGACTACAACATCACTGGCTGGCTGGAGAAGAACAAGGACCCTCTGAATGAAACTGTCATTGGGCTGTACCAGAAATCATCTGTGAAGACCCTGGCTTTACTTTTTGCTTCTTATGGTGGAGCAGAAGCAGGTTATTTTCCTATATTTTCTTTTTCAACATTTGTGATATATAAAGATGCAGCAAAAAAAAAGGTCATATTGAAAAACTCCTTTTTTTTTTTTTTTTAAGAGGCTAGTGGTGGTGGTGGTGGAAAGAAGGGTGGCAAGAAGAAGGGTTCTTCTTTCCAGACAGTCTCAGCTCTTTTCCGGGTAAAGTATGGATTCATTGTCTGTAAAGTGACATGAACATAGTGTCAAAACTGAGCTAAATACATTCAGGTTCATCTTTTGGCATTGGTTTCTAAAGAAGCAATAGTAAGTATAAAGGGCCTTTCATTGTGATTTTCCGTTCAAATTTAGGATTCAGTGTTCATTTGGCTCTCTGAATTTCTTATAAAAGTTCAGTCACTGTTTTTGTGAAAAATATTTTTCAGAATCTGTCATGTAATATAGATATTTGTCCCAAAAAGGCTTGTGTTAAAATATTTATGGAGTAGTGTTTCACTTCCTCCAAAATAAGGGGAAGAATTTTAAACATTTTTTTAATGAGAATACTTTTCAAGTATATAGAAGGTTTGATTAAATCTAAACTTTGAATTTGAAAGTTTCTATCTCCTAAGATTTATTATATTAGTTCCTTGGCATCTAGGTACAAAGTATGCAGAAGTAAATTTCTTTCATCTAAGCTTCTATGTCACGATCCCACAGGAGAATCTCAACAAGCTGATGACCAATCTGCGGAGCACTCACCCCCATTTTGTGCGCTGTATCATCCCCAATGAGACTAAAACACCTGGTAAGATGCTCCAGCAGAAAGAGCCTTGCTCTGATGCATCCATTCCCCTCTGCACTGCAACCTGTGCCATTCATTTGTGCTCTGCACTGCCAGGTGCCATGGAGCACGAGCTGGTGCTTCACCAGCTGCGCTGTAACGGCGTGCTGGAAGGGATCAGGATTTGCAGGAAAGGGTTCCCCAGCAGAGTCCTCTACGCTGACTTCAAACAGAGGTGAGAGCACTGTGCTTGTCAGCATCACTAAAAACAATGTTGGTTCATTCATGGGTCCATTAAGGCTCTGCTCTAATTTTAAAAAGAGCTGGTGGAGTTTAATGGCTACTGTGTGTTGCCTGGAAAAAAGTAGTCCTATCTTCCTCTAATTCCACAGGTACAAGGTGCTTAATGCCAGTGCCATCCCCGAGGGACAGTTCATCGATAGCAAGAAGGCTTCTGAGAAGCTCCTTGGGTCAATTGATGTGGACCACACCCAGTACAAATTTGGACACACCAAGGTACACACTTCTCCATTCACTGAGTCCCTGGGCTTTGCTCTACCTGACAGTGATGTGCTGCAACATTCCCTCTCCCAAGGTGTTCTTCAAAGCTGGGCTGCTGGGACTCCTGGAGGAGATGAGGGATGAGAAGCTGGCACAGCTCATCACCCGCACCCAGGCCAGGTGCAGGGGCTTCCTGATGAGGGTGGAGTACCAGAGAATGGTGGAGAGGAGGTACAAATTCCTCTTCTTCAGTTAAAGTCACTCTGCTCATGGGAAAGTGTTGACAACTTGTCAGATTGTGAATATTCATTGTATGTTTTAATTATGCCTCAGGGAATCCATCTTCTGCATCCAGTACAACATCCGTGCATTCATGAATGTCAAACACTGGCCATGGATGAAGCTGTTCTTCAAGATCAAGCCCTTGCTGAAGAGTGCAGAGTCTGAGAAGGAGATGGCCAACATGAAGGAGGAGTTTGAGAAAACCAAAGAAGAGCTTGCAAAGTCTGAGGCAAAGCGGAAGGAGCTGGAGGAGAAAATGGCATCTCTAATGAAGGAGAAAAATGACCTGCAGCTCCAAGTGCAGGCTGTAAGTAACATTTTTCTATACTTTTATGAAGAAATAAGATCTAACTCTTCTTTCCTAATACAGGACTCTCAAATGACGTACTAAGCTTTCTAAAATATTTTAAGCTGAATACCATGTAACTAAAGGTGAAATTAAGGCCACGTTCTTTCCCCACTCATTTTCACTACTGCAAGCTGGAGTTTAGATTAAGGAATGAGTTTTTAGTCTTAATACCTACATGTGTCCATGTGGGTCCATGGCATAAAGCGTTATTATAGTCACTGTAGTGTATCTAGTGGAGCAGATACAGGAGTTTGATTGACCTATTACTCTGCCTTAACTTAGTTTTCAAAATGAAGAGCTGATTACCATTTCTCATAGCACATCTCACATCAGCTCCTGTACCTATTGCTCCCAGAAGACACAGATGCCCATTAAAACTTACAACACAAGCACCATCTCCATATGTTTGTCTCCAATGCCATTCGGCCTCCCAGAACCATAAAAAACATTCTGTCAATACACTTGAGTTGAAATGTCTATTTTCAGGAAAGATTAATCTTATTCTATTGTCCACTGCCAGCACTGGCTGAGTATAAAGCTACTAATGGGAGTTTCAAATATTTTCGTGGTGGTAAAGTTATTTACATTTCTCAACACTTCCACATAAATTTGAATTTAGCATATTATAATATGCAATCACTTTCTACAGGAGAAAAGAAAACATCAATAAAATCTAAGAGACTTTCTGATATGCCCAGAATAAATAAGGTGACATGAAATGTAGCTAAACAGAGCTGTATTAATGATGCAAAGGGTCAGACAAGAAGAAAACTAACTAAAAACTTATTCTAGATTTGTAGTTTATAATGTAATTGCATGGCATCTTTTTCTCCAAAAGTAATCATGAAAGTCTTACTAATTCACATCGGTTCCTTCAGCATGAAATAATCTTTCCTGTATTGTCCCACCAGGAAGCTGATGCTTTGGCTGATGCTGAGGAAAGGTGTGACCAGCTCATCAAAACCAAAATCCAGCTGGAAGCCAAAGTCAAGGAGGTGACTGAAAGGGCTGAGGATGAAGAAGAAATTAATGCTGAGCTGACAGCCAAGAAGAGGAAACTGGAGGATGAATGTTCAGAGCTGAAGAAAGATATTGATGACCTTGAGCTAACACTGGCCAAGGTGGAGAAGGAAAAACATGCCACCGAAAACAAGGTACACACATTGGCAGTCATGTAAAGGGTCAGGACATTACAGACTGGCAGAGTAAGAGGCCACTACAATACAACATTTTGGCTTTGCAAAATCTTGAGCTGGACTTCTCTGAGCATCCAAGGGAAAAATGAAACACAGAACCAGTGAAAATATTTTCTACCAAATTTTGAAACATTTTATTTGTAGGTGAAAAACCTGACTGAGGAGATGGCAGCCCTGGATGAGACTATTGTGAAGCTGACAAAAGAGAAGAAAGCCCTCCAAGAGGCCCATCAGCAAACCCTGGATGACCTGCAGGCAGAAGAAGACAAAGTCAATACACTGACCAAGGCCAAGATCAAGCTGGAGCAGCAAGTGGACGATGTAAGCACACAGACATAGAGCAGGAACAGCACAGGTATGGAGTCCGACCTGGCTGGGAGAGCACTGATGGTCTTGTTGTGTTTAGCTGGAAGGGTCCCTGGAGCAAGAGAAGAAGCTGCGCATGGACCTGGAGAGAGCTAAGAGGAAACTGGAAGGAGACCTGAAGCTGGCCCAGGACAGCATCATGGATTTGGAGAATGATAAGCAGCAGCTGGAGGAGAAACTGAAGAAGTAAGTGTGGCTGTGGGACACCTGAGTGCTGGGCTGGAGCACTTGTGTTTTTTCTTTGATCTCTAACATGGTTCACTTTGCCCAAAGGAAAGACTTTGAAATCAGCCAGATCCAGAGCAAAACTGAGGATGAACAAGCCCTGGGAGTGCAACTTCAGAAGAAGATCAAGGAGCTGCAGGCAAGTCTCTGTTCCTTCCCCTCCCTTGCTCAGGCTCAGCTCAGGCAGGAGGAGGGCACGGGTGTGAAGGGTCCCTGCTGTTCTCCAGGCCCGTATTGAGGAGCTGGAGGAGGAGATTGAGGCAGAGCGAACCTCTCGCGCTAAAGCAGAGAAGCATCGGGCTGACCTGTCGAGGGAGCTGGAGGAGATCAGCGAGCGCCTGGAAGAAGCAGGAGGGGCGACAGCAGCTCAGATTGAGATGAACAAGAAGCGTGAGGCAGAATTCCAGAAGATGCGCCGTGACCTGGAAGAGGCCACGCTGCAGCACGAAGCCACGGCTGCCGCCCTGCGCAAGAAGCACGCGGACAGCACCGCGGAGCTGGGGGAGCAGATCGACAACCTGCAACGCGTGAAGCAGAAGCTGGAGAAGGAGAAGAGTGAGATGAAGATGGAGATTGATGACTTGGCCAGCAACATGGAGTCTGTCTCCAAGGCTAAGGTATGGAAAAATATACTGAAAACAACATGAAAATAAATAATGTTGAAGTATATCCTTTAGAATTATGGCCAGGTTACTATCTAACTCTTCGTCTCTGTATGGAACTTGTTTCCGACCTTCTAGCTCCAAGGAACAGTCTATAGCTATCAAGTCTGTTCACCTTTTTCTGGTTAGAATCCTGCTGTTCAGAATATGAAGGCATCTAGATACTAATCTTCTTTCATTCTCTGTGGTCTCCACAGGCAAATCTGGAGAAGATGTGCCGCACACTGGAAGATCAGCTGAGTGAGATTAAGACCAAGGAAGAAGAGCATCAGCGCATGATCAATGACCTCAATGCTCAAAGAGCTCGTCTGCAGACAGAAGCAGGTGAGAGAGACTCCTATATGTTTTGGCATGACTCCTAAACCAGCTTGTTTGGATCATAAATGACAATTAGAATGTCTTCTATTTGTGTACTTCCCCAGGTGAATATTCACGCCAGGTAGATGAGAAAGATGCCCTGATTTCTCAGCTGTCAAGAGGAAAACAGGCTTTCACCCAGCAGATCGAGGAACTCAAAAGGCACCTAGAGGAAGAAATTAAGGTTATTCCTAATTTCTTTGCACTGGCCACTCAAAACACTTGTAGCTTCACACTGCCTAGGGGGGACAGGCTCTGTTTAGCACAAGCCATCCTGGGGGGAAACTTGTTTCTGCAGCAAGTGTGATTAATGGATTTTGTCCTCCAGGCTTACATCTGTCCTTCATTGCAAACACTCTTCAAGCAGTCATATTTGTAGTGTTAAATTAATTCAATGGGAGAGATTTCCTGGGATATTTTAATTTCTTGACCCAATCCCACTCTCTATGTAGGCCAAGAACGCCCTGGCCCACGCCCTGCAGTCCGCTCGCCACGACTGTGACTTGCTCCGGGAACAATATGAGGAGGAGCAGGAGGCCAAGGGGGAGCTACAGCGCGCCCTGTCCAAGGCCAACAGCGAAGTGGCCCAGTGGAGAACCAAATACGAGACGGACGCGATTCAGCGCACGGAGGAGCTCGAGGAGGCCAAGTACGTGGGAAGCAGGATGGCAAATGATGGGAGAAGATGGAAAGTGGTCAACAGAAATTGGAATCTCTGAAAATGGGTTAGGACTAAAGTGGGATGAAGGCAGGGATGTACTGTCTTTGTAAAAAAAGGGAGAAAGGGAGGGAGAGAAGAAGTGTAGATTGGAAGAGAAAATAGAGGCTTCAGGGCTAGAAGAGCTAAGACAGGCCTAAAAGGTGATAGGACCCAGCAAATGATAGATCCTTTTGTATCTGTGAAAAGTGTTCCATTCAAAACCCTGGAAGTCACCAGCTGCCCTCATGACAATATAGAACCAATGCTCTTCCAAGCCCTAACGTGGCACTGTGCTTCTCTCCTCCCAGGAAGAAGCTGGCACAGCGCCTGCAGGATGCAGAGGAACATGTTGAGGCTGTCAATGCCAAATGTGCCTCCCTGGAAAAGACAAAGCAGAGGCTGCAGAATGAAGTGGAGGACCTGATGATTGACGTGGAGAGATCCAATGCTGCCTGCGCTGCTCTGGATAAGAAGCAGAAGAACTTTGACAAGGTCTTTTGGCCTCCAGCACCAGGACTCCTGGCCAGAGCATTCCCCCATCACTGCCACATCCCTACTCACACTTGGTTTCTCTTCAGATCCTGGCAGAATGGAAGCAGAAGTATGAGGAAACGCAGGCTGAGCTGGAGGCCTCGCAGAAGGAGTCGCGCTCTCTCAGCACGGAGCTGTTCAAGATGAAGAATGCCTATGAGGAGTCCTTGGACCACCTGGAAACAATGAAGCGGGAGAACAAGAACCTGCAGCGTAAGTCCCTGGCCCTCTGCTCCTCACTGGGCTTTCTCACTAGCTTGTCTATCTACCACACTTAACAGGTCTGGGCCTGCAGGGATAAGAACGTGCCTGGCACCTTCATGCGCCAGAGCCTTTCGCCATTCAGCTCTGTGTCTGACCATGCCGCTTTTCACCCTTCCTTGCAGAGGAGATTTCCGACCTCACGGAGCAGATTGCTGAGCAAGGAAAGGCGATTCATGAGCTGGAGAAAGTCAAGAAGCAGGTTGAGCAGGAGAAATCGGAAATCCAGGCAGCTCTGGAGGAGGCTGAGGTATGTGACCATAATCAGTGGTGTCTGCAGTAAATAAATGAGGAAATAGGGCTCAAAAGGCCTGGGGTCCCCTGTATTCTGGCTGGGGAGTGCAGAGAGCTGAGATCTCTGGAAATATTCTGTCATTCTCTAGAATGCAAGGAGAGGGTTTATCAATGTTATCAATGTTTGTGTCCCCTTGGCCAGGCCTCCCTGGAACATGAGGAGGGGAAGATCCTGCGCCTGCAGCTTGAGCTCAACCAAGTGAAGTCTGAGATCGACAGGAAGATAGCAGAGAAAGATGAGGAGATTGACCAGATGAAGAGAAACCACCTCAGAATTGTGGAGTCCATGCAGAGTACTCTGGATGCTGAGATCAGGAGCAGGAATGAAGCCCTGAGGCTGAAGAAGAAGATGGAGGGAGACCTGAATGAAATGGAGATCCAGCTGAGCCATGCCAACCGTGTGGCTGCAGAGGCACAGAAGAACCTGAGAAATACACAGGGAGTGCTCAAGGTATGTTAAGATAAGGATGTGCACTTAGGGGTTTAATTTGTCCAATACTGGCTTTGCTGCTATCCTCTAGATGCTTTCCAGTCCCTTAGTAACCATCCTTAATTGAAGAGCCCAGAACTGCACACAATAGTCAATGTGAGGCCATGCAAAAACTTAATAAAACAGGAATTCAGCTCCAGCTCTGCCTTGGCTTTCATAATCCTATCCCCACACATCCAGGCAGCATGTCTCTATTCTTCCTAGGATATCTGGCCCTTGTTCTAACACCTATGCATTTCCTTCTTACACGTCTGTTTGACCTGAAGGTCCTTGCTCAGCCATGCTGATCTCCTGTCTCTCTTGCCTGATTGCTTACACATATGAATTGAGTGTTCTTGTGCTCTAAAACAAATTGTTCTTAACTCTTTTTTGGCTTCTTTATTCTTGAGGACAGTTTCTTTAGGGGGTTCCCCTCGGTAATTCCTTGAAAAGCTGAAAGTCCACTCTCCTAAAATTCATGGACTTGACCTTACTCTTCAGCTGTCCCAGATCCCCATGAATAAATCTTCTGCTGACTTTCTGAGATACAGTGCGTAGACTGGCAATAAGTCTACATACAAATATGAAGCTATAATTACATATATTATACTGGCATAATAATTATTGCACTGGTGGCAATTGCCATTGTGCAAGTGCTGTGTCGTCTTACAATTTCTCTTTATTCTTCGCCTTATAATTTCTCTTTATTCTCTTAAAGGACACTCAGATCCATCTGGATGATGCTCTCAGGACACAGGAGGACCTGAAGGAGCAGGTGGCCATGGTGGAGCGCAGGGCAAACCTGCTGCAGGCTGAAGTTGAGGAGCTGCGGGCAGCCCTGGAGCAGACGGAGCGGTCGAGGAAATTGGCTGAGCAGGAGCTTCTGGATGCCACTGAACGTGTGCAGCTCCTCCACACTCAGGTTAGATTCATGAGATTCAAAATCTCATGGGCCTTTTTCTTCCTTTACAGATTTTCTTCTGTGTAAATTCTTAAGTCAACTCTTGTAATAAGATACTTTATCTGAGCCAGAATTATTACACTTCTACAAAGAAACGGATTACAGCAAAATGAGTAAGATTGCATAAGCAGTGAGAAGAGCTTCTTCAAATTTCAATAATTGTCTGCTATCTGACTGTGTTTGACCTGACAAGATAAGTCAGGAAGATGCTGATATTAGATATTTAGAGGATAACTTTACATTGAAGTAGTAAATTTCGTAAATAATTTTTCCCTTTTGGAAATAACTGCACAAAATTTTATTGTTCAACAGAACACCAGCTTGATCAACACCAAGAAGAAGCTGGAAACAGACATTGCCCAAATCCAGGGTGAAATGGAGGATACCATCCAGGAAGCCCGCAATGCTGAGGAGAAGGCCAAGAAGGCCATCACAGATGTGAGCTGGACATTCCTGACATTGCTGATGGTGAATGTCCTGTCCCCCAAATATCTGCAGCCCCAAAATGGCTTTGCCGCTTTGCTCTGATCAGGCGGCCATGATGGCAGAAGAGCTGAAGAAGGAGCAGGACACCAGTGCCCACCTGGAGAGGATGAAGAAGAACCTGGACCAGACGGTGAAGGACCTGCAGCACCGTCTGGAAGAGGCCGAGCAGCTGGCACTGAAGGGAGGGAAGAAGCAGATCCAGAAGCTGGAGGCCAGGGTGTGTAGGGCTGGGGCTGGGGGTGAGTGAGGCTGTCCTTGGAGAGACATTGCCAGGGAAGCTGCAGGGATGGGCTTGTCCTTGCAGGTGCGGGAGCTGGAAGGGGAGGTTGATGCTGAGCAGAAGCGCAGCGCTGAAGCCGTGAAGGGCGTGCGCAAGTACGAGCGGAGGGTGAAGGAACTGACCTACCAGGTAAGGCAGGAGCTCTCCTGCTCTGGCAGGGTTTGCTCACAGCAAGCCACATTTTGCACACACCATCCCCAAGGGCGATTGTTAATCCGGTGTGATGTAGGACCAAGAATTGACTCTCTTTCCTCTTTGCCAACCACTTTAGTCTGAGGAAGACAGGAAGAATATTCTCAGGCTGCAGGATCTGGTAGACAAGCTGCAAATGAAAGTGAAATCCTACAAGAGACAAGCTGAGGAGGCTGTAAGTATTGCTTGGAGAATGAGCAAAGGCCACATTCCATTGAGGCAGGACACACATTGAATGAGGCTGAGTACCAGGAGAGGGTATGAAAGAAACTCCCGAGACACAACAGCCTTGGCCACAGTGTTTTGGTATCGTGTCCTGAGGCCTTGGTGAGTTCTGGGCACGCTTCAGTCAGGGACATTCATTAAGGGAAGTTCTGCAGCCTGTTTCACACAGGAGGCCAGAGTAAACCATCGTGGGGCCACACCCACTGACTGGCAAGTTCCTGAATCTGTGCTAATAATCAGCAGCAGAAGGCTTCAGGGTCTTCCCAACCCTGTAAGTCACACAGGCAAGTAGTCATAGAATAAGTACAGAAATGACAATCCAAGGGGTGAAATTTCTCCTCATGTGTGACACAGTCCTGGTGAAGCTTGTCCCAGTAGGGTCCTGAAAAGGGAGGATGAGGAGCTCTGTGTGAGGCTGATGTGTGAGCAGTGGTGGGAGGGGGATGGAGATTTGCAGCCCCATAAGGCTGAGGTGCAGCAGGAACAAAACCCCTGCCCTGGGCTCCTGGCCCCTGACTCCCTCTCCCCACACAGGAGGAGCTGTCCAATGTCAACCTGTCCAAGTTCCGCAAGATCCAGCACGAGCTGGAGGAAGCCGAGGAGCGGGCTGACATTGCAGAGTCCCAGGTCAACAAGCTCCGAGCGAAGAGTCGGGAGTTTCATGGCAAGAAGATAGGAGAGGAAGAGTGAGGATGTCATTAGGCAGCAAAGTGACCTGAGGGCTGCACACAATGTGAACCCTCTGTCACTTCCTTCTGCAAAAGTGTTTATAACCGTGTCAATATGTAGAGAATAAAGAAAATAGATTTCTTCGCTTACACAGCAAAATCACTGATTCTGGTTGTTGGAATTCAATTCTGCAGTTATACAAGTTTGGGGCGTTTTCAAATGAAATATTTAGTTTCATTTTAACCCTTGGGTAGCAGTAGACCTTTACTTATCCCACCTCCAGTTTTTCTCTACTGTGTCTTACTCCATGACCAAGGAGAGAATAAGTCTAATTTGATTTCCAGACTGAGAGAGGATCAGGACAAAGGCAGGACAAGTACCTTTTCTGTCCTGGCATAGCAAAAATGCTTTTGCCTTTGTGAGTTCTCTTTCTACATCGGTACAGTACGCAGAGGTTCTCTTTGATGGTCCCATTATCACTTGGGAAGTGGTATTTAGAGGCAAGTTGCCCCAAAGAAAAACATCTGTAGTCCCAAAAGAATCTGGATGTCTCTGAGTCCTTATGGAGGAACTTACACAAGGATTGATGTGCTGCCTTCGAACAAGGCAAGTGAAGGCCAGAAACTCTAGAGTGTTGCTTGTTACTGAGCAAATTTAAAGATCATACAGCCTTGTTAATAACTTCATGAATAAGGTGTTAACAATCAGTTCTAAAGAAAAACAAATAATATATTATTTGGTTAAGAGGATATTGCAGTGACTTACTTCCTCTGTGAGACAGAATTGCCAATATTAATACAATATACTCTGGTTGTTAATGAAATTGAACTTAATGAACAGCTTAGTAGAAGTCAAACAAGAGGACAAACCCCAAGCAGTGTAACATGTAGAGCCACCAGAACAAGCTGGGAACAGCTGCAGTACTGTATAGTGCTTTCCAGTACTGGAATATATGAGCTTTTGTGCTAAGGAACAATTAAGAGTTATGTACAAATGCAAAAAGCTAAAGGAGCTGGTTTTCATCATGCAAGATAAATCTTCAAGTGGGAATAATACTGAGAACATTACAACTTGAAAGAAACCATAAAATCCAACACTTTACAGAGATAAAAATCCATAGGTAATAATAACAAACTCTGTCCTACCTCTCTGACTCTTGCAGCACTGGAGAAGTGGAATGTAGATACCAAATGTATTTGGGCTGGACAGAGAAGAAACAAGACATCTACACAAGGTGTACAAGTCTGAATTCTTAAACAGATGGCAGGCTGTTTCCTGCAAGGCAAGAAGTAGTTTTTAACAGAGGGAGCCACCTTCGTGGCAGTACTGGACCCAGGCACATTGCATAGCTGCCAAGGGCAGATTCCACATGCAGACAGCGTTTTTCATTTTACCATTGTAAAGGAGACTTGGCTCTATCATGCTACAGGAACATTTGTGGGTCCCTCAAGGTTCGTGGCTAGGTCTACACCCTTTTATTTATGGGGAGTGCTTTAAGGAGATGTGAAACTGCTGGGGAAGGGAACTGGAGGTTTTGGAAAGGAGATAGTAAGAAGAGAGCAGGAAGGAAGCCTTTTGCACTGACCACAGCAGGCAGTGTGTTTGCAGCAACAGCATTCAGGATTGGGAGGTCCTCCTCTTCCCAAACACACTGAGGTTTACATCCATGGAATCCTCCCATGTTATAACTAAATATGGGAGTAGTTTGCTAGGCAGCAGCTAAATACATTTAAAGAAAAGATGATGCCCCGTGTTGACTCCTGTTTCATTGTAAGTGATGCTCCTCAGAGACATCATCTCTATGTGTGAAGCTGTGAAAATTTCATCAGTGCCAGCGATATCAGGGTAAGAAAGAAGGGAAATTACTCCTCTCCTTTCCCCTTCCCACAGTATGCTCCCAAGAGATAGGTGGGGTTCTTTCTTTCTAGACAAATTCTTACCTGACACACCTTGAAAGGAAGCAAGAGAATTTTGTTTGTTCTAAAGCACATATTTCTTTAAACAAACAAACAAACAAAGAATCCCAAAAACTTAATTCATAAGTTAGTGTATTGCAACTGTGGCTCAGTAAAAACACGGAGAAGTATTTCCAGCTCCATCTGTACCTCTTTAAACTTGATGATGGACTAGTAATTATCACAACAACTTTGGGGACCATATTTCAATGCCAAAAATCCTTCTTCCCTTTGGACAATAGTGCAATCACTCTCCAAAATGAACAAGCTGGTCTGACTGGGGAAGAATCGTGATGCACTTGAAGCACGTGGAACTGTTGGGGCTCCTCTCCCACCTGTAAGAAATCATGGCCTGAGCATTTGTTCCTAAACCCATGCTCAACTGATGAAAGGTAACACTGCAGGTTCCTTAAGAGACAACACCTTGGGCCAGAATTCAAACTGCACAGGTGGGAAAGGGAGAGAAATCACAGCCAGTGCACTGTGCTGACCTGGCCTTGCCACCAGCCATCCTGGAAAGAGCATGGCTGGAGGCTTTTTGGAATCAGAGCAGAATATTAAAGGGACAAGTAAGGAAAACCAGTTTCTCCTGACTTTTGATTTGCTGCCTTAGCTGGAGGACAGGAGTCATTTTGCATTGGCACACTATTTCTGGAGTCAGACTGCTTGTGATCTGAAATGTGCTGATACAAATGCCCATAACTGGCCGAAGGGAACATCTCTAAGAGAAGGTTTAAAATAGATGCAGCTGATGAGCTCCACTAGAGCTGCTGCCCCATGTGGACTATGGAGTTCTCTGACCTTCAACAGCTTGGGCGTGGAAGACTGTGTCTCCCAGGCACAAAAGCATCAGCACTTTGAGAGGCACTAAGACATGGAGAAAGTACTTCTGACCTGGAGGCACAGGTTCCTCACAGAGGCTTCTTGCCAACAATTCAGCTTTCCAGTTCTCCAAGTACTCATTGTCTCTGCTCTCAGCCCACAGCTACGTTGCCTCGACCAGAAGGCACTTCCTTCCCCAGTGGCAGAGCAGAAGGGGGCCAGGGAGTGAAAGAGAGAAAGGAAGAGAGAGGCAAAGGAGGTAGAGGCAGGTGGAGCAGGAGAGGCAGAGGGAGAGGGAGAGAGAGAGGAACAGCAGAGGACATGTGGGTTGGGTAGATACTGAAATAAAGAAATGGAGAAAGACAGTGAAACACAGAAAACACCAGAGAAAAGAGAGGAAGGGAAAAGAAGAGACTGAGAAAGATTAGAAAGAAAGAAAAATGGAGAAAAAAATACTGAGATGGGGAGCAAGAAAATTCATAAGAGGAGGGGAGAAAGAGACAGAAGCTAGAGGTGGAAGGAAGGAAGGAAGGAAGGAAGGAAGGAAGGAAGGAAGGAAGGAAGGAAGGAAGCAAGGAAGGAAGGAAGGAAGGAAGGAAGGGAGGGAGGGAGGGAGGGAGAAAGGAAGAGAGCAAACAGTTTAACATCATTTGGCTGTTGGTACCTGATCCTGGTCTTAACTCTACTGCTTTTGATCATCTTGAGAGAGTGTTTGGAAGTTACATCAGCCCTCTCCAAGCACCAAGGGCATGGTGCAAGTAGTTGCTGTTCCCAGTGGCAGAATAGCGGCTGCATTGGGCAGAGGTGTGGTAAGAACAAAAGGATGCAGGAAACTCACTTGGGAGGGACTGTGGCATCTGTACCTCCTCTCTGGAGGATAATCTCTGCTAGATAATCTCACTTAGACTCCCTTTCCCATGAAAGTCTGAGCCAGATGATCAATTGAGGTCCCTTCCAACCTGGGTTGTTCTGCAATTCTATGATTTTTTGAGATTTTTTATAAAGAAGGCTGCAGCAAAAGTGATGCAATGTCTGTCTAATTTCCCTTCATAGCCTCAAAAGATTCTGGCTTGAAAATGAAGCTGAAATACTTCCATACCAAGGTGTTTGAGTTTCTATTATATGTGAGCCATACCTCATCATCCTTACTTTTCTTCTCTCAGGACAAGCTGTTCTTTTTTTCCTTCTAATACTGAACTTTGAACACTGATTTCTGTCATTTCTACTTCACTTTCCAACAGATATTTCCAGACACTAATCTTCTTCCCATTGGCTTCTCAGTTTTTCCATCCTACTCTTCTTCTATATAACTGAAGCTCCAGAAGGTGGTGAAAAAAGTATCTTCTTTATCACTCTTATATTATTTAGATCACTGCTCAGATGTCATCCTCTCATGTTTGCTGTACTGGTAGAAGGAGAATGATTAGGAGAACTCTGATGCACTTTCAAGAACTGTTTATCCTGACATTCCAGGTCACAGTTTTTACCTTCCTCTGCTCAGTGAAATGACACCTTCCCCTTAACTGCAGATAATCTGTCACTGCAGCTTTTCAGGAAGCCACTTGGAGTCCACACTGAAAAAGGATGACATCACCTTTACAGAAACGTAACTCACAACAGTCCATATCGGGAAAAGAAACCACTTTGATTTCCATGAACTGAAGCAAGATCACAAGCATAGCAACCACTAAGAATAGTGGGACAGAACTTGAAGAGAGAAAAGCCACCAATTCATACAAATTAACAAATGAAAAAACCCAGCCTCTGCCCTGAAAAAACCCCACCCAAATAACTGCCCCCCCCCAAATCTCACCAGCAGCATTATCCTGGAGCTTATGCTCTACTTCCATGGATTTTAGCTCTCATCTCTCAGCCTGTGCAGTGAACATCCTGAACTGCTTTTCATCCCAGAGGATGCATTCAAGGCTGTCATTACTTATGAAAATTAGCAACTTTCTTCGAGGTCAGTTCATGCTTCTCACTATTTTTTTTTGTTCCCTGCACCAGCATGGATTAGGGATACCTAATAGATCTCCAAACCATGTTTCTTTGTTGGGCCATCATGTCAGCCACAGTATGGCACACAAACAGCCTACAAGAAATACACTTTACTTTAGTCTGATCTGATTCTTACTGGTTTTTATATACAAAGTATGTCCTTACCATTACAATGGTCCAGTACTCAGCTACGTCTTAGCAGAAGGGTAGGGATGAGAAGTTTTGCTCTAGCAGATCAGAGCATCAGAATTTCTTTTCAGCATGTGCTAACATTCCTGGGAGCTCTCGTTTTACACAGAGGCAGCAGAAATGCTGCTGCAGCAGACTGTGAATATTCCCTGCCAGACAGTTAATCAGGGTCCACAGGGTGCACTGATGCCTCCAGCGTGCCCTGTTCATATGACAGCATGGCTGACAACAGCACCAGCAAGCTGCAGGTCCCATGGGGAAGGTTTTTGAATAAATTATCTGGTGTATCAGGTAATTTGAGGTAGTATAAAACTGAAATGGAAGCAGTGGTAGGTTTGTCTGTGTTACCTGTGAACTTTTGGAAAGCTCAGGAAAAAAAGGAGAAACCATCTCCGCAGTGAATTCCTGGAAGAAAAGTCCACCAAGTGCTGTGAGGCTCCTGCAGCTCCTCCTCACAAAGCAGGGACTGTGGGGAAAATGGGGGGGAACTTTCTTCATCTTCCTTCGGGACACCTTCACACTAAACACTGTAATCCCTCCACCACACAAGACATCAGCCTCTAACTTATACACACATGCATGGTCCTCCCTCTGGCATGACAAAGCATCTGCTTACCATCAAAACAGAGCATTACTGTTCACTGATCCCTGACAACTTTTAAGATTAATCACATTCTACTTTGTGGAGTTTTCTTGGGACTGGGAATTATATTTAGGAAGTCAAAGGCTCAGGCACATGTAGTGAAAGCCCTCTATCAAAAATACAAGTAAACTTCCATGGTAACAAAGACAGGTCCTTTCATCTGCCTGCCTGTAGGCAAATTTCTCTGCCTGCCTGCAGTCAAAAAAGCTGAAGTTTACCTATATCCCCTGTTCTATCTGAACACTATTCTGGTTGAAATTTATAACAGACTGACTAAATGATCCAGAATGGCAAGGAATTCTCAGTGAGTCTAGAGAAGATTCCCCCCCCAGTCATGCCAGCCCTGAATGCCTCTGTGAATCCTGAGATTCTAGTGTTGCACCCACTGAAAGCTCATTGTGGAGTGCCTGCCATGCAGTGCTCATGTGGCCATTACAGAGACGAGACCAGAGTTCAACATTCGGTGGGAGCAGATGACAAGCTGGGGAGAACTTCTGTTCTACTGGGACCATACCTGCTCAGTTCCCCTTCAGGAGGGATTTCCAGACCTGCCTTCATACACCATGCACACACCATGTGTGGACTAGAGTAAGGACTGGGAATGACAAAGTCTGGGGAAGGAATGACTGTCCAGAGGGCTGTGACCTTCAGCAAGACCTGCAACAGAGTCCACACTGCAAGGAAAAGTGGATGAAAGGCAGTTTGTCAAAGGCAAGCCAAGACAGACTAACCTGTCACCTTCTTCAGATAGGACTGTCCAGGCAAAGGAGCTGTGGCATTCCTGATGTAGCTGGATCAGAACAGCCAGGATCTGGAACAAACCCAGCAGAAAAATTGCTGTTAAGGTGGAAAACAGTCAGGCACTGAGCACTGGGAGGTAGGGAAAGGAGTGCTTCCCACCAGACAGCCTGTCTGCCAGCTGATACCCTTCAGCTAGCAGGGCTGCAGGGGCCTTTGCTGCTCAAAATATTCTGGCAGTGTCTGAGACAACAAGTGATGACAAACATACTTAGCAAGTTCCGCTGGCTGACCTGGCTGGGAAGGCATCAACCTCCCTATTTCTTTTCTGTATTAGCCATATGTGTTATTTGCTCAGTGCTGACAGGGAGGAAGCTTGAAGGAAAGCAAATAGATCAAAATAAAAGGGAGAGGAGCCACCAGAATGGTGGCTTTATGATCAAAGTGTCCATCTCAGTATGACACTGGATATAACCCTATGTCTACATCTCAGTCAAATCTCTCTGTTCTTTACCATGCTGAAAGTGTAGAACTGTGCTTTTCATTTTTTCTTATTCTTTGTTTAACCAGTCACAAAACTATGGAATACATTAAGTTTTGCACCAAAGTGATGTGCATGTCCCTCTGGTGTACATCTATGTGATGCTAGGAAATGGACAAATTCATAGTATAAAAATTAGGTTTAGATGTAAAATACGAAGACATTGCCACTGACTCAGAAAATCTCTAAGCAACACATCAGAGAGGGTGTGGGAGCATTCTCAGCAAGATCACTCCATGCATTTTGTGTTTACATATTCTAACTGGGAACCCCCTCTTGGCAAGTGTCAGAGACAAGATCCTGAACTAGGAAGATCTTGAGACAGATAGTCTTATGTTCATTTATTAAAGCATTTATTAAAGAAACTCCCATGTCCAGCCATCCAGGAGCCACTCTAACAGTCACTGTCCCACCACCTGAGCTGGAACCAAGGCCCCTTCACAGCTGCACTCACACCCTCTCACAGTCACACCAGGTTTTCTCACCAGCACTACCCCAGGTTTCCCAACATTGAGTCTCAGATGTCCAGATCCTTAAAATAATGTAATCGTGGTGCAGTAACTAGCTTGAGCTAGTGCCTCTGAGGACAGACCCCAAACAAAGGAGACCTTTTATCCCCTCACAGTCTAAGGGTGGAAAAATCTGGAGTCATCACCTCCTGCCATGTCTCTGAGTGTCCCTCACCTGGCTGGGCCACAGGTGCCCCAGCCCTTGGTTGTGCAAAGGGTTTGCAGTTCACAGCCTCTTGCCTTGGGCTCGAGCTCCTGCTCCTCCAGAGCTCAACCCGCAGCTCCACTCTAGCTGCACCCCAAGAAACACACACCAAGTGTATCCCCAACACATCCCTATAAGACGGACAACCATGAGGACTCAAAAGTGCCAGGGGGAGTTTCACAAGATCAGAGACAAGCATTCTTGAGACATTTCCACAATTCAGTAGGACATCTCACTTTTCTCCAACACCTCCCTTCCAGGATTCAATAAAAATGAAGAGCAGCGGGAAGAACAGGAACAACGAGATCTCCTTTTTCCACTCAGTATACTGTCACAGTTATTTTGGCAATACCTACGTTTATCCAATGGAGAGTGTGCTGGTTTTGGTTAAGGTTGAGTTAATTTTCTTCAGAGTGGCTGGTATGGGGCTACATTTTGGGTTTGTGCTGAACTCAGGGTTGATAATACAGAGTTGCTGTGCAGGGCTTACACAGGACCAAGGCCTCTTCTGCTTTTTGTCCAAGGCTTTCCCAAAGTCAAGGTTAACAATGTCCACTCTCATCTACCAAGCCAGTCACTTCATCATGGAAGGTGATGAGGCTGATCAAGCATGACTTTCCCTTGGTGAAGCCATGATGAATACCCATGATGATTTCTTGTCCTCCAGGTGCTGGGAAATGGTTTCTAGGATCAGTTGCTCCAACACCTTCCCAACGAACCAGGTGAGGCTGACTGGTGTGTGGTTCCCTGAACCCTCTTTGTTGCTCGCCTTGAAGGCAGGAGAGTGCCATTTGCTTTCCTGCAGCCTTCAGGCACTTCTGCTAATCACCATGATAGACTAAAGATTATCAAGAGTGACCTCATAGTGACACCAGCCAATCCCCTCAGAACTTGTGAGTGTATCCCTTCAAGGCCCATGGACTTTTGTGTGTCCAGTTTGCTGAAGTACTCCTTGACCTGTTCCTCTACCATCAAGGCCTTGTTCCAGACTTTCTTCCTGCTCTCAGTGCCCTACGTTTCCTGAAGGTCTTATTACAACTATTAAGTATCTCAGACCTTTCCATGTCATGTGCCACCAGGGCTCCAACCCAATTCAGCATTGCCCCCACATTTTCCTTCTCCTTGAGCATGGAGAAAGCCTGGGGGAGACTTCATTGCAGACTTCTAGTGCTTAAAGGGAGCTTATAGAAAAGAGGGAGAGTGACTTTTTTACACAGCCAGATAATGATTGGACAAGGGAGAACAGTTTTTAACTAAAAGACAGTTTTAGATTAGATATTAGGAAGAAATTCTTTACTCAGAGTGTGGTGAGGCTCTGACACAAGTTGCCCACAGAAACTGAATGCTCCATACATGAAAGTGTTCAAGCCCAGGTTGGACAGGGCCCTGAGCAATCTCATCTAATGGGGTGGAATCCCTTCCCATGGCAGGGGGGTTGGAACAAGACGACCTTTAAGGTTCCTTCCAACCCAAACCATTCTATGACTGTAAGATTCAATCCCATTTAGGCTTTTACTTCCCTAACCTCATCCCTGGTTGCTAAGACAGTGTCTCCTAGGTTCCTCCCCAATTACTTGTCCGTGCTTCTACTCTCTGTATGCTGCCTTTTTGTGTCTTGAGTTTTGCTAGGACCTCCTTTTTCATCCCTTCAGTCCTCCTAAAATATTTACCTGAATTATTACTTCATCCTGACCATGTGCCTTAATAAAGGCAAACAGTAAAAGTACCTGCCATTTCGTATAGAGTTTCACATGTCTGAGTCTTACATGTTAGAGCTCTGTCATCTGAGGACTAAATACTTCTGGCCTTGAAAAAAGCATGTCTAGGTATCTCAAGAATGTCCTTGATGACAAAAAAATTATTCTTGGTGAGGAAAAGTAAACTGAGAATAGCTGTGAGAGAAATTTGTGATAGTTACACTGGAAAAATAATATTGATGAGTACAAAGTAATATATGAAGGAAAAGCAACCCTGCCTATCAAATACAGTGATGGGCACTGTTCTGCACTCTGTACTGCACTCTGTTGGTGCAGTATTAACACTTCATGGCATCAGATCTTGGGAGAAGGAAGATTGCACTAGAAATTATGGAGGATGATGTCAAAGCTGATTAGAACTAAATAGTGATTTCCATACATGAATTAAGATGGGTTACTGCTATCTGCCATGTTATTTGGAAATGTACTGTTATTTTTTTTCTATTTTGGGAAGAAATAAGGATTGACAAGGAACTAAATATCACCAAAGCAGAGAATTTTTCAATTAATTCATTTAAGATATAATTAT
Organism: Aphelocoma coerulescens; assembly: GCF_041296385.1. Classification (NCBI taxonomy): domain Eukaryota; kingdom Metazoa; phylum Chordata; class Aves; order Passeriformes; family Corvidae; genus Aphelocoma; species Aphelocoma coerulescens. The sequence goes on along the minus strand of NC_091031.1, from coordinate 10,389,124 downwards.
AATTGTCAGAGAAGTCTTTGGATGCCTAAAACTAAAACTGGTCTTTAATTGATTACATCAAAGAACAACAATCTAGACTCTTGAACCCACTCATGGATCCTTCTATAAATCTCTAAACTCAGGACTTCCAGAATATTGGAAGATATACAAATGTATGTTATTTTATATTTATATCCAGAGACAGAATACAACTGAAAGAGCACTTAGAAAGGTTCGAGGTGGCTGTTCTCCCTGAGATATTGTGCTATATTTTGTTACAACCATAAAAAGTGAAACAGAGTAATATATAATCATCTGAGTAAGGTAAGCAATGCAGACAACAGTGAAATCCACGTATCACATCCAAGATCTGTAAGTAGAGAGCTCTGTGAAAGGATGACTGTCATCAGATGTATGATGTCCTCAGAAAAAGTTGAACTATGCATCCAAATGTCACTGTGCTTGCCCAGTGAATGGTTGTCCCTTCCTCCCTTTAGCTCAGATTCATGGAGCATCCATGGCCTTACAGTTGTTGGTGGTTACCCTCATTCCTCTGGTCATCATTAGCTGTATTTCCCTCCTTAGGAATCTTCTCATATTATTTATAGGCGATTTATTCACATAGCTAGGAAGAGACCAAAATTTTCTAATTATATCTAGTAACATCACTTTCCAGCTTTCAGTACATTCAGTTTGCCAGACAATGCTTTGCCAAAAACAAGGTTTGCCAAAAATGCTTTGCCCAAAGACAGAGGAGGCATCTGCAGCATGCACTGACCAGACCCTATAAAAGAGACCTTGAATCTGGGCTGTTCTGTCTGCAGAGGAAACTTCATGGTAAGTGCATGTCTGTGTTTGGCAGAAAGGGACAGTGTCCCTGCAGTCCCACTTCAGCCCTGCTGTCCTGATGTACGTACATGTACCTGCAAGGATTTGAAATCTGTACGATAAAGCATGATGGTATTTTCACTTTGCAACCTGCCTGTGGAATTCTGTGCAGCAATAACAAGAGATCTGCCGTTTCTGCTTTACAGCACCAATCACCTTCCAGCCTGCAAGGCATCTTCTCATAGCATAAGAGGTAAGAGCCTCGTTTACTCGCATTTAAGGGACAGAAAAAGGTGGGAGATTTCTGTAGAACAGATTTCTTCATGGTGACAAATTACTGTAAAATTCTGTAGGCAATTGCTGTATGCCCATATGTTCCTGGCTGCTGCTCTGCTATGACAAATAAAGCATGCTGATGGTTGGGCAGGCTGCTCACAGCTAACTAGATCTCCTACGTGGCTGTGCTTGAAGACACTAGCCACTATGTAATGCCAGGAAATGTTTCTTGGGGATTCCTTATGTTTAATTATGGAACAGTGAGGTAAATGATCTGTTCTGGCACAAAGTCCAGACAGACAGAGCTAGCCAACAGAACACACTGTTGCAAAATCTTACAGACTTGTAATAAATTATAAGTATTGTTGCATATGAAACTGGCCAATAAATGTATATGAAAATACTTTCCAAACGGTACCCCAAGGTTATAATTTGCACGTAGGCCTCCTACTAGTAAACTCAGTAAAAATGCAAAAATAGCAATCCAACTAACCAAACAACAAAAAGGGGGAGGTACTGCTTCTATTCCTATGAAAGAGAACTGAGTAAAATGGAGGATCTGCACGCTACTAGGAGTAGCCACAAATGTTTGTTAACATTTTTGTTATTTAGCTAACTAAAAGTTATGACATGGCATCTTATCAAGCTGCCTGTTGGTCAGACTTCCTAGGAATTCAGATACTTTCTATTATGTGGTATTTCTTTGGAAATCCAGTACTGCATTTAGATCTCTGGCTTTGATTTATAAATTCTTGAACTAAGGTTTCTAGCTTTGCCTATAGTTATTTCCACAAACAATTAACATAAGAAGAAATAGCTGGTTGTGCAGTATTTTAACCTGATGAATTATGTGTCCTTCATGCCAGTTGCTTACATACTACTTAAATCATTTGGGATGAGAAGCAAACAACTCTAGTGAATGATTCAGAGCATCAGCAAAAGATATCATGCTCTAGATAGGCTTCAGAACACCTTCTGGACCATTAGCAACCCAAATGATGCATGGAATGCATCCTCAGGAGCTGTAGATGACAATAAACAGACTTACAATTATGCTACAGAGCAAAGTTACCCTGGAGAAGATCCTCAAAAGCCTTCATCCTGAAACTGACAAGAAACTCTTAAATTTTAGTAAAGGCAATTTAAAATCCTGCATGTAAGAAAGAACAGCCCCATGCAACAGGATATGTTGTATTTCATTTTGTCTGGAAACAACTTTTCAGAAAAGGGTCCTGCATTCATGTGCAAGTGTCACAGTGTGCCTTTGGGAGAAGAAAGGTCAACAGCACGTTGTCAGAAACTCGTAACAGCATAGCCAGCAGGTAAAGACAAGTGATTCTTTCCCTGCAGTCAGCTGCCATATCTGGAGCACTATGTTCAGTTTGGTGCTTTCTGGTGACAAGACAGTGGCATTTGGGAATGAATCTAGTGGAGATCTTTCAAGATAAGTAGGAGAAAATTATGTATGAGAAGAGGCTGCAATGGTGAGGTTTATCTGCACTGGGGATGAAATTAAAAAGTGGTTATCTTATTGTTATCTTCAACAAAAAGGAGGTGAGTATATCATAGAAAGAGTCAAACTCTTCTCAGATGGGCAGAGTGAAAGGCTGAGGGATAAAAACCACAGGTTTCAGCCACAGGAATTTTGGTTAGGTAATAAACAGGGGAAAAACACCATCAGGGTCCTCAGACATTAAACTGGGATGCAAAGGGACTGAGAAACATCCATTCTTTAACATAATAAAAACTTCCCTGGAAGAAGCCGTGGGAACCTGCATCCAACATTTGCCCTGGTTGCACAGGAAGGTGAAGCAAAGAACTACTCAAGATTCTTCCCAGATCACGCATTCTATTACACGGTTAAGGTCTATCAATAAACTGTGTGACAACAGAAAATATTGACTCATTTGGGTAACATATCTGCTCTTCAACAGTGCTCTCTGCTCTGGCAAGCATCACCATAGAGCGTAGCCATGTCGTCAGATGCCGAGATGGCCGTCTTTGGGGAGGCGGCTCCTTACCTCCGAAAGTCAGAGAAGGAGAGAATTGAAGCCCAGAACAAACCTTTTGATGCCAAGTCATCTGTCTTTGTGGTACATGCAAAGGAATCCTTTGTGAAAGGGACAGTCACAAGCAGAGAATCGGGCAAAGTCACTGTCAAGACTGAAGGGGGAGAGGTGAGTCAAAAACAAGGCTGAAGGACAACATTTGATCTCCACTCTGAGTTTTTCACTAACATATGTGGATCTTTTGTTTTCTTGGCAGACTCTGACCGTGAAGGAAGATCAAATCTTCTCCATGAACCCTCCCAAGTACGATAAAATCGAGGACATGGCCATGATGACCCACCTCCACGAACCCGCTGTGCTGTACAACCTCAAAGAGCGTTACGCAGCCTGGATGATCTACGTAAGTGGCAGCAGCAGCTTCCTTTGGGCAGCGGCAGGAAGTGCTGGGCCAGGCTCAGGGGAAGCCAACGTGCTGTGTCCCTTCCTTGCAGACCTACTCGGGTCTCTTCTGCGTCACCGTCAACCCCTACAAGTGGCTGCCGGTGTACAACCCGGAGGTGGTGTTGGCCTACCGAGGCAAGAAGCGCCAGGAGGCCCCTCCACACATCTTCTCCATCTCTGACAACGCCTATCAGTTCATGCTGACTGGTGAGTGGCTCAGTCTGTCTCAGAGGCATTGGACCATTGCATTCTCTGAAGGGATGCTCTGTCTCAGCAATGTGATGAGACTTTTTCAAAGCTTTCTCGGTTCTGACACACACATCTATTGTGGTTTTGCTATCTTCATAGCATTGTTTCTACTGTTTTAAATTAAAGACTCCTCTGCACTCAGTGATGTATTTTGACATTTTGTTTGTTTCTTTCTTTTAAATGCATGCTACTTAAGTGAGTGTTGTCAGGGTGATCCCTTCAGAAAGACATTTTAAAAGTGTTCACAGAGTTATCCTGATAAATACGGTGATATTTTCTTAGCACATCATTAGGGTTTTATTTCAGCCATAGCATTAATTACTGCTAACTTAAACAGGATTTTTTCACGTTAATAGTTCTAAAAGGGAAGTATAGTTACCACAGAGAGTTAGTGTGTCAGGAAGAGTGATAAGCCAAATGGACTGGCTGTAACAAGGTATATAATTATATCTGTAATGTTATAACCTACATTCACTGAATTTATTTTCAGTCTTCTTGCATTTTTATTTACAATGTCTGTTTGTTTCTGCCTCGTTCACAGATCGGGAGAACCAGTCCATCCTGATCACGTACGTACAGCCCCTGCGCGGGTCCCTGCGGGGCTGCCCGGTGCCAGGGGACCTCCTGCCTGACCACGCACCCTCTGCTTCTCTCTTGGCTCTGACAGCGGAGAATCCGGTGCCGGGAAGACTGTGAACACAAAGCGTGTCATCCAGTACTTTGCAACAATTGCAGCCAGTGGGGACAAGAAGAAGGAAGAGAAGTCATCAGGCAAAATGCAGGTGAGTTGGGAAGAACAGACTGAACTCGTGGCCTGTCATTGCCCTGTCAACTAAACACAGTCACTGAATAATTCTCTCCCTGCAGGGAACGCTTGAGGATCAAATCATCAGCGCCAACCCACTGCTGGAGGCCTTTGGAAACGCCAAGACTGTGAGGAACGACAACTCCTCACGCTTTGTAAGTTTTTGATTAGAGAAGTTGTCATTTATATGGGAACAAGGATGTCAGAACATGCTGTCACTTCTGAAGTGTCAAAGTCAGATGACTGTATTCATTAAACTAATATTTTCCCCATATTTTTGCCAATTAAAATTTAACTAGACTATCTAATTAAAAGTACATCTTTAGAAGTACAATACAGCATACAAAGGGGGATAATTTAAATATGTTTTAATATCTATATAATTACATATCTATAAGTATATATACACATATTCTTAGTGTCTGTCATACAGACTGAAGACACAATTTTGTAGAAATTGATGTGATATAGAAGAAAGGAAAGATGGGGCATAGAGGATAGAAATTGCGGGATGGAAATTTGGCTGGCATTCATCAGACCAGCAAAAATATGGATCTCTGGGTTCTAGACACAAAACTGTGCAGGTCTATTAATCTGACTGTTCAGACATTGATACAAGCTGTTTAGAAAGGGGTAGGGACATGGGTGCCTTCAATACATCCTACCAGAAAACAAACTACTCTATGGCATGTTCTTTTGATCATTTTAATGCAAAAAGCCATTCATAAGATCTGTTAGATTAACTGTGCCTGGCTTTGAAAAATCACAATACCAATCCACAGTCTCAGCCTAAAGCTCCTTGTTTTGGGTGCGTTGCCTCTATCTCTACAACTCAGACAGTAACAGCTGACTTCTATTTAACGCAAGACCAAAAATCCTCATTTCACTTTTACACCACCAAAATCTGCCTTCACAGCATGCTTTCTGATTAGAAAACGGCTTTCACTATATCCATGTGTTTGAATTGCAACATAAGTGACCCAATAAAGTGCTTTATTAGTGGTCTTCTCATTCATGTGCATTCATGGTTATCCATTAAATAGTAGTGGATAATACAGCTCAGATTTATCCACTATTATTGGCAGTATAGAGAACTTCCAGAATTTGTTTTTTGACCTTTTGTGCTTTGTTAAAGAAAAAATAAAAGTGAAACAACTTCTAAGTTTGAAGCCTATCCTCTGTGGAGCATGTAAGGTCACATGCTTACAGTCATGGTGAAATTTCAAAATGCCTTTTTTTCTTTCCTCTCTAAAAGGGCAAATTCATCAGAATCCACTTTGGGGCCACAGGCAAACTGGCTTCTGCTGACATTGAAACATGTAAGAGACCACCTGACCTGATCCCATTCCTTCCTCCCTTTCCACCTCAGTGTTCTTTCTTAGGCTTGACTCTGTCCTACCATCCTTGCCAGATCTGCTGGAGAAGTCCAGAGTCACTTTCCAGCTCAAGGCGGAAAGAAGCTACCACATCTTTTATCAGATCACGTCCAACAAGAAGCCAGAGCTAATTGGTAGGAAGTATTATGAATTGTTTGATAAAATCTGAAAGTATTTAACATTTATCTTCATTCTCACACCCAGATACGTCCTATTCCTCTTTACAGACATGCTTCTCATCACCACCAACCCATATGACTACCAATTCGTGAGCCAAGGCGAGATCACTGTTCCCAGCATTAACGACCAGGAGGAGCTGTTGGCTACAGATGTAAGTGTGACAGAGCATATTGGTGTGGTGAAACTTCCTGGTAATGGTCCAGAGGTTTATTTGGCTGATTCTGTTGCCAGAGTGCCATTGACATCCTGGGCTTCACTCCAGATGAGAAAACAGCCATCTACAAGCTGACAGGGGCTGTCATGCACTATGGGAACCTGAAGTTCAAGCAGAAGCAGCGTGAGGAGCAGGCAGAGCCTGATGGCACAGAAGGTATTAAACTGTATAGAACACCCAATAACAGAAACAGGTATATAGCTGGCAGTTGGCAATCATGTATTTTGCTTCCATTTACTTTCACAAAAACATAAATCTCAGCTTCCAGACCGTTCATGCTTCTGAATTTCCCTTCAAGATGTCAAAAAATGTCAGTGCTGAGACCAACAGCCACATTTTAGAGGATATCCACTTTCAATTATCACTTCTCCTCTGTCACTTTCTCCCCCTCTCTTTGTGTTCAGTTGCTGACAAGGCTGCCTACCTGATGGGTCTGAACTCAGCAGACCTGCTCAAGGCCCTCTGCTACCCCCGAGTCAAGGTGGGGAATGAATATGTGACCAAGGGCCAGACTGTGCAGCAGGTAACAACAACCAGCTGGTGACTGGGAGCCTCTGACTTGAATAACTTCCTGTTTGCTCTGGATATTGTATTTCTTCTGCTCCACTCTTCTTTGCTTTAGGTATACAATGCAGTGGGTGCCCTGGCAAAGGCTGTCTATGAGAAGATGTTCCTGTGGATGGTTGTTCGTATCAATGAACAGCTGGATACGAAGCAGCCCAGGCAGTACTTCATTGGTGTCCTGGACATTGCTGGCTTTGAGATCTTTGATGTAAGGAGCACAGAAATCATAGTCAAATCTTGTCAAGGCAATGAGGTGTCAAGAGAAAATGGAGATTTATGGTGGTTTGTTTTTTTTTTTTAACATGACACGTGCTTGTAATTTCAAATTAGTAATGTATTTTTTGAAAAATATTTATTTGTTATTTTCTGGAAATATTTTCCTTCCTTGTATATGTCAGGGCTTTTTCCTCAGGCCAATCCATGAGCTTCAATGGATCTTTATATAATATCTTTATATGATACACAAGGAAGAAGCATCTGCCTTTTACATAATTAGAACAAATGTTTTTTCAATAATTTGAACTTTATATTTAAAAAAATCCACAGACAAATAGCACATAAATACCCAAGGTACAATATTACACAGTGTAGGAAGAGAAAGGTAGACTTAAGTCTACACAAAAGTTAACCAAGGCTTTGGAAAATGAGACCTATATATATATATATATATACTTTTCTTCTTAAGAGCCAAAGGGTGATTCCAACAGGAAGAGTACATTGGCTGATCTAATTAAGACTGGGAAGTTCTATAGATATTTAAAGAGGGTATCTGTGTCCAATCCAGGGCTGGCAAACACTGAGAATGTTTAATGTTTTTATAAGAGCAATAGAAAAATTTACATAAATTAAGAGAAAGGAGTGATCTAATGAACCTTGATAAGACTAACAAAGAAATAGGAAATTTGACTTAAAAATAAATCACATATTTAAACATCATTAAAGTAGCAAAGGGTAAAAAAAAGCCAAAAAAAATCCCCCATAATCAAATAAAAAACCTCTAAAAACAGTTAATTGAATGTTTTAACATTAAAAACATATTTGTCCTAATTGGGCATCCCTGCGTAGGATTCTGAGATGGGATTCTGAGTGTGAAGGAGAAAGCTATACAGGCAGTTCTTCATCGTGAAAATGAGTAAATCTTGTCTTTGCACTGAGCAGTTCAACAGCCTGGAGCAGCTGTGCATCAACTTCACCAATGAGAAACTGCAACAGTTCTTCAACCACCACATGTTCGTGCTGGAGCAGGAGGAGTACAAGAAGGAGGGAATTGAATGGACATTCATTGACTTTGGGATGGACCTGGCTGCCTGCATTGAGCTCATTGAGAAGGTATGTTGATTACATTTAGGATTTTGTTATCAGTTTCATGACAGAATTTCAGAATTTTTCTTTAGGCTTACTTTTTCTTGCACTAATGTTTCACAAACCTACCTGTTATTATCTGTTTATGTTCCTGGCTATTCAAAAATTACCATCTCAGTATTGTATGTATTATGAAAGAAAGTTCTGAGAACCTTTGTGATTAGGCTACAAATGAAGTGCTTTAGGTTATCCATTAACTACACTGGTATGCATTTTTTAAAAATAAACTGCAATTTTTCTTTTGGCAATAAAAGCACTGATGTAATCACACATAATTACATGAAAAGGATTCTCTGGAGGTGAGTTTTTTAGTCCACCAAGATGAAAAATATCTTTTCAGAAATCCAGACACAATTTCAGTATTAGCATTTCAATTTTAACGCTGGGATTTCTGAAATATAATTTCTAATAAAATAATAGGTGCATAAAGAAAAAAAGTACTGGGTGAACTGCAATCAACAAGAACACTATGGGAAGACATTGTTTTGTGTGACCTCCTCTTGTATAGGAATGGAAAGACAGAGATATATCTTCAAAAAATAAGATTTCAGGAAGTAGCTGAAAGACCTGTTGATCAGTTGCACTAAGGTCAATTTTAGTAAGACATCTTCAACTGTACAAATTACTTCGTATAATGAAAAAAACAGATCACCTTTCAACTCCTCAGTTTCAAAATTATTTAGATAATTTTGTGTGATTAATGTGACAGTATCAGTCATTAAACACATTAGTGTCAGAGACAAATTTGTATTTTGTCTAGAAGGGGAAATGCAAAAGTTAACAGTGATTTAATCCATTTTTGATCCAAAAATTCAACCAATTTTTCAGTTTCCTGTACCTTACTGCAGTCCCCTTCTGGCAGCAGATCTGTATTTTATTAGTGCTATTTTTTGCTGCTTCTCCCAGCCCATGGGCATCTTCTCCATCCTGGAAGAGGAGTGCATGTTCCCCAAGGCAACTGACACCTCTTTCAAGAACAAGCTCTATGACCAGCACCTGGGCAAGTCCAACAACTTCCAGAAGCCCAAGCCTGGCAAAGGCAAGACTGAGGCCCACTTCTCCCTGGTGCACTATGCTGGCACAGTGGACTACAACATCTCTGGCTGGCTGGAGAAGAACAAGGACCCTCTGAATGAAACTGTCATTGGGCTGTACCAGAAATCATCTGTGAAGACCCTGGCTTTACTCTTTGCCTCTGCTGGAGGAGAGGCAGGTCGGTTGTCTGAAATGTCATCACTTTGATGCACAGTGATTGGTCCCCAAAGCAACAGATGTTTCATTATCTTTATTTTATCAGAGGCTAGTGGTGGTGGTGGTGGCGGCAAGAAGGGAGGCAAGAAGAAGGGTTCTTCTTTCCAGACTGTCTCAGCTCTTTTCCGGGTATGTAAACGCCTAATCTTTTCATATATGCAGAGAATTATTCTGCATTTTTAGCTGGCTCAGACACAGAAAAAAAGCAAAAAACCCCAACCAACCAACCAATCAAAAAAATATTGTAAATACAAATAACTTCTACTTAGACCACCATTGAAAACAAAAATCTTATGGAATGAAAAATAGCACTGCAAGAACCTAAACTTACAATTAATATGAACATAACTTTTCTCATTAAAAGTGCCCACTTTCTATCCTTCATTGGGTTGATGGTAAGTTTTTTCTTATCCTACAAGGTGATGTTTAATGTTTAGAATCCTAGGGGATTGAGCAATTGATAGAGGTATTCTCAGATGACAATTTTCAGCTCAGTGCATCTCCATTGATGGGTCTTTCATGTTAAATTGAAAGAATGCAAAGGGTTATTTTTTCCAAGATTCTTATAAACATGCACTATGTCACGATCCCACAGGAGAATCTCAATAAGCTGATGACCAATCTGCGGAGCACTCACCCCCATTTTGTGCGCTGTATCATCCCCAATGAGACTAAAACACCTGGTAAGATGCTCCAGCAGAAAGAGCCTTGCTCTGATGCATCCATTCCCCTCTGCACTGCAACCTGTGCCATTCATTTGTGCTCTGCACTGCCAGGTGCCATGGAGCACGAGCTGGTGCTTCACCAGCTGCGCTGTAACGGCGTGCTGGAAGGGATCAGGATTTGCAGGAAAGGGTTCCCCAGCAGAGTCCTCTACGCTGACTTCAAACAGAGGTGAGAGCTGGGAAATGAAGAGGTAAGTCAGGTGTCCTTACCAACTGCTGTCCATCACACAACTGAGCTTTACCAGGGTCTCTGAGTACAGAGGAATGAAATTCCAACTTCCTCTGCCTAATTCTGCTGCAAATGCTGCTCTTGGTTTCAGTAAACAGAATAATCTCATGACTTGACATTGTCTTCATTCCTATTTCCTCTAATTCCACAGGTACAAGGTGCTTAATGCCAGTGCCATCCCCGAGGGACAGTTCATCGATAGCAAGAAGGCTTCTGAGAAGCTCCTTGGGTCAATCGATGTGGACCACACCCAGTACAAATTTGGACACACCAAGGTACACACTTCTCCATTCACTGAGTCCCTGGGCTTTGCTCTACCTGACAGTGATGTGCTGCAACATTCCCTCTCTCAAGGTGTTCTTCAAAGCTGGGCTAATAGGGCTCCTGGAGGAGATGAGGGATGAGAAGCTGGCACAGCTCATCACCCGCACCCAGGCCATGTGCAGGGGCTTCCTGATGAGGGTGGAGTACCGGAGAATGGTGGAGAGGAGGTACAAATTCCTCTTCTTCAGTTAAAGTCACTCTGCTCATGGGAAAGTGCTGACAACTTGTCAGATTGTGAATATTCATTGTATGTTTTAATTATGCCTCAGGGAATCCATCTTCTGCATCCAGTACAACATCCGTGCATTCATGAATGTCAAACACTGGCCATGGATGAAGCTGTTCTTCAAGATCAAGCCCTTGCTGAAGAGTGCAGAGTCTGAGAAGGAGATGGCCAACATGAAGGAGGAGTTTGAGAAAACCAAGGAAGAGCTTGCAAAGTCTGAGGCAAAGCGGAAGGAGCTGGAGGAGAAAATGGCATCTCTAATGAAGGAGAAAAATGACCTGCAGCTCCAAGTGCAGGCTGTAAGTATCACCGTTTATTTCCCACTCAGAAAAAGCACATATACATACAGGCAGAAGGTCAGACAGACCTTCTGTGAACAGATGTCCATTATATTGGACATGAGCCTGAGAAAGTAGTGTCCTACAGTAGCATGACGAGCTCTCTGACAGCTAATACAAGAAGCAAGGAACTTCAAGTGGGTGTCAGGGCTCCTGCGTTCTAAGACAGCATCTACAGATAGCCAGGACAGGATTGTACCTGAGCAGCCTACTTCATTTAATATTCTCACAACTACAAATTCTGACAGATATTTTTGAAAGAGTAAAAAACAAAAGAAAACAAACAAAAAATTTGAGACCTATTCAAAACTGAGAACTTGCAGATTTATTTCCCAGGCAGAAAACCTGACAGCATTGTAAAGTTATTTGAATGGATAGACCAATAGATAAAGAAGACAAACTTTCAAACAGTATTAAGAAACAGAATCTTTGTCTCCCCACCAGGAAGCAGATGCCTTGGCTGATGCTGAGGAAAGGTGTGACCAGCTCATCAAAACCAAAATTCAGCTGGAAGCCAAAATTAAGGAGGTGACTGAAAGGGCTGAGGATGAAGAGGAAATTAATGCTGAGCTGACAGCCAAGAAGAGGAAACTGGAAGATGAATGTTCAGAGCTGAAGAAAGATATTGATGACCTTGAGCTAACACTGGCCAAGGTGGAGAAGGAAAAACACGCCACCGAAAACAAGGTATGAGGTAGAACCTGTCACTCGCACTCCAGAAAAGAGCCCTGTGCTATTACAGGACTCCTATATCTACTTCCTTTATTTACACTTCCTCCCTTCTTCTCAAAGGTGAAAAACCTGACTGAGGAGATGGCAGCCCTGGACGAGACCATCGCCAAGCTGACAAAAGAGAAGAAAGCCCTCCAAGAGGCCCATCAGCAAACCCTGGATGACCTGCAGGCAGAAGAAGACAAAGTCAATACACTGACCAAAGCCAAGATCAAGCTGGAGCAGCAAGTGGACGATGTAAGCACACAGACATAGAGCAGGAACAGCACAGGTATGGAGTCCGACCTGGCTGGGAGAGCACTGATGGTCTTGTTGTGTTTAGCTGGAAGGGTCCCTGGAGCAAGAGAAGAAGCTGCGCATGGACCTGGAGAGAGCTAAGAGGAAACTGGAAGGAGACCTGAAGCTGGCCCAGGACAGCATCATGGATTTGGAGAATGATAAGCAGCAGCTGGAGGAGAAACTGAAGAAGTAAGTGTGGCTGTGGGACACCTGAGTGCTGGGCTGGAGCACTTGTGTTTTTTCTTTGAGCTCTAACACGGTTCACTTTGCCCAAAGGAAAGACTTTGAAATCAGCCAGATCCAGAGCAAAACTGAGGATGAACAAGCCCTGGGCATGCAACTTCAGAAGAAGATCAAGGAGCTGCAGGCAAGTCTCTGTTCCTTCCCCTCCCTTGCTCAGGCTCCGCTCAGGCAGGAGGAGGGCACGGGTGTGAAGGGTCCCTGCTGTTCTCCAGGCCCGTATTGAGGAGCTGGAGGAGGAGATTGAGGCAGAGCGAACCTCTCGCGCTAAAGCAGAGAAGCATCGGGCTGACCTGTCGAGGGAGCTGGAGGAGATCAGCGAGCGCCTGGAAGAAGCAGGAGGGGCGACAGCAGCTCAGATCGATATGAACAAGAAGCGTGAGGCAGAATTCCAGAAGATGCGCCGTGACCTGGAAGAGGCCACGCTGCAGCACGAAGCCACGGCTGCCGCCCTGCGCAAGAAGCACGCGGACAGCACCGCGGAGCTGGGGGAGCAGATCGACAACCTGCAACGTGTGAAGCAGAAGCTGGAGAAGGAGAAGAGTGAGCTGAAGATGGAGATTGATGACTTGGCCAGCAACATGGAGTCTGTCTCCAAATCTAAGGTACACAAAATTTTTATAGGCTCGTTGACCCAGAGGAATACAACACAACTTCTTGCATCTGGCCTTCTCTAGAGAGTGAACGGTTCATTCATCACTTTCCATATGCTGAAACACAGGCAAATCTGGAGAAGATGTGCCGCACACTGGAAGATCAGCTGAGTGAGATTAAGACCAAGGAAGAAGAGCATCAGCGCATGATCAACGACCTCAATGCTCAAAGAGCTCGCCTGCAGACAGAGTCAGGTGAGACACACACATCTACATGTGCAGATCAAAAATGTCTCAGAGTTAATGCAAAAATCATTCTTCTGGGTACATGGTCTGTCCAACACACTTTGTGTCACATCTACTGTCAAGTCCTTGAAATGGGTTCATAAATTTCAGCATGGACTGTGAACTATCTGGTTTTACATCTCCAAATGTTTGCAGTATCACCATCAATGGCATTAAAACTGTTGTGTATCTGCAAATTTTCTCAGGTGAATATTCACGCCAGGTGGAGGAGAAGGATGCTTTGATTTCTCAGCTGTCAAGGGGCAAACAGGCTTTCACCCAACAGATTGAGGAACTCAAGAGGCATTTAGAGGAAGAGATAAAGGTGATTCCTCCTATCAGAGGTGCTTCAGACACTTATGTGACTACTGAACCACCATGATGAGACAGGGAAAAAAAATCACTCATGAAATTTGGTGCAAGTCTTATCATGCTAACTTTGTTTATCCACTATTCCTTTTGTCAGTCCCAGCTTCTTTCCTCATTGAATGTATGGTTGTCTATTTGCATAGAAGCATAATCCAGTGTCCAATTAATATTCAGTCAGATTTCCTGCAATATTTCTTTTCCATGACCCAATACTCTTGATGCTGCAGGCCAAGAACGCCCTGGCCCACGCCCTGCAGTCCGCTCGCCACGACTGTGACTTGCTCCGGGAACAATATGAGGAGGAGCAGGAGGCCAAGGGGGAGCTGCAGCGCGCCCTGTCCAAGGCCAACAGCGAAGTGGCCCAGTGGAGAACCAAATACGAGACGGACGCGATTCAGCGCACGGAGGAGCTCGAGGAGGCCAAGTACGTGGGGGAAGTGGAGAAGGCTAGCAGACATTATGACCAGAAATTCTTGGAGACCACTGTAACATTGTCAGGAGGAAGTCAGTGTTCTGGTTGGGGGTGGGGTGAAATGAGAATAGCAAATAAATTCTGTAATGCATGTGCCGTGGGAAAAAAATCACAGGCAAGCATGTAGAAGACAGGGAATGGCAGAGAGAAAAAATATAGTATGTAGAAAAATGGAAGAGGAATGGAAGAGGATCACAGACTGTGAAATGGCTTGCCATGCTCTTGAGAAAAACATCACAGAATTGCATTGCTTGCTGACTGTGAGCTGCACTTACAACTGAACTTGTAAAAAATCCTGTTGTGAAAAGCCCATCAACCACCTGCCAAAACTTCCCCTTTTCTTTTAAACCATGAGAGATGTTTAACACAGGAAGAAGCTGGCACAGCGCCTGCAAGATGCAGAGGAACATGTTGAGGCTGTCAATGCCAAATGTGCCTCCCTGGAAAAGACAAAGCAGAGGCTGCAGAATGAAGTGGAGGACCTGATGATTGACGTGGAGAGATCCAATGCTGCCTGCGCTGCTCTGGATAAGAAGCAGAGGAACTTTGACAAGGTCTTTTGGCCTCCAGCACCAGGACTCCTGGCCAGAGCATTCCCCCATCACTGCCACATCCCTACTCACACTTGGTTTCTCTTCAGATCCTGGCAGAATGGAAGCAGAAGTATGAGGAAACGCAGGCTGAGCTGGAGGCCTCGCAGAAGGAGTCGCGCTCTCTCAGCACGGAGCTGTTCAAGATGAAGAATGCCTATGAGGAGTCCTTGGACCACCTGGAAACAATGAAGCGGGAGAACAAGAACCTGCAGCGTAAGTCCCTGGCCCTCTGCTCCTCACTGGGCTTTCTCACTAGCTTGTCTATCTGCCACATTTAACAGGTTTGGGCCTGCAGGGATAAGAACGTGCCTGGCACCTTCATGCGCCAGAGCCTTTCGCCATTCAGCTCTGTGTCTGACCATGCCGCTTTTCACCCTTCCTTGCAGAGGAGATTTCCGACCTCACGGAGCAGATTGCTGAGGGAGGAAAGGCAATTCATGAGCTGGAGAAAGTCAAGAAGCAGATTGAGCAGGAGAAATCTGAAATCCAGGCTGCTCTGGAAGAGGCTGAGGTATGTGACCATAATCAGTGGTGTCTGCAGTAAATAAATGAGGAAATAGGGCTCAAAAGGCCTGGGTTCCCCTGTGTTCCTGCTGGGGAGTGCAGAGAGCTGAGATCTCTGGAAATATTCTGTCATTCTCTAGAATGCAAGGAGAGGGTTTATCAATGTTATCAATGTTTGTGTCCACTTGGCCAGGCCTCCCTGGAACATGAGGAGGGGAAGATCCTGCGCCTGCAGCTTGAGCTCAACCAAGTGAAGTCTGAGATCGACAGGAAGATAGCAGAGAAAGATGAGGAGATTGACCAGATGAAGAGAAACCACCTCAGAATTGTGGAGTCCATGCAGAGCACGCTGGATGCTGAGATCAGGAGCAGGAATGAAGCCCTGAGGCTGAAGAAGAAGATGGAGGGAGACCTGAATGAAATGGAGATCCAGCTGAGCCATGCCAACCGCATGGCTGCAGAGGCACAGAAGAACCTGAGAAACACCCAGGCAGTGCTCAAGGTATGGCATTACATACCAGGTGTTCACTGGTTTCTGACACAGCTACAAATATTCCTCTTCGACAGTTCTATCTTTTCTATATTAATATGAAAAATGGAAAATAAGAAAATAGGAAAAATATGCCTCCCAATCTGTCTTGTCTCTCCTTCCAGGACACTCAGATCCATCTGGATGATGCTCTCAGGACTCAGGATGACCTGAAGGAGCAGGTGGCCATGGTGGAGCGCAGGGCAAACCTGCTGCAGGCTGAAGTTGAGGAGCTGCGGGCAGCCCTGGAGCAGACGGAGCGGTCGAGGAAATTGGCTGAGCAGGAGCTTCTGGATGCCACTGAACGTGTGCAGCTCCTCCACACTCAGGTAGGTTCTAGAACTGAAGACATATAACACCTACAGTATTTAGAGAATTGAAATTACCAGTAGGTCTCTTTTCCTTTTTTAATTGTAGCATAACAATTAGTCTTCAGCAGTCTACCATTGCCATTTATCAGTTATTTGTATTCTTCATATAAAACTGTAACAAAACCATAAATAAAAATAGGTAATTTGATTTTTCTAAATATGATATGAAGCAACTGGAGAAAAAAATACACTTTTTTCCTTCAACAGAACACCAGCTTGATCAACACCAAGAAGAAGCTGGAAACAGACATTGCCCAAATCCAGGGTGAAATGGAGGATACCATCCAGGAAGCCCGCAATGCTGAGGAGAAGGCCAAGAAGGCCATCACAGATGTGAGTTGGGCATTCCTGGCATTGCTGATGGTGAATGTCCTGTCCCCCAAATATCTGCAGCCCCAAAATGGCTTTGCCGCTTTGCTCTGATCAGGCGGCCATGATGGCAGAAGAGCTGAAGAAGGAGCAGGACACCAGTGCCCACCTGGAGAGGATGAAGAAGAACCTGGACCAGACGGTGAAGGACCTGCAGCACCGTCTGGAAGAGGCCGAGCAGCTGGCACTGAAGGGAGGGAAGAAGCAGATCCAGAAGCTGGAGGCCAGGGTGTGTAGGGCTGGGGCTGGGGGTGAGTGAGGCTGTCCTTGGAGAGACATTGCCAGGGAAGCTGCAGGGATGGGCTTGTCCTTGCAGGTGCGGGAGCTGGAAGGGGAGGTTGATGCTGAGCAGAAGCGCAGCGCTGAAGCCGTGAAGGGCGTGCGCAAGTACGAGCGGAGGGTGAAGGAACTGACCTACCAGGTAAGGCAGGAGCTCTCCTGCTCTGGCAGGGTTTGCTCACAGCAAGCCACATTTTGCACACACCATCCCCAAGGGCAGTTGTTAATCCTGTGTGATGTAGGACCAAGAATTGACTCTCTTTCCCCTTTGCCAACCACTTTAGTCTGAGGAAGACAGGAAGAATGTCCTCAGGCTCCAGGATCTGGTGGACAAGCTGCAAATGAAAGTGAAATCCTACAAAAGACAAGCTGAGGAGGCTGTAAGTATTGCTCTGGGAAATAAAAACATCTCTTTCTGTGGGTGTCACACAGGTGTCCAGGAGAGGAGTATCAGAAATTTGGAAAATTTCAAAAATCACCAGTTGAGGAGGGGGACTTTGTTATCCAGATATACTCCCTCGGTACTTGAGCAGCTAACAAGTGGGAGAATAAGTACAGAAATGACAAATCCAAGGGGTGAGAAATTTCTCCTCATGTGTGACACAGTCCTGGTGAAGCTTGTCCCAGTAGGGTCCTGAAAAGGGAGGATGAGGAGCTCTGTGTGAGGCTGATGTGTGAGCAGTGGTGGGAGGGGGATGGAGATTTGCAGCCCCATAAGGCTGAGGTGCAGCAGGAACAAAACCCCTGCCCTGGGCTCCTGGCCCCTGACTCCCTCTCCCCACACAGGAGGAGCTGTCCAATGTCAACCTGTCCAAGTTCCGCAAGATCCAGCACGAGCTGGAGGAAGCCGAGGAGCGGGCTGACATTGCAGAGTCCCAGGTCAACAAGCTCCGAGTGAAGAGCCGGGAGTTTCACAGCAAGAAGATAGGAGAGGAAGAGTGAGGATGTCATTAGGCAGCAAAGTGGCCTGAGGGCAGCACAAAATGTGAACCCTCTGTCACTTCCTTCTGCAATGAGTCTTTATAAATTTGTCAATGTCTAAACACTAAAGACCGTAGATGCCTTTGTATACAAAGCAGTAGTCACATTTTAGTTCTGCAGTTATTGAAGTGTTGATTGTGTTCAAACAATTAATATTCAGGAGTAAACTTCTGAATTTTCTGGAGTAAGATTCAGAAACTCCAGTACTCCAACTACAGTAATAGGCATGAGGGCAAACAATATTTTTTACGCTGCATTACAGTGTTTCCCAGCAATGGAGTTGTGTTTTAAAGTTAGAATAAATAAATATTAAATAAATAATGTTCTATGAGAAGAGAAATTGTAAACCTATGTTTTACAAGCTTACAAGCATACATATCAAAAGGAACCATCTTTATTTTCTAACACTGGAATTGAGAGCAACTCTGTTAACATGGTGCCATAAAGAAATCTCCTAGTCTGACACCGTGAGAATACAGAGAAGCACCAAACATGGTATTTCCACTCTGCCAAACAGTGCTTCCTGTCTTCCTTTTGCAGCAATGCAAATGAGCTCTTTTGTATAAGGGAACTGATCACTGGGTGGAAAAAAGGAGCTGACAAGCCCTGGCTTTTTTTTCATCCCACGTGGGGTAACACTGATGAACATAATGCATGAGCAGGACAAAAATGAGGAAAAGCTGACCATGAGGAAAGGCAAGGCAGCAAGGATGTTTCCCAACCCCAGCCATTCTTGACCCTGTCCCAGTGGGGACCGTGCAGCCTGAGCAGGTGGCGAGTCTGGAGAACGCAGGTACCTCCACCCTGAAGCAAAGAGATCGTGCCCACTGGGAGATCACAATGACACTCACATTAGAGCTTCCTTTGTCTGGAATGGGTGTCTGGAGGCAACCTCCACAGGAAGCAGCAGTGCAGCTTAACATACAGAGCAGCCATTCACTAGACCCTGGCACCTCAGGTAGCTGCTGAGGGAAGATTCTACAGGCAGGTGTGGGGAATGGTAAATGAGACTTGGCTTTGACTACAGGAACTCTTACAGGTCCCTCAAGGTTCCTGGCTAGGTCTACACCTCTGCATTTACAGCAAGTACTTCAAAAAGCTGTGAAACATCTGGGAAAGCGAGCTGGAGATATTGCACAGCCTTTTGCACTGACCACAGCAGGCAGTGTGTTTGCAGGAACAGCATTCAGGATTGGGAGGTCCTCCTCTTCCCAAACACACTGAGGTTTACATCCATGGAATCCTCCCATGTTATAACTAAATATGGAAGTAGTTTGCTAGGCAGCAGCTAAATATATTTAAGGAAAAGATGACGCCCCGTGTTGACTCCTGTTTCATTGTAAGTGATGCTCCTCAGAGACATCATCTCTATGTGTGAAGCTGTGAAAATTTCATCAGTGCCAGCGATATCAGGGCAACAAGGAAAAGAAACCTTGGGTACCTTTTTAAACCTGCTGACAGACTAGTAATTATCACAACAACTTTGAGGACCATATTTCAATGCCAAAAATCCTTCTTCCCTTTGGACAATATTGCAATCACTCTCCAAAATGAACAAGCTGGTCTGACTGGGGAAGAATCGTGATGCACTTGAAGCACGTGGAACTGTTGGGGCTCCTCTCCCACCCGTCAGAAATTATGGTCTGGCATTTGTTCCTAAATCCATGCTCAACTGATGAAAGGTAACATTGCAGGTTCCTTAAGAGACAACACCTTGGGCCAGAATTCAAACTGCACAGGTGGGAAAGGGAGAGAAATCACAGCCACTGCACTGTGCTGACCTGGCCTTGCCACCAGCCATCCTGGAAAGAGCATGGCTGGAGGCTTTTTGGAATCAGAGCAGAATATTAAAGGGACAAGTAAGGAAAACCAGTTTCTCCTGACTTTTGATTTGCTGCCTTAGCTGGAGGACAGGAGTCATTTTGCATTGGCACACTATTTCTGGAGTCAGACTGCTTGTGATCTGAAATGTGCTGATACAAATGCCCATAACTGGCCGAAGGGAACATCTCTAAGAGAAGGTTTAAAATAGATGCAGCTGATGAGCTCCACTAGAGCTGCTGCCCCATGTGGACTATGGAGTTCTCTGACCTTCAACAGCTTGGGCGTGGAAGACTGTGTCTCCCAGGCACAAAAGCATCAGCACTTTGAGAGGCACTAAGACATGGAGAAAGTACTTCTGACCTGGAGGCACAGGTTCCTCACAGAGGCTTCTTGCCAACAATTCAGCTTTCCAGTTCTCCAAGTACTCATTGTCTCTGCTCTCAGCCCACAGCTACGTTGCCTCGACCAGAAGGCACTTCCTTCCCCAATGGCAGAGCAGAAGGGGGCCAGGGAGTGAAAGAGAGAAAGGAAGAGAGAGGCAAAGGAGGTAGAGGCAGGTGGAGCAGGAGAGGCAGAGGGAGAGGGAGAGAGAGAGGAACAGCAGAGGACATGTGGGTTGGGTAGATACTGAAATAAAGAAATGGAGAAAGACAGTGAAACACAGAAAACACCAGAGAAAAGAGAGGAAGGGAAAAGAAGAGACTGAGAAAGATTAGAAAGAAAGAAAAATGGAGAAAAAAATACTGAGATGGGGAGCAAGAAAATTCATGAAGAGGAGGGGAGAAAGAGGCAGAAGCTAGAGGTGGAGGGAAGGACGATAAAGGAAGAGAGCAAACAGTGTAACATCATTTGGCTGTTGGTACCTGACCCTAGATTTAATTCTGCTGCTTTTGATAACTGCTCTTGTGCACTGTCCACCCACCCATATCAAGCCAAATACCCTACAATGGGTGCCTTGCTAAGAAGAGTAAGAGAGTGCCTTGAGAAACAGATCTGTTCTCTGAATCTCTGCTTTGTCCTGGCCCTGTGAGAGGGGCAGGCAGGTTGTGTCTGGTGCCTCCTCACATCCCAAGGCCTTGTGAGCAGTGATGTTAAAAGAAAAGGCTGAAAACACTGAAGGGGGGCAGCTTGGGAAAGCAGAAGTGCTTGTGGGAACTGGGAAGGATGAGTAGAATGTGGGACACTTGTTGGAGAGCGGAGAGGATGGGTTCACACTTCGGGCTTTGCATGACATGTGACTACTTTGCAAGCTGGTAATACTTCTAGACACAGAATCTAAATGTGATGGTCTTCATGGCAGACACACAAGTCAGTGCACAGGGTATTAGAATTTAAGCTAGGCAGGAAGTTTTCCCATCCCTAAATGCTCTTGGAAATTTTCATAATTTCTTCCTCTTTTGGTATTCCAAAACACTTTTTAATGTTTGTCCCATCCTGAAGGACACCTGCCTGGGGTAACCAAAAAATGTGGCTTTAATGAAGAATGGACTATGCCTATGCCTCCACATTGCAATACAGACTATTCAAATCAAACATGGAGATGCTTAGAATTAACACAGAGAAAAATCTGGTTTTCCTAGGAGTGATTTGAGATTGTGAATGAGCCCTTGTGGAATTGAGGGGGAAACAGGCATGAAAAATGTAATACAACATAACACACTATAGCTCTGTATGTAAATGCCTGAATCTTACTCTGTGGCAGGAGGTGTTAAAACTGGTTTTTAGATCATAAGTAACACGTGACAATTCTTCAGAAGAGTACAGCCACATCTCAGACAAGGATGATATGCGTGTTTCTTCAAATCATGGCATTCAAAAGCAAGGTTATCAAAAACAAGTGCCCTTATGATACCTGTTATCTGTCAGTGATTTCAACTGCTCAACAAGTTCTCAGACATGTTTTCTAGGAGGAGCAGTCATTTTTTCAAAATTGCACTGTTTTAGTAACCCTGATTTCCTTTTGATCCAAATCCTTCTCCACCTTCAATTCCTTCTACCACCTGTTGTCTTTCTTCTTGACTGTTCCACCCAGACACCACCCAGCCCTCTCACCCCACACACCTGTTCTGTAACAGGAGCTCCTCAGCTGCTTTGGTGAGTGATGGAAAGGGCATCCTGAAGGTCATGTCCTCATCCAGGACCCGCTCTCCAGATCTCTTCCATGGATGCTTCCTGGAAACACAGGAGGAGCCTAAGTAACTGTGCAACTTTGATATTCACTCAGCACCTGCCCAGGTATTATATTTTTACCTTCTGCTCCACTTCACAGTCAAGTGATGCTAAGAAATCTTTGGAGTTGCAGTTTCTCTCTTCCTTCTTTCTCTTCTGAAATACAGAAGTGTGAAGCATTGTACATACTTACGTGGCATATTATGCTATACCATTTAGCTATACCATAAATGCATTGAAAAAATTAACCTTGAAGCAGTCTCAAGAGAGTACAATTAGGAGGCAGAAGGATCTTCAAAGCCCCTCCATGCTTTGGTGCATGGGACAGGGCAGTCTTCACAAGTTGGTTCTAGCCCCAGAAATGCTAGCTTACCTTTGCCATGGCCAAAATTTCCCTGTACCTATTCTGGATCTCTCCCCCTGAATATTTTTAAGATTCTGGTAGTTCTGTTCATCAACCTGTTTTACTCAAAAACCAGTTAACCCTTCCACACTTGCCTCATATGGAATTTTTGAACTACATAGCACTACGACACCACTTTGGACTAGACACTTCCATCAGGGAAGCATGCATTTCACCAAATCCATGCACTTCATTAGTCAACAGGAGAAAGGGATGTTAGGTTAAGGAAAGTGTGTCCTACCATCTCCAGAGTCCAGTGCCCAGCTGCATCTTAACACTGGGAAGTGTTGGGATGAGAAGCCTTGCTCTGAATGATCAGTGTTTCAGCAATTCTGTTTCTTTGGTGCTAACATTCCTGGCAGCTCTCGTTTTACACAGAGGGCAGCAGAAATGCTGCTGCAGCAGGAGCTGAGCATTCCCTATCAGAGAGCTCATCAGGGGTCCATAGAGTGCATTGATGCCTCCAGCATGCCCTGTCATACTGAGAGCATGGCTGACAACAGCACAGGCAAGCTGCAAATCTCATGGAGAATGTTTCTTGAATAAAGTGTTGGACTGAATAATCCATAGATTTGTGAGCTATGACCCCCTTTTCTTCATTTTTTTCCCCCTTTTTTTTTTTTTCCTGGAGATCTTGGTACTTTTCATTACTTCTGAATCACAGTTTAGTCTTTTATCTGACAAGATTCACATCTGGTACACCTGACTATAAAGAAGAAAAAATACTGTTCATAGCAGGGGAATAAAATTGCTTCCGTGATAAGATTAGCAATGGCAGTCTGAAGGCATATTGGTTCTATTGTTGATCATTCAGAGACATGCTGTAACAGCAACAGTGCTGCACCAAGGGTAATTTTTATCAATGTGATTAAGAGAAAAACGATTTTTAAATTAAAGCTGTTTGAGGAGCTAGCTCTAGATTACCAAAAATCCCATGGGAGTTACTTGTGAGTTTTTTGGTTGCAATGAAGATTTCAAGAGCATCCAAAAATCCAACAGATGATCAGGCTATAAAAAGAGCACAGACCTGTGCAGAAAAGCTGATTTTTCACTAGAGAGCAATTAGGAATATTCCCACTTTTTTTAACAATAGGTTTTGGAATAAATAGAAGAATAGTAATGCACCAAGAATAGAGGGTACTCATCCAATACTGCTAAAGGAATTAAAATCTGAAGAAACTGAATTACTTTCTTGTGCGTATAAACAGTGCTCAAATCAATGCCAGGGAAATGGAAATTGCAAATAAAATATCAGGCTTTAAGAGGAACTCAGGAATGAATTTGAGAATATATCGCAGCACTTGTGATTTACGTATCAATAAACACTGCTAAATAAGGAAGAAAACATGCTGCAAATACTAACACAGCTTTTGTAGACTAAAACCAAAGTGTGCACAAAAAGGCATCATTATCAATGCTGGGTACTTCAGAGCTCAGGCTGGAGCAGAGAAATTCAGTAGCAGCAACATTAGCTTACTGCCAGCTCTCTGGTTGAGGCCAGAACCACTCCAGTGCAGAGCTGTGCTCAATTAAATCTGAGAAGATAGATAAAATGTTATCAAGGAAAACAGGATTTTCTGTCGATGGTAGCTCATTTCTCTATTTAGATGAGAAAGGTCTGTCCACAACACTTACTTTCATCCCAGGCCTGAGATCTTTCCTAGGACAGTAGGATTCAATGTAGGCAGATCATTTGTGAAGAAAATTCAAAGAGGAAGAGACATGAGAGACTATGAGACGCCCTCTTTTTGGCATAGTTACTTTTAACTTTGTCTGTTCCTTTATTCAGTTCAGGTACAGTATCAGAAATATCTGTCTTTCTCTACACAGGAGGGAAGAAGTTTGAGGTAAGAATTTGCTTAACCAATATTGTTACTAAACCCCCTTGCAAACATTATCAGAAATAATCAAAATGTTGGGTGTGGACCAGCTTCAAATACCTTCAAATCAATGGTGCTAACATTATCAGGGATTCCATCCTGATTAGCCCATGGGAATGATTGGCAGGAATGGGTTCCCAGCAGAACAACCTCACAAGGGATGTAGGTGTAAGTAGCCCAGAGAGAAAGAAACTGAAAAACAAAAAGACAGAGACCCAAACCGTGGAGTACAGTAAGAAAGAATTTCAGAAAGAAAACATGTAAATAAAACAAGAATAGTGAGTAAGACTCTTTATGAAATGAAATGTAACAGAAATTAATGGTAGTAGAACAGTCTCTGGGCTGCAGAGCAGCATAGGCATGCAGCTCCTTTCTGACTTTCCAACACCAAGACTGGGCACAGTGCAGCCACAGCACAGATTTGCTATACAATTTCTGCAACCAGACAACATCACAAAAGATTTGGGAGAGAAAATCCATTGTGATTCCCATACAGACATGGCTCTAATTTCTATCTCACAGATGTGGGAATGGAACAGGGTCAAAGTGGCCCAATTGCTTTTCTGAACCGAGGAAATGAGCAATGTCATAGTATTTTTGGGATCAGGCACAAGTCAGATGTCCATACACACCAAAAATGAACCCTGTCTCCAAAAGGCAGGAAGGGGTCCTCCATCAGGAATCTGTGCACTGAAGTCAAGTCCAACGCAAGGGAAGGAATATGTAACCCCAGTTCATCCTCTCCTTTTCATTATCCAGCCATTTAGCCCTTGCTGAACAATGCCAGTGGAAGAGTTTTATCCATATGAGTGACAGCAACTGATCCATCATGCAGTACAGTTAAGCAGCAGCACACTTGTCTTCTGCTCTAGAAAGGCAAGACCAGAACAATGGCAAATCTGGTGACAACTGCAAAAGACTTACTGTCATCAGAGAAGTGGAGCTGTTGGAGCCCAGACATACAAACAGTTCTGGAAAAATCACGGGCTGCAGGTTTCTGCATGTTTCAACAAGACATAATTCAGGAGCTTGGGAAGATAGGATTTTGCAGCACAAAAAAGAAAAAAGAAAAAAAAAGGCATTTTTTGTTAACAGAAAGAAAACGTTGAACCACACCCTAAAATTTATAAAAGTTATATCCATAAAAAATGCAGGCAAACCTTGCTTTGTACAATGGCAGTAGGTAATCAAACACAGGTTATCTGAAGAAGTGGGAAAGTCCTCTGCTTCCTTCAGATATCTAACACCTCTCAGAGCTGCCTTTGTACAAGTCATGAGGAACACACCATGTGGCCTGAGGAGACTGCGATCCAGGGACAGGTCTTGGGCACACAGAGTGTGCCCAGGTACCAGAAGGTTCCCTTGGTAGCTAGGAGCATCTACACTGACTCTACTGGAACCTCATCCTGAACTGCCCACGGGGAACGAGGTGAGGTCTCTTGTGCCCTTGGTATTTGTGGGAGTGCTCAGTGTGTTCACCTGTGCTGGTATGTGGCCAGCTGTGTATATATGTACATATGTGTTGCATATGTGTTCTCCATGTGCCTCTGCCTTCTAGGAATTCTTGCTCAGCCTCACTGCTTGGTTGGACCTGGACTTGGGTCTGTGGCAGTCTTGTCTCTGTCACAGTGCCAGACTCAGCCTTGTTATCTGACAAGAAAACCTCAGGAACAAATCCTGCGTGGAAACCGGTGTTAAGGTGGAAAACAGTCAGGCACTGAGCACTGGGAGATGGGGAAAGGAGGGCTTCCCACCAGACAGCCAATCTGCCAGCTGATGCCCTTCAGCTAGCAGGGCTGCAGGGGCCTTTGCTGCTCAAAATATTCTGGCAGTGTCTGAGACAACAAGTGAATGACAAACATACTTAGCAAGCTCCTCTGGCTGACCTGGCTGGGAAGGCATCAGCCTCCCTATTTCTTTTCTGTATTAGCCACACGTGTTATTTGCTCAGTGCTGACAGGAAGGAAGCTTGATGGAAAGCAAATAGATCAAAATAAAAGGGAGAGAAACCACCAGAATGGTGGCTTTGTGATCAAAGTGTCCAGCCCAATATGCGCTCAGAGAACTATCAGTAAAAGCCTTTTGCCACAGGCAAATCAGGCTTGTCTATTTGGGACATTTTCTGCCAGAAGAAATGGCAGAGCATTTGGTTCAAGGCAATAGAAAATGCAGGTCTGTGTGAGAACCCCTGTTCATTTCCACAGAGACACAAACTCTCACACAAACACACGCTCTCCTGCACAGTTACATAGCCTAAAAATGCTTCTCTCATCATCTGCAATTTGACCATCACAGTTCAAGAAACACATTTCCATCATTTTCTTCTTTCAGTCTTAATGGCCAAACCATTAATTTCCCTTTTCCTTTCTGAGAGGACAAAGCTGTGCTAGTGTCAGCACCCAGCCCGTGCCGTGTCCTTGCTCTGAACTCCTTGCATACCTCCCTCCTAACACACTGCCTGTGCTGGAAGCATCCTGAATGCTTTGCATGATGTGGAAGCCAAACGTCCTTGTTATGCAGATTAATAGATGCCATGCCACAACCTGCTCCCAAACAATCCAAGCAGCCATTGCATAAGAGGATTGCTTCCTGGGCATGTTAACTGCCCTTTGCCACTGGCAGGATTGCTGCATGGACATCTCAGGTGAGGACAGGAAGGAACTGCTGCTTTGTCCAGAGCCAACTCTGTGAAGCCCAGAACCCTCCCTGGAGCTAAATGCAAGTCACTGACAACCACTGCCCAGTGTTGTCCAGTCTCTGTGGGACATTGTCAAGTTCCCAATAACACAACTCCCTTTTCTGCAATACTTCTGTGACCAGGGAGCACATGCTGTTTTCTCTGGCACTGATGTATCATTCCTGGCTGAACAGAAGGAGGATAGAACTCATTTGAGCATGAAATAGGTTGCTAAGTGAAATCTTCCGTGACATTCAGATATGCAGTCTACAACTTTCCTCCAATTTTTTTCTGAGTTAGCTCCTGTGGAGACTCCTGATATTGAAGACTCAGAGAACAGAGATGATGCTGCAAACACTTCTCACGAGCCAAACACATGATGATCCTGGTTCCCTGTGGAAATGTGATGCCACAGAGGATACCTCCCTCCTGTTGTGTTACACAGGTAGGGGTTAGTCCAACAGGATACAAGGACCCTTCTTCTGCAGTTCCACAGCCACATTTCTACTACCAAAGGAGGAAATAATTTCACCTCCCAATGCAAAAGCAGAAATGAAGAAATCACTCTCTCTGGAGCAATTTTATCACCAAAGAAGAGGAAAACATTTACTCTGTGACACACAGGAATCACTTTTCTTCTCAGAGAGAGCTATGAATGCTGTTTCAAATACTTATGTGAGAATTGTGAAGACGAAACAGAAAAAAAGGGAGTGAATCTGGCCACAGTTAACAGTGTCTATAGTTCTCTGAGGAAAAACTAGTCCACTTACACATTCACACAGAGATTCACTCGCTGGAGGGCTTCAGACTCTGCACAGCAACAGCAAGGCAAATACAGATCAAAAACATTAGAATACCATAAATGGTGTGGGACAGACATATGCAGGCATGGTTGTGAGGAGAACTATCACTTTAAATGAAATTCTAACGTCTAAACAAATGTATAAATCCCTGAGTTCTTATATTTGGCCCAGATCATATTCCCTTTGCAGCTGGTGGAGTCAAATGCTTCAGAGACCTCTAACCTCCCCCTCAAATTTTACAATGTCAGCGAAAAATTAGATTCTTTCTTCTGAAACCTGACTCCTGAGAGCACTGATATCAATAGTCTTAAAAATAGGCCCATCAGCTGGGGTCATCAGAGATGTGTTTGTATTAGAATTGCTAAGCCAAGAGATTTTCATACCAAATCAGGCTCCAGTGCGTATCCCCAGCATAGGTGAGTTCATTTTTGAGAACCTCATGGACTTTATGTACACTGGAGAGACAGACAACTCTTTTCAACTCTTCAACACAAACATGAATCAGAATGATGGATATTTTCAAGCACCCTGTACCATCCCTCCCACTGAAAACAGCATTCAGTGTCATCTGACACAGGCATCTGAAATGTCAGCTCTTGAAAATGCTCTGTCAGCCTTGGGCTCTTCAAGCTGGAGAGGAGGCAGCCAGCAGATGTAAGATAAGGTCTGTAAAATCTAGATAGGACAATGAGATGGATGGTTGAACTTCCCTGTACCAGAAGTAGGGGCATCAGGTGAAGTTAGCTGGTGGCCAAACACAGAGGGAAAGGATCCTTCAAACCAGCCATTGTTATCTACTCAGATCATCACCACCAATGAGTGGCTACTGAAGGTTTCCATTCATTCAAAAATCTGTCACACAAATGCACGGGGGCAGAACCAGGCAGAGACTCCTGATCCTGCATACAACAAAGACATCAAGATAAGGATGAGCCTGAGCCAGGGGCACCTGAGGAATGGGGAAGTGTTCAGGGAAAGCCTCAGCACATCTGCCTGTCTCATCATTCCTGCGCTTTTCAGCCTCAGACCCCATCGAGGCTGAGCCACTGCCAGGACAGTGCTCTGGGCTGGCCATTGGGTCCTGGCATGTCTGTCACAAGAAGCCAACAGGCAGCAGACAGGCAGGGATGTCCCCCTTGCCAGGAGGCCATGGAGAGCCTGGAGGCCAGGTGCTGCTGCTCTGGAGCCAGGACAGCCCTCTGTTTGCACAGGCAGCAGAAACTATCACTGGGTAGGGCTGCCCACACAAGTATCTCCAGCACAGGGCAGGACTTACAGAGTATAGATTTGTCCTTTAATGTCAGAAACAAAGCAAAACTAACCTTGTTGGTCGCTGGGTCAAAGAAGAGCTCATTTTTAGTTTAATAAATATAGACAAAGCCTGGGCTTGTATCAAGGATCTACACTCTTATCACCTATTCTAATAGGATGCTTCCAAAGAAGGAAGTCTGCTGCTCCTGTAGGTTCCCAAACAGTGCATTTCCATAAGATCCTTATGTGTCTGCAATAGACCTGCAGGAAATGTACTGCTGTGAGTAGGGAATAATGAAAAATCTGAGTTATAGCTCATAATACATCATCTAACTAACCCCCTTCCAGAAAGCTTGGGAGGAAAGATCAGAGCTGAGTAGACTGCTCACTATTTACCACTATCAGAGACTGATTCAAATCCAATTACATATTATTGGACTTGGAATTGTTGTAACTCCAAAGCTGCTTCCTCATGGAAGAGCCAGAAAGCTTTAGGAAAATACCCACATGTGCAAACCTAAAGCCTGGCAAAGTCTGACAGTAAAGTTGTGTGAGTGAGGGATGCTGAGGAGTGCCTGAAGCAGAACAGTGTTCCAGGAAAGGGCAGAGGAAACAGAGAATCTCACAGAATCCCCACTTGGCCACATTCACCAGCCCATGAGTGCAGCTGCCCAGCCAGGCTCTTAAACTATTGGTGTCATGCCCTCATGGCCACTATAGAGTGGGAAGACAACTCTGTCAGCATCATGGGAAGATCACTCCTTCCTGGTGCCTGGGCCCCCTCAGTGATGGTGAGTGTGTGGAGCTGGGTAACAGGAATCACGTGTGATTTGTGATCCTGCTCGATATTGCAATTGCTCTGCCGTGTTTGCATTGTGACTCCAGCACATTGCTGTATCACCGTGCTGAATCAAAGTCACATGCAACATCAAACATCTTCAAATAAGTAAATTTAATATTAAACATTAAAAACCCTTCACATATGGAATATCCAAAAGGACCAAACCTGGTCCCTGTCATAATTTCCTAGGAGGTGCTCACCTATGAAGTTGTTGTGGGACGTAGGTGAGAGTGTGCTGCTTCTCACAGCAGATAGAAAGGAATTAGGCTCTGGTATGACTTACTTTTACAGAAGAGCTAATGACATTGCTGAATCTGTATGGGAGGCCAATCCTCTGGAAACTTAAGTCAGCAGGGAAGAGTGAAAAAGAACTAAAAAGAACTTGATGAAAGCCAAGAATTCCAAAGTGCTGTACTCCAAAGGATGCCATGACAAATGCTGGTCACATCGTTCATTTTGTTTATCTTCAAGAGACCTTAAAGCAGCTGAGAAAGGTCACAGCCCCTTTTTAAACTGCATTCGGATTGGCAAATCTTAATAATTTCATCCTGCTCCCACTTCCTAATATACTACCTTGCTTGTACAAGAGGTAGGGAAGGCAGTTAAGTAAATTGTCCAATTGTCCTAGCACACCTAGTTAGATAGTTATTTTTGTCTTTGAAAAAGAACATGCTCTTTCCAATTAGCCTGCAAAGAAGGATTTTCACAGTAACTCAAGATGAAATCATGGCCTCAAGTGAGAAGGTGTGAACAAGTTGCAGATTTGCAGGAGGATGGGGGCGGGCAGGGAGGGCGAGATAGACAATGCAGGTTTTTTTTGCGGATCTCAATAAGAAAGGTCCAGCAAAAACTGGCTTAATAAAACAGCCAGTTGAATAGTGTTGTGAATGGTATTCTCCGGTTTAGTACTCCCTCTAAAACCATGTGCTGTTCCCCCTGTCCCTCCCCTGCAGCGCACTGGAGAGGGGAACTGGAGGCACAAAAGGCAAAGATCAGAGACTGAGATAAGGACAATTTGCTGGAAATAGCAGTGAGATAAGAAAATGAACAGTAACAGCAATGATACTAATGACAGAGGGTACAAGAAAAGATATGATTCACACAGAAAACAACCCCTGACAATATCGGATGGCTCCCTAGGCCCTGGCCACCTTCCCTCTACTGGAAGGGACCCCTTCTGTTTAGAAGAGACTCCCTTCCCCCCCCCAGCAATGATGTGAGGTGGTATAGAATAACCAGATTCTGAGTAAATATCTTCAGATGCTGAGAACCCCAGCTCCAGATGGGCCCAGGATGGATTTTCCCAAGGTGCACCACACAGATCCAATTGGTTTCCTCTTTTAAAGTCATTCATGCTACTGCAATTATCTTTAAAAACATGATTCTATTCATAAAGGATGTGCACATCAGAGATTCTTTTTGCACTTTTAGATACAGGCAAGACTATGCAGGTGATGCATAACCATTACAGAGAGGGAGATGCCTGCAGGGATGATGTGGCTGAGTGTGCCCTGCAGCTAAGAGATTTGTGAGGCAGAGCACAGCCCTAAGGTGATGCTGGATGGGCAGCACAGCTCAGCTTGGGCCTGGGCAGATTCAGGTTAACTGTGATGCAGATCACTGATTTCTCCACATACAGTGGTCTCCTGGTCAGGATTGAGACATTCTACCCCTTGATACAGACAGAATTTACCTTTCTCATAGATATTTTAAGGTAGAGCTTGTTAATAACGTATGGAATTCTTAAGTCCACAGTGGAAGGACCAAAAGAGTAGGTATTTCCAACTCCTTGAATACATTTGTCTTACACAAGGCTCCAAAGACAAATAGTGTCTAATAAGAGTCATATGACCCATGACCCCAAATCAAATCCCTGGCACAGATCTAAGGCGAAAGTCTCACTGAAAATTAATTGTAACTGACGACTATGAAAATCAACAAATTCACACATCTTTGCAGCAGTTTGGCATAAATCAGTTTTGTAATGTGATAAAACCAACACTATTATAGAACTATTATACCCCTAAACCTAATATTAATGTGAAGGAAAGTGTGTAAGAACACAAAAAAATCCAGAAACAGCAAATCCAGCTCTGGAAAGCAGCCAGTGAGCCAGGACATCCAAAAAAAGGCATGGGAAAGATATATCCCAAGTGTCCCTAGTAAAATACATCAGTACATGGGATGTATGGTCATGTCTCCAAAGCTGCAGAAGGACCCATCCAGCCTACAACATCCATTATCCCAGTTTCTAATCCCATTTCTAATTCCAGATCTAATTCTTAGATCTCTCCAGAAGAGTAAAATGCCCACCAACATTTCCCACCTCTTGCTGTACCCTCATTATTTGATTTTGTGGTATATTACCCAAACTTCTGAATTTACTTGCCAGACTATTATTCAGTGGATGCAAAATCTTAATGGAAACTTATTTCATATACACTGAACGACAAGAAGGTCACTGGGAGTCCTCAGCAGAAGAAACAATACCTGATGAAGCTTTATGTGATGAAATTATCATTTTAGTGAATAGGACAAGAGCAGTGTCTGTTGTTGAGTGATTCACCTTAGTGAATCTCTTGGTTCTTTTGATCCTGTGTTCCATCTTGTCAAATAAGAAGGAGTGGGAGAAGGTGCTCCAGGCACTGGGGCAGAGACTTCCTTGCAGCCTGTGGAGAGGACCACTGTAGAGAAGACACCCACATGCAGCTCAAGGATGCAACACTGGAGGAGGTAGAAATTTCCTGGAGGAATTGCAGCCCGTGGAGAGCCCATCTTGGAGTAAGGGAAAAGTAAGAAGAGGAAGAAGCAACAGGGAGAAACTGTTATGGAATCACTTCTACTTCCCATTCCCTACCTGACTGGACTGCTCGGAGATGGAGACAGAGGAGTCAGGAATGAAGAAGTGGAGTCTGGGAAGTCTTGGGGAAAGGGTGTTGTTTTAATTTTTGTTTCACAAACTGTGTTTATTTTAATTGGCAAAAATTAAATAAATTTTCCTCGAATGGAGTCTGTTTTGCACATGACAGGAACTGGTAGGCAGCCTCCCTGTCTTCATCTTGAGCCATGAGCATTTTCATCCTACTGTCTCCCTATCCCCTGTCAAGGAGGGGACCCCAAGGTCAACACCCCATCATAATGACCTTTCTCTGTGGTATGCTGTGACAAGGGGCAAGAGGCACAAACTGAAACATTGGAAATCTCATTTAAATATTATAAAAAATAAGTTAGCAGTGAGGGTATTCAAGCACTGGAACAGATTGCTGAGATAGCAAAACCTGGTACAAAGTCCGTATTCCTACTTTCTTCACCATAACCTGTAGTTGCAACTGTGAGAAAGTTTAAGTTAGGAACTTCTTGCCCAATAATTGCCATAAATTCAGTTATGGCTTGCCTGTTTAATGATTTTATTATTACAAGAGGAAAACCACTTAAATAAGATTTTAATAAAACAGAGCATGATAAACCAAAATGTTAACCATAAAATTGATAAACCATGTAATTTTTCCAATCTGTGAGTTTCACTCCTCTAGATCCAAGGTGAATTAAACAACATTAGAAACAATGCAAAGTGCTGACTAGATTAAAAGTATTTTATTAATAACATATATTCTTTGCACTTTGAAATTGAATGAATTTTCAATTGTTGTTTTATTTTCTCCTTCACCTTGGGGTTATTTTCTTTAATTATTGCAACATAAGGAGAAAAAATAGAGAAGACAGTTTTTTATTTTTTTAATTAATTTCTTTTTTCTCTCTGTAGCTTTTAAAAAAATTAGGAAACACTCAGAAGTTACAGAACACTTAGTGAAGTGAAGGAAAATTTCTGCTGGAAGAGATTGCTTCTATGATTAAATAGATAAGGGGATGAGGGGGGAAAAGGAATGAAGTTCAGTAAGGATTTTGATGTTGTATACTCCAGAAATCTTTTTGAGAAGTATTTATTGGATAGCTGGACTATTAGGTTTGTTAAAGACTGAGTTCAAGGGATAGTGATGAATGTCTTGGCATTCAGTTAGCTGTCAGTACCCAGTGCAGCAGTTCAACACTCTGCCCCACATCGTTCAAACATTTTCATCAGCACCTTGGATAATGATGATTCCTTGATTCAAAGAGTGTCTTCTTGGTAAGTCGGAAAGACAGAAGTGAGCACAAGCCAGCAGTGCACTCTTATCATGAAGGAAACAAAGCATATATTGGGCTGCACAAGGAAGGGTGTGACCATCCGTTTGAAGGAAGTTACTATTTTCCCTTAATTCAAAGGGAAAGTAGTGTAGCAGTGGTAGGCTACCAAATTGGTCAGCACACATGGCCTACAAGGATTTTAGTGGGGCAAAGAGTCTGGGGAGGGGGTCAAGCCTGTAACTTCCTGGCAGGCCATCAAGAAAGTGAGGAAGACAAACTCTTGGTAGTGTTACATGATAAAGCACAAGGAGCAGCTTGGAAGCTTTGAGCTTCATATTGTTATTCAGTAAGTCGAGAGTGTACCATGAAAACAAATATTTGAGGGATGTGAAATTATTTCATTACTTGAAAACATGACTAGGGACCTGTGGCGATCCCATATCACCAACTCTTCTATGGTCTTATGAAGTTATTGTTCTTTTTCTACTGTAGACAGATAAATAAAACCTGCAAAGGAGAAAGATGAGTAGAAGACTGAGGTCAATAACTTGTCCAGTAGTGTGAAGTCCACCTCTACAGTCACGGGAGAGGTAGAACCCTCACTTCTCTGTATTTATGAATCTTTTTTGCATCCATGAGTGAAAAACTTTTATGCAATCCTTTCCAAAATTTGAGAATGGCAGAAAGTAGCTTAAGCACAAGTTGTCATATCCCATCCCAGTTAAAAACATTCTCTATAAAGTCTGAAGTTTAATGGGATCATAAGATGTCACAAAGACGGAAAAATATTCAGAAAATTCACAGAACATGAAGAGGCAAGGCAATGTATGAGAACTCAGAGCCCTAGAATGGCTTTTGGACCTGATGTTGCACTCACTGCAGGAAAATATATATATGAGGTGCTATTTCCTGAGCAAGGCAGGTAAAAACCAGGCACTGTAGGAAGTGGTCCTCTATTGTCAGGCTTCTAGGTTGGGAAGAAACAGAAAAACAAGTCATCTGTCATTCCTTCTTGAATCTGTTGCCTTCCCAGATGATTCTTGTTGCTCTAGGAGGTGAAACAAAATGCAAGATATCAAACTGACAGAGAGGATGATATACTACAAGTGTGGTCTTTGAACCAGTGTACTGGAATCCATGTCATCTTCTTTAATTGACATGTGCAGAGAACCCAGGAGGGAAGCTGAATTATAAAGAATCATTTTGCAGCTGCAACTAGGCACTTAAACACAGTAACAACTGTAAAAAAGGATATTGTATGGGAGGTTTCTTGTGGCTATATCACTTTTAGCAGGAAAGCTTTACGTTTCCACACAACTCAGAAGTCATTATGTCAACAGTAAGAGACAACTTTACCAAAAAACTGCAGATTCATCTTGGAGTTAATTTCATGTGACACATAAAGAACAGTCAAGTTTATTCTTTGTTAAGGTATTATGTAATGCATTAGAAGAGGAGGGGGAAACTGTCTCCTTTCTTTCTCTCCCTTTACCCTGTTTTGTATGCCAGAGGATGATGTTTTCTTCAGTGACAGTTCTACAAATACACAATATTGTTTTTCAAACAGAAATTATAAGATCTCTACATTTATTTTTCAGAAAGACATTGGCAGTCTCTTAAAAGAATAATTGATATCAGATGTTTCAGTTAAACATGCAGTGTTATAAACATACAAATGTTCTTTATAGCAATGAGTTGAGAAGACTGGTCATCCTCTCTGACCTTTCTTACAGTGCTCCAACTTCCTGAAGTTTGAGGGAAAATATGAGTCTTCAGAATATGGCAGAGAGTCACACCTCGTCCCAGCTCCATAGAAGGACTCTGAATAGCAGATCCTACCTAATTCTTTGCAAAGGAAATGAAAAGCCTCCCAGGAGTTCTCTATACTTCTGTGGCATTTATGTTTGTGCTTGGGAAGGCTGGAGGAGGACAGCTTAGGATCCAAATCCCATCCTTGCATTTGGTAACTGCAGCCACTGTCCGAGGTTTCTAAAACAGCAGGAGGTTGGCAGGTTAAAACTGCCAATAAACCTAAAAGATGAAGAATGCAAAATGCATCCTTAGGAATTCCTGTTTGTGTGACCGCACTGAAATTTCTGCTGGACATACATCTGAGCAAACCAGCACAATCAAACATGGAGAATGGCAAAATAATACCTTTCAAATTGAATTTTAAATCACAGCCAATCAGCAATACTTCAGAAGGGGGTAAAATATGTAATTTAACATGAATCAAGGGGGAGAATGTGTCTTGTCTGATCTTTTGAAAGTACCCAGCAAAAAGCTAAGGAATTGTAAATAGGTGCAGTAACACAAGCATGATAGGGACATCCATAGAATTAGACTATACTAGATTGTTCCTATTCTTTATTCCCAGAATATTTCAGAAGAGGTTCCCTCCAAAGCTCTCATAATAGTAATCCTCACTACTGCTGAGTTCTGAGACACACAAATCTTATATGTCAAAGAGCAATTAACAGGAGAAGAGAAGCCAACGATTCCAAGATCCAGTGTCGTGCTCTATTTGCTGAACAGCACTTCCTCCTTCCTAGATTCCTAGTCATAATATTTATAGGAGATTTATTCACATAGCTAGGAAGACCTCAAATATTTCTAAATATATCCTCAAGCACAAATGGCAATCATGCACTCAGTCAGGTTTGCCAAACAATGCTTTGCCAAAAATTTTTTGACCTAAGAAAGAGGAGGAGGGAATTGAATGTGCAAACCAGAACCTATAAAAGTGCTGGTAGGACAAGCCTGTTCTGTCTCTGTGGAAGGATTAAAGGTAAGAATAGGGACAGTTGGGTGCTGGCAGAATCCCACAGCATTCCTGCTGCCTGTGGAACTGCTGTCCTCAAAGAACTGTCTGCCTCAATAGACATGTTCCTTCTCTGTTGAAGTCACTAGCATGTTTTTGCTCTGTGACTTGTTCTTGGGAGTCTGTGCAATGATAAGAAAGAAGTTGTCACTTCTGTTTTTCAGTATTGACCAGCTTCCAGGCTGAGAGTCAACTGGTGACACAAGAGGTAAGACTGATTTACTTACTCCATAGGAACAGACTCCAGGTTTGCTTTTTTTATGCATTTCTAAGGCCACTTCCCATACCCCTTTACATCTGTGCCCACTAAAGCAGTGCAATTCTACCTGAGCTGTGCTGTCTAAAAGAGCAAATTTCCTTTCATAACCATGTTGGACGCATTTGTTTGGTACTTGCTGGGAAATAATTGACCTCTTACACACAGACTCTTAAAAGAAGATTGTCTGTAAACAGAAGACCAGGAAAGAAAAAGTGAATAAACTGCACATGTATAGTTAAGATTGTGTCAAATCCCTCCAAATGTTTTTTATTAAGAAGTTTTCCTCTTTCAATACAAGTTCATATTAAAGGATGAGCTTGAACTGGAAAAGGCAGAACAATTCCACAAGACAAAACTGATTTCTCTACAGAGGAAAAAGGTTTGCATAGACAACTCAGACCTCTGCTTCTGCTTACTCCACATCTTTTTCCTCATGATACTTCACCTCTATAGTTAGCACAAATTTCATGGGCTAAAATGGGCAAGAGAGAAAGAATATAAGAGGGCTTTTATAGTTTTGATAAGATGACTTCTCTTGCTATCTCTTCTGCTCCTTCTTGGTATTTCTGCTACATCTTTGGTTAGCACTGAATCTGCCAATCAATCCAATTTTCTGTATAGCCTACTAAAACACTATGAGATCTAATGAACTGAACATGTAAACTGGAATAAGGGAAAAAAACTTAACCTCAGCTAAAGACACCTAACTTCTCTAAGATTAAAGTAAATTAAAAGACATCTAGGGTAAAAAGCAGGTAAAGCAGAAAGGAAGACCACAATAATAGGCAGAGAAGAACACTACAAAGCCTAAAGTCATTGCTAAAAACAAATTTCTCCCTTCACTCAGCACTGTCTCTCCACTTCAGTGACGTGCCTTGCTGCACGCAGTAAACCACAGCCATGTCTTCGGATTCTGAGATGGCCATCTTTGGGGAGGCGGCTCCTTACCTCCGAAAGTCAGAGAAGGAGAGAATTGCCGCCCAGAACAAACCTTTTGATGCCAAGACATCTGTCTTTGTGGTACATGCAAAGGAGTCCTATGTGAAGAGCACAGTCACAGGCAGGGAATCGGGCAAAGTCACTGTCAAGACTGAAGCGGGAGAGGTGGGTAAAATGCAAGATTTACAAAGAGCAGTTCATTCCCACTGGCTCTTAGCTGACATGCATGTACCTTTGTGCCTTCTGACAGACTCTGACTGTGAAGGAAGATCAAATCTTCTCCATGAACCCTCCCAAGTATGATAAAATCGAGGACATGGCCATGATGACCCACCTCCACGAACCCGCTGTGCTGTACAACCTCAAAGAGCGTTACGCAGCCTGGATGATCTACGTAAGTGGCAGCAGCAGCTTCCTTTGGGCAGCGGCAGGAAGTGCTGGGCCAGGCTCAGGGGAAGCCAACGTGCTGTGTCCCTTCCTTGCAGACCTACTCGGGTCTCTTCTGCGTCACCGTCAACCCCTACAAGTGGCTGCCGGTGTACAACCCGGAGGTGGTGTTGGCCTACCGAGGCAAGAAGCGCCAGGAGGCCCCTCCACACATCTTCTCCATCTCTGACAACGCCTATCAGTTCATGCTGACTGGTGAGTAGCTCTCATCATAAGCATCACATCAAAACTCTTCTGGTTTGTCTTGATAAAACTCTGACATCAAAAATGAAATAGGATTATATGTTGCTGCTAGTTTTGATTGCACCTTTTCCATTCCTTTCTTTCTCTGTGCTATTGAGGTCCAAAGTGTTACCCATGATCAGGATTCCTTTGTCATGGGTCTTTACTCTCCCTTTCTCTAAAAGACTGCTCTAAAAGCAGTCTGTGTAGCAGAAAATTAAAACAATTTACTGTACGCAGGAGAAGGAAAAGACCATAGAGTGGAACAGAGAAGCAGCATATGGCTCCTCAAGGGTCTTCAGTGGCAAAGCATTATAGAATCACAGAATGTTTTGTGCTGGAAGGGATCTTTGAAAATGTCATGGGCCTTCCCTATGACCTTTGAAGGGACATTTTCCAGTAGATTGGGTTGCTCAAAGCTCTGTCCAAGCTGACCTTGAACACTTTTAGTCATGGCATATTGGCTACATCTCCGGGCAACCTGTGGCTGTGACTCACCACCATCATCATAAAATCCACATTATTGAGCCCAAAACTGTTGCCCCTGACTTGGTAAAAAGTCCTTATCTGTCTTTCCATCACTCATTAACCATTTGGATATGGAGCCTTTGACTGTAACTCCTCCTTGCATGAAGCCTTCCAGCTAATTCCTTATCCATCTAGCAGTCCCCCCATCAAATCCATACCTCTCTAAGTTTGGGTCATAAGTGGTGTGAATATGTTTTGAGGTAAGAGTGCAAGTGCAAATTGCTTTGCAAGGAATTGAAGTGGAAAAAAAGACTGAGGAGTAAACAAAGAGGAAAATGCAGGTTTTTTCTTACCATAACTTACATTCATTTTCAGTATTTTTGTGTTCTTCATTTACAATGTCTGTTTCTGCCTCGTTCACAGATCGGGAGAACCAGTCCATCCTGATCACGTACGTACAGCCCCTGCGCGGGTCCCTGCGGGGCTGCCCGGTGCCAGGGGACCTCCTGCCTGACCACGCACCCTCTGCTTCTCTCTTGGCTCTGACAGCGGAGAATCCGGTGCCGGGAAGACTGTGAACACAAAGCGTGTCATCCAGTACTTTGCAACAATTGCAGCCAGTGGGGACAAGAAGAAGGAGGAGCAGACATCAGGCAAAATGCAGGTGAGGTCCCAGGGGTAGAAACCTGCAACTATCCAGTTTCCTGATGAGCTAGGTCATGACAAGAAGACTTCTGTTTTAGGGGACACTTGAGGATCAAATCATCAGTGCCAACCCACTGCTGGAGGCCTTTGGAAATGCCAAGACCGTGAGGAATGACAACTCCTCACGCTTTGTAAGTCATTACTTGGGACAACTGTCAACACCAGTTTGAATATCCCTGCTGTCTGGATTGGTAAAAGAGGTCTTGATTTACTTTCCTGCTGCTTTCAGGGTAAATTCATCAGAATCCACTTTGGTGCCACAGGCAAGCTGGCTTCTGCTGACATTGAAACATGTAAGACACCCTTCTGGCCTGATCCCCCTTCCCTCCAGCCTTCCCCACTTCTTGTGCTTGACTCTGTCCTACCATCCTTGCCAGATCTGCTGGAGAAGTCCAGAGTCACTTTCCAGCTCAAGGCGGAAAGAAGCTACCACATCTTTTATCAGATCATGTCCAACAAGAAGCCGGAGCTAATTGGTAGGAAGGAGCACTAACTCCTCCAGGCAGAGGTCATGGAACAACACTGAATTCCTTCCCATGCCAATTGCATTTAACCTATCTCGGCTTTGTCCTTCTTTTCAGAGATGTTACTGATCACCACCAACCCCTATGACTATCAGTACGTGAGTCAAGGTGAAATCACAGTTCCCAGCATTAACGACCAGGAAGAGCTGATGGCCACGGATGTAAGTAGCAGAAGTTTTCTTAGGTGAAGTTTCATTTCTCTGACCTTTAACAGCTGGGGTACTTACCTTAATGACTCATTTGTTAGAGCGCCATTGACATCCTGGGCTTCACTCCAGATGAGAAAACAGCCATCTACAAGCTGACAGGGGCTGTCATGCACTATGGGAACCTGAAGTTCAAGCAGAAGCAGCGTGAGGAGCAGGCAGAGCCTGATGGCACAGAAGGTACCAGCATAACCCATCCCAGAGCACAGAGGATACCGAACACTCACTAAGTTAAAGGCAGCATGTCAGGGTCAGAATCATTGACTCAGCCTGTGCATTTCCCCAGTGCCAGTATTGCAGAATAGCAGTGGGTCCTAGCCAGAGGACTTCTCTGGAGGAACACAACTCAGAATACTTTGAATAATTCAAATTGTAAGGTCCAGTGTTTCCCAAAGAATGCTGCCATTAACATGTGTCTCTTTTTTATCTTTATTAATGTTTTAATTTTTACTGGAATTACGCTTTAATATATTTTTTAAAGGAGCAGCATTGTCTACTGGTACCTTAACAACTGATTGTTTTGGTGTTTAGTTGCCGACAAGGCTGCCTACCTGATGGGTCTGAACTCAGCAGACCTGCTCAAGGCCCTCTGCTACCCCCGAGTCAAAGTGGGGAATGAATACGTGACCAAGGGCCAGACTGTGCAGCAGGTAACAAAACCTCCTGTTTTCTGGATAGGTTCTCTGCACTTTCTCTTTTGTCCTGCATGATAACTACACACTTTCTGTTTTACATTTCAGGTATACAATGCAGTGGGTGCCCTGGCAAAGGCTGTGTTTGAAAAGATGTTCCTGTGGATGGTTATTCGCATCAACCAACAGCTGGATACGAAGCAGCCCAGGCAGTACTTCATTGGTGTCCTGGACATTGCTGGCTTTGAGATCTTTGACGTAAGAAACCGGCGTTTATTAGCATGCTTGTTAAAGTCACACTGTTATGTGACAAAATACTTTAGAAGGAATGCTGCTGGGGTTTTTTTCTTTTTTTTTCTTTTTTTTTCTTTTTTTTTTTTTAATAAATGGTTTGATCCTTTATAGTGTATCTAATTCTGATTCCCACAGGGTTTAAACCAGAAATAGGTCTTTGTTTCGCACACATGCCAATGGAAATCCCTAAGTACAGATTTTTTGCTGAAGGCTTGGCACATGCTTTGAAATGAACATTTGTGAATGTTGGATATAGTTTTGTGCTCTGGACTCTCCTGTAACTGAAATAGCGCAGTCTAGTAGATAACAAAGCTGACAAAGTCTGAGTTATTAAAATTACCTAAGCTAGTCATAAATATGGAAAAGTTCAGGTTGACAAAAGAGACACACTGACAGAAGTTCCAAACTCCTGGATGAATAAAGAAGGAGTTGTTACAGATCCTCCTGTGTTTGGTACAAATAGCCAGCACCATTCTTTATCCCTAACTTACTTAATTTACATTAATAATAATAATCTTGATTTGTAATTGTGCAGTTCAACAGCCTGGAGCAGCTGTGCATCAACTTCACCAATGAGAAACTGCAACAGTTCTTCAACCACCACATGTTCGTGCTGGAGCAGGAGGAGTACAAGAAGGAGGGAATTGAATGGGAGTTCATTGACTTTGGCATGGACCTGGCTGCCTGCATTGAGCTCATTGAGAAGGTATTTCTATAATTCACAATGTCAGGTATTTTCAGAAATGCATTAATTTTGTATAGATTTATAAATGCAACTTGAAATGGTAAATACGATACTGCAAATACATTGGTTTGTATTATTTTAAAATTTGCTGAGCAGAAGAATCCCTGAGAGCAGTAATATTGTCTCAGGAAGTTATTTCATCTCTGAATCTTTCTGCCTTTTCACCTTGTCCTTCCTCCTTCCTTGTGCTTCTCCCAGCCCATGGGCATCTTCTCCATCCTGGAAGAGGAGTGCATGTTCCCCAAGGCAACTGACACCTCTTTCAAGAACAAGCTCTATGACCAGCACCTGGGCAAGTCCAACAACTTCCAGAAGCCCAAGCCTGCCAAAGGCAAGGCTGAGGCCCACTTCTCCCTGGTGCACTATGCTGGCACAGTGGACTACAACATCTCTGGCTGGCTGGACAAGAACAAGGACCCTCTGAATGAAACTGTTGTGGGGCTGTATCAGAAATCATCCTTGAAGACCCTAGCCTTACTCTTTGCCTCTGCTGGAGGAGAGGCAGGTCAGTTCTCTGAAACTCATATTTCCATGTTTACTTAAAGACTCTACTAGAGCCATGAATATCAGCTATTGTTCTTTTCTATGTTCCATTCTTATAATGACTGGTATATATGAAAAAACTTCGTCTTTACAAGCTGTAAAATCATCTTTTTTCTTCTTTTTTTTTTTGGTGTTCTTCAGAGGCTAGTGGTGGTGGTGGCAAG
Source organism: Aphelocoma coerulescens (assembly GCF_041296385.1). NCBI lineage: Eukaryota > Metazoa > Chordata > Aves > Passeriformes > Corvidae > Aphelocoma > Aphelocoma coerulescens. The sequence continues at coordinate 10,346,210 of NC_091031.1, read as the reverse complement.
AAGGGAGGCAAGAAGAAGGGTTCTTCTTTCCAGACTGTCTCAGCTCTTTTCAGGGTGAGTACAGAAGTCATTCTCTCTACTTCTTTCCTGGGTTGTTGAGGTATTTTTGTTTGTTTTGAGTTGAAGATTGTAAAATCTCACTCTAGCTGCAACAAAGCCATTTAACTGCAGCTGTTAACGTTTTTCTGCATCAAGAATAATTCCTTGGTTATTCATAAAAGAGCTGACAGCAAGTTAGCTGAGGCCAGCTGAGGAAGATATATCTTGGTGTAACCTTTCTTCAAATGCTGGAAAAAGCACTTAGGTCAGTGCACCAAGGTAAAAACAGTACGAATATGGTTATTACAAAGAAACATATTTTACTCAAAATTATGCTTTTTTGTGCCATGAACAACTGGTTACCATACTCCATAGGTGTTCCGGCTGAGTGGATATATCCCTCAGTCTCATAAAAACACATTGCAAAATTTCATGATTTTCTCTCCTGATCAAGAGCAAAAGACAGAAGAAAACTCACATTGAGATGGCTATAGTTGGGAATCACAAATCTATTAATGTTTTCCAAGATTTTTCTCAAATCTGGAAGTGTAACTGTTTGTTAATTAAAAATCTTTACTTATGAACCCACAGGAGAACCTCAACAAGCTGATGACCAACCTGCGGAGCACTCACCCACATTTTGTGCGCTGTATCATCCCCAATGAATCTAAAACACCTGGTAAGAATGCCAAGCAGAGATAAAAAGTAGTGTGACGCAGCCATTATTCTCTCTGTTCTATCATGAATTATCAAATAATTGTCTTATTGCTTAGGTGCCATGGAGCATGAACTGGTGCTACACCAGCTGCGCTGTAACGGCGTGCTGGAAGGGATCAGGATTTGCAGGAAGGGATTCCCCAGCAGAATCCTCTATGCTGATTTCAAACAGAGGTCAGTTTCCTTTCTGTTTTCCATTCTGTCTTTCATGCAGACATTTTACATCTTAACTATTTTAACACTTGGGGACATTTTTAACACCGGCTCTTTATACCTGGAAGAAAAGGGAATGTTGGGGTGCATAATAAAAGGCAACATATACGGCTAGCAAAAGAAAAATTGGTGAGAAATGAAGAGTGTCAGGTGTCCTCACTGACTGCTGGAGCATCTGAGTATGGAGGCACAGCAGAGCTGCAGAAGCCAGTGATTACAATACCAATAAATGCAGTTTGGGATTGGTGCAGCAGGTTCTCAGGTAAAAATTACAAGCTAAGAGTTCCTTGGCCATTGCATGAGCTTCAAGTTTCAGGGGAAGAGGCTTTTCTCCTATACAGAGACTATAGGAGAGTGGCGATGTTCCTCTCAAGCAATTTTTTACAGCATAGTTTAAGTAAAAGGATTTGGGTTGAACAGACTGGAGATCAGTGTCCTCTTCATCATGACTGGTCCCCTAGAGACCAGAAGAGTTTCCTTAAATTTGTTAGCAGGTTAAGACTTCATCAGAAGGCTATCTCTAAACAGGGGATGAAATTCCAACTTCCTCCACCTAATTCTGCTGCAAACGTTGCTCTTGGTTTCAGTAAACAGAATAATCTCATGACTTGACATTGTCTTCATTCCTATTTCCTCTAATTCCACAGGTACAAGGTGCTTAATGCCAGTGCCATCCCTGAGGGACAGTTCATTGATAGCAAGAAGGCTTCTGAGAAGCTCCTTGGGTCAATCGATGTGGACCACACCCAGTACAAATTTGGACACACCAAGGTACAAACTTCTCCATTCACTGAGTCCCTGGGCTTTGCTCTACCTGACAGTGATGTGCTGCAACATTCCCTCTCTCAAGGTGTTCTTCAAAGCTGGGCTGCTGGGACTTCTGGAGGAGATGAGGGATGAGAAGCTGGCACAGCTCATCACCCGCACCCAGGCCAGGTGCAGGGGTTACCTGATGAGGGTGGAGTACCGGAGAATGGTGGAGAGGAGGTACAAATTCCTCTTCTTCAGTTAAAGTCACTCTGCTCATGGGAAAGTGTTGACAACTTGTCAGATTGTGAATATTCATTGTATGTTTTAATTATGCCTCAGGGAATCCATCTTCTGCATCCAGTACAATGTTCGTGCATTCATGAATGTCAAACACTGGCCATGGATGAAGCTGTTCTTCAAGATCAAGCCCTTGCTGAAGAGTGCAGAGTCTGAGAAGGAAATGGCCAACATGAAGGGGGAGTTTGAGAAAACCAAGGAAGAGCTTGCAAAGTCTGAGGCAAAGCGGAAGGAGCTGGAGGAGAAAATGGCATCTCTAATGCAGGAAAAAAATGACCTGCAGCTCCAAGTGCAGGCTGTGAGTATCATTAGTGTATTTCTTCCAGCTGCTCTTACAGCACATAACTCTCATGTTACACAATAAATTGTCTGAGAAAATATTTTAATATGAATAATGGAAGGCATAATTCAGACCACTCAGTGTCAACATTATAACATGAGGTTCGAGCTTGGGAATGAGTTTTGAAGCATGTATGCCCATAGGTCTCTTTCTCCATGCTCACAATATAGCATCCAGTGTAGTCACTGGAGATTTAATATTTACAGTTAACTGAGTCTGTAGAACAATTCATTCAACAACTTACTCTGGTTTCAATCAGTTGCCCAAATAAAAATCCTCTATGCCATTTTTTATGACACATGTTATGTCACCTGTCTTTCTGTAACCACTATTCCGGCAAAAAACAAAACCCTCTGCATTCTGTCACAGCCCTATATGTGCCTCCTAAATCCATTGGGAGATCAAAGGACTGGTTAATATTTAAACATTACCTTGTATCTTTAGATATTTGCTTCACAGATTCAGAATAAAGTCCAGTTCAAACTGAAACCTCTAATGGCACCTAGATTATATACAATTTATCTGGCCCAAAGAAATTTAATTCAAAGTCAATCTTGCCAAGAAAATCTTGTACAAAGATAAAGAAAAAAAAAATCTACCCAGGCATATACAGAACTTAACTTTCAGAGAAAGTAATCAAAACTCTTGAGAATAAAAGTATTACTGGATATTATCATCTTATCTATAAAAAAAACAAGAGGGAATACTTGATGAGAGTAAAAAATATTACATAGAATAAAAAGCTACTCTGATTTAAAAGAGGCTGTGAAAAAAAAATCGCTTCCTAAAAGAAAACAAAATAGAATAACTGCATGTTTCTTTTCCTCAGTGGGAAATACAATTTCTCTATTCAGCTTTTGCGAGCAGTTGTGATTAGCAAACAAAACTACGTTTCTCTAATAGGAAGCTGATGCCTTGGCTGATGCTGAGGAAAGGTGTGACCAGCTCATCAAAACCAAAATCCAGCTGGAAGCCAAAATTAAGGAGGTGACTGAAAGGGCTGAGGATGAAGAGGAAATTAATGCTGAGCTGACAGCCAAGAAGAGGAAACTGGAAGATGAATGTTCAGAGCTGAAGAAAGATATTGATGACCTTGAGCTAACACTGGCCAAGGTGGAGAAGGAAAAACACGCCACTGAAAACAAGGTATGAGGTAGAACCTGTCACTCGCACTCCAGAAAAGAGCCCTGTGCTATTACAGGACTCCTATATCTACTTCCTTTATTTACACTTCCTCCCTTCTTCTCAAAGGTGAAAAACCTGACTGAGGAGATGGCAGCCCTGGACGAGACCATCGCCAAGCTGACAAAAGAGAAGAAAGCCCTCCAAGAGGCCCATCAGCAAACCCTGGATGACCTGCAGGCAGAAGAAGACAAAGTCAATACACTGACCAAGGCCAAGACCAAGCTGGAGCAGCAAGTGGACGATGTAAGCACACAGACATAGAGCAGGAACAGCACAGGTATGGAGTCCGACCTGGCTGGGAGAGCACTGATGGTCTTGTTGTGTTTAGCTGGAAGGGTCCCTGGAGCAAGAGAAGAAGCTGCGCATGGACCTGGAGAGAGCTAAGAGGAAACTGGAAGGAGACCTGAAGCTGGCCCAGGACAGCATCATGGATTTGGAGAATGATAAGCAGCAGCTGGAGGAGAAACTGAAGAAGTAAGTGTGGCTGTGGGACACCTGAGTGCTGGGCTGGAGCACTTGTGTTTTTTCTTTGAGCTCTAACACGGTTCACTTTGCCCAAAGGAAAGACTTTGAAATCAGCCAGATCCAGAGCAAAACTGAGGATGAACAAGCCCTGGGCATGCAACTTCAGAAGAAGATCAAGGAGCTGCAGGCAAGTCTCTGTTCCTTCCCCTCCCTTGCTCAGGCTCAGCTCAGGCAGGAGGAGGGCACGGGTGTGAAGGGTCCCTGCTGTTCTCCAGGCCCGTATTGAGGAGCTGGAGGAGGAGATTGAGGCAGAGCGAACCTCTCGCGCTAAAGCAGAGAAGCATCGGGCTGACCTGTCGAGGGAGCTGGAGGAGATCAGCGAGCGCCTGGAAGAAGCAGGAGGGGCGACAGCAGCTCAGATCGATATGAACAAGAAGCGTGAGGCAGAATTCCAGAAGATGCGCCGTGACCTGGAAGAGGCCACGCTGCAGCACGAAGCCACGGCTGCCGCCCTGCGCAAGAAGCACGCGGACAGCACCGCGGAGCTGGGGGAGCAGATCGACAACCTGCAACGCGTGAAGCAGAAGCTGGAGAAGGAGAAGAGTGAGCTGAAGATGGAGATTGATGACTTGGCCAGCAACATGGAGTCTGTCTCCAAGGCCAAGGTATGCAGATGCAGGAGAACATGCTCACAGGGCCGAGGTGTGACACAAAAGCTGCCTCTTCCAGACACATTCCCACAATCAAAATCCCCACTGTGACGATCAGGCAGAGTGCAGACCATCATCTCTTCTCCCTTCCTGTGTCTGTTCTCTAGGCCAACCTGGAGAAGATGTGCCGCACACTGGAAGATCAGCTGAGTGAGATTAAAACAAAGGAGGAGCAGAATCAGCGCATGATCAACGACCTCAATACGCAAAGAGCTCGCCTGCAGACAGAGTCAGGTGAGACACACACATCTACACATGCAGATCAAAAATGTCTCAGAGTTAATGCAAAAATCATTCTTCTGGGTACATGGTCTGTCCAACACACTTTGTGTCACATCTACTGTCAAGTCCTTGAAATGGGTTCATAAATTTCATCATGGACTGAGAACTATCTGGTTTTACATCTCCAAATGTTTGCAGTATCACCATCAATGGCATTAAAACTGTTGTGAATCTGCAAATTTTCTCAGGTGAATATTCACGCCAGGTGGAGGAGAAGGATGCTTTGATTTCTCAGCTGTCAAGGGGCAAACAGGCTTTCACCCAACAGATTGAGGAACTCAAGAGGCATTTAGAGGAAGAGATAAAGGTGAGAAGGCTTTTTCCTAAATATTTGAAATCACTTAATCAACAAGATGAATGGCAGAAAAATAACCACTTATATAACGGAGTGCAAGTTTTGCCACCGTAACATTGCTTCTCTTTCCATGCAGTCTATCCATTAATTCTTTGCAGATTGACAGATCTTTCTCATCACAGGTCTTTGTAAGATCTTCTCATGAAGGAGATTTCCCAGGATGTTTCCATTCATTTTCATACTGCTGTTTTTTCCTAAGGCCAAGAACGCCCTGGCCCACGCCCTGCAGTCCGCTCGCCACGACTGTGACTTGCTCCGGGAACAATATGAGGAGGAGCAGGAGGCCAAGGGGGAGCTGCAGCGCGCCATGTCCAAGGCCAACAGCGAAGTGGCCCAGTGGAGAACCAAATACGAGACGGACGCGATTCAGCGCACGGAGGAGCTCGAGGAGGCCAAGTATGTAGAGAACAGGAAGGGTGGCAGAGACTAAGAATGGAAATTTGAGGAGAACCCTGTGACATTGTCAGGAAGAAGTCAGTGTCCTCCTTTGGGTGGGGTCATAAAGACACAAAATATGACAGAAAGCAGGTACGCATTGGGGAATAGCGGAAAGGTCCAGAAGAGCAGAGAGATGCGAGCAGAGAGGGAACTGCAGGTGGAATGCTCCGGAATTCAGACATGGAAATAGATTGGCTGTCTGGGAGGTCTTGCACTTCTCTGTGAATGGGGGTCACACACTACCAAAAGGCTAAGTTTGCTCTTCTGAAAAACATGCTGCTTCACAGCACATGCTCCCATTTGCTTACTTATGCTTACCACTTTACAGGAAGAAGCTGGCACAACGCCTTCAGGATGCAGAGGAACATGTTGAGGCTGTCAATGCCAAATGTGCCTCCCTGGAAAAGACAAAGCAGAGGCTGCAGAATGAAGTGGAGGACCTGATGATTGACGTGGAGAGATCCAATGCTGCCTGCGCTGCTCTGGATAAGAAGCAGAAGAACTTTGACAAGGTCTTTTGGCCTCCAGCACCAGGACTCCTGGCCAGAGCATTCCCCCATCACTGCCACATCCCTACTCACACTTGGTTTCTCTTCAGATCCTGGCAGAATGGAAGCAGAAGTATGAGGAAACGCAGGCTGAGCTGGAGGCCTCGCAGAAGGAGTCGCGCTCTCTCAGCACGGAGCTGTTCAAGATGAAGAATGCCTATGAGGAGTCCTTGGACCACCTGGAAACAATGAAGCGGGAGAACAAGAACCTGCAGCGTAAGTCCCTGGCCCTCTGCTCCTCACTGGGCTTTCTCACTAGCTTGTCTATCTGCCACACTTAACAGGTCTGGGCCTGCAGGGATAAGAACGTGCCTGGCACCTTCATGCGCCAGAGCCTTTCGCCATTCAGCTCTGTGTCTGACCATGCCGCTTTTCACCCTTCCTTGCAGAGGAGATTTCCGACCTCACGGAGCAGATTGCTGAGGGAGGAAAGGCAATTCATGAGCTGGAGAAAGTCAAGAAGCAGGTTGAGCAGGAGAAATCTGAAATCCAGGCAGCTCTGGAGGAGGCTGAGGTATGTTGACCATAATCAGTGGTGTCTGCAGTAAATAAATGAGGAAATAGGCCTCAAAAGGCCTGGGGTCCCCTGTATTCTGGCTGGGGAGTGCAGAGAGCTGAGATCTCTGGAAATATTCTGTCATTCTCTAGAATGCAAGGAGAGGGTTTATCAATGTTATCAATGTTTGTGTCCACTTGGCCAGGCCTCCCTGGAACATGAGGAGGGGAAGATCCTGCGCCTGCAGCTGGAGCTCAACCAAGTGAAGTCTGAGATCGACAGGAAGATAGCAGAGAAAGATGAGGAGATTGAACAGATGAAGAGAAACCACCTCAGAATTGTGGACTCCATGCAGAGCACGCTGGATGCTGAGATCAGGAGCAGGAATGAAGCCCTGAGGCTGAAGAAGAAGATGGAGGGAGACCTGAATGAAATGGAGATCCAGCTGAGCCATGCCAACCGCATGGCTGCAGAGGCACAAAGGAACCTGAGAAATACACAGGGAGTGCTCAAGGTATGGCACAATAAAGATGTGCTGATTTCTGACGCAGCTAAAATTTTTCCTGTGTTTTAATTCTTTCAGTTCTATATTGATTGGAAAATAGGAAGTAGGAAAATAGAAAATGCACTCCTCCCAGTCTGTCTTATCTCTCTTTCCAGGACACTCAGATCCATCTGGATGATGCTCTCAGGGCACAGGATGACCTGAAGGAGCAGGTGGCCATGGTGGAGCGCAGGGCAAACCTGCTGCAGGCTGAAGTTGAGGAGCTGCGGGCAGCCCTGGAGCAGACGGAGCGGTCGAGGAAATTGGCTGAGCAGGAGCTTCTGGATGCCACTGAACGTGCACAGCTCCTCCATACCCAGGTAAGTCTATAATCATCCTTAGTATTTATACTATTGCTCCATTCATGTAAATGAAGACTGGCTGAACTGTAACAGTATTCTGTTAAATGTAGTGGCTTTCACAGTAAATAAGAAGTAATAGGTGATAGATAATATTAAGACTGTCTTTTCAGATGTAGATAAAATATGAATTTCACTAGACTACAGTACAGATACCTCAATATTAATAAATTCAAAGAAGTGCATGAGGTTCTTACTCTTCTACTTGAGTTCAACACCTTTCACATTTCCATTTGAGACTTAAAGGCAAATGTAGGCTGACCATGAACAAAACAGGACCACACTAACTCTGTCACGAATGTAATTTAACAACGTGATTATAAGTATTCTATAGAACTATCTCAATGTTTTATGCTCACAAGATGGTAAGGAAAGGATTTTTTTTTCATTTTTCTGTCTAAATTCCTTCTTTGTTTGCTGAAAAACTGAGAAAAGACTTCATGGATTATGCTTGTGAAATACCAAAACACATCATACCTGAGAAATTAACAGCTACCATAGTAGTTCTCTTAAAATCTGATGGCACAATCTATATTAAAAAAAACACTTATGCTGTACTTGATATGATACTACAAGCTAACAAAAACACAATCATGTTTATCCATTTCAACAGAACACCAGCTTGATCAACACCAAGAAGAAGCTGGAAACAGACATTGCCCAAATCCAGGGTGAAATGGAGGATACCATCCAGGAAGCCCGCAATGCTGAGGAGAAGGCCAAGAAGGCCATCACAGATGTGAGTTGGACATTCCTGGCATTGCTGATGGTGAATGTCCTGTCCCCCAAATATCTGCAGCCCCAAAATGGCTTTGCCCCTTTGCTCTGATCAGGCGGCCATGATGGCAGAAGAGCTGAAGAAGGAGCAGGACACCAGTGCCCACCTGGAGAGGATGAAGAAGAACCTGGACCAGACGGTGAAGGACCTGCAGCACCGTCTGGAAGAGGCCGAGCAGCTGGCACTGAAGGGAGGGAAGAAGCAGATCCAGAAGCTGGAGGCCAGGGTGTGTAGGGCTGGGGCTGGGGGTGAGTGAGGCTGTCCTTGGAGAGACATTGGCAGGGAAGCTGCAGGGATGGGCTTGTCCTTGCAGGTGCGGGAGCTGGAAGGGGAGGTTGATGCTGAGCAGAAGCGCAGCGCTGAAGCCGTGAAGGGCGTGCGCAAGTACGAGCGGAGGGTGAAGGAACTGACCTACCAGGTAAGGCAGGAGCTCTCCTGCTCTGGCAGGGTTTGCTCACAGCAAGCCACATTTTGCACACACCATCCCCAAGGTCGATTGTTAATCCTGTGTGATGTAGGACCAAGAATTGACTCTCTTTCCCCTTTGCCAACCACTTTAGTCTGAGGAAGACAGGAAGAATGTCCTCAGGCTGCAGGATCTGGTGGACAAGCTGCAAATGAAAGTGAAATCCTACAAGAGACAAGCTGAGGAGGCTGTAAGTACCAGTTTGTTCAAACCAGACTTTCTTCTGGTGGAGGTAGAATTCTGTATTGATGTTTTCCTTTGTACAGCTTTTTGAAACCTCAACTGTTTTGATGCAACATGGTGATATTTTGATACAGTGGGGAATGTGAGAGTAAGACTTGCTGGGCTTGGGAGGAACTATACTTCCCCAACCCTATTTGTTTTGCTGTAGCTCATTTCTACTCTGTTTCTTCCTTTATACCTTGCCCTGGATGTCAGAAGCCGCTGTCAGTCTGTGTATTCAGGACTATGACATGAACTCTGCCTAGACCATGCTGTGTATAATGTCTTTTTGACATTCCAATATTCTTTTCTCTTTTGACACACATAACATCCTGAACACCTTCTCATCTTGGTTTTGAATCTGTTCTGCTAGCCTAGTTGTGGCATTTGAATTTTTGTCTGCCCAGTTTTCAGGCAGTAAATGTCCACACACTGCCTTTTGTGTTCACAACTCCCTCTCCCCACACAGGAGGAGCTGTCCAATGTCAACCTGTCCAAGTTCCGCAAGATCCAGCACGAGCTGGAGGAAGCCGAGGAGCGGGCTGACATTGCAGAGTCCCAGGTCAACAAGCTCCGAGTGAAGAGCCGGGAGATTCATAAGAAGATAGGAGAGGAAGAGTGAGGATCCCAAGGCTAAAAAGTGACATGAGGCATGCATAAAATGTAAACCTCTGTGTTGCTTTCTTCAGTAATTATCGTTTATGTCTAGCTAATAAAGAGAGTAGAGATCTTTGCATCTGACCAGTGACTAGCATGCTTTATTTATATATTTATTTATTCTAGCATTCATTACTTTTGAAGTACCTGGACAGAGTTCATCTTCACATTTAAAAGTATATCAAACAGCAAAGCATTTTTACATTTGAATTTTAAAAATGCATGAAGAACGGTAACAATTATATGGATTTATTATTCCTCTTGCAATGAGAAGTATGCATTCCTTTGATGGCCTAAGACTTAATTCTTCCAATTTTTTTGGTCAGTTCTTAGGGAAAAAAAGGAATAAAATAATAGGAATAAAGATTCTTGAAGCATTTAGCGTATACACACACACACACATATATATATGTAAATATATATATATAATTACACATATATAATTTTTATTAATTGAAAAATGTTACTTATTTGGTTAAGATTAAAAGTATGGGAAACTCAAATTTCATTTCAAGCATTGACAAGCAGTCAAACCAACATGGTGAGGAAGTGGCATGAAGAGATATTCTCACTCCCTTTCTCTGAGGTAAGTTTGTTTCATGCACAGCCCAAAATTATATCCATTCACATGTAGGATGAGTGAGAAGAATCCACGTTCAAAAGACTATGGAAGAAAGAATAGCTAAGACTGAGAAATCTATTTATCATTTCAATCAAACCTTCCACTGCCTTCTTAGGTTCAACCCTTCTGCTCTGTGCACAACCTGACCCTCCGGTCTGTTTATTGTCATTCTCAACATACTGGGCCTGTTCATTTTCCTAAGAACAGATTATTAGCCCACAATATTGTATTTTGCATTAAGCTGAACTAGACATTCAACATTTACATGTTGATTGGAAATGTGATGGTAAAGTACAACATTAGCTGGATACGGTCATCTAATTACACATCACACTTTACAGATGGGTAAGCAAATTAGATGGTTTGGGAATATATTCAATGTGTCTAAGGGCCTGGTAAATTAGCAGCAAAGATGGATAGGTTCTCCTGTTACTGATAAACTTGTTTTTGCCAAGACACAGAGTGGAATACTGACTTGGTTGGTATTTTGTGTAAAGCTTTAGCAGTTCTCTCAAACTTGCTGTTCATTTAAAGCAAGTCCTAAACATCTTTAGCCATCCCACTAGAACTGCCAGTCCCTCGCTGACCTTCATATGTCCCTTTTGAATATCTTTTCTAATCCTTCAGCCAGTCTACAAGGGCTGTAAAAGCACTGCTTTAAAATGAAGACATTCTTAATAAAATATAAAAATAACATTTGAGCAGCAGAAGACAGCTGGATCTGGGAAGGGACACTGCTCCATCCATTTTAGAAATGATAGCTCAGGATCCATCATAGCTGAGCATCTCTGGATTTTTGGTGCTCCCTTGAACTCTGTATGAGCAGGACCTCTCTTCCCTGTGACTGGTGATGTTAAACACAGCCCAGCTGCATGGCCCATCACACAGTGCTTCTAAATGCCCTGCTTTTCTAAGGGCTCATCAGAGACCTCCATTAACACATCACTGGTTTTGTACCAGATCCATTTCAGAAAGGGTGGCAGGGTGAAAGAGGGAACTGCACTTGAGCTGAGCACGAAAAAGCTCTTTTCTGCTCTTCTAGCACATTGCATTTCTCCTCCATCCATAGGTTTTTTGCTGTGCCAGAACCCTTGTGTGGACAGATCCTGTCTGGAAATGGGGCACCATGACACTGCTGCCCACCACAAAGGCCACAATACATGTGGAAATGCTCCTGGAGCCAGCTTCAGGAGCTGCAGTAACCGAAGGGCCCCTCTGCCAACGAGGCAGAAGAAGGAGAACTTTGTTCTGCTAATGCTAACACATTTTTATTTCCCCATTTAGTTGCTTACCTACATCCAGCTCCTCTACTGCAAAAGCAGGGTGTGGGAGGGGAGCTGTGGGAGGAGAAAGCTGGTCAGACACAGCAGGAGAGCTGGGAGGCCTCCGCCAGGGCCTTGAGCCACCCTCTCCCGTGCCACTGGGCCCTGCCGCAGGCAGTACGGGAAGACACACCCGTAAATGCCAGCCGTGAGCTGGTTTTAAAGCTCTTTCCATGGTTTATCCATCTTCCTGGGAATTTCAACAGTTCTCTTTCTCTTCTCACTATCAGCCTCAGTCACCCCATGCTTTGCCCTGACGTCTCCCAGCCAGCACCTTGCTGAGCTCTGGCTGGGCGTCCTCGCCCGTGGCGCATCTGCCACAGGCCCAGGCAGGCTGAGGGCCCCGCCAGCGTCAGGGCTGCAGGGGCAGCAGGGCTGCTGGCCACACTGCTGGACACCCACACACGGTCCACACTGCAGCCCCTCCTCTAGGGTGTTCTGCTTGGATGTGGTGCCCATCCAGACTGGCTGCAACCTCTTTGTCCGGGCCCAAGGATGAGGGAGGGGAGAAGGGGGAGAGCCTGTCAGGCAATGAAGAAAAATATTGTGGCTTATTTAGTCCTTTCCTCTACTGGTGAAGCACTGATGATGGCAGATCGTAAAGTATCAGGGAATCAATAGAGACCCAGACAACTTCTAGAATATAGCTAAGATGGGAAATAATTTATTTTGTTCTCTGTATGCTTTTTTTTCCAGGAATGTATCCTAAGTTAGTCTTTGTGCCCTTTCAGGTTGCAGTATTTGTTTAGTGAACATCCACAATCAGTTGCAATTGCTTTCCAGCTGGTATTTATCAGGGATTACAGTTTATCATTGTTGGCTTCTTGGAAAGCTGCGTTGTTAGCTCAAACTGAACACACTGTAAAGGTAAAGTATGAAGAGGTTACAAGAAAAAGGAGAAATCTTTATTGGCATAGTTTTTGCCATTATGCTCAAAAAGCAAAATTTGCCCTTAAATATTTTCCTTTTGAAGAAGCCACTGCCTTTTAACAGGCCTGAGAGTGGGCTGAAGAGGCTGCTCAGGGTTCCCTCTTCACTGCAGCCTTGCTGGAAGGATTTATAGATTCCTTTGCTCAGACAACTGCTGTCTCCCCTTTCTCAAGCAGCAATACAGCAATTTTAGCTTCAGTAACTGTTGCCAGTGTGAGCACGCTCAGAACGAATGAAGAGGCAAAATCAGCAGGAACTGGACACAAGGAAAGACAAATTTCAGTGAAGGATAGAGGTTCAGTACTGGGTTTGGGTTTGTTATATGTGTGGGGGAGCTTCAGTTCCAAACTCAAATATCTACTTTTAGTCATCTTCATGCCCAAATGAATCTGTAGTGAGTGAGCTGAATGTCTGAGCTGCCATTGTAGACAACACTACTAGAGTCAAGCATATGTTTCAGCTCAGTCTAAGGCAGACAACTACATTGGGACAACTGAGCCATTTTCTAGTTCCTGTGGGCTCAAGCTCCCACACTGGTAGGATATCGACTGGGAATGCAAAGGTGAATAAAGGAAAGGAAAAATAGAAGTGAAATCAGATCAAGCAGTATGTTACAGGTTGTGGAAGTTTTCAATTTCATGTAATTTTGAAAAATCCCTTGAAAAACTACTTCCTTTTGAGCCTTCAAACCTTTTTGGATTATTCTTTATCTGTTTGAAAAAACCTTGAAAATCAAGGCTTTTAGGTGGCTATCAGCTTTATGCCAGCATTATGTATGACTTTGGGAAAACCATGAGTTTTTCTTTCCTTTTTTTCTTTGCAGCCAGTTTTAATCCAGGTCAAAAACTGCATGCACCAGCAAAATAAGAGCACATATAGAGTTCTTGAAATACCTGAAACTAACCCTGAGTTCTCACACAATATAATTGCATTAAAGACATGAAATGCTGCTTTATATTCTGATGAGGGTTTAGCTGTTATGGCTTAAGCATAGGCCTCAGTTTTATCTTCAGCGGGAATTTACTCCAAACATGAAATTGATGTCTGTCAATCTCCTTCCCACACCCAGGATTACAGTGCCATCACAGAGATGCAGTCAGCTGAGAGAAGAGGAGGAAGGAATTACCTCACTTTCTTATCCAGACCTCTGAGTAGGAGATGCTAAGAGAGAGAGGAGCACAACTGGTGCTGTAATTTGGAAAGCAGTACGCTGTGGGTCCAGGTGAAGCTGCTGAGATGTGACACTTCAGATTTCCTTGTTTGTGTTAGGAACTGTAGTTTGGAAAGTGAAGACCAATGCATGAAAAAAATACCAAAAAACCCAAAAGCACAAACAAAAAAACCCAACAAACCAACCAACCAAAAACACCACACTGAAAAAAACGCCAACCCAAAACCAACCAACCAAAAGCCCCAACAAATCCAGGTTTGTTGCAGGGGGAGAAAATTGCTTCTCAGTAAAGCAAATGGTTCCACTGCTCTCTTTACCGCTCTGATCCATGTGAATATAGAACATGTGTCCTCTCCTTAATCTGGGCGGGGAATATCCCAGAGATCAGAACAGTAGATTGGCTTTTTACACAAATTATCATGAGGTTCAGATCCCTCTAAAAATAGTTGCCTATCTTCCAGAGCAGCATAGGGTATGACTGATTCTATTTCAGAGGATGTAAATTTATTAAATCTTTTCTTACACACTTATCCTGCAAAAGTAATGCTGAATGACTACTGTATGTTGAGATGGCACCTATCTCTCCTGACTCCAATGGGATGTATGTCTTAAGTTCAGTACAACTCTTCCATAACCTTGTTCATATGATCTTTGAAACCCTTCAGCTCCAAAACCAAGAATTTAATTCCTGTGCTTTTTGTCTGGGACTTAACTCAATGACCTCAGGTTCCGAAGCTTTTATCTTCAGGCTAAACTTCTTCTTCTCTTTTATTGCTCCTTATGTGCATGGTGACTTGCTGTTATCCCACTGGAATCACATCCCTATTTACTTCACAGAATCACAGAATCAACTAGCTTGGAAAAGACCTTTGAGATCATTGAGTCCAACCTGGTCCAACACCACCTTGTCAACCAGACCATGGCACTGAGTGCCACATCCAGTCTTTTCTTAAACACCTCCAGGGACTCCTCTTCTTTATTCACATATCCTTCCTTATCACTACATTCAGACTCGTTCTTCCTCCCCTCAGTTGCTTTGGCTTTAGTCTGTTCTAGAACTTGATCATTCTTATCATCCCCTGATTCTCACTTCTGCAACTTCTGTTCATTTTCAGATGCTTCCTCCTGCATTGGGATTTTCTTCCTCTAGCAATAACCCTGCTTCTCAGTAGGACCCCTCCTGCTTTTCCACACTGAGGACTCTGAGTGCTTGCAGCAGGCAGGAGCATTTGCCTTCTCTCCATCCCTACATGTTTCCTATGAGACACACTGGCTGTTACTCTTCACTTTTTCTGTGCGAGTCAGCATCTGATGGATTACAGAACCAGTGTAGCCCCTTTCATCTCCTTTAACACACCCTCCCACTTCCCCCCCTTCTCATGCTTTCTTGTCAAATTATTTATAGGACATTGATTCACAGACCTGTTATGTCTAATTATATCCATTCACTTCTAATATGAATCCCAATTCTGCTAGGAGTTAAGATTGCCAAAAATGTTTTGACCTAAGAAAGAGGAGGTGGTGGCTACATATGCAGATCAGATCCTATAAAAGTACACTGGGATCTGTGTGTCTTGTCCTTTCTCAGAAATCTCTAAGGTAAGAGTTTCAGGGCTTGGGACTAGGGAGGTGGGGAATGAAGGGAAACTGGCCCTGCATTCCACAAGTTCCAGTGCATTCCTATGGATGCTCATATTCATTCAATGGGGGTCTGCCAGTGTCAGCTGGGATTTTCAGTCTGCTTTCAAACCAACCATATGTTTTCAGTGTATAAATGTTGTCTGGGGTGCAGCAGTAAGAAGTAAGTTACTAATTCTGGGTTTTTAATACTGTCTGTCTTCCAATCTGCAACTCTTTGTCTCACAGAAGGTAAGATCTTGATTTATTCACTTTTTAGGGAAAGGTAGAGCTACTCTAAGGCAGGGCTTCTATGCAGGTCTGCTGGAAATCCTGGTATTCATTATGTTTATCTCCATTGTATAAATACGGTACTAGAATTGGGCTGGATTGCCAATATTTTTGTCACAAGATTCTTTAAGAATGTGATCTTAAAAGTACTGATCGCTGCAGCATTGCCCAGGAATCTCCAGCAGAGACCAGTTCCTGGAGAAACTGTCTTAAGGAAAAAAAGCCAAAATGTCAGAAAGTACTTTCCAATTATTTGGGGTGGTTTTTTGCATTTATCTCAAACACCCAGGGTCACTGGCACTGACTGTGAAGCAACAGGAAAAGAAATATATATTTAAATAATGTTAATATGTTCTTTTTTTCACATGGAAGCTTGAGGAATGTACTTAGAATTTTGTGTATCAAAATATCAAACTGCTAAAAGCAAGCAATCTGAGTTTCCTTACCGGTTTGTTTCTGCCTCTGAAAATATTGCATAATTGTGAGAAAATTATTTAAGCAAACATTTGTAATCATAGGGAACTGAATAAAGGATGATACCTGCTTGGATAACTGGAAAAAGAGAGATGGAACTGCAACTAAATTCAGTTTTAAATATTTACACCCAGGAAAATAAACTCTTCACATTTACTTTCTACATTAATTTATGTTAATTTTGTCAGATATTATCACTAGGACATATCCCTCAAAATTATAAAATGTCAACAAGCAATCATGTAAGGAATGTAACCAGCATGCTTTGAATCAGTGAAGGAGAGTTAGCATAGCATTGATTTCAGGAAAAGTCAAACAAAACAATCAAAAGAAAATAGTTTAGTACTTTAAAAAGTCAATCTACTGACACATTACATACATATATTAATGTATACTAACCTACTATATATATTATACTTTTTAATAGTATCATAAGGATATATTGTGATAACAGCATCCAGTGTCTATAAAATAACACAATATACAATATAGGTGTAATGTACATAACATAAACTAATATACTATAATACATAATAACATAATATATGCTGACATAGTATATAGTAAGATATATAATATGGCAAGGTTATTCCTCCTAGGAATAGTTAGTATTATTCCTGTTAGGAATCTTGTAAGAAACTGTGAGATAATATAAGCAATGTTAAAATTGCTCGTGAAAAACTGGGACCATTTTTCAACCTCATGTGTTTATTTTGTGGAATTGTTCTTATTTGAGTTATAACATATTAATCAAGTGGAAAAACATGTCATTAAAGACAAAACCAGTCAGGAAATTGCATCCATTCATTTGAATTGATATCACCAATTTAAGTCGTGAAGTCTGTCTTTGCCTAGGAAGGCAAAGAATTTTTTTTGTTGTAAAAAATAGTCTTCCTAATTTCTAATCTAAACTATTTCAATCGTGAGCCATTCCCCTTTGTTCTGTTGCTCCAGGCCCTTGTCTAAAGTTCTCCTTCAAGTCTCTTGGAACTCCTTTAGGTAATGAAAGGTTGCTAGAAGGTCTTGTTGGAGTCTTCTCCAGGCTGAACTACCCCAGCTCTCCCAGCCTATTTCCAGAGCAGAGGGGCTCAATCCCTTGAAGCATCTTCATGGCCTCCTTTGGACTCACTCCAACAGCTCCATGTCCTTCCTGTGCTGAAGCCCCAAATACAAAAAGACAGAAAGCATTCTTCTGTGAATGCAATCGTCCAGTAGGACTAAAGATCTGACCACAAAAAAAAAAAAAAAAAAAAAAAAAAAAAAAAAAAAAAAAAGAAAAAAAAGCAGAACAGAACTATGAAGAAGGGGAAAAAAAGGCAATTCAGTTGATACCTAAGCAAGAGCTATCTAATGTGCTATAGGAGTGTTTCTTCCATCACGCAGTATTTTAATATCTCCTCAACCCTCACAGGTACTTGCTACATTACGTGTAGTAAGAAGCAGCCATGTCTACAGACGCTGAGATGGCCGTCTTTGGGGAGGCGGCTCCTTACCTCCGAAAGTCAGAGAAGGAGAGAATTGAGGCCCAGAACAAACCTTTTGATGCCAAGACCTCTGTCTTTGTGGTACATGCAAAGGAGTCCTATGTGAAGAGCACAATCCAGAGCAGGGAATCGGGCAAAGTCACTGTCAAAACTGAAGGGGGAGAGGTGGGTAAAATGCAAGATTTAAAAACAGCAGTTCATTCCCAGTGGCTCTGAGCTGACATGCATGTACCTTCATGCCTTTTGACAGACTCTGACTGTGAAGGATGATCAAATCTTCTCCATGAACCCTCCCAAGTACGATAAAATCGAGGACATGGCCATGATGACCCACCTCCACGAACCCGCTGTGCTGTACAACCTCAAAGAGCGTTACGCAGCCTGGATGATCTACGTAAGTGGCAGCAGCAGCTTCCTTTGGGCAGCGGCAGGAAGTGCTGGGCCAGGCTCAGGGGAAGCCAACGTGCTGTGTCCCTTCCTTGCAGACCTACTCGGGTCTCTTCTGCGTCACCGTCAACCCCTACAAGTGGCTGCCGGTGTACAACCCGGAGGTGGTGTTGGCCTACCGAGGCAAGAAGCGCCAGGAGGCCCCTCCACACATCTTCTCCATCTCTGACAACGCCTATCAGTTCATGCTGACTGGTGAGTAGCTCTCATCATAAGCATCATATCAAAACTCTTCTGGTTTGTCTTGATAAAACTCTGACATCAAAAATGAAATAGGATTATATGTTGCTGCTAGTTTTGATTGCACCTTTTCCATTCCTTTCTTTCTCTGTGCTATTGAGGTCCAAAGTGTTACCCATGATCAGGATTCCTTTGTCATGGGTCTTTACTCTCCCTTTCTCTAAAAGACTGCTCTAAAAGCAGTCTGTGTAGCAGAAAATTAAAACAATTTACTGTACGCAGGAGAAGGAAAAGACCATAGAGTGGAACAGAGAAGCAGCATATGGCTCCTCAAGGGTCTTCAGTGGCAAAGCATTATAGAATCACAGAATGTTTTGTGCTGAAAGGGATCTTTGAAAATGTCATGGGCCTTCCCTATGACCTTTGAAGGGACATTTTCCAGTAGATTGGGTTGCTCAAAGCTCTGTCCAAGCTGACCTTGAACACTTTTAGTCGTGGCATATTGGCTACATCTCTGGGCAACCTGTGTCTATGGATCACAGCCATCATCATAAAATCTATGTTTTTGAGCCCAAAACTGTTGCCCCTGACTTGGTAAAAAGTCCTTATCTGTCTTTCCACCACTCATTAACCATTTGGATATGGAGCCTTTGACTGTAACTCCTCCTTGCATGCAGCCTTCCAGCTAATTCCTTATCCATCTAGCAGTCCCCCCATCAAATCCATACCTCTCTAAGTTTGGGTCATAAGTGGTGTGAATATGTTTTGAGGTAAGAGTGCAAGTGCAAATTGCTTTGCAAGGAATTGAAGTGGAAAAAAAGACTGAGGAGTAAACAAAGAGGAAAATGCAGGTTTTTTCTTACCATAACTTACATTCATTTTCAGTATTTTTGTGTTCTTCATTTACAATGTCTGTTTGTTTCTGCCTCGTTCACAGATCGGGAGAACCAGTCCATCCTGATCACGTACGTACAGCCCCTGCGCGGGTCCCTGCGGGGCTGCCCGGTGCCAGGGGACCTCCTGCCTGACCACGCACCCTCTGCTTCTCTCTTGGCTCTGGCAGCGGAGAATCCGGTGCCGGGAAGACTGTGAACACAAAGCGTGTCATCCAGTACTTTGCAACAATTGCAGCCAGTGGGGACAAGAAGAAGGAGGAGCAGACATCAGGCAAAATGCAGGTGAGGTCCCACGGGTAGTAACCTGCAACTATCCAGTTTCCTGATGAGCTAGGTCATGACAAGAAGACTTCTGTTTTAGGGGACACTTGAGGATCAAATCATCAGTGCCAACCCACTGCTGGAGGCCTTTGGAAATGCCAAGACCGTGAGGAATGACAACTCCTCACGCTTTGTAAGTCATTACTTGGGACAACTGTCAACACCAATTTGAATATCCCTGCTGTCTGGATTGGTAAAAGAGGTCTTGATTTACTTTCCTGCTGCTTTCAGGGTAAATTCATCAGAATCCACTTTGGTGCCACAGGCAAGCTGGCTTCTGCTGACATTGAAACATGTAAGACACTCTTCTGGCCTGATCCCCCTTCCCTCCAGCCTTCCCCACTTCTTGTGCTTGACTCTGTCCTACCATCCTTGCCAGATCTGCTGGAGAAGTCCAGAGTCACTTTCCAGCTCAAGGCGGAAAGAAGCTACCACATCTTTTATCAGATCATGTCCAACAAGAAGCCAGAGCTAATTGGTAGGAAGGAGCACTAACTCCTCCAGGCAGAGGTCATGGAACAACACTGAATTCCTTCCCATGCCAATTGCATTTGACCTATCTCGGCTTTGTCCTTCTTTTCAGAGATGTTACTGATCACCACCAACCCCTATGACTATCAGTACGTGAGTCAAGGTGAAATCACAGTTCCCAGCATTAACGACCAGGAAGAGCTGATGGCCACGGATGTAAGTAGCAGAAGCTTTCTTAGGTGAAGTTTCATTTCTCTGACCTTTAACAGCTGGGGTACTTACCTTAATGACTCATTTGTTAGAGCGCCATTGACATCCTGGGCTTCACTCCAGATGAGAAAACAGCCATCTACAAGCTGACAGGGGCTGTCATGCACTATGGGAACCTGAAGTTCAAGCAGAAGCAGCGTGAGGAGCAGGCAGAGCCTGATGGCACAGAAGGTACCAGCATAACCCATCCCAGAGCACAGAGGACACCGAACACTCACTAAGTTAAAGGCAGCATGTCAGGGTCAGAATCATTGACTCAGCCTGTGCATTTCCCCAGTGCCAGTATTGCAGAATAGCAGTGGGTCCTAGCCAGAGGACTTCTCTGGAGGAACACAACTCAGTGGAACCTGCGGATTATTTTGAACAATGCAAAAAATTATGTCCAGTGTCTCCTAAAGCATGCTTCTGTGGACTGTCAGAGTAGGAGGCAGGCAGAAGTAAAGTAAGCTTTGCTGCTGTCTTGAATGGAAGCTTCTCAGACCTGACACAGAACCAGGAGCAACTCTCAAGTACTAATGAATAATGATATAGTTGTAGTGGAGTGACCTACATATAACCACAGTGTGTGTGTGTATATATATATATATATATGTATGTACATATCTACAAAACTGAAATTTTCTTCCTGTTTCATCTTTCTAGTTATAAATCTGCCTTAAATGCCTAGTTGGAAATAACATATAAAATAAAAGCAGCTCAAAATTAGCATCTCTGTATATATATCTTATATAATGAGGTTTGGCCGCCTCACATTGAAGAACTCTGTAAATAGTACTGGTGCTTGCTATCAGCTTCATTATGAGACGGGACAGGCAGCAAATTGGAAGGTGATGACAGAGTATATGCAGTGCTGTGGTGCTTGTGTTTGTTAACCCAGCTGCAGATAAAATGAGAGCTGGGAAAGACTTAATGTGTTTGATATTTATCCTTAGAGACAATATATGAAAGTTGTACAAGATATCTTATTCATACTTTTGGCATTTTACCTCACTAATCTACCTCTCTCTCCCTCTCCAATGACAGTAGAGTTTCACTGACTACAATTTTCACTACAGTGTATTTCACCAACCACTTTCCTATTCTGTTTATTCAGAAATTGTGACTCTTTGATCTGCCATTTTCATGGCCCTTGCTCCTTTTGTCTGTCTAGTCTCTTGCATGTTCACTGTAAAGGTATTGAAATAATATTTACCTTTATTAATCATATAGATTAAATCAGAAAAAATTAGCAAGTCAAGAAAAACTACAATATTTTAAAGAATGTGGTAAGATATACGTGGCTTCTGCAGAAATAATTCTGAATTACTGCAAGATCCTTTCACTGGAGAGCTAATATCTGATCCTTCTCTTTGCTTGTTTCCTCAGTTGCTGACAAGGCTGCCTACCTGATGGGTCTGAACTCAGCAGACCTGCTCAAGGCCCTCTGCTACCCCCGAGTCAAGGTGGGGAATGAATATGTGACCAAGGGCCAGACTGTGCAGCAGGTAAGAGACAAGTGATAATAGAAAAAAAATGACTTGAATTAAAACTTTTGAACTTCCTCTTTTGCTGCAGATGGTAGATGTCCTTTAACCTTTTCTTAGGTATACAATTCCGTGGGTGCCCTGGCTAAGTCTGTGTTTGAGAAGATGTTCCTGTGGATGGTTGTTCGCATCAACCAACAGCTGGATACGAAGCAGCCCAGGCAGTACTTCATTGGTGTCCTGGACATTGCTGGCTTTGAGATCTTTGATGTAAGAGGAGGAACTCCATAAATGTTTCCTGGAAGAGGCATTAAGAAACTGGAAAAATTTGGGGGTTGGGGTTTGCTCTATTTCAATTATGGGTTATTTTCATTTATTGCATAATCCTGCCTTTTACTCTAAGAATGGTACCCTTCTGGTTCTCATAGCATGTAGTATGGCACAGGGCTGCAGATATTTGTAGATGGTTGTTGTTGCATGCAGAAGTGAAAATTGCATTGAAAACTGATAAATAATATCAGAGAGAGACTTTGAGGAAGTAAAATGTGCCTTTTTAGAGTAAGATTTTGTTAATGCTGAAGCCAGATTTTCTCTGAATGCTTGGGAATAGACATGCAGTGTACACAGATTCAAACAAATAAAAAGCTGGACTTGGACTAAGCTCTGCAAATCTTTTCAGAGCTCAGAAATATGTTGAAACACTGCCAGGGCCCAAAAGGGTAGATACATTAGAGGATGAAATATGCCAGTCACCTGTCCAGTTCCAGCACTAGAAGTTCAAGATTCCGATCATGCAGACCCTAATGGGATAAGAATTAAGCCTATTGGAAGATGGAAAGTGTTCCTGGAACTGAAATTCACAAGTGAGTAAATCTTTGCTTTCTGCAGTTCAACAGCCTGGAGCAGCTGTGCATCAACTTCACCAATGAGAAACTGCAACAGTTCTTCAACCACCACATGTTCGTGCTGGAGCAGGAGGAGTACAAGAAGGAGGGAATTGAATGGGAGTTCATTGACTTTGGCATGGACCTGGCTGCCTGCATTGAGCTCATTGAGAAGGTATTTCTATAATTCACAATGTCAGGTATTTTCAGAAATGCATTAATTTTGTATCTATAAATGCAACTTGAAATGGTAACTATGATACTGCAAATACATTGGTTTGTATTATTTTACAATTTGCTGAGCAGAACAATCCCTGAGAGCAGTAATGTTGTCTCAGGAAGTTATTTCATCTCTGAATCTTTCTGCCTTTTCACCTTGTCCTTCCTCCTTCCTTGTGCTTCTCCCAGCCCATGGGCATCTTCTCCATCCTGGAAGAGGAGTGCATGTTCCCCAAGGCAACTGACACCTCTTTCAAGAACAAGCTCTATGACCAGCACCTGGGCAAGTCCAACAACTTCCAGAAGCCCAAGCCTGCCAAAGGCAAGGCTGAGGCCCACTTCTCCCTGGTGCACTATGCTGGCACAGTGGACTACAACATCACTGGCTGGCTGGAGAAGAACAAGGACCCTCTGAATGAAACTGTTGTGGGGCTGTATCAGAAGTCATCCTTGAAGACCCTGGCCTTACTCTTTGCCTCTGCTGGTGGGGCAGAAGCAGGTGATTTCTTTGAAATCAGTTCTACTATAATTTACAGAAAAAGAAATTAGAATCTTGTAATAATAATTTGCAATAATATTTACATTTCTAAAATTGAAAACCCCAAACTTCATATCTTTTTGGATCTCAGTCTAATAAAGGATATTACAACTCCCTAGAGACCTTAGTAGATCTGTAGGTTTTAGAATGAGGCAGCTGTTCTACAGCATTAAACCAGAATTCTCTAGCTGAGAAACCAGATTTCTGAAATCTGGGCCATTCCCAAATACTTCAGGAAATACAATCAAAAGTATCAACATGCTGCTAAATTTATGCTTACCCTTGGATGTAAGGATACATAAACACTGCGTTTGGTGTATTCACTAGCTATTAATTTAGTTCCTCAAATATCTTTCTATGCAAAATGTTACATTTTATTTCCTGACAGCACTTTCTAAATTTCAGCTTGATGTCACTAGATTTCCTACTACTGTCGTCTGAAAAATTCAAGTATCTTTTTGTAACTTTAGCCACTGTATGCATTTACAAATTTTGATAATATTTTTATTTTTGCTAGATTTTTAAAGATGAACACACAAGGTTTTTAAGATTCTGTGTGCTTTTGTTGTTCACTTCTTTATAAAAAATGTATTACTTTTTAGAGAGCAGTGGTGGCGGTGGCAAGAAGGGCGCCAAGAAGAAGGGTTCTTCTTTCCAGACTGTCTCAGCTCTCTTCCGGGTACTGTAGAATAATCATTCTAAACTTACCACATTAGGAAAAGAAAAACAGAAATTCAGTTCTGAAAAGCTTTAGATTGATCTAATATATCTTTGTGTTCAGAAAGGATAAAATAATTTGCTTCTAGTAAAGAGGAATTCTTACTGAATCTTGGGAAGTATACTTTCAGAACTGCCCAAAAGTTCTTTAAAAAAAATTTACTGACTGGTTTTATTTTAGTGTTTTTATCTCCACCTAGTATTGAGATTGTATAAGTGACACTTTTAAACCCAAGGCTTTGTTCTTGCTCCTAAGGAAAATTTAAACAAGCTGATGGCTAACTTGAGAAGCACTCACCCCCATTTTGTGCGGTGCCTTATTCCTAATGAAACGAAAACACCTGGTAAGTTGTTAAAGTTCAGATGTGTGATATATCTGATCTTCTCTGTGCAGTAAAATGAAATACTATTTCATTCTGTGATTTATTAGGTGCCATGGAGCACGAGCTGGTGCTGCATCAGCTGCGCTGTAACGGCGTGCTGGAAGGGATCAGGATTTGCAGGAAAGGGTTCCCCAGCAGAATCCTCTATGCAGACTTTAAACAGAGGTCAGATCACGTCATCACCCTCCACCATACCTACAAATGCTGAATAATTTGCATTTCCTAGTTGTTTTAAATACTGTGGGAGTGACGTAAGAGGTTCACTGTACATACCTTTAGGTATACGGAGTCAATTGTCCAAGTTAGTCATCCAGTTTCTTTCTATAGCTATTGAGAAAAAAAAGACATTTTAAAAGAGCTATTATTTATTCCTGTTCTTTATTCATATTCTGGTATGAGGTAAAGTATTTTTTAACCATACAGAAATGAAATTGACTACTTTAGGCACCTGGAGAACAAAGCAAGATGACTTTCACCTGTCAGCACAGACATGAATAAAGATACTAAAGGACATTCTAGACTAACTTGTTGGAAAACTAAATACAATGAAAGTATCTTGCTTCTTGTTCTGTATCAGCTGGAAAATACTCAGATAGTATGTACTGCCACTATTTAGGGCTGAGATTTGCTTCTCCTTGCCACATATTTTGTTCTTGTACATAAAGTTCTCATTTAGAAATAAGGCATTTAGATAACATGGCATGTGAAATATGTCAGCAGTTACCCACGGAAATCAGTACCTATTCCATGTCAAAAATCTTTGGACTAAGAGAAATGCACAGTTTTCCCTAGAAACATATTTACCCATGAAAGCATGATTTCTATTCAAGGAAGAGTTCAGATTTGTTCACTTGTCTTCCATTCTTGATCCCCCTCCAGAAAATCTTAACAATGGCGTTGGCTGATACAGGTTTGATTGAGATTCCAGGAGTTTGACCTTCTCCATATTCTATTTCCTTCCACAGGTACAAGGTGCTTAATGCCAGTGCCATCCCCGAGGGACAGTTCATCGATAGCAAGAAGGCTTCTGAGAAGCTCCTTGGGTCAATCGATGTGGACCACACCCAGTACAAATTTGGACACACCAAGGTACAAACTTCTCCATTCACTGAGTCCCTGGGCTTTGCTCTACCTGACAGTGATGTGCTGCAACATTCCCTCTCTCAAGGTGTTCTTCAAAGCTGGGCTGCTGGGACTCCTGGAGGAGATGAGGGATGAGAAGCTGGCACAGCTCATCACCCGCACCCAGGCCATGTGCCGGGGTTACCTGATGAGGGTGGAGTTCAAGAAAATGATGGAGAGGAGGTACAAATTTACTTGGCCTGCTGGGCCAATCCTTGTCAAATACTAATGGGGTGAACAAAACTGAAAAGAAGCTGCTTTACAAAAAATCTCATTTATTTCTCATTAATTCAGTTTGCCAATATGGAAGTATATCCTGAAAATAGATGAAGCAGTATAAAATCCCAATTTAGGGAAACAAATAAATTTTTTTAACACTGTGTACTAATTTTTGCTGAATTCATTAAATGGTTACATTTTATATATGTATCCAGAGACTCAATATCTAGTTTACACTAATTAATTTAGGTGACTGCTAAAATAAAAAGAAACACATATTTCTATCACAAGAGAAGTATCCTCTTCCCCTTGATAACTTTCATAAAAGAAATCAAGTCAACTTATGGAAGTGCTCCTTTCATTGGCCATGGAAGTGAGCCAAACACCTGGACTCCAAAACTATCCATACAGGTTGATACTCTATATAGCACTGGAAGGTTTTAGTCAGAAATAAATATATTATATATAAAATGCAATCTAAATATTATTAAAAATATATATATAATAATACATGATAAATATCTTCTACATAGAGATATACAGAACTATATATATACATTTATACTACGTATAGATACCTCGTATATATATATACACAACTAAAAAGTATTATTGTAGAATTTCGTGTTATACATATTAATATTTACTGTTTAATAGGTTTTATAGACTTTAAAATACGTACCAAAATATGTCTTGTTATTACCTTTCAGGGAGTCCATCTTCTGCATCCAGTACAATGTCCGTTCATTCATGAATGTCAAACACTGGCCATGGATGAAGCTGTTCTTCAAGATCAAGCCCTTGCTGAAGAGTGCAGAGTCTGAGAAGGAAATGGCCAACATGAAACAAGAGTTTGAGAAAACCAAGGAAGAGCTTGCAAAGTCTGAGGCAAAGCGGAAGGAGCTGGAGGAGAAAATGGTGAAACTTGTGCAGGAGAAAAATGACCTGCAGCTCCAAGTGCAGGCTGTGAGTACTGCTAAAGATTTTGACTTGCAATATCCTATATAAAATCATCCAAAATGTCTCAGTAAAGACATATTATCCCAAAGTAGTGCTAGAAACATGCTTGTGGAACAGTGACCTTATCACAAAATTTTGCCAAAGCTAAACATCTAATTCATGCTCAGAAAAACTCTAGTGAAGAGTTGAACAGGAATTTCTCAGAAGAATGTTTGAGGGTTTAACATTCAGGTTTTAAAACACTATATCCTAAAAAATGTGCCTACGTGGCTCTCTGTAGAAGACCTCTATGCCAAAGATCTATTATTATTTCCAGTCCACAAAAATGCAATAGAAGTATAGTTATCAAAAGATACAATGAACAACGACACTATCGTCAAATTAACGTTAAAGTTGAATGAAAATTAAAGACTTTAAGAATGTGTGGTGATGTTTTCCTTCATTTTAGGGGATGGAGGCAGCCTAAAACAGATAATCTTATATTATTAGGTTTTACCAACAAAGTAGATTGCAAAGCATCTTTGACAATATTATGTTGTTCCTTGAAAATCAGTAAGAAAAATTAAATAATTGAAAACTGTTTTGTTTAAATGAATCATGTAGGAAGCTGATGGTTTGGCTGATGCTGAGGAAAGGTGTGACCAGCTCATCAAAACCAAAATCCAGCTGGAAGCCAAAATTAAGGAGCTGACAGAGAGAGCGGAAGAAGAAGAAGAGATGAATGCTGAGCTGACAGCCAAGAAGAGGAAACTGGAGGATGAATGTTCAGAGCTGAAGAAAGATATTGATGACCTTGAGCTAACACTGGCCAAGGTGGAGAAGGAAAAACACGCCACTGAAAACAAGGTATGAGGTAGAACCTGTCACTCGCACTCCAGAAAAGAGCCCTGTGCTATTACAGGACTCCTATATCTACTTCCTTTATTTACACTTCCTCCCTTCTTCTCAAAGGTGAAAAACCTGACTGAGGAGATGGCAGCCCTGGACGAGACCATCGCCAAGCTGACAAAAGAGAAGAAAGCCCTCCAAGAGGCCCATCAGCAAACCCTGGATGACCTGCAGGCAGAAGAAGACAAAGTCAATACACTGACCAAGGCCAAGACCAAGCTGGAGCAGCAAGTGGACGATGTAAGCACACAGACATAGAGCAGGAACAGCACAGGTATGGAGTCCGACCTGGCTGGGAGAGCATTGATGGTCTTGTTGTGTTTAGCTGGAAGGGTCCCTGGAGCAAGAGAAGAAGCTGCGCATGGACCTGGAGAGAGCTAAGAGGAAACTGGAAGGAGACCTGAAGCTGGCCCAGGACAGCATCATGGATTTGGAGAATGATAAGCAGCAGCTGGAGGAGAAACTGAAGAAGTAAGTGTGGCTGTGGGACACCTGAGTGCTGGGCTGGAGCACTTGTGTTTTTTCTTTGAGCTCTAACACGGTTCACTTTGCCCAAAGGAAAGACTTTGAAATCAGCCAGATCCAGAGCAAAACTGAGGATGAACAAGCCCTGGGCATGCAACTTCAGAAGAAGATCAAGGAGCTGCAGGCAAGTCTCTGTTCCTTCCCCTCCCTTGCTCAGGCTCAGCTCAGGCAGGAGGAGGGCACGGGTGTGAAGGGTCCCTGCTGTTCTCCAGGCCCGTATTGAGGAGCTGGAGGAGGAGATTGAGGCAGAGCGAACCTCTCGCGCTAAAGCAGAGAAGCATCGGGCTGACCTGTCGAGGGAGCTGGAGGAGATCAGCGAGCGCCTGGAAGAAGCAGGAGGGGCGACAGCAGCTCAGATTGAGATGAACAAGAAGCGTGAGGCAGAATTCCAGAAGATGCGCCGTGACCTGGAAGAGGCCACGCTGCAGCACGAAGCCACGGCTGCCGCCCTGCGCAAGAAGCACGCGGACAGCACCGCGGAGCTGGGGGAGCAGATCGACAACCTGCAACGCGTGAAGCAGAAGCTGGAGAAGGAGAAGAGTGAGCTGAAGATGGAGATTGATGACTTGGCCAGCAACATGGAGTCTGTCTCCAAAGCCAAGGTACACATTTCTGCTCATTAATTCAAACATAACCAAGGAGTTATATTTTAACATAGAAATTTTAGTTAGTCATATTTTAGAATAAATGATTGCACATTGTAACTTGTATTTTTGTTTAAAAAGTTCAGTATTATTTTAATAATTTTTGTATCCTTTGCATGAGAGCTAAAAAAATTTCAACTGTAACACCTAACCTAAGGAACTCTGGGGAACTCATTGCTTCGTTCAGAATATTATAAAATGAGAGGCACTGACCCTATTGCTTTTTAGTTCTTTCTAAAACAGAAATGACTCCTAGAATAGAAATTGACCTTTTCTTTTTATTCCTATTTTTCTTTTCCTTCCTTTAATACTTCTGTGATAAAATCTCTAAGAGACAAACAGAATTTTAAATTATTTCTTCATTTTACAGTGTCCCATCATTCTTGTTATCTATTGAAAATATTTTAGTGTACATTAATAAATTATAGAGTCATGGAATGGTTTGAGTTTGAAGGAACCTTAGAGATCATCTCATTTCATCCCCCCCACATTGGGCAAGGAATATAAAAATGCTGGAACTGGGAACACAAACTTCCTAGTAATATGTATCAGTTAACTGAGAAATTTTGGCTTCTGAATCATTCTTTTTTCCTTCATAAGATTTCATATTCTCACAAATTATGAGTTGAGCCACCAATCATCTTTCCTTCTGTTCTTCATGCAAACAGGCAAATCTGGAGAAGATGTGTCGCTCCCTAGAAGATCAGCTCAGTGAGATTAAGACAAAGGAGGAGGAACAGCAGCGCATAATTAATGACCTTAGTACTCAGAGAGCTCGGCTACAAACAGAATCTGGTAAGACATTTGTGTTTTTAAGAGAATACTGTATATTACCTGGGTCCTTTAAAAAAAGGGTAAAAATTCACCTGGGGTCTTGGAGGATTGAACATGAACTAAGTTGAACCTGAGCCAAAAATGTGTCTTTGAGATGAAGATGGCAAACAGGACCCTGAGAGAATCGTGAATTGCATTAGGAGAAGCATTGCCAATGGGTTAGCAGAGAGTCATCATTCCCCCTACTCAGCACTCATGAGGCCACGCCTGGATTGCTTGGCCTTGTTAAACCTCCTGAGATTCCCACGGGCTATAATCCCTCTGGATGGCACTGCAGTTCTCATTCTGTAAACTCAAGGCTTAATGCAAACACAGAGTAAGGCTATTTGGATTTTACATGACAGGTCAGTTCTAGCCTTGGAGATAAATGTGGGTAGGTATCAGTGATTAGGAATCCATGAAAGAAGTAAAATTTTGTTCAATGCAAAATATTTTATGTGGGCATTTATTATCAAGATTAACACTTCTACATAAGCCATAACAAGGTTTTTTTACTCATCTGAATTCTCCCAGGTGAATATTCACGCCAGGTAGATGAGAAAGATGCTCTAATTTCTCAGCTGTCAAGAGGCAAACAGGCTTTTACCCAACAGATTGAGGAACTCAAAAGGCACCTAGAGGAAGAGATAAAGGTAAGAAGGCTCTACAAATTCTGAGTTGTCCATTGCATTGGATTCCTTCTGTTTAGGAGGAGCTTCAGATACATATGAAATTACAGAATCAACAAGACGAAAGGGAGGAAAAAACCACTTAGGTAATACAGTGCAAGCCTTCCCATACCAGTTTTAGTGCCCCTTCCCTGCAGTCTATATATTAATTGTTTTGCAGATTCCCAGACCTTCCATTTTCATTCAGTAGTTTTCCATTACTCAGAGCAGAATCAGTGCCCATCAGCACTTCAGTCAGGGCATTTCCAAGGATATTCCCATTCGTGGTCACATTGCTATTGTTCTCAAGGCCAAGAACGCCCTGGCCCACGCCCTGCAGTCCGCTCGCCACGACTGTGACTTGCTCCGGGAACAATATGAGGAGGAGCAGGAGGCCAAGGGGGAGCTGCAGCGCGCCCTGTCCAAGGCCAACAGCGAAGTGGCCCAGTGGAGAACCAAATACGAGACGGACGCGATTCAGCGCACGGAGGAGCTCGAGGAGGCCAAGTACGTGGGAAGCAGGATGGCAAATGACGGGAGAAACTAGTCAGGGGAAATTGGAATCTCTGAGAGTGGGCTAACACAAGAATGGGATGAAGGCAAGGATGTACTGTCTTTGTAAATAAAGGGAAGAGAGGGAGGGAGAGAAAGAGTGTAGATTGGAAGAGAAAACATAGGCTTTAGGGCTAGAAATGCTAAGACAGGCCTAATACTCTGTAAGTGGTAAGACACAGAAGTGATAGATCTTGCTGTCTGCATGCAGTCGTGGACAATAAACAACGGTGTGGAAAGCATTTGGATCAAAACCTCCAAAATAACCAACTCATCACAGTATAGAACTGATGCCCTTCCAAGCCCTAACGTGGCACTGTGCTTCTCTCCTCCCAGGAAGAAACTGGCACAGCGCCTGCAGGATGCAGAGGAACATGTTGAGGCTGTCAATGCCAAATGTGCCTCCCTGGAAAAGACAAAGCAGAGGCTGCAGAATGAAGTGGAGGACCTGATGATTGACGTGGAGAGATCCAATGCTGCCTGCGCTGCTCTGGATAAGAAGCAGAAGAACTTTGACAAGGTCTTTTGGCCTCCAGCACCAGGACTCCTGGCCAGAGC
Organism: Aphelocoma coerulescens; assembly: GCF_041296385.1. NCBI lineage: Eukaryota > Metazoa > Chordata > Aves > Passeriformes > Corvidae > Aphelocoma > Aphelocoma coerulescens. Next base: position 10,314,700 of record NC_091031.1, on the reverse strand, counting down.
ATTCCCCCATGACTGCCACATCCCTACTCACACTTGGTTTCTCTTCAGATCCTGGCAGAATGGAAGCAGAAGTATGAGGAAACGCAGGCTGAGCTGGAGGCCTCGCAGAAGGAGTCGCGCTCTCTCAGCACGGAGCTGTTCAAGATGAAGAATGCCTATGAGGAGTCCTTGGACCACCTGGAAACAATGAAGCGGGAGAACAAGAACCTGCAGCGTAAGTCCCTGGCCCTCTGCTCCTCACTGGGCTTTCTCACTATCAGCCATGACCACCATTGTTCATGGGTCTGTGCCTGCAGGTCTGCAAAGATGCCTGTCACCTTGGTGGGACAGGGCCCTTGCCATTCTGCTCTGTGCCTGACCATGCCAATGATCCTTGTTTCCACAGAGGAGATTTCCGACCTCACGGAGCAGATTGCTGAGCAAGGAAAGGCGATTCATGAGCTGGAGAAAATCAAGAAGCAGGCTGAGCAGGAGAAATCTGAAATCCAGGCAGCTCTGGAAGAAGCTGAGGTACACAGCATTGTTTATTGCTCTCTTAAGTGTCTAGGATCGCTATCTTGTTTACCTCGTTCCCAGACAAAAGAGGAGAAGAGGTCTTTGAAAAGTAGAGATATTATCTAAACATAGCACTCTTTTTTACTCAGAGCTTCAGGTTCAACATTTGTCACATGAAAAGTATTCTTATTTTTTCTTGTGCAGGCCTCCCTGGAACATGAGGAGGGGAAGATCCTGCGCCTGCAGCTTGAGCTCAACCAAGTGAAGTCTGAGATCGACAGGAAGATAGCAGAGAAAGATGAGGAGATTGAACAGATGAAGAGAAACCACCTCAGAATTGTGGAGTCCATGCAGAGCACCCTGGATGCTGAGATCAGGAGCAGGAATGAAGCCCTGAGGCTGAAAAAGAAGATGGAGGGAGACCTGAATGAAATAGAAATCCAGCTGAGCCATGCCAACCGCCAGGCTGCAGAGGCACAGAAGAACCTGAGAAATACACAGGGAGTGCTCAAGGTCTGTTGAACAGAAATTGCCTACAGAGAAATATCTTAGTTGATACTTTCAGTCCACAACAGCTCTAAATATACTTATGATTTCTTTCAATGGCTCTCCAGGACACTCAGATCCATCTGGATGATGCTCTCAGGACTCAGGATGACCTGAAGGAGCAGGTGGCCATGGTGGAGCGCAGGGCAAACCTGCTGCAGGCTGAAATTGAGGAGCTGCGGGCAGCCCTGGAGCAGACGGAGCGGTCGAGGAAAGTGGCTGAGCAGGAATTAATGGACGCCAGTGAGCGTGTGCAGCTCCTCCATACCCAGGTGAGAAATGGCACTCTCAGTAACTGGGAGAACACTTTTCTGCTTTATTCCAGTCACCACTGGAGGCTCAACTAGGAGGAAGGCAGTCCTTCTTTCTGAAGTATTCATCATGGTACTAAAAGAGATCTTTGCTGAAAAAATGTGTGCACTGGTTGTTTTCCCATGTTGCATACAATGACACCCATGCTTCTGCCTTACTTGCATCCTCAGACACTTTATTCACATGGACATGCCAGGTTCTCTGAGCAGTCAGGGAATGGAACTCTGAGACCACAGCAACATTCATTCCTTGTCAGCTGAAATACAGCACTGAGGAATCCTCATGTACTTTTTTACTAGCAAGAAAGTGTGGATGAACTCCTGGCTCTGATTTAGCATTTATCAAGCAGAGTTTGACACGAGCTATGTGTCATAACAGCCATTGAGCAGTCAGGTGCTGAAATCTGTGGAAAGTGTGCAGTTTCAAGTGATGAAACGATTCTGGAAGGGATTCATCCCACCTACATTCAAAATTTTTCCTCTTTTCAGTTGTTGAGAGTGGATTACTCTTCCCTAATGCTGAAGAGGAGGCATTTCATTGACTTCCCTAACTCTGTTTTTGTTGCTTTCCGTGGATGAGATGTGGTACACATTATATTTCTGAGCACTTTTTCATATTAATAAAATTAATTGTTGGGGGAAAAAAAGCCAAAACAAAATGGTTTTTCCCCAGTGATAAGAAATTTTACTAGAAAAATCTCTGGTATTGATTTTTCACAAAATTGTGTCTTAAATTATTGAAAATCCTGTAATGTTCTTGATTTCGAATAATGAACTTACAAAAACTTCTGACGCTGCTCAACAGAACACCAGCTTGATCAACACCAAGAAGAAGCTGGAAACAGACATTGCCCAAATCCAGGGTGAAATGGAGGATACCATCCAGGAAGCCCGCAATGCTGAGGAGAAGGCCAAGAAGGCCATCACAGATGTGAGTTGGGCATTCCTGGCATTGCTGATGGTGAATGTCCTGTCCCCCAAATATCTGCAGCCCCAAAATGGCTTTGCCCCTTTGCTCTGATCAGGCGGCCATGATGGCAGAAGAGCTGAAGAAGGAGCAGGACACCAGTGCCCACCTGGAGAGGATGAAGAAGAACCTGGACCAGACGGTGAAGGACCTGCAGCACCGTCTGGATGAGGCCGAGCAGCTGGCACTGAAGGGAGGGAAGAAGCAGATCCAGAAGCTGGAGGCCAGGGTGTGTAGGGCTGGGGCTGGGGGTGAGTGAGGCTGTCCTTGGAGAGACATTGGCAGGGAAGCTGCAGGGATGGGCTTGTCCTTGCAGGTGCGGGAGCTGGAAGGGGAGGTTGATGCTGAGCAGAAGCGCAGCGCTGAAGCCGTGAAGGGCGTGCGCAAGTACGAGCGGAGGGTGAAGGAACTGACCTACCAGGTAAGGCAGGAAGCTTCTTTGTGTTGATAGATTCTTATTCCCAGAACCCAAAATAAGGCCCTGAGGGATTTCTCTCTGTCCTGAGTCACACATAGAAAAAGGAGAATAATGAAAGCACCAGAAGATGACTTTGTTTCTGGTCATGTTAGGAAGATCCAGCTTATCACTTCTGTCTGACTGGTCAGCAATGTCAATTAGAAATGTTACTCTCTATTTCATGCAGAGGAGGGTAAAAGAGATGCTTCTCTATCTTGTTGTTCTCTTTAGTCTGAGGAAGACAGGAAAAATGTTCTCAGGCTGCAGGATCTGGTGGACAAGCTGCAAACTAAGGTGAAAGCTTACAAGAGACAAGCTGAGGAGGCTGTGAGTATCACTGTGTTCAGACAGTCTTTATCAAGGTGGAAGTGGAATTCTGTGTTGATGTTTTACCCTTTGTAGCTCTGTTTGAATGCAGGTCAGCATCGTGGTAGTAGGTCTCTGCTTCCTTTCACTTGCTTTATTTAATATTTTCACCTAGCAGAAGAAAAAAAATTGTAATATATAATTTTAAAGCAGTAAATAACTGAAAGATGATTTAATAGCAATAACTGTAATTATCTATAATTATTCAAAAATTCCAAAGTGCACTAGCACTTCATATCCAGAGCTGGACTTTTGGTATGTCTTACTGACCATTTAAATGTTTAGCTTGGATTCCCCCTAGAAATATTAGAGATAATTACATACTAATTCATAGTCTTAGGGGCTAATAATTTTTTTAATTATTCAAAGTGAAAATGCCGCAGCATGTACAGGGCAGTGTTGCAGTAGAATTGTTTTAAAACCTATTTTATGTTTCTTCCTACCCCCAGGAGGAGCTGTCCAACGTCAACCTGTCCAAGTTCCGCAAGATCCAGCACGAGCTGGAGGAAGCCGAGGAGCGGGCTGACATTGCAGAGTCCCAGGTCAACAAGCTCCGAGTGAAGAGCCGGGAAATGGGCAAGAAGGCAGAAAGTGAAGAGTAAATGCCTCTCGTGCTGTAAAGTGAGAGAATTGCACAAAATGTGACGTTCTATCACTTTTATTTTGTAATCACTGCTTTGTCTGTAATTAATCTATAGATGAGTAATGCCTACATAATAAAAATTGTAGAGCTTGTGCCATGTAAATAATGAGAAGTTCAGTGTTGCATTTTAATAATTATCCTGAATTCTTCTAGGTTTTACATTTTTCCTTGCTTACTTAAACTTACTTATTCAGTTAAAAATCTTGCTTCAGGTATTTTCAAAGTGTTTCAGCCACTTTTAAAGTGGTCTAATCAGACATCCTCCTTTGTTCTCACCAGGAAATCTCATCTAATATTTCCTTAGCTGAGAAAATCATTATTTCTCTGAAAAAATAATGTAATTATCCCTTATAACTGTTGCTTTAGGAATACAATAGATATTATCTCAAATGTTCTGCCCAAAGAATAAGAACTTATTACACCTTCCTTTCTAATCCTGCTTAATCTTTGATTATGATTTTAATTCTTGTGTCTTCTTTGCAAGAAGATCTTAGTTCAAATTAAACTTCTTCAATCATTCAAGCCACTTTGGAACATAATTTAGAGGACATTTAAACCTAAAATGAGATCCACTTTCAACTGTTGTTCATGAAAGTGATGTGCAAACCAACATTCCCAGGGCAGCATAGCCAGCAACATCATATAGTCAGTCAGCCATTGTCTATATTCTGTTTGCAAAACTATCCTGAATTTTCTAAACTGCTCAGGCAGACACTGACCTCCTGTGATGTCTCCAGCATAATCTGGATAACTTTGCCCAACATGGCCTCACTGAAAATGTGGGTTTTCATTCTTTGTGGATATCAGCAAACATCGGAGAAATCCGTGATCTCCTCTTAAAAACCACATTGATCGTTCAGTGTCGTTTCAAGCAAATGCACCCCAGGTGATCTATTAACAAGAACCTGGATTACTCTCATCTCCTGGGATGGGCTGTAACATCAGAGACACCTTCTACTAGACCAGGTTGCTCCAAGCCCCATCCAACCTGGCCTCAAACAGTTCCAGGGACGGGACAGCCACAGCTTTTCTGGGCAACCTGTACCAGGGCCTCAGCACCCTCACAGGGAAGAGCTTCTTCCTAATATCTGATCTAAACCTACTCCCTTTCAGTGTGAAGCCATTCCCCCTTGCCCTATCACTCCAGTCCTTTGTAAAAAGTGCCTCTCCAGCTCTTCTGGAGCCTCTTTAGGCACTGAAAGGGGCTCTGAGGTCACTCTGGAGCCTTCTCTTCTCGAGGTGAACACCCCGAGCTCTCCCAGCCTGGCTCCAGAGCAGAGGGGCTCCAGCCCTTGGAGAATCTCCATGCCTCTTCTGGACTGGCTCCAGTATCTCCACATCCTTCCTGTGCTGGGCCCCAGGGCTGGGGCAGCTCTACAGGTGGGGTCTCACCTGAATGGGGCAGAATCCCCCCTCCCCTCCCCTGCTGCCCACGCTGGGGGATCAGCCCAGCACGCAGGGGGTCTCTGGGTTCCAGCACACACTGCCAGGGAATGTTGGGTTTCTTGTCAACCAACACCCCCAAGTCCTTCCCCTCAGGGCTGCTGTTGATTCATTCCTCACCCAGCCTGTAGATGTGCCTGGGCAGGCAGTTTATGCATACATACAGATCTGAGTGTCTATATATACATACACATACATAGATACCTATTTATATATGCATACATACACTCACTCATATAATTTCCAAAGCTATTTTTTTGAGCAGCGATCCAGTTATGTGAAAATTTGCATTATTCTTTCATCATTGATATATAATCAAGGTCAAAAGTAGTCACTCTTTTTAGCATTCAATTTCAAGGCTTTGATAACTACTTTGCAGCTTTACAGGACAGCTTGCCCTGATTGGATTCCTAGTTGAGTGTCATGACATCTCCAAGAATGTTCCCAGAGTCACATGTCAGACACCTGGAGAAAAGATGTCTGTGGGATTGATTGCCACCTGTGAAAAGGGTTGCTACTGAGTTCCTTCTGGAGAAAGAAAAACTTGACAAATCAGCATGCAACTTTAGTACCACACAGATAATCCTGTTTTAATGCATGCCTCCTTGCTCAGACACCCTCTTATCTGCCAAGCAACTGTTCCGGTTTTGGGGTCCCACTTCCTACTTTTTTATGATGGTTTTTTTCCTGACTCTGAGTCAAGAAGATAATCTTTTTCTTTCAGGGAGTGTGTGAACTTCTAAGCAGAGCACAGCTGTGCAATTCCCCCACAGGGTGTACACACATGTTCTGTGTAAATGTCTAGCTGGGAACACACCTGCAGTCTTGGCGCTGGTTGGACCTGAGGGCGTGGAGCTGCAGCAATCATGTCACTCTCAGGTTAACTGATCCAGCACGTTATATTGTCCCCCAAAATCCTGAGCTTGCTGAACTGCTGTTACAAAAGTAACCAGGAGTTCCTTCAAAATTATTTATTTGGAAAGACAGGGAAGGTAGCTAAAAAGAACTGGTGCAGGATCTTGCCTGCTAAATGTGGAAGAAAAGGACAGTATGGAGTTTTCTGCTTGTTTTGAAAACTAGAGAAGTACAGCGCATTTCACAAACGTCTCCCTTTCCCATACCCATCCTCCCGGATATTTTCATAGCAAGGAAAGAAGCCGTCCTTGCAGCACCTGGCTGCAGCTTGGCTCCACAGAGATGCCTCAGAGAGCAGCTCTGGACTGGATGACGGTTCAGGCAGTGGTGAGCAGCCATGGACAGAGCAGAGCCCTGATACGAGCCCAGTGACCCAGCTCTGCCCCTGGCTGCTGGCAAGACTGCAGGTGAAAGGTGAGGCTGCTGTGGGCACTCAGAAGGCAAAAGGGAGAAGCAACCTCGCTGTGACAGAAGTTCACTTCTCCACACTGCATTTACTGCCTGCTTTGAAACAGCTCAAGCAAAGCACAGTGTTGATGTCCTAGATATAGAATATATTTTACAAAAAGCAGAGGAGTCCTTAGCACCAGGCAAGGTCTCTGATGCCCTGGTAATCCCTCCTCAGTACACAACGAGGGCTGTTTCATAACCTGCTAGCAGGCTCTGCGCAGGAGGACAGCAAGGGTAGAGGGGACATTACTGAGTAGGGCTGTGAGGTTCATCAGGGGCAAAGAGGATCCCTGGCCTTTGAGGGCAGTACAGGAGCGCTGTGCTGGGCCCCAATGCGATATATACGTAAATAGAGCTGCTGGACTGAGCTTCTCTCCAAGCTGCTCCTGGGATTTGCTTCAGATCAAGCCACTTTGGACACTCAGATACCATCCCCAGGGACACTTATACTCCTGCAGCAGGATTATCAGCCTGTCCTTGCCCAGGATCACTTCTCAAAACTAGCTTATATAACATCACAGACACGGACTTAGCTTCTTTAAGAAAGGTGATAAACCTTCTCACATGGCTTATAGATATTGAGACACGACCAGCTGGTTCTCCCAACTATCCACATACCTGTGATTCTCCACTAAGTTTGTGGAATAGCACTTCCCTTTACAAATGCTGTTTTTCTCAATATGGTTAATTATCACTGTGTTCTCAAACTCTAATCCTTATTAACTTCTACTTTTTCTTAGTATTTGCACTAAATTTACTGGGCAACCATTCCCTGAAACACTTTTCAAAAATTAGCATTCTACTGGACAATTTCCAGACCTCCAAAAGCAAGGCAGCTTTAGTAAGAGCTCACACACTACAGCCAGTAGTCTAGATGTTACATCTCCATGCTCCTGTGGAAACCTTGGGCAAGTACCCTCTGGTCTTGGCCACTTGTAACTGACTACTTGTGCTGTCTATTTGGCAACAGGCAGAATGTACAATCCTCATCATTTAATTAGCTGGAAATTTCTGGCAGGGAAGTCAAGCAATTTATATCTCAACACAGGTTTTTTCTACTGCTAGATAACATCCCAAATTTGCAGTATGATTTGCTCTTGTGCAAGGAGACAGTACAGGTGTGAGATCAGCTGTAAATGGGAGCAAACAATATGTGTTATTTCAACTGCTTCTGCCTCTACTTCTGTTTTTGCTATCAGAATGGCTTGGATTAAGAAAAAAAAATAAGTTTTTGCTGTCTTCACAATGGCAAGGTACAAATAATGGCCTGGTAATTAATTGTTTTCAGTTTGGTTGCCTCCAAAAGGGCATAAGGAAGAAGAAGATCTGTCGCTTAAGGTGAAATAGCCCCACAGTCCACAGGGTAATAAATAGTTCTTGTCAGTAACTTGCACAGAATATGGATTGCTGCCAACTTTGCAACTGCTGGAATAACCTGCAGATATGGTCATGCCACTGGTTTATGATGGGGGAAGAAAAAAATATAAATTTAGGATAGACATCCCCCTTCCCCTAAAATATACAGTATATATCATTGACTATTTTGCAGTGTTCAGTAGCTAGCTGAAAGTTATCTTCAGTGCCCATGTTCCAGTATTACAGCAGAAACTTTTCTAGGCTGGGGGTAAGTGACAGCTGTGAAAAAAAAGCTTGCAAATATATTTTTAGAAAGGAATCCCTCAAAGATTTTCATTAATTATATTTGGCCCTGGTGAAGTGTCAAACTCATGTTTAGTGATGCAGAAAATCAGCATGAAATATCAAACACTTTTGACAAGTTTTGGCTATGTTTCTGTTCTCTTTACATAAATTATCTTTGTACTTTCATTAGAAAAGAGTATTGTTTAAAGACAGGCTCAAAAGATCAAAGTACACGTTTTCAAATCTCAACTCATTTGTTTCTATTAAATGGAGGAGCATTTGCTGAGATCAAAAATGTGTTTGAAGGTACATCTCTCTATGTATATGCAGCTTTTCTGGCAACACTGATCATTTGAGCCTAAAAGCCATGCTGTCTAACGTGAGAAGAGCTATGTAGGAATTCTTGCTTTGTCCGTGGAACAGGAGACTGAACACCAAAAAGCTTTCAATAAAACAGGACACCACCAAATGAAACTGTGGGGTTACCATGGCAGTGACAGTTATGCACCTTGGGAATGGCGTCTCCTTTCCTCCTTTTCTCCAAAACCAGTCCCCTACAACTTTGCAAACACATAATTTAAATCACAGGGAACAGGCTTTATCCCATGAATGAACACAAATGATGTGTGTGATAGGGTATCTTTGTGGCTTTCAGAGAGCTGCATGAACAGTGAAGGATACAGTCCAAACTTACAGAATTGCTAATGCATATAAATGATCTTAAATCATCTTTGCATCAGATGTAATGGAAGGCTCCTACATGGAGGCTAAATCCATAAAAAGTTACATTTTTAGAAGCTTTTTGAGTTGATGTGGGACAACAAGAAGGTAGTTGCCCCTCTTCCCTTTTCAGTGTGCTGTAATAAGACCAACACAGTAACACAGTTAAGATGGAGTGATAAAAGGTCTGAAAGGTGACGATATCAGGAACAAATATGTATCTGCCTGAAGGCCCAGGGAAAGGGGGTTGGGTATGAAACATGAGAACAGCCATACTTGTTTAGACAAAAACATCCATCTGTCCTCAAAGTGTCAGATAGTTGCAGATACAGCAGCTTGTCTGTCAGTGGTTTGGGGACCTAGTATGGAAACCTTGCTTCTCTGACCACTTGTACTGGGAAAATTCTCTCTTCATGAGCCTCCACTGGAAAAGCTACTGGGTAACTGTCCTAGGATCAAAGCTATTTAATGCTAGGAACAGGTGTGGTGTGTACCCTGAGTCTTGCCAGAAGCACAGGATAGAGAAAATAATCACTCAGCCATCCACAAAGCGCAAAGAATTCATTAGATAACCAAATGAACAAATTTGTCAGGTTGGGCTTAGCATGCTTGTCTAACCTTTCAGCTCCCAAGACAGGCTGACATTTATGTATCATATAGTTTGACAAAGCCAGAATTGTGAGAACTCCTGAAGATGTTTGTGATTGACCAACATTTGCAAATAGGAGAATTTATAGAATTCCAGGAATAACAATTTACAGAAAGCATGAAGATTAATCTGCTGGTACAACATGTCTCCACTATTCTAAATTGATGGAAGGAATGACATCTTATTATCTGTATTCCAGAAGCATAATAAATAGTGTACAGAGGTATAGGACTGATTTACAGACATCTGGGGTTTTCTGAGAGAGACATTGTCAGACATTGTTACCTGAGAAAAAAAGGGAATGGATATATGTCAAAACAACCACCAAAAAAAGACATTCTGCTTAAAGGCTCTTTGTATTTGCTGGCAGCAATCATGAATCTGTGACTGCCATCACCTGTAAGAGTAATTTATAGATCATAGAATATTCTGAGTTGAAAGGGACCCTCAAGGATCATCAAGTCCAACCCTTAAGTGAATGGCCCATACAGGGATTGAATCCACAACCTTGGTGTTACCAGCACTGTGCTCTGACCAGCTGAGATCATCTCAGGGTCTGGCTGGGGGAGACATGCAGTCTGTAGGTGGTTTGCTGGTATCCCTGAAACTCACCATCTGCACCACCTCCAGTCTATTGTTTCTTATGAGCCCAGGTTTCTCTGAATAACTTATGAATTCCCAGACATGCTCAAAAATTATCCTTATTGCTTCTCCTTCATTCTAGAGGACCTCCTTTGGGGAAACCATTCTCACTGACCCTTGGGGTCAGATGCCCTGCATAGGTGCCATCCATCCTACCTTCTGGCAGTGAATTACATCTTCTTTCACCTGCTTTGAACCATCATCCTGGTACTTGCATTTGCCATTCTCACATGAAAGAGACATTGAATAAGTGTATGGCACTCGGGATTTTTCAGATAATAGAGTTGTTTTATTTTCTCCACTGAATCTTCTTCAAACTGGAGAATCAAAGTCCACTCAGTCATTCCTCAGGAGGAGGTTATTCCATACCAGTCATTTCCTTCTGCATGCCTTCTCTTAAGGAACTTATTCTAACAATCTGGCAATCAGACACTCTATTGCAAAAGCTTCCCTGATAATAATTTTCAATAAGCCTTGGAATATTGGGGAACACCCAGAGGGTGGCTAGTAATTTAAAATTCTATAAATAATATACATATTTGCAACACTTATAACAGTGTTGCAAGTAATAGACTTATCATATAGATATTGATTTGGTGCAAACACTGGAATACTTGATATGCCAAACTAAATCCAGTAATTTGCACTACATTTAAGGCAGCTTAAACTGTGTTGATATTTATGAGTTTATATCCTTCCTTACTAAAAGCAATAATACTAATAGCACTCAGATCTGCTACTGATTTCATTTGTCTGTGTTTTGGTGAGCTAGAACACCACAAGACCAGAGCAGTACATACTACAGATTAATATTTTCTGAATTGACAGATGTCAAAATACTTCTTAATATGTAGGGTCACCAGTGGGTGGGTGTGCCATTGTAAAGGATTAGTTCTTCCCTACATACTGCTTTACTGGTTTTTACCCAGGAGAAAATGTAAAATCACTTTAACTACAAAAGAATTAGATGAGTCAAATATAGAAAAACAGCCTCTGACAAAGAGTAGTCATGGTTCCAGTGTACTTATGCTTAAGCTAAAGATGCACATAATTTAAATGCAAATATAAGTGCTCATAGCAAATAATGAAGAACACAGTCTGTAATACAGATGTGGGGGACCCAAACCAGGTCTTGAGATTGTTTAAATGTAAAAAGTGTCTGCAATTCTGCTGCTGCAACCAGCTCAGCTAATTTAAATGTTTGATAGACAGCAATTGGCCAAAGAAAAATACAATAATAATATTATCTCCACATCTGAGTGGTGTCATTGTCTTTTCAGAGAGTGTCTGTGCTCACACTTAGCTCAGACTGGAAAAGACTGTCAGTGACTCCCATTAAAAAAAAAAAGTAATAGAAGCATTGAAAAACATTCTAGAAAGGACTCAAAAAAGGAGAGGAAAGGCCTAAACAGGGTGCCTCTCAATGCTACAGGAATCCATTTTCTACAGGATAATCCAATTCAGATGCCTTTGCTTCCTAGTGTAACTAAATCACAAGCACCCCGAACAGAATCCAAAACAAACAGCCATGAGAGCTGTGTAAATGCACCAAGGATGTTACCCAACATGAAGCAATGACAACAATGCATCTGACAATCCATCTCTTCCCACAGAGGAAACTGGGTCATTCCACAAAAAGGTGGTTAGATTTCAGTTTAAATAATTTCCTGACAAATGTTTCTTCTGCCTTAAAATAAAGAAAAATGAGGTAATGATGACAGATCTACTTTGCCACCTCATCTCCTGTACAAAATTATCTTGTGGTAAAGAGTATTTTCCCAAGCTGTGAGAGACCTGCAATCAATTCTTACTGTTACTTGGGGAATGCAGATCCCAGGCTCCCTTTCCTGTAATTATATGGCTCTCAGCAAGCTCACAGCATAGGCCCACATGGGAACAGATGAACATTCTCAACATTCCTGCTGAAATTCTAATCTCTGAGGGGGGGGGGAAATAAAAAAGGAAAAAAAGGTAGTCTCTGGGATGACTTTGCAACCTACTGTTCAGGAAATCTATCTGTTCAGCTGTGTATGTTAAACCTTATTCAAAGACCTCCTTGGATATTTTATAGCAAGCAGCTACTGATTGAATGGCATAAGTGGACATCTCTGTGGCAGTGGTTCTACAGAGCTGTGGTCATCTCTGGCTTTCTCATATTTGTTCTAACTCAGAACATTTTGAATTTTTTTTCCCCTCTTATCAGAGGAGCTTCAAGAAAATGGAAGGAAAGATTAACTCTTTGCTTTCCTCACTGTAATGATCTTTTAATTAAAGGTGCAGACTAAACTAATAATAATAAACATGAAATAATGCCCATGAGGAAAAATTAATCCCAGGCAGATTTTTACACACAGAAATGGTGTCTAAGTTGGCCATCACTATTCAGAAGAGATCATGAAGATAAAATAGCTAGTCCCCTGAAAACACTAAGCCAAGCAGTGCTTGTGTGGGGAGATTCCTCAGTTCCTGACAGTGGGATTTCCTCCTCTACACTCATGACTTCTTGGGAAGCACATCCTGAGTCAAAAGCCATCACTGTGTCAAACTAGTGCCTCTTTTTGAATTTCTCCACCTGCCCACTCCTAACCCAGGGAGCTGGTATACAGCTGGGCTCCAGTAAATGCTTGTCAAAAACCTCAGCTTTCCAAAACTGCTGCATCTCTGTGATGGCCCATGTGACACTGGAACACACAGCCACCTCTTCCAGCCACTCCAGCCCAGTAAAGCTGCCTGGCCACTGGTGCCCGGGGAGCCAATGACTCTGCCCAGGCTGAGGGGCACAGATGTCACTTTGGGGTGTTCAACCAGTAGCAAAGTTGAGCACGTGTCCCAGAGACACACAGAGACACACAGGACACTGACACGAGTGGTCACAGAGCTGCTACAGCAGCCACGCAGATGCCATCAAGAGGACCTGCATCACACCAGCACGGACAGATCCCCTCCTCCTCAGGGACAGGCAGAAACAGGAGTCACCAGCAGTCACACAGACCTGCTCACCAGGCTCCCAAACACATGTGCAGCTCCCTTGGGTCCAGCACAGCTCCTCTGTCCCCCTCAGACCCAGCCCTCCGACTCACGTCACAGTTTCCTCTTTGCCTACTGGTCCAGCTTGATTCTCACACACACAGAGCTCTCACACTCATCCCACAGGTGCTCCTGGGCACACCATCACAGCCCCTTTGCCTGCCCAACATGCCAGAGGTTTGTTTCTTCTTGTCATCTCTGTATTTGTTTTGCCAGACCTGTGTCTCTCTGTATATATTGTTTAGTGTTTCCCTTTTTACCTTAGTTTCCCAACACACACGGTTCCTGATTTGATAAGCTTACTAGAATATATATTTTTACACTTTCAAATGCCTTCACCAAGCAGTGTGACTGACCAGGTTTGGTTCACACCACCTCCTCCCTTACCATTCGTCAGACAGGTTTGTGTTCCAGCATGTTCTCAGTTAGGGCTTCCTCCCTTTCTTACTGTCCCTTGCAGTGTCAAAAGCAGCCCTTAAACAGCTAATCTTAAAGGAGCAGACACTCTCCTTCCACATGCCTTTACAGAGCAACTTAGAGTTATTCTGGTTTGACACCCAGCCTGTCCCATGACAGTGGAGTGGCACAAAAGTCAGGCACCTTTCTGCAGGCTGAGACCTTGAGCATGCCTTGCAAACCTACAGCTCAGGAATGCAAGTTCCTCCTGTGGTCCATAAGCTGGCAGTTGTCTCACTCTGCTCCAAGACTGAGGCTTCAGGCTTGCCAGTGCCTCACACAATGGTATAAAATTTTTTGCCTCAATAAATCTTTCTTCTTATCTAGCAGCATGTGTAGATAAACAGGGAGGATAGGAGGGCATCCATTAATATTATTTCCTTTAAGAGATAATTGTGCACAATTAGAAAAGTCCCATCCTGCTGACTAAGGCAAACCCTTGCAGTGCAGAGCCAGGTGTTGCCTTATTTGGCTTTATCAGAGCTGTCTTTGGGTTCCTCCATCCTCCATCCTGGCACAGATCAATGTGAAAAGGACAGGTCAGTGCAGCTGACTCCATACAACCTTAAACCAATCCTGTCTCTGAGTAATTAGCAGAGAGATCAGAGCTACAACACGTTTACAACTAAAGAGTAAATTATTATTGACCAAAAATAGAGCCCTCGAGTGCTGTGTGGGCAGGAGGTAACGTATAAAGAGCCGCAGCCCAAGGCAACTTTATTATTTGTTACCTCAGCATCTCACGGTAAGTGCCATCCTCTCGCTTCCTACTCTGACCATGACATCTCCACAGCTCCCCAAAAAGGTGGAGTAAAAAGGGGCGTTTTCTTCTCATTTCCCACCTCTGACACTCCAGCTCATGCTTTACATGCAAAGTCCAGGTTCTACAACCCAAACCACTCCAATGTGGTGCACAAGCAGAAGCAGAGGAGTCATAGCAGGCCAGTCCTTGGAAGGGCCTTCTACCAACTTTGCTCCCTCCAAGTCCTATGAAAGGCACAAGAAGACTCTGAAGGCCGTTGAATTTGACTAGGAGTATATATGTAAAGTAGCTAATTTTTTCCTTGACATTAGATTTGTTTCAAGCAACTCACAGGAATGTGGGGAGGAGCACAAGACACTGTGGAGTTTTGCTCTAGGTCAGGAGCTGTAAGGCACTGTGTGCAGTTCAGCTGTCTGGAGAGACTACACAGGGTGTGGGAATGTTTGATATGGCATATGCTGAAGACAATGGACTGGTTTTGATGTAACTCTCTCTGTCCTTTCTTTAACTATTTCACACAGGTTCTGAAAACAGATATCCTCGTGGGCTCTCTGAAGGTAGGGGTGTAACAAATAACACATACCTTTGCTAATTGATCCTGAGCAATAAGTAAAGCTCACCCAGACAATGGCAAGGGCAGGTGCAAAAGACAGTGATGCAGAACCAGCATCACTGGAAAGGATATATCGTATTTTAATCAACATGACCAATAGTCAGAGCTCTTGGAGGAATACTCCATGTACCAGGAAAGAAAATTACAGATGCTCAAATTTAGTCAAGAGGGCATGATAGACAGAGACAGTAATGGCTCTTTTTGTGGTGTAACCTCGAATTCTGGGATTTATAGATGATTAAAATTCATCCCCTGCCATCTGCACAGCTGCTAGAAGCCTGAGGTTGTGTTTGGAGAGGAGGCTCAAAGTAATAGTCAAGTGTTAGTTTCCTCTGGGGTAAAGTCTAGAAAATTATTTACTGACTGTGGTTTATCATACAGGCACTGAAACCCAAACAGAGTTCAGAATGATCTTGTCTCCTGCCTGATAGGCAGATCTGTTTTTGTCCAAAGAGCAACCTTGTGTGCTTCACTCCCTTCTAGGTTTTCTGGGGAAGGTTAGTGACTTAGTGACTGGGAGCATGCAGCAGAGCACAGAAGGAACCTTCCACACATGTGCCTTCTATCCTAAAGCCAAAAGCTGCTCACTGAAACTGGAGCTGAAAGGGATGGAAGTACAGGTTATGGTCCTAGAGAATGCCACCTTCTCTGCTCAGGAATGTGTAGAGATCTAAATTTTATACTATTTCCTATCAAAGACTTTAAGTAGTTTAACAGACTGTGCCCTTTGAGGAATTTTCTGATATCCCTTTTCTGGTGGCATTTTCTGGTGTTCTGCTTCACTTTTTCATGGACACTCTGAAACAGCTTCTCTCTTTCTTTTCTGTTGCTTCTCTCAAGCCCTTCAGATGCAAGATCACAGAGGCAAAACCCCTGGGCTCTGTATACGCAGAATAATAGTTTCTAAGTAAGCTAAAGGTTCTGGATTTTGTGCTTTGAAATTCCTGGCTGTTAAAAGCTCTTGTGTGAGGCCATCCCTCAAAGTCCTGCAGGGTGCAGATCCCATAGCAGATAGCTCTTGCTGAGAGAGATCAGCACTTCTACTACAAAATGGCCAGGAGAAGCCTTACAAATGCCTTCATACTCCTTTCATCATTTTCTTGCACATAAAACCATTCTATTTTCACTGTTTCAGTACTTTGATACCTTGGATGTACACATCTTGCCTTTTCAATTCTGTCCTTTTCTCTTCTTTACTCTTCACAGTGCATCAGACAGCACACGAAGTAGCAGGAATTTAGAAGTTTTTTATTATTTTTTTCTAGCCTATATATTAGCCTGCCTGGGGAAGAACATTCTATTTATGCTAGTTCCTGCCTACATTATTTCTACTTGTGCTGTTTCCAGATGCTCTTGAATTATCATGACAGTTCTTTTGACCATAGCAAGGAATGGCATTTATTTGTGTTGAAGAATTTTTATTAGATATTTTTAAAAATGCAAATTTAAACAGAGCATAAATCAGTTTTCTCAACTATTTCTACTAGACAAACCCCTAACAATGTCTGGTACATAAGATTTCTCTTTTAATGTTCCATAGCTAATATTACTCTGTATAAAATGTTCAAGCTATAATATGTTCAAGCTATAATTGAAATTCTTTGAAATGTTATATCACATACTTATTTACCAAGATACTATGTTATTTAGCTAATTGGTCTTAATTATTATCTGTAATATATGTTCTATTCCTTTATTGGCTAGTTTTGCAACATAACTGAAAAGATGTTTTATATTTGGCTCATACAATAAACAGGTTTGGCTTTAGACAGGTGATGACTGACATCCACAGTTTGTTCCATTGCTTGGTACAGACAGAAAGTAGTTGAGTCTCCCCTGTTTGGTGTTAATACATCAAAACCAGAGGGTGTTAAACATACCTCCACCTGGAAATCACACGTGGGAGCCAGTCTACATGACTCACAGAGCTTACTTTTGCCTAAATCTTTAGATGTCCAACGAAACGATCTCAGTGGGTTTGTGTATGTGGCTTTGAGAAGGATGTGGCTGTGCAGGTCAGTGAGCAGCAGGTGAAGACAGAGCAGGACCAGCTTTTGAAGACTTGGAGCTTGATATTCTCTTTGCTCTCATTTGGGCACAGAGGCCGATTTAAGGGGGATGTCTCCAAAGGCCATACATCTCTGTCTACAAAAGGAACTTTCTTTATTAGCGCTTCTTCAGTGGATAATTAAAATTGAGGCAGAAGTTAAGTGCCTGATTAGTCCTCCTCTTCCTATTAGTCATTGAGCATGACCACTGTCTGGATAAATGTAAATTACAAATGCACAGACTTTCTGCAACTTTTCTGTATTCCTCCAGAGCAACTGCAGGCATGAGTTCAGATGCAGAGATGGCAATCTTTGGAGAAGCTGCTCCCTATTTAAGGAAGCCAGAGAAGGAGAGAATTGAAGCCCAGAATCGCCCATTTGATGCTAAGTCAGCCTGTTTTGTAGTAGATGATAAGCAAATGTATGTGAAAGGTACCATACAGAGCAAAGAAGGTGGCAAAGTCACCGTTAAAAAACATGATGACACAGTAAGTGATACCAGCTGTTACTCCTATGTGATCATCCACTTCGGGCAGTTCCCTATTTTAGACTTCTCCTGTTGTTCCCTTCCTTTTTTGCCAGACTGTGACTGTAAAGGACGATGAAGTCTTTCCCATGAACCCTCCCAAGTACGATAAAATCGAGGACATGGCCATGATGACCCACCTCCACGAACCCGCTGTGCTGTACAACCTCAAAGAGCGTTACGCAGCCTGGATGATCTACGTAAGTGGCAGCAGCAGCTTCCTTTGGGCAGCGGCAGGAAGTGCTGGGCCAGGCTCAGGGGAAGCCAACGTGCTGTGTCCCTTCCTTGCAGACCTACTCGGGTCTCTTCTGCGTCACCGTCAACCCCTACAAGTGGCTGCCGGTGTACAACCCGGAGGTGGTCACTGGCTACCGAGGCAAGAAGCGCCAGGAGGCCCCTCCACACATCTTCTCCATCTCTGACAACGCCTATCAGTTCATGCTGACTGGTGAGTCATTTGGCAAGAGTGGAAAGCCCTGATATATGTAAGGCTGGCTGGTCAAGGAACACTTGCTAGTTCAGGCATTTTGGGTTCTACTCAGTGGTCCCATGGTCCTAGAGCACAGCGCAAGATCAGACCATGAAAATCTTGATGGTGTCTGGGCTATCAGATAATGAAGTAGCTGGCTGTATGGTTTTGTGCCCCCTTTTAAAGACATGGTAAAGAAACACAGCAAATAATCGGATTACAGTTAAACAATAATTAAGCCAAGGTCTCTACATAAAAGAGAACAAATTGTAAGTGGGAAGCCTTGTAAAGAATCAATGCTTGAAGTTAAATTTTGTGCTATTTCATCCCTGTCTGTACAAAAAAAGTCCAGATTCACAATATTGTATGTTAATGCATCATTTATCTTATCTTGTAAGAAAGTGATAAATACTAATATAGTTCTTTCCCTTGAAGTCAGTTAGTTGTGTCTGAGGAACTGATGCCCTCCACATCTCACTTGAACAGCTCTTTCTCTGATTTTCTTTTCAGACCGACACAACCAGTCAATCCTTATCACGTGAGTATGTTTTGGTACGAGTGACAAAGCTGACAGCAAGTGACCATGTTTCCTGTTTCCTGTAATAATTAACGTTTTTATTTCAACAGCGGAGAATCTGGTGCAGGGAAGACTGTGAACACAAAGCGTGTCATCCAGTACTTTGCAACAATTGCAGTCACTGGTGAGAAAAAGAAAGATCCACAGCCTGGCAAAATGCAGGTATGACATCAGCTCCCCCTTCTAGTATTTGCCCACACTGTGCCTGCTGAAGAGAAAGTACCAATGTGTATTTTGGGGTTGCAGGACTATCTAAAGGCAGAAAGTGTTGTGCAGGTGAGAAGACAGTCAGGATGCACAACCCAAGCACACCTGTGCTCATTTACCCCTGCTGCCCAGCCTCCAAGACCATTTTGTCAATGTAGGAAAGGCCCAAACCTCCATTTACACAGGGGAGTCTTTACCAGAGAGGGGAACATAATGTCAGACAGCAGCGTTCTCTGTGCTGACTGTCCATCTATGTACCTATTCATCAGCATCCTCTGAGATCAGCCACATCCACAGCACCTGACTGGCTGCACGTGAAAAGAGAGCAGTCAGTTCCCACTGGAACATGGATGTGCCATTCCTGGTCCCTGGTTCATTCCTATTGACAGTGGAAGTGCAGGAACTCTGGACTCCAGAATGGCTGTGCTGAAGTTAAAGCATCATTTCATTTGCAGCAGGCAGTAGTTTCCACTGGCTGGTTTTTCTGTCTGTGGTCAACAGAACAGCCCTGAGGGACAGCATGAGAGAAGGGATGGATTTGGGACAGCTGGAACCACTTGCCTGGCAGTCAGAAAGTAACCTCAGAAAGGATCCTTGCAGAAAAGAAAGTGCATGCCTCGATGTCCCTTTGCTGAGCAGCACAGCTGCTGCAATCTGAGCCCACTGGTGCATTTGCAAGGCACAGGCTTCATTCCCCAGCACAGAGCAAGCAACAAACACCCTTGTGGCACAAGTGTGAGGCACCACAGCCTGTGAGATGCTCATCAAAGCGTGTGACATGTGTCAGCATGTTATTTGAGTACCCGAGGGCATAGTGGAGCTTAAGGAGATTCCAAGGCTGAATATTCTTTCACTCAGAGGCAGGTGTCTGTGATTGATGGGTTGTTATGGCCAAGGCAAGTTCATCACAAGCACTCTTTCCATCAGCACCATGTTAGAATCTCCTGGGCTCAGCTTTCATCAGCTGCTCACTACACCAGGACTGATCTCAGAAAAGCTTCAAGATAGCTGAGACATGTACAGACCATGTGTGATAGAAGGAAAATCACCTGGCTCTCAGACTGACAGTAATCTGTTCTGCCCTCTTCTGAGTATTCACAGAATACCCTATTTTTTTAGCATTTCAGTCTCTGTGACAATAGTATGTTCTTCCTTATGAGAGCATTAAATGAAACACTCAGGTTGTTCAGCCCAGCATTCAATGGCAGATACAAGCTGAAATCAGATGCCAGGCAATGGGATAGGAATAAGGGAAACATGTAACAGCATTTCCCCAAAATATGGTCTCAGCCTCCAGCACTTTGTCACCCAGCCTGTAGACAGGACTCCAGAATGAACTTGTGTAAAGAATTGCCATGTCTTCTTCCACACTGTTATCCATGTACAGTGGTACTGTTTTAGTTCCCTGGTTTCAGCTGTGCACTCAAAAGAGGCTTGGTGTTGGTGTAGTCAGCTGCACTGACACACATTCCTCTCCTCTCCTCTCCTCTCCTCTCCTCTCCTCTCCTCTCCTCTCCTCTCCTCTCCTCTCCTCTCCTCTCCTCTCCTCTCCTCTCCTCTCCTCTCCTCTCCTCTCCTCTCCTCTCCTCTCCTCTCCTCTCCTCTCCGAAAGCTGAAAGATACATGTGAGAGGGCATTGTTCTATGGATTTAGGATTTTTTATTTTAAAAAAAAACGATTTAGAGCTCCATACAGTACTGTGTTGCCTTAATTTTAGAGGTCCCCCTTCACGGTGGACTAACAAAAACTAATTTAAACCTGCTGTGCCATCTGCAGACAGTGCTGGGAATGGCAGCCCCTCTCCCCTGCAACGTGCTCAAGGCTGCACTGAGCACTACACACACAGAGACGCAGTAACTGAAACAGTGCCGCTCACCTTTCATCTGATATAAACCAATTTATCTCCTTTTTTCCCCTTATTCTTTGATTTCCATCTGTCTTGGAAATTATCCCTGGCAACACATTCATGCCCTGATTATGTAGGATCAGTCATGACTTTGCTAGAGTCACACTAGTGACTCTGCTTCCTGGACTGTATTGCACCAAAAAGGAGAGACATCATGTCACAGAAGCTTTTCTCCTTCCATATTTTTGTGCCTACCAAGAGAGATACAAGACAGTGTCAAAACTTTACATGTTGATCATTCCTTCTGCAACAATGCAGCGAAAAAAGAAAAAAAAAGAATCTAAGAGTCTGTGTCCTCTGCTTATCTAAGCTTGATATTTGAGCATCAGGCTTTGTCCATGTCCCAGTCTTCAAAGCATGCTGAGAGCTGTATTCCTGCATCCTGAAAGGCTGCTGCTGCTTGAATGCAACTGCAACATTTTACATTCTCCCTTGGTAGGTGTTTCCTACCAAAGTCTGTACTTCTTTCTGTGTGTTGTGGGCTCAAGCAACCTTCAAAAATATTTCCAGAATTCTCAAATTTTCCTTAGCTGCCAAGGCCTTTGTGAACAGGAATGTGGAAACACCTCTCATACAGCCCTGAACTCCACTGCAGTGACTTTGTATGTGATATCCAATATGTGGTATCAGATACAAGAAGCAAGCAAAAGACAGATCTGTCTTTCAGCACACTTCCCTTTGAAACCATTGGCAATATCCGTCAGTGCTGGCTGATGAGTGCTTAAGAGCTCTGTTAATTTTTAGGTGTAAATCACATGTGATATGTAAAAATTATCTGCAATATTCCTTTTGCAATATTTGTTATTTGCTAAGCAGTAAAGTTAGATAAGAAGCATTTTCTTCTGAAACCAGGGAACTCTGGAGGACCAGATCATCCAGGCCAACCCACTGCTGGAGGCTTTTGGCAATGCCAAGACTGTGAGGAACGACAACTCCTCACGCTTTGTGAGTTCATTTCAGATTTGTTGGAATGAAGATATTTAATGCAAATCTCATTCATTGATTGTCATAACCAATGGTTTGATCTGCACTCCTTGATAGGGAAAATTCATCCGGATTCACTTTGGACCTACGGGCAAGCTGGCCTCTGCAGATATTGAAACCTGTGAGTTGGAGCACGTCAGTGCAAGCAGAATGTATGCTATTGCAACCTCAATTTATCAGGAGACTAACAACACCTCTCTTTTGGTTAGATCTCCTGGAGAAATCCAGAGTCACCTTTCAGCTGTCTAGTGAAAGGAGCTATCATATTTTTTACCAGATAATGTCCAACAAGAAGCCAGAGCTCATTGGTGAGTGCCAACAGTGCTGGGCTTGGCTCAGTGAATGCTTTCTCTTCCCACTGTGACCTGCCCCAGTGCCACTAAAGGTGACCCATATACCTGCAGATCTCCTCCTTATCTCCACCAACCCCTATGACTTCCTCTATGTGAGCCAAGGAGAAGTCACGGTTGCCAGCATTGATGACAGCGAGGAGCTGCTGGCAACAGATGTGAGTAGAGCAGAGCAGCCCTGCAGCCAGCCCAGCTGCAGCCAGGGAGGTCTGGCCAGCCAGGCCCAGCACTGGGCTCTGCTGCCCAGTGCCAGGGGACTGGGATGGTGCTGACACACTCAGCACAGGCAGGGACAGAAACCCCACCTGACCCTTGCGCTTCAACTTGCCTGAAGAACTTTGTGCTTTCCCAACCTGCCTGTTGCCTCTGCAGAATGCTGTGGACATCCTGGGCTTCAGCCCTGATGAGAAGGTGGGGATATACAAGCTGACAGGGGCTGTCATGCACTATGGGAACATGAAATTCAAGCAGAAGCAGCGTGAGGAGCAGGCGGAACCAGACGGCACAGAAGGTAGGGCTGATTGCAGAGTTTGCTTGTGAGCTGCACCAGCAGAGAGCAGCAACCCTGCCCCAGAAAGTGCCCAGCACTTTGAAAATTATTTTCCTTTCCAGAAACTAGTTTTTTTTAATGATCGTTTCAAGTTTCACAAGGCCAGTGATTTAATTTATGCTCTACAAGGAAACAGAAAAACATAAAACTTAAGCATTGCTGGAGCCCTCCAGGCACAGACACAGGACTGTGTTGCAGCTGAGACATTGCCTTTGGAGCAGGGGGAATATTCTCCATGAGACTGGAGAGGAGATTCTCTTGACAATAGATCCATTTGAGTTGCACCAAAAATAGGGTCCTTGTAACAGAAACATCCCAGAGGACCAGGACACCTTTCTTTGTCTCTACTGAACTTGTTTGCTGTCTCTGATCCTAGTGGCTGACAAAGCTGGCTACTTGATGGGTCTGAATTCTGCTGATTTGCTCAAGGCTTTATGCTATCCCAGGGTGAAAGTTGGGAATGAATATGTAACCAAAGGACAAAATGTCCAACAGGTACATAAACAGCTCATCAGCTTTTCAATTTCTTCAGAGTGTTCTTTCAACTTTAAAGCTAACCCAGCGTTGGTTACTGCCATGTCTGTGCTTCTTACAGGTGTACAATTCAGTGGGTGCATTGGCTAAATCAGTCTATGAGAAGATGTTCCTGTGGATGGTTCTTCGCATCAACCAACAGCTGGACACAAAACAGCCCAGACAGCATTTCATTGGTGTCCTGGACATTGCTGGCTTTGAGATCTTTGATGTGAGTTCCTGTAGGTACACTTACCCACTGAGGACTGCTTCAAACTAACCGGCATCTTTTTGTGTATTTTGAATTTGTAGTTCAACAGCCTGGAGCAGCTGTGCATCAACTTCACCAATGAGAAACTGCAACAGTTCTTCAACCACCACATGTTCGTGCTGGAGCAGGAGGAGTACAAGAAGGAGGGAATTGAATGGGAGTTCATTGACTTTGGCATGGACCTGGCTGCCTGCATTGAGCTCATTGAGAAGGTAGAAGAAATCTTTTCATTGAAGGAGAGCACATTTCTTTTATGATGATTTATTTTAGTTCATTCATTCTTGATAAAATGACACATTACTGTTGAATTATCTTCTCATATCAAAATAAGCAGCTTATAAAACCAAAGCTTTTGGAGCAATGGGCTGTCTCTGCACAAACAATGGTTTCCTGAACAACATGTCTGGGGTGGAAGGGAGAATGCCTACACAATATTAATCTGATGACTTTAACAACTGCCTGTAACAGTGAGGTGAACCTCAAGTCTTACTCGTGCAGTAATGGCTCCCCTCCCCACCTCTTACTTTCCTTATGTATTCATATTTCTCCCAGCCCATGGGCATCTTCTCCATCCTGGAAGAGGAGTGCATGTTCCCCAAGGCAACTGACACCTCTTTCAAGAACAAGCTCTATGACCAGCACCTGGGCAAGTCCAGCAGCTTCCAGAAGCCCAAGCCTGCCAAAGGCAAGGCTGAGGCCCACTTCTCCCTGGTGCACTATGCTGGCACAGTGGACTACAACATCTCTGGCTGGCTGGACAAGAACAAGGACCCTCTGAATGAAACTGTTGTGGGGTTGTACCAGAAATCATCCTTGAAGCTGCTGTCCTTCCTTTTTTCTAACTATGCTAGTGCAGAAACAGGTAAGTGCTTTTTTGGTGATAACCAATAAGGGAAAAATCAACTAACACCTACTTCTGCTTCTCCTGTCTCTGGCTACCAACCCCTAAGGTGATCCTGTTCTTGTGTGCAACCAGATATGCCAAAAATAAGACACTAACATGCAGAACTGCTGGAAACACCACATTTATGTGCTGCACAGAAGTAAAGCACAGCAAGTCCAAACCCAAGTGACAGGAGGTGTATGTTTCCTGACTGTGTTGGGAATCACCTGCATGCTTACTCAGCCACTAGACGGGGCCAAATAAATGTGCAAAGTGCAAGCATTTTAGTCTTTGTCGACAGAGTTTTGTTTCTGGAGGGGTACTGGAAGAGCTAAAAGGAGACCATGGATCTATTTCATATCCAGCTGAGCAGTCCTGGTGTTATGACAGAAAAACAGAGAGTCAGAGAAAAAATTTAGAAGTCCTCTGTGGGTATCAGAGCGCAGTCCCATCTCTTGCCCTTTTTTGTGTGTGAAGACCATCAAGTTAGACAGTCAGTAGGTCTGCCTTACTGAAAATGGCCACCCAGATTTCTACCAAAAAACCCCAATATTCTGGTAGCCTGGATGCTGGGCAAAAAAGCAGAGGCAGTGTACAGCAGTAGTCTGTGTGACAGACAAGGTGTTTAAGTCTATCAGACTTACAGTTCACAGGGTCTGAGGCTCAAGAGACTCGATTTAATTGGGTTCACAGGTGTAGCAAATATGGAAAGACACTGAGCTGTTTGGACTTGTATTCCCAAGACTAAAATTTGCATCCTGCCATAACTCAGAACAGAGCTGTATTATTCACCTGGAATATTGGATTAGGAGATTTTTTTTTTTTTTATAGAAGACTTCCCTGCACTGATAAATTGATGCCTGGTGCTGAGTCACATTCTTGTGGTCTTCCACCTAATTAATTTTTTTTTTTTTTTAATGGGGATTTGTGTAATAGTGAAAGCAATATGTGACCAGTAGCACAGAGCACACCATCAGGAAACTTACACCAGGCCAAAATGTCCTTCCATACCAGCAAAGCCACATACACCGTAATGCAACGTGAGTCTTGCATTTGAGACCAAGCACACTGCCCTCTGATCAACAACTGCCCAGCAGCACTTCACTAAACTCTCAGGGAGCTGCATGTCAGTATCTAAAATTAAGTATTTTATTGGTCCATAGCCCAAGCAAGGAAGGTGAGGCCTACAAAATGTACTGCTTATTCTAACTGTTCACCTCCCATCTACTTCTTCCAAGGTGATAGTGGTGGTGGTGGTGGCAAGAAGGGTGCTAAGAAGAAGGGGGGCTCTTTCCAGACAGTGTCTGCTGTGTTCAGGGTATGTGAATTTCTTTTTACATGAGCCATGCTTCCACAAAATGATCTGAGGGCTGGAACACCTGTCCTATAAAAAAAAAGCTGAGAGAGTTGGGGTTGCTCAGCCTGGGGAAGAGAAGATTCCAGGGCAACCTTATGCTGGTTTTTCAATATATAAAAGGGGGATTATCAGAAAGACAGAAAAAGACTTTTTACCAGGGCCTGTAGTGACAGGACAAAAGGCAATGATTTTAAACTGGAAGAGGGTAGATCTTAATTGGATATGAGAAAAAAATCTTTTCACTCTGAGGGTGGTGAGGCCCTGGCACAAGTTGCCCAGAGAAGATGCGATTGCCCCGTCCCTGGAAGTGTTTATGGGCAGGTTGGATGGGCCTTGGAGCAACCTGGGACAGTGGAAGGTGCCCCTGCCTAGGACAGGGATGCTGGGCTCGATGACCTTCGAAGGCCTCTTCCAAGCCAAACCATTCTGTGATTCTATAACTCCCTGAAATTAAATAGGAATGCAAAAGCTTTGTAGCTTGAAGCCGAAACCCTTGTTTCATTCTATCACAGGAAAACCTGAACAAATTGATGACTAACCTGAGAAGCACCCATCCTCACTTTGTGCGCTGCCTGATCCCCAACGAGACCAAGACACCTGGTAAGTCCACCATTATATTCTGAAGACATGGGGCTGACAGGAACTGGCCTGTTAAGCTTCCACACCCATTTCCCAAATAGCTCCCTCTGCATGTGAAGTCCTTTTGGGGGTTGGCCTGCAAGACTGTAACAAGGGGAACTTTTTTGTGTTGTCTACTGTGACTGAAAAATTTTGGGCATTACATGGTCCACAAGTTACCTATCCTTGCTTAATGTGTGCTCAGAACTGAAGGTGATAAAGATGTGCTTGATTACAGCTGATATAATTGTCTGTTGTGGGTAACAGCATTAGAAAATCCCTTGTCTGGATGGCACTACACTGTGTCATCTTTGCCTACATCCAGTGAGGAGGCTGATGCTGTTGGAGATTTTCCAGTTGGTCTCCTAAAGCACCATCCTATCATTTTTTGAGAAAAGTGGCCTGATGCCTTTTCACAAGCACTGCTAGCCCTTGCATTCTTAGCAAAGCTCACTGATGCAACTCTCCACAACTTGTATGAACTGAAGGCATGTTCTGTCTGCACTTCCTGCATCTTTAATCATGAGCTGCTTGAATTTAAAAAAAAAAAAAAAAAAGAGATCATTCTGGAATGCTAATACATACGAAGATTCCTTGGAATAAAAACGGAATCATGATGGATGTATTTTGTTTGAGGTGTAATGGACCATTACTTGGTGATGCATCAGCTGCGGTGCAATGGGGTTCTGGAAGGCATCCGAATCTGCAGGAAGGGGTTTCCAAGCAGAATCCTTTATGCAGACTTTAAGCAACGGTAGGTCCCCAGTCACTACTTACTGTCTGTTGAGAAAAGGCCTCAGTAAACACACAGCTCAGGTGACATGCCTGGTGACACCATGGAGAGACACTTTCCCAGTCAGACGAGATTAATGGCATTGGAGGGAACCAAGTCATTAATACTGTTTTGAGGTCACTCCAGTGTTTCCCTCTCTGACCAGACCAGAGATTTCTTGATACATCAGAACCAGTGTAATTTCTAAACAGAAGCCAATGCCTGATGATTCAAAGAGATGCAAAACACTTGCAGTGTAATGAATAAGGTGCCATTGTAGACTAGTCTTTGAAGCCTTCCAGAGTACAGATACAAAGTCAATCCACACAAGCCTCCTCAAAGTGCTCTGTCTCTGGCCTTGATTTCTTCGTCTTTAAAATGGAGACAACTAAACTGGTTCATGTGGGCTCAGTTGCCACAGAATGCTAAACCAGAACTGTCTGCTGTTCTAGTTACATGTAGCACCTCTCATGCTGCACTGGTGTGAAAAGGACCCAAGATCTCTCTGAAGATGTCCTGCAACCTGGTGTTCAGTGAGGGATTAGCTAGTCTCAATTGTCAAATTTTAATTTGAAGTGACAGCTGAAAGAATCCGTCCATAATGGCCATGGTCCAGAACCACAGAGTGCTTTAGGAATGATAATGGAAGCCAAAAATAGAGACAATTATCACTGTCATGATTTTACATACTCTTTTTCAAGGTAGACTTGAGAATAAGTACTCCAGTGTACAGTCACACATCCACATTGCTGTATCAGAAGAAACCCCTTTAGAAGGATTAGATAGTCCTGCCCACAACACAGGATTACCTTATTCATTGAACAAAATGCTAAGATTTCTGTTAGCACTTACACATTAATACCATGTCATTTTCCATCCACTCAAGCATTCAGTGGCACAACTTGTAGAGACTGAGCTGTGCAAGATCTGCATTTGGAATATAGCTGATCTTTGTCAGTAGTTTTAATTAACCTTCAACTCTAATTTGAGTAGCATTCCTCTGATCAATGAGACAAGTTGAGAAGAGGTTGACATGTTCTATGCTCTTCCTAATTTCTGGACCTGCAGACACTCTTTAAGTATGTGCCTTAGATTTGTATGTAGCAGCACACTGTGTTGTTACACAACCAACAGATTCCTCTTAAGAGTAGATGTGTCCCCTTTTCATCATGTTTTGTTCAACCAGGCACCACTGTCTAGATTTTAGATGACATATTCAGCTGCTTTTAGGCAGCTCAGTTTTCATGTATTTTTATGACATACAATGGATCCCATTTTCTTCATCCTCTTTGCAACCAGTTCTTGCAACCTGTCTTACCACAGGTACAAGATCCTTAACGCCTCAGCCATTCCAGAAGGCCAATTCATTGACAGCAAAAAGGCTTCGGAAAAGCTTCTTTCCTCCATTGATGTGGACCACAACCAATATAAATTTGGCCACACCAAGGTAAAGTCCTTGTGGAACAGTAGGTATAATTAAGCAAAATATTTTGTTTGTTGAAAGTGTTTCTTGCATGCTAAATCAGCCTTCATGATGATTATGAACAAAGCACACCACTAGCAAGATGGACTACAGAGAACTTGTGTGGTTCTTGTGTGAGGGGCAGCACTGCCAGCCCTGGGAGCACCATGTTATCAGAATGACCCAGTGTGGCTGCAACTAGATTTTCTGCTGCTTCTTTCTCAAGCCAATGGGACGTATTTATATCAGTGGAGGTTAGATGGGCTCAGACAAGTCCCTCTACTACTCAGGGGATTCAAGAACACCAAGTGTATCTTCCATATCCAAAGCAGTGTTAGGTGAGACACTGTTCTTTGGTCAGCACAACCCAGTCCATGCTATCTCTGGATAAAAAACCAATTGCCTACATTACTGAACAGACATAGAATCATAGAATCACAGGATGGTTTGGGTTGGAAGGGACCTTAAAGATAATCTGGTTCCAACCACTCTGCCACGGGCAGGGACACCTTCCACAATCCCAGGTTGCTCCAAGCCCCATCCAACCTGACCTTGGACACTTCCAGGGATGAGATAAATTTTCCATAAACTACACTGGAGCAGACATCAAATAACACCACAATAATATGGTTAGGTCATGCACAGAGTGAGTTGTCATGAATCACAGGAACACTGAGGATTTAAATACTGACAGAAAATTTCCCTAGCTCTTAAACCCTTCCCCTGCAGGCATTTTTCCTAAACTACCTTGTACTACCCTGCATCAGCTGTCAATGGCCATGTATCTACCTAAGCCTCAAACTGTTTGACCCTTTTTTATGTTCTAGGTGTTCTTCAAGGCAGGTCTCCTGGGACTCCTAGAAGAGATGAGAGATGAGAAGCTTGTGAGCCTCATCACTCATACACAAGCTATATGCAGAGGGTATCTCATGAGAACTGAATTTAAAAAGATGAATGAAAGAAGGTAATATAAGCAAATATGAGCGATTTTACTGTGTCAGACCAAAGCTCCATCGGTGTAGTACATTGCCTCAGGCAAAAAGCTGTCCTTGGGATAGAACCTTAGAAATCATTGGGGAACAGAGCAAGTACAATCAGCTTCCTCTTGAAAAATTCTGGCAGTGTCTGTTCAGCAATGGGACTGTGCAGCTGGACCACAGCACTGAGTTTTTAACAAGGAACCTTTCCTCCAGGAATGCACTTACTGTTTTCAACCTTTAAAGAATCCTGTGGCAGAGACAGCCAACTGAACAAGGGCTAAGGTTTTTCTGTTTTCAGCATGTTGTCTCATCATTTAATTGGATCACATTGATTTTGTAAGGAACGACGTGTAATCACTCTCTGCTCTCCCTTTCTTTAACTTCCTTCCCTGGCTCCATCATCTAAGATGAACAATCCTAGCTTGGACAGAGAAGTACTCCATACTTTCAACTATTCCACATCCCCTTCAGCTTTTCATTCATCCCCTTTGAGATGGGGTGAATCATGCAAAATTTAGAGTTCAGGAGTGACAGCACTGGACAAAACAAGCAAACTTTGTTGTTGGCAAGTGAAAGTTTTAGGGGGAGCAAGGCGTGCATAAATGTACAGGACACTGCCAAATAATTGTTTTTATTTATAATACTCTGCAGCATATATTTAGCTCAGGTGTTTCCTGAGCCAGCCATAGTTTCTAAGAATTCAATAACCCTTACTGGATTTCTCTGCAAGGAATTGTCTAATGTCCCTTTGCACTATGGGCATTAACAATATCCTTTGTATTCAACACCATAAAAGTGTTTCCTTTTTTTTTTTTTTTTTCAGTTTCTGTCTTAATAATTTCTAATATGGTATTTTGAGTGACCCAAAAAGCATCAAGCTGCTGTTCCCACAATTGGCAGTAACTTCCAGCTTTGTAATCTTAGCAGCAGTACTTGAAGGATGTCTGTTTTCACTCTGGTATTTACCTGAGCACTTGCATTTTCCTTGAGACTGAGGAAAGTCTCAGAGAATCCCAGTCAATATGCCAGAGAAGTCTGTCTGTTTTGTATTATTTCCTCCTCATATATTCAGACAATAGATATCAGTCAAGCTACTGAACCAGCCATTCTGCAATAAGAGCCTCAAAATGACTCTTTAATAAAAGCAAGGGAGGTGAGGAAAAAAAGTCTTGTGCAAATGTTCTTGAGGTAAATGCTGATGCCATGTGGCAAATAATCAGAGTATGTTTCCAGCTCAAGTCTCACCACCCTCACAAACTGGTTTCATGTGTTTTCAGAGAATCTATTTATATCATCCAATACAACATTCGTGCATTCATGAATGTCAAACACTGGCCATGGATGAAATTGTACTTCAAGATCAAGCCCTTGCTGAAGAGTGCAGAGTCTGAGAAGGAAATGGCCAACATGAAGGAGGAGTTTGAGAAAACCAAGGAAGAGCTTGCAAAGTCTGAGGCAAAGCGGAAGGAGCTGGAGGAGAAAATGGTGAAGCTTGTGCAGGAGAAAAATGACCTGCAGCTCCAGGTTCAGTCTGTGAGTAACCTCCATCTTCAGATTCACTCCACTTCCTCTGCTGCTCTTTTTCTCCTCTTTTCCATTGTCCTCTATAAACAGGCATGCAATAGGGACAAAGCCTCCCCTGCTTTGTCCCTGGTCGTGTCACTTCCACCTAAGCAAGGTGCAAAGCGTACACCAAATATCAGTAGGAATACA
The DNA here is from genome assembly GCF_041296385.1 of Aphelocoma coerulescens. Taxonomy (NCBI): domain Eukaryota; kingdom Metazoa; phylum Chordata; class Aves; order Passeriformes; family Corvidae; genus Aphelocoma; species Aphelocoma coerulescens. The sequence goes on along the minus strand of NC_091031.1, from coordinate 10,283,410 downwards.
GGAAGTTCCAACGCCCTCACCAGTGGAAGAATCAGACATTCTACAGTATATATAATGTGCTCCTCGTAGTGGTGTCTGATTCAGGATGAAATATAGGCCGTTTCCACATCTGCTGCCATTATAATGCAGAGCCAGGGCAGGAGTGCTTTTCTGTCAGAGGCAGGACTGAAAACTGTGGAATCTGCTTTTCTCTGGAATACTGCTGAAAAGAGACTGAAATTGCACCTGTCAGGTTCTGAAAGATAATAAAATATTACATGGCCAAGAGCAGTCTGGTGCAAGTGGACATGTCACTTGCTGTCTGAAAGCATCCAACTTTCAAAGCAGTCGAGTTTCAAACAAGCCCCTGTATTGTTTCACTCACCAAGGGTGTCTTTTGTCGTTTTTCTGATAAATATAATGCACCTTCAATGTGTTCTGACAGGAGAGTGAAAACCTAGCTGATGCTGAAGAGAGATGTGAAGGACTCATTAAAAGTAAAATTCAACTAGAAGCTAAAATTAAAGAACTAAATGAAAGACTGGAGGATGAAGAAGAGACAAATGCTGAACTGACAGCAAAGAAGAGGAAACTCGAAGATGAGTGCTCGGAGCTGAAGAAAGATATTGATGACCTTGAGATGACTCTGGCCAAAGTGGAAAAGGAGAAGCATGCAACAGAGAATAAGGTGACAGAGGAATCAGGGAATTATTCTTCCCCACACAGCACTCCTATACAGCTTGTCAGTTTTGTGGAAAATTGTAGTCACCTCTAAGTGCTCTGAATAGAAGTGAGATGTGTCCAATGCATAGGAGAGGTATTTTCACTTAATCAATCAGCTGACAGAATTGTTTCTGTTAAGGTTCTTTGTGATGTTATCATAGTTTGTTTCACTTTTATGGAAAACCTAACATATTTTTGGCTATGCTTAGCACTTGATCATCTCTTTTTAAAGAATCTGACTTGCTGAGAATTTACAGCTGTTTTCATAGCAAATATATCCTATGCAGGAAAGATATTCCTTGAGCAAGAGCAGCTCAGAGGGCTTTTGTAAATCCCAATGGGAAAAACTTGCAGAGGCAAATGAAAATCGAGCATGTTTCACTATAAAATTTAGTAGGAGAGGGCTGGGGATCAAAAACAACTAAAGCAGGAATTTCTACCACTGCAGGATCAGAGAGATGAGACTCTCAGCCATGATAAATGCTGCTGCCCTCATTACAATCAATATAAACATTCTGCAGAGAGCATTTGGACTATGTGCATGCAAGGTTTTGCAAAGATGCACTCACTGTGTTCTCAGTCTGCCTTTCTCAAGGCATCCCCTCACGGGATGGATGCTGGCTGTCTAACAGGTAAAGAATCTCACCGAAGAGATGGCAGCTCTGGATGAAAATATTTCTAAACTCACTAAGGAGAAAAAAGCCCTCCAGGAAGCCCACCAGCAGACACTGGATGACTTGCAAGTTGAGGAAGACAAAGTCAGCACCCTTGCCAAAGCCAAGACCAAACTGGAGCAGCAAGTAGATGATGTAAGTAAAACTTTTTGGGCTGTGTGTATGTACACTGTGACAGATTGCAGCAGACTAAAAATCTGTAGTTGGGAGCATAAGCAACACCTAAAGCAGACAAGCCAGCTCTAATAATTTCAGCTAATAAATCGTTGCTAATTGACAGGGAATTGTGGAATCCAGCACATCTTTGATGTTCATCACCAGGTATTTCAGCACCGTAGACTTTTGTGATCTGATTCAACCCATTAGCTGGAGCAGGAGACCTGTGACAGTTCGAAGGCTGCTGCAGAGTTGTTTGTGTGTGCATATACTCCAGGAAGTTATGAATACTGGGAATTTGTCCATATTTAGCAGTCTATATGCTAGAAACTGCAGCTACTGGAAAAATTAAATTTCTGTTTTTTCAAACACTGGTATTTCAACTGTGCACAGCCAAGCTGTGGACAGCTCAATGTCTGAAACTAAATCACCACGGCAGCTCTGGTCCCACGGTGAGAGTGCCACACGGGGAGATGCCCTGATTATTTTCTCTATTCATCAATTTCCAACTTAGTTAGATTTTTAAATCAAGTATAGTTACTTTTGAAGTATAATTCATGTATTTCAAAGTATGTTTTATGTGTTTTAGCTTGAAGCATCTCTGGAACAAGAGAAGAAGCTGCGAATGGACCTTGAGAGAGCAAAGAGAAAGCTGGAGGGTGATCTGAAAATGTCTCAGGATTCCATCATGGATCTGGAGAATGATAAGCAACAAATGGATGACAGGCTAAAGAAGTATTACACGGACTTATTGTGCTCTGAATTCTGAAATTAATGTTTTATCTTAACCATATTGAATTTGCCTTCTTGTTCTTTAACAGAAAGGATTTTGAAATTAGCCAGTTGCAAAGTAAAATTGAAGATGAGCAGGCTCAAAGTTCTCAGCTGCAAAAGAAAATTAAGGAGATTCAGGTAAAGTCTAGGAGTTATTAATAATTTTAGTAGCAAGCACAAATTTATTAGAATTAACTGGTATTTATTCTTAGATCATTCTACAAAAATATTTTCCCTCACATTAATAAAATGATGAATATGGGACTCTGGGTGCTGTTCCCATCTCAGGGCACTTTTACAGAAACTCTGGCCTCTAATCACACATGACTATGTAGGAAATTTCTTAGTGAACATTGTGACAGGCTTTGAAAATGTCACAGATGTGCAGCCACCGAGAATCACTTATCTAAGAAAACAACAGAATGTGACATAATGAGTCATGATCAGGACAAAGATCACCTTCTAAATGCAGAACCAGGAAGAGAGCTCTCTTCAGTGCTATTACCCATGATTGCTCATCTTGAAGTTCCTTCCACCCTGTTTGCTGATGGAGAAAGGACACTGCTTTGTTTTGGCCTGACTTCTGGGAAATTTCTAAGAAATTCACATTCCTTTATATTTTCCAGTGACACTCCCTCTATTTCTTCAGGCAAGGGCAATTCTAAAGCCTTCAAAAAATAATAAATCCATTCTGACCTATAACATAAAATAAAGTATCAGATTTTACATTCACTATTGTTCCAAAACTGAATACTACCTCTCCTAGGACACGATACAGTGAAATTTCCAGTGGTACTTCTCTTTCTATGCCTGTATTAATGGATGTGAATGTTTGCTCCTTATTCCTTAGTGATAATTTTAAACCTGTCCATTTAAAAGTCCTTTTTTAACCAATTAACTCTCACAGGCCCGTATTGAGGAGCTGGAGGAGGAGATTGAGGCAGAGCGAACCTCTCGCGCTAAAGCAGAGAAGCATCGGGCTGACCTGTCGAGGGAGCTGGAGGAGATCAGCGAGCGCCTGGAAGAAGCAGGAGGGGCGACAGCAGCTCAGATTGAGATGAACAAGAAGCGTGAGGCAGAATTCCAGAAGATGCGCCGTGACCTGGAAGAGGCCACGCTGCAGCACGAAGCCACGGCTGCCGCCCTGCGCAAGAAGCACGCGGACAGCACCGCGGAGCTGGGGGAGCAGATCGACAACCTGCAACGCGTGAAGCAGAAGCTGGAGAAGGAGAAGAGTGAGCTGAAGATGGAGATTGATGACTTGGCCAGCAACATGGAGTCTGTCTCCAAGGCCAAGGTCGCTGCACAGGAAGAAGTATTTCTCGTTGTTAGCATTGCTCTTCTGAACAACTAGACGAGCTGAGGGATGTGTTTTCTATCTCTTCACAGAGCAATCTGGAGAAGATGTGCCGAGCTCTTGAAGACCAGTTCAGTGAAGTCAGAGCCAAAGATGATGAACATGTGCGGCTAATTAACGATCTGAACACACAGAAAACACGCCTGCAGACTGAGAACGGTACGTCCCTTGATGAAATACTCCAGTGTCAAGTAATTAAATATGCTGCCTGAATGTCTGTGTGTTTTGTAACATATTCCTCACTTGGTGAGCTGAACAAAACTCAGAATGTAGAATCTCCTCCTGGTGGCAGTCATAGAAACTCTACCCAAGGAAACATACAGCCAAACCAGCAGTGCTGTCAGTCAAAATGAACATGTGAGTTTGTGCTCCCTTCTTTTCTTTGATGCCAGCACAGCATCTCCCTTCAACAGCTTTTCCTATGGGGATGCAATTGCTACTCTCTCTTCAGTTTACCACGTTGTATCTTGTAATCCCTTTCTACGTGGCCAGCTGCTGTCATTCATTTGTTTTATGTCTCATATCTCTGTATTTAAAAAATCAATGTTTTCATGTTAGGTGAACTCACTCGGCAACTGGAGGAGAAGGAGTCCTTGATTTCTCAGTTAACTCGAGGCAAACATACTTTCACTCAGCAGACTGAAGAGCTGAAGAGACAACTAGAGGAAGAAAATAAGGTGACTTGCTTTCAATTGGAGCAACAAATTTTAAAATAAATCAATGCACTAAAAAAATAAATTTGATTTCTCCTCAGAGAAGAGACATCAGAACAGTGAAAATTTTGAACTTTGACTTGGAATACAACACAGAGAGGAGACACTAAAAATTAAATAGGCAAGACAGTTTAAGCCCTTCTCATCATGACTTCTGAACTTCAAAAACCATGAGAGAAGTGAATGAAAGCAGCTCTGTGCTCATACCTAGTGCTGCTACTGGAAATCCCTGAAGCAAAGCAAGGGGAAAAAAAAGGAAATAGAGCAGGAGTGCTTTCACCTTGTCTGTTGGATTTATTTTGCCTCTGCCTGAAACACTTGGTGCAGATGCGTTTGAGAAGTGTTATCCCAGACAAGATGGGCAAGCACCTGACCTTGTTTAACAACATCAAGTCTGAAACACGGAGTCCCTAATGTTACTCATTTTGCTCCTTCTGTTTCCCTAGCAACTACAGCACATGGATAGGGAGATAAGAATATTTTACTGGAAAAATATCCAGTCACAAATTATTAGCGTTCTGACAATTTGTATAATTTTAACTACCAAGGCCAAGAACGCCCTGGCCCACGCCCTGCAGTCCGCTCGCCACGACTGTGACTTGCTCCGGGAACAATATGAGGAGGAGCAGGAGGCCAAGGGGGAGCTGCAGCGCGCCCTGTCCAAGGCCAACAGCGAAGTGGCCCAGTGGAGAACCAAATACGAGACGGACGCGATTCAGCGCACGGAGGAGCTCGAGGAGGCCAAGTACGTGGGGAGATGGCTTGGAGGAAGTAGAAGGATATTTAAGCATAATGAGCAAAGAACTGAAGGAAGCCAGAATATGTTTGTAGTGGGAATATGCAGAGCAGTGTGTTTTGTAACTTATTGGAAGTGAAAAGGGGAGTGAGTAGATATTTAAAGGAGGAGTAGGGGCAGAGGCTTAGGGGTGTCTACATAAAGGAGAATTCCAGTGCATTGAGTTAATCACAGTAGTTGAAAAGGCACATTCTTTACACTGTTGGTACTGAAAGCATATTTCTGGTCCCTCTCCACATTGGTACAGTACATTTCTGGGTACGTATTCTCCCATTCCATGCACCACTTCAGAGTGCTGTGCCACCCCAGGCTCCTGGCACCACAGCATCATCTACTGCTCTCTCTGCCCATCTTTCTCATTCCAAACTCCTTTCATGTCCATTTCTTGAGAAGGTCAGAATTTTCCTTTTCTCAGTGCTGAACGTCCCGTCCTGCAGGAAGAAGCTGGCCCAGCGCCTGCAGGAATCAGAGGAGCAGATTGAGGCTGTCAATGCAAAGTGTGCTTCACTGGAGAAGACAAAGCAGAAGCTGCAGGGGGAAGTGGATGACCTCATGATTGATGTGGAGAGGTCAAATGCAGTCTGTGCAGCATTTGATAAAAAGCAGAGGAATTTTGACAAGGTTTGTTCAAAAGACCATGCCAGATCTAAACATCCTTAGATGTTTGATAGGACAGGACAAATTCTGAAGTTATCAAAGTTTTGCACTCACAGTAAAATAAACTGCATCTTACCCAAAGCAAAGTTATGGTAAGGACCCCATAATGGGACATATGGTAAAGAAAGAGTCACTGTGTAAGTAACCCCAGGTGACCACAGCAAAAAATAAAGTAGCCTTCTGATAGTTTTAAAAAGCATGAAGTCTTCACAAGGGAGACTGGTCAAACAGACTGAGTGAGTACTCACATGCAAGCTAACAAGCCCTGCTGCTAGTCTGCTAGCCTAACCTTGGGGTTAGGCAGAGCCTCAGACTCATGTAAAGTTCTGGCCTTCAACGGCCCTTGCTAACACTTAAAAGAATCTGCACTGTTGGACCAAGTGATGTTGCACAGCCCTGTGTCTTGGCCTACCCCTGTGGGAGTGAAAAGACTGCTAAAAATGGATCTCTCAGGTCTGTGGTATCAAACTCAGGAGAGAATTGGTAGAATATGACCTTTCTTGGTGGGCTTAGTCCAGGACAACTGGCTCCTGCAACACAATGAAGTCTCACACATCCTTTTTTCAGACCAGCCACATGATGTCTGGGCTGGTGTCAAACCAAACTTCTTCCTGATAGCTTGGGACATGCACTAGTGTTGGCTGAAGAGGCAAATTTAAGTAGCTCCCACCAAAACAACCAGAGTATGGATCACAGGGAGTTGATTGTCACAGGCAGAGGACAGTCCAAAGCAAAAGACTGTTAAGATAGGCCAGGCCTCTTGGGTTCTTGTCATATAAAGGTGCAGAGAGGGGAGTGCTTCTGAATGGGCCATTCTTCTCCTGTCCTTCCAGATCCTGGCTGAATGGAAGCAGAAGTACCAGGAGAGCCAGACTGAGCTGGAGGCTGCCCAGAAGGAGTCTCGCTCTCTCAGCACCGAGATCTTCCGGATGAAGAACGCCTATGAAGAAATGCTTGACCAGGCTGAGACTGTCAGACGGGAGAACAAGAACCTCCAGCGTAAGTTCATGAGTCTGTCAGCTTAGATTCACCATGAGCCCTTAGCTGCTTCCACATTTCTGGACTACCAGAGCTCTGCCTCTTCCCAGGGTTTTGCTCTTTATGATTTTCCCGTGAGGATGGTGACTTTCCTTCCTGTGCAGCTGATCATAAAGTCACCTTCAAGCACACGCTTACAGCTCATTACAGCATGCTGCTTCCTCAGGATGTTCCCCCTCCTCCACACTGCTGTAATCCTATGCATGGATAGGGACCAAGTTAACAGAATAGACAGAAATTATGGTGATACTCAGTTTTTTCAGATTTCTTCAGTCACTGCCACTAGAAAAAATCCAGAGGGCTGTTGTGTGTCTCCTGATTATTGGAGGATCATGCAGCTGTGGCACAATGTATTGGCATTTAATAAGCAAACTAATCATATAAAGGAAGTACAACTCAGATCCTTTTTGTGAACTGAATGATCACTGGGGGTTATCTAAGCATAAAGAGATCAATCAAACACGACTGTCTCTGGAGATGTAATTTCACTACCTGGAGGAAGATGACATTATTTTCTGAGCTCACCTTCAGTTGGTCCCTCTCATTTTCAAATTTCACACTGAACTGGGATGTGCAGGTTATCAGAAATAAAGACTGCACACAAGACAAGACGTATTATTTCTTCTCACTGTTACATCCCATTACATCAGAGCCTCTTCTGTCACTCCCGCTGCCAAAGAGCAATTGCAGGTGCCACTGATCACACTATCTGAGAGGAGCTGAGTATGTGTTTTCTGGTTGCAGAGGAAGTTTCTGATCTGACTGAACAGATTGCTGAGTCTGGAAAAGCAAATCATGGGCTGGAGAAAGCAAAGAAGCAAATTGAGCAAGAAAAGTGTGACCTCCAAGCAGCATTAGAAGAAGCAGAGGCAAGTGTCCTCAATAAGGGGCTTTCTTTTAGAGAAACCAAGAATGGAGAAAATTTGGGTGTATGTTTTATATTCCTGCTTATCCTGAAACTGTCCCAAAGGTGCAGTAAGACAGCACAGACAGACCAAAAAGCACAGGGACTGCTCCTCTGCCATGCCAATGTGGCATTCCTTGCTATGCTACCATGCACAAAAAAACCCCCAGTCCTGGTCTAAAATTGAGCTCATTTTGCACCATCTGTTTGAATTTGCTCCCATGGAAAGCTTTTTCAGTGCTTGGTCTTCTCTAAAGGTCCACAGTAAGGTAAATACACCTGCCCTCCCAGCTGCTGAGGGTCACATTTCTGCATGGCCATTTCCCAGCAATGGACACTGCAGAGACAAATGATAACATTTCAACCCTGACAGGGCTCTTTAGAGCACGAAGAGGGGAAAATCCTACGTGTTCAGCTGGAGCTGAACCAGGTGAAGTCAGACATTGATAGAAGGACTGCAGAGAAAGATGAGGAAATTCAACAGCTGAAGAGGAATCACCAGAGGGTACTGGAGTCTATGCAGACCATGCTGGATGCTGAGGTCAGAAGCAGAAATGATGCTTTGAGGCTGAAAAAGAAGATGGAAGGAGATCTGAACGACATGGAAATACAGCTGAGCCATGCCAACTGTCAGGCAGCAGAGACACAGAAGCACCTTAAAGCTGTGCAAGGGCAACTCAAGGTAGGGACCCCAAGGCTACTGTGCCGTGGGTCTTTGCCATTGGCTCTGCTTGCTTCTGGGTCTCACGGTGCTTTCACCTTTTAAGGATTCCCAGCTCCATTTAGATGATGCCTTGAGAGAGAATGATGACCTGAAAGAGCAGCTTGCTATTGTAGAGCGTAGGAACAATCTGATGACAACAGAAATGGAGGAGATGAGAGCTGCCATGGAGCAGACCGAGCGAGCCCGGAAGGTTTCTGAGCAGGAGCTGACAGATGCCAGTGAGAGAGTTCAGCTGCTCCACTCACAGGTATTCGGCATCTCCTGGTACAGGAGATTACTGCAGGCATGTGGGAGTGGCACAAATGGGGTGGGAATGACCTGTCTGCTGACTGTCCCAACAGAACACAAGCCTCCTCAACACCAAGAAGAGACTGGAAGTGGACATAGCTCATTTACAGACTGAAGTTGAAGACAGCATTCAGGAAGCCAGAAATGCAGAGGAGAAAGCAAAGAAAGCAATCACAGATGTGAGTCCTCTTGCTTGCCTCCCTTGCATTTTGTACTGCCACAGTCACTTCTACACTTTAAAAAGGCAGCAGTCAGATGAAAGAGAACCAATTCTTCAACAGAAAATACCTGTGACACACAATCCCTCCCACACGGGCCTCATACAGCTATTTCCCTACTACTTGTCACAGAAGACCCTTTCAGAAAGGGTCCTCATGTCCTGCTAGCTGTCTGTATTGCAGAGGCATTCTCTCTCCCCTTCTCCATACCCATTCACTTTTGCTTCCAGAGTAAATGCAATAGGCAGGATAGGACAGATGGTGGCAAAATTGTAATAGAAAAAGAGTAGATTGAAACAAAGGCCTGTGTAGACACAGCACAGAAAATCAGAAATTAGGACTAAAATCATACACAATTCTATACAAATACTAGTCATGTAAGAAATAAGAAGTGAGAATATAAATGTTTCATTTAAATAAGGCTGCAGGTTCCACCCTATCAGAAGTAACAATACAATGGGAGCATCTAGGAAAGGTATAGGAATATTAAACAGAAAATGGTGACGCTATTGCATCAAGTCCTGGTGCACCAGTGTGTAGTCCTGATTGCCCACCAGCAGCAGTGCTGCAGGATCCCTGACCTCTCTGCTCTGCCACGTTGCTGACAGCCATTTATTTCACATTCTGAGGATCTCAGCAGGCATAAGCTTTTCAGTGCAGTTTGAGGTACTCAGGGTCACCTCATTGGCAAAAACTGCTTAGAAGTCTGACTTTGGCAAATTTAGGCACCAAATAGCCAGATACACAAAATCACTAGGAAACCCAGAGACGCAGAGTGCTAGCTGGTGATACTTCAAGATACTTCAATTTTGACTAACTTAAAAAATAGAACTTTGGTACCAAGCCACTCACGTGCGTTGATTATTTTTTTCTTTCTATCAACCCTGTCTGTTCTCTAAGGTGGAGCAGTTTTAGAAATACAGACCTTGAGAAAGAGTGATCCTGTTTGTATGTCAGAGCCATAGCAAGGCCATGGGCACTGACTGAGAATGTGCAGAGTCACTGACCAGTGTGAAGCTGGGCATTGCTCCCAGGCACACAGAACTGCTGGGATGGGGATATTTGTGACATAACTGTGCACCACAACCAGGCAGCCATGATGGCAGAAGAGCTGAAGAAGGAGCAGGACACCAGTGCCCACCTGGAGAGGATGAAGAAGAACCTGGAACAGACGGTGAAGGACCTGCAGCACCGTCTGGATGAGGCCGAGCAGCTGGCACTGAAGGGAGGGAAGAAACAACTGCAGAAGCTGGAGGCCAGGGTATGGTGAATACTTGGGTAGACTAAGGTGAAGTTTCTGACTGGGCCCTTGGTTGCTGGAACCTCTTGGGAGGGTGAAAGCAGGGAGAACCCCAGGTATTCCCAGCAGGTTTGATGAGAGCTATGCTGAGTAGCCAAACTTTGCACTGTGGGTGAGGAACTTGAGAATGACCTCAAAAAAACTGAGTGGGTAAAAATGGGGGCAGATGGACATCAGGAAGGCATAGATGGTAATTTTGTCTAGGGAAAAATAATTTAAAATATATTTACTTGGGGATGGACTTGGAACTGGTAATGGGCACTTCAGAAGCTGTTAAATGTGCAATAGAAGAAAAAACCTAAAACAGCAAAAAAATTTGGCTTCATTAGGAAAGGCACTGAGAACAAGACAGAGTTGTATGGCAACAATTCTTGCCACTATAATAAATACACCATGTGCAGTTCTGGTCTCGAGAAGGATCTGAAAGACAAAGATTTATGAGTATTGACAAACAAGACTGGGACTCTGCCATTTGGAGACACCAGCACATCTTCAACTTTAAAACAAATAAAAATAAATACTTTACTGAGTAGGCAGTGAAATTCTGAAACCTGCTGCCATGGAAGGCTGTAGAGGCAGCTGGTAAAAGGTTCAAAAAGTGGGTAGAAATCAGCAGGTTTACAGAGGGGCACAGGCACACATAAGCCACCTTACACCTCTGATTTAATGCCTGTGGAAGTTGGACAAGAAGAAAGGGAACAGACAGCAGCCAGGTTTCCATGCTGTCCCTGAATAGTATATGCCACTGACACTCTCAAAGATAACAAATGAAAGATGAAAATGAAACAGATTTTCCCCGTTTACCTGCTGAACATTCATAGAACCCTCCCTTCCTTGTTTCAATTTCCTTTCCTGACAGATTTAAGCCTAATTTTGACCATAAATGCTCTAGGTATGCACAGCTAAGTTCCTTTTATAAACAACTGTGGATTCACACGCTATGTCACCACTAACTTAAGATAGTGAGCATATTTTAGCTAGTCTAGACCCAAGAAGCAGCTGCAGAAGCTGCCCTGCTCTGCCACTTTCTCTGCAGCCTTGGTCCACAGAACCTTGCAGCAGGATCAGCAGCCATTCTGGGCAGCTTGCCATCTTCACTGTGATTCTGTGTTTCAGATTAATGAGTTAGAAAACGAGCTTCATTCCGAGCAGAAACGAGGAATAGAATCCCTGAAAGGAGCTCGCAAGTACGAACGGAGGCTGAAGGAGCTCACTTACCAGGTACTGCAAATCCTCTGCCCTCCTACATGGATCACCTCTGTTCATCTTCCAAGGCTGACTTGAGTTTCACTTCCTACAGTCTGAAGAAGATAAGAAAAATATTCTTCGGCTCCAGGACCTGGTGGACAAGCTGCAGTTAAAAGTGAAAGCGTACAAGAAGCAGGCTGAGGAAGCTGTGAGTGGAGGACTCTTTTCAGTGGGGCCTGGGTAGAGATTTCTGAAAGGTGGGCTCCCTAGATCATTAAAATAATTGAATACTGAGTTTGAAAGGACAGCTATGGCCACTGACTTTGAATATTCTTTACCTTATAAAGACTTATGGCTCACAACAGAGTCGGCATAGCTGTAGCTCTCCCGGAACTGTTGCACTTTTGGAGCCACAAAAGCCAATTTTCCCATTTGGAACTGAGTGGGGTGATTGTTCTGTGCCCCGAGTGGTCGTGCTGTGGATGGTACTGGATATAAACACACAGAGCACTGGCAGTGCAGGGATGTACCTGTGAGGCCAACACGGGTGATGTTACCGTGGCACAGCCACAGGTGTCAGTGGCAGCAGGGCAATCTCATTTATGACAATGCTGTCTGGCTTCCAGGAGGAACAGGCAAACATCAATCTCTCGCGGTGCCGCAAGGTCCAGCACGAGCTGGAAGAGGCAAAAGAACGAGCTGATATTGCCGAAGGTCAGGTTAACAAGCTGCGAGCCAAAAGTCGAGATATTGAAAGCCAGGTGAGTTGGGGGGCTGCAGAGAGGGACCATTCCTGTGCAGGCAGTGTCACAGAGATCACTGCCCTAACGCCCAGAACACAGCCACAGCTGCGTTCCTCACACTCTTTCACCGGAGTGCCCTCATAAAGAAAGGCCAGAAATTGTCACTTACTCAAAACCAGCGTGTTTTGAAAGTCCTTTCGGTGCCTCACAGGAGTCAGACCAAATATGATCAACTCTAAGAATCCAGGTCTTTTCAGCACAATTGGGAGATAGGACTTCTTCATCATAAAATGGCAGAACATTTGCAATAGCCACAGACCTGAAACAAGACCACAAATAATTCAGTTGCTCCAATACCCTCTGCATTATTTTCCTTTTTCTACATTTAGAAATCAGAGAAATGAGGTTCCTGACCAGAGATGCAGCAGGCTCCCTCCTGATAGAGACTTCTGTGTATCCAGCAGATTCCATTACTCTGTTCAAGTAACCCAGTGTGTGTGTGTGTAACTGATATATTTAGCCAACCTTAAGGTAGAAGCTGTGGGAAATTTTATTTATATATACATAAATATATATATATATGTTTATATATATATAAAATAAACCTGAGTGATGCTTTAGCGACTATGTGGACTGTTGATTCGCTATGAGATTGACAAGTGTCTGTCAGTGTTTGTGTATGAGTGTGTGTCTGTTTGTCCGTGTGTCTGTCCGTCCATGTCTGTCTGTCCGTGTCCGTCTGTCCATGTCCGTGTGTCCGTCTCTCAGTCTGTGTGTCCGTGTCTGTCTGTGTGTCCGGATCTGCGTGTCTCTGTCAGTCTGTCCGTGTTCGTATGTCCGTGTGTTCGTGTCTGTGTGTCCGTGTCTGTCCGTGTCCGTGTCTGTCCGTGTCTGTATGTCCGTATGTCCGTGTGTCTGTATGTCCGTATGTCTGTATGTCCGTGTGTCCGTGTGTCCATGTCCGTCCAAGCCTATCTGCCCGTGTCCATCTGTCCGTGTCCGTCTGCCCGTGTCTGTCTCAGTCTCTCTGTCTGTCCGTGTCCGTCTGTCCGTGTCCCGCCGTGCGCTGCCAGGCGCAGCTGCTCCAGTGCGGCACAAGGGGACGCTGTGGCACCGCCGGCCCGAGCGGCTCCGGAGGATGCGGGGTTTGGGGGGTGCGGGAGGGGTGTGCGGAGTGCGGGGCTGCGGAGTGCGGGGGTGCGGGGGATGCGGGGGTGCGGGAGGAGTGTGCGGAGTGCGGGGGTGCGGAGTGCGGGGGTGCGGAGGATGCGGGGGTGCGGAGTGCGGGGGTGCGGAGGATGCGGGCAGTGCGGGAGGGGTGTACGGAGGATGCGGGGGTGTGGAAGATGCGAGGAGCGAGGGAGGGGTGTGCGGGGTGCGGAGTGCGGAGTGCGGGGGATGCGGGCAGTGCGGGAGGGGTGTGCGGAGTGCGGGGGGTGTGGAAGGTGCAGGGGAATCGGGCAGTGCGAAGTGTGAGTTGCGGGGTGCGACAGGTGGGGGGTGCGGGGTGTTCGGGGCGTGGGGAGTGCGAGGTGTGCAGAGGGTACAGGGTGTGCGGGGTGCTGGGGATCGGGGTGTGCGGACTGCGGGGTTCGGTGTGCGGGGGTGTGCTGGGGGTGCGGTGTGCGCGGTGTGCAGGGTGTGGGGTGTGCGGAGTGCGGGGTGTGCAGAGTGCGGGATGCGGTGTGCAAGAGGTGCGGTGTGTGAGGCGTGCAGGCTGTGGGGTGTGCGGTGTGCGCGGTGTGCGCGGTGTGCAGGGTGTGGGCTGTGAGGGGTGCGGTGTGCGGGGTGTGGGCTGTGAGGGGTGCGGGGTGTGCGGTGTGCGGGGTGTGCGGTGTGCGGGGTGTGCGGTGTGCGGTGTGCGGGGTGTGGGCTGTGAGGGGTGTGGGGTGTGCGGTGTGCGGGGTGTGCGGTGTGCGGGGTGTGGGGTGTGCGGTGTGCGGGGTGTGGGCTGTGAGGGGTGCGGGGTGTGCGGGGTGCGGGGGGTGTGGGATGCGGTGTGCCCCACATACACCTTTGCTGAGCTGCTCCTTATTGTCCGGGAGAGGACGCGGTGTTCAGAGCACGCTGTCAGCTCCAGGGGCTCACTGTAGTGTCCCTGGAAACGCTCCTGCACTGAGACAGGTGACCCTACACTGCATCCTCCCTGCTGCTGGCCAGTGTGCCACGGCACAGCTCGTGCTGGCTCCTGGGCCGTGCTCCTGCTGGGCTGTGCTGGGTGGCTGTGCTCAGCCGGGTGGCCCAAGTGACAGCCAGTGGCTCTGGCTGCTCTCCTCAGCCCCACTTTTGTCTCCAGGCACCAGTGCCATCACCCCACACCTGCTGGTCACCCCAGCCAAGGCTCCTGCCTCCTCCCATGCACATGCAGCACTCTGTGTCCCTTCCTCCCATGTCATTCCTTTCTCCTCTACTGTGTATTCATCTGCTTAAATTGCTCCCGTATGTTGTTTTCCATTTAGGTTTCTGTCTTTCTCGTCCTGTGTTCTGTCACACCATCGCAGCTGGCTGTTACCCATGCTTCCTGACTGGCCACTCACCCTCCTGTTCATATTTGGGGTCCTTTGTGCCAGCTGAAACTCTCTGGCATGTTGCTTGCTGACGCCCCGCTGGACAGTGGTCTGCCATCAAGCAATGGTCTGTCTGTCAAAGCTGACAAAAATCCCCTCATTGTTTCATCCCCCAGCTCCATGGCTACCTGCCATCGCTGGCTCTGGCTGGCCTGCCCTCCAGCATGGCACGGTCTGCTGTCAGAGATGGATGGGGACAGCCTGATCACAAACACAGCAGTCTGTGACTTGAACAGTTGCTGTGTCCAGCCCCGCCGAGCAGCAGGTCCTGCCCACACTCTCACATGACACGGTGCAGTTTTCAGTGCACAGCTGTGCACATTAGGACTGCGTCTGCCCCAGCCAACAAACAGTGCTGTGATAAGCACGGGGCTAGCTGACAAATCAGTAGATTAGCAGGGTTTATCCTTTTGTTAAATGCAAACCTATTTGTACATAAAGGAAGTAAAAAAACTGAACGAATGAGAAATAGCTCTTGCATGGGAGTTTAGTTCTGCAGGGGTGTTCTCAGGGGTATTTTTTGCTCTGTTATGATGATGGCTGAAAACATATTTATAAAGCTGAAAGAAAAGCCTTTGTCTGAACATTGCTTTGCATTCCCAGAAGCTTCCTGATGTGCTTTTGTAGTTGTCATGGAATCTATAAAGCCCTCTGAGTCCTTTGCTTGTCCCTCAAAAAAAGTGTGGAAGGCTGGAAGGATGTTGAAATGAGATAAGTGCTAGGTTTTCAAAATGAACTTTATTTATTTATTTAAGAACAAGAAAAGTACTATTTTTCATTTAGTCAAACCAGAGGTAACATGAAATACAGTTATCTCCTGTACTAGGAAATAAAAAAAAAGGACAAGACTGTTTATTTTAGAAGAGTAACAAAGTAGCTGACTAAGAGCGATGGAGCTGTGTCCTACCTCAGTGTATAGAAAGGATAATTCTCGCTAGTTTGCCTATCTGCAAAGTCAAAAAGAGGATTAAAATGCTGATTTAAAACCACACCATGCACACACGGAGCTCATCCCCTCTAGGCATGGTGCCTGCTCCTCCTTTGAGGTCCTGGGGAAATGGATACAAGTGGGATTCTTTCCAGTGGCCTACAAGATTCTCTTTCAAGCCTGTAGGAGAAGGGTAATTTGTGCTGAGATTTAACAGCCCCTTTCCTTAAGTCTGTGACTGACATCAGAACTTTCTGCAGAAAACCGAGATTTCTCAGGTTGAAATGGTGCTCCCCTGTGCCACTGCTGATCTCTGCTTGTATTAGCATCACCCTCAGCACAAGAGGACTCAGGGCTTGACCATTTTCAATCACATGATAAATTTGCTCTAATTCACCTCATATATTTGTTCTAATTCTGTGAAAAATACCTGGGACAAAACAACTCCATGTATTAGTGCAGACTGGGGATTTACTGTAGAGTGCAGCCCTGCAGTAAAGGCCTTGGGATTCTCATGGAAAACAAGTTGGACCTGTGTCAGCAGTGCTCCCCTGCAGCAACAACACCCACCAGTCACGGGATTGCATTAGTAAGTGGTCAGCAAGTGCAGGGATGTGGTTATTCCCTTCTGCCTGGCTCTGGTGAGGCTGCATCTGCAATACTCTGTGCAGTTTTTAAACACACACACACCCTCGTATGGGAGATGCTGACATTCTGGAGAGGCTCCAACACAGCCCAGGATCAGTCAGGAGGAGCATGTACCCTGTGAGGAGATGCAATGGGAATCAGGTTGGTTTGGCTGGCAGAAGGGAAGGCTGGGGGATCTCACTGCAGAGTCACTGCTGCAAAGGGCAGGGATAAGAATTCCAAGGCAAGAATTCCAAGCTTTTCCTGCAAGTGCTCAGGAACAGGACAACAGGCAGTGGTCTCGTGTTGCCAACCAGGGAAATCCCTTTCCAACAAAGGGAGCACCTTATTTACCACGAGAGTGCTGCAGCCTCGGGACAGGCTGCCCGAAGAGGCTGTAGAATCTCCATCCTTGGGATTTCCAGGATGCATGTGGACAAGGCCTTGGAGTGACTTTATCCAGCTTGGAAGTTAGCCCTGCTTGGAGTAGGAGATGGGATTTCAATGCACATTTTTCATAGATTCAGCTTCACTCACTAATCTAGCAGGAAGCAAGTTGCATTCTGCAGTTTGAGGACTGATCAATTCACTGGAAAGGTTGAGAAGCACAGACCTGGTACCTAGAGAAATTTCAAAATCTAAGAATAAAATTTCTAATTAAATTCTAGTCTAACTGAAAAACTGTTTATTCTGTGTATTTTTTGTATGTATGGTTTACATATCTGGAATTTTCTTATGAGGATATGTCACCATTTGTTTTCAACTTTCTTGATCATCCTAATCTACATTTCTCAGACAGTTTCCTTTTTGGGTCACTGGAATATAAGAACCCTGCAATCTTCTCTTTCTATGGTGTTGGACAAGGTGCCACAAATCAGAACCTTCCCCACTAGTCAGAGGAGCTCGCTTGATCTTCAGAAACTCTCCTTTCTGCATTCATTCTGGCCACAGGAGACTGTCTGACAAAATCCTCTGGGTATTTCCTTGCTTTCAGCTCTTTTCCTGAGCACCCAAACCTGGCTAGACATTTGAAGTGAAGACTGTTGTGATTTTTTGATACCAGTACAGATCCCTACCCCAGATAGTCCCTACAGCCTTCAGAGACTTTTGGGCAGCTCCAGGTCCAGGTGAAGCTTGCAGGGGGTCAGGAATAGTGACCCTACTTTTTCCCACTCACCAACTGCTGTTGGCAGAAGAGTAGAGTAGCCTGGAAATACAAGAAAAGGGACTGGAGAGAACAACCTGTGGGAACTCAGAAGAATATGGGAGATGGAAGAGCCACTAGTAGAATCCTCGCTGGAAAATGGAGTGAGAGAAAGTTGCTCCCAGTGAGCAGGGCTTCAGAGGCCAGTGGTGGATATGTGATGCCCACTTGAGAGACAGTTTGCTGCCAACCTGCTGTTTGGAAACGTGTGTCAGCAACAGCAGATTTTAAAGATTAAAGCTGTCAAGGCAAAACTAACGCTGAGTTTCCAAGAGTTTACGGGATTGGATCCTCATCTTCAATACTCCTCAGGATGAACATAGTTCTTGCCTAATTCTTCGAGACTTTCCTGTATGAGTCATTGTTCATGACAGAATAGCAGCTTTATACACAGATGGTTGTAGAACAGAGGCACCATTGAGAGGCAAACACTGAGACATCTATGTCCTGCAGATACCGGCACACACACACACAGATCAACAACTTCATCCACAGAAAGCAGTCAGTCCTGCTCAGTGTGTTCAGGCAGAATCTCTACTCTTTCATGACAGAAGAAATCCCTGATGGAATTCAAGTAATGAGCAATTCATGCTGAAGAGGAAAGCTCAGTGTCAGGGAAATATCAATGTCCAAACTAGCACACCCGGAGGGAGTTTGGCCGGAGGGCTGCCTAGCTGGATTGTTCTTCTTAGCTGGCCAGAAGCCTGGTTCTCCATGAGCTCAAAAGAGAAGATCAGACGCTCTGGGATCCAGCAAGCTGTTGTAGATTATCTGGCAAGCCCAAATCATACCACTAAGATTGATACTAAGCCAGAGAGAAGGACATTTGAAAGAAAGTTTGGGTGCTTTCCTCAGAGTCCTCTTGGGATGTTTTCCTGCTTTTCCAGTGCCTCTCCATGTAATCTTGGACAAGTCTCTTATGAGCCTTAACGTTGGTTCAAGCCCACATCTCCATGTGCAGGTAAATTTCAGTTTAATGGTTTGGGTTTGGACTCCAGTGCAGCTCTTAGGGAATAAAGGTCACTGAGGGTGGGTTGAGCCTATGACTGTGGGCCAGCACAAGCCTCAAACAAAACAGGCAAGGAACAGGTTCCAAAATACCATGCCTGCACTGGAAACCCTTGCTACAGAATGTTATGGACGCCAAAAGTTTGCATGGACTCAAAAAAATGACTACCTTAAATAATGGAATGATGTGATACCACCTCTAACTGGGGAAGGCATGAGCTGTCACTTGTTGGAAATGAAAAGGGTGTTTTCAGAAGTGTCTTCCTCAACCTGAGCTTTTCCCTAAATTTCTGCTGTAAGATACTGCTGGAGACAAGTCAGATCCAGAACTATTTGTGTTATGTTGTTGTCTAACACTTAGAAGCTGAGATCCAAGTAGTCACACCTTGCTTGTTATCAATACTGTAATTATATGATTTATGGACAATGCCTTTCTTCCTTTCAGTGGCCTTCCCATTCAGCATGAAATAGTTAAACCCAATAACTGGGTTTATTATTTGGGTCAATAAACCCCAAAACATTAAACATTTAATGACCTAGTGTTTATAGAGCTGGAAGAAGAGAGGATAAGGCTACAGTGTCTGCTTCAACAAATATAAATGCTTAGGAACCATTGAGGTGGTCTAAAATGAGGGCTATCCTCTCTTTGTGAGCATACTGGCCACAAGTGAAGTGTGAAGCGCCCTGGATGCCCCGAATGTTTAGTTTGCAGCAAGAGAAACAGCAGCAAGACAGAGGGAAACTCACATTTGAAATTCTGCAGCCATCTAATAGGAGCACACAGCTGTGAGTGAGGCTTTTCAGAGCCCCAAGAAGTCAGAGATGAACACTGAACTGCTGGAGAGAAGGCTTGGCATCACCCTTTCAAACAGAGGTTTGTGACAACTGGCTGCTGCAGACACCTAACTCTGAGGCAAAGTGTCAGGGTTATGAGTCACATTTCTATGACCAATTACGTGCCTGTCATGTAACAGGGTGGGGCCTGCCCTGCCTCTCAGTAGGAAATATGTTGACTGGAAATAGGCTGATGTTATCGGAACAGTTTGTTATTCTCAGCCTGCTTCCAAGAAAGGAAGTGAATGGAAGCAGTCATCTCTCCAGGTGAATTATCCTGGCAGAAGAATCCAGTTTATTCTCATGTGAATCACCACAAGCTGTTTGTTCATGTAATATCACTGTCCATTTATAGACAGAGAATACGTTTATGTCTGACTCTAAAATAGTAGATACAGCTCTGGGCACTGCTAAGACAAGGATGACTAAACCTGCCCTGGAACATCATGAAGTTTTACTATGACCACAGCCAGGCAGGGCACTGCACATGTGATTTCATTTTCAGAGTTGATCTTGCACAAGGGGGGGTTCCAAGGTCAGCAGAGACATCTGAAAAACTCCTAAAAGCAGAAATCAAAGGTAAAGCCATGCTTTTGTCCTTCAGTGCTTCTTTTAATTCATGTTTGAATCACATATTTGATCAGATGAACATGACTCATAAATCCAAGTCCTCTGCTTGGAACCTCTGAAGTCCTGGATGCCTACATTTCCAGTTGTGATGCTCAAGAATAATCTGGTCTAGGAAATTCATTCTCTGTGAGTTGCTGACCAAAAGGAGAATTTTTTTTTTGGGAGCTCCTGTATCTGTTCTGGTATTTTGGCTGTTTAAAGCACTGACAATTGCCCCTTCCACCAAAAAATAGTGCTTTTAAGCATTTTAACAACTGAAAAGATCTTCTGTGTACACACTCAGAACATTTCCTTTCCAAAAACTGAATTAATTCCTGCCAGTCATTTAGACATCACAGGTCATTTAAAGATCCAGTGCTACCTGTGGTTTCTTTTCAATCTCCTTCTTTCCTGGTTCCTGGCCTCAGGAGACCTGGTGGTGCTGTCTCTTGAGAACAGGTATGGCAAATCAATTATTCACATGCATCTCCAATCCACCATGGTTATAAAGCTCTCCCACACACCTCTGATAACCCATTCTCATTGTGAACTCTGCAGGATCTCTTCAGTGAAGACAGCTGGAGTAATTTAGATCTTTTTCACGGGCTAGACAGATTGTCAAATACTGCCTTAAACAAAAAAAATATTGACCATGTTTCTCCTGCAGCTGTCAGGTGTGAACTTCTTCTGGTACTCCCAAGGTGTTCTTAGGTCTCTCTTCAGGGAATCTACCCATCTGTGCAGGACTTGTTTTAGTGGTGTCATTTTAAGGCCCAAGCACAAGCTGTGAAATCGTGGAATGAGCTCTCTCACTGACTGGATGACCATAGTGGAGGCTTTCTGCAGCATTATATGAAGTTGGTTCTTTCTCATTCAAAGATAGCATTTCTTGACACTAAGACTTGTTAAAAAGCTGGCCAGGACTTAGGTCTTCACCCTAGGCTCTTTGGTGGCAGCCAAGAAAAAAAGGTGTCCTTTCAAGATCTCACACTAACACAGAACATGTGCATGTGATACTAATTCAGAATTGGTTTCTCATTGCTAAGTGGCATACCCTGCTAGAAGAACAGATGGCAGAGTGAGTATGACAGTTGTGATGGCTCAGGAAATACAGGCAGATCTTACAGCCAGAGGGACAGTTTTGAACATTCAGTCAGACCTGCTGTGTATTGCCCAGGAAACACCTGCATGCAGCTGAGATGCTTTAGCTGAGCTGGGACAGATGGTAGGAAAAAAGGCTGAGACTGAAAGCTGACCAGTTCATCCCAGTGCCGGGCACCCCTGAAGTGGCAAATCTGCATGTTTCTGGGATGGCTTCTGTATCTCACCGTTACTTTGGCTCTGATATCTTATGCTAGATAAAAAGGATGCCTTTGCTCAGAAATCATTTTCCTCACACAGCAAACTCGTCCCCCTTTAATGTCCTTCACAATACAGACATTACATGATGCAAAAGCAAGCACAAGTCCAACCAAGCCTTTGGCAAGAGCTGCTCTCTGTTCAGGAAGTAAATCCATCCTGCAAGGTGAGGAGAAGGACTAGACACAACTCAAGAGAAACCAACCTGCTAATTATCTGCACAGCAAAAAGAGGATTATTTATGGAACTGGTCAAGGGATATTTACCCCTAGTTACTAAAAGGCATCCTCTGACAGGAACAGAGCCCTTCTGTTTACAGACTGGACATTTGTACACATGCCAACGTCCAGTCGTAGCAACAGGCTTAGAAAGAAATTTTAAAATAAAAATTAGGCAAGTGTTTGCATTTGGGCTTGCCTGCTAAGAAGCTGAAGTTTGCAATTGCTTCAGGAAGGAGACAACCCTAGGACTGAAACCTGGCTAGAGGCTTTTCCACCAAGACAGTTCATGCAAAGAAGAACAGGAGCATGCAAAAATATCAGAAAGGGAGATAGTGAGAAAAAACAAGTTGGAAGTAGAGGAAAAAAATATCAGAGAATACACCAAAGAAAATACAGAAGCATTCTGTCAACAAACATCAGAAAAGCAAAATTTAAACCAAAATTAATTATTTTACATGAAAACTCAGAACTATTTGGATCTGAGTTGCAACATGGAAAAGCTGGGTTTGAATACGCTGAAGAAAAATACAGGATTTTGTTTTGATTTCAGTTCTTGCCATCTACAAATGGCAGTATTAGAGAATACTGCTGATAGATGTACCTGGATGTGTGCCATGGTATCAGGTCTGTGGGGTTTTGCCAAGCAAGGCACAGCTGGTGTGATAATACCACATAATGGATCATAGATCAGTAGTTACCAGCTTAAATACTTAGCAAAAGGGGGTGATTTTAAGCAATTTACCACAATTCAGAGAATCAAAAATAGAACTGTGAAAAGTAGGCTGGAAATTGTTGAAAGAATCCTAAGAAAAAACCCTGAAGAGCTCAGCTCCGATGAGTGCTGTCTAAATGAAGGACAGGTCCATTGAAAGTCACCTTCTGAAAGGTCTAGGAGAAAGGCTACAGACAGGCTACCTGAGTGCTCACTCAAAAAACAAGGTGGTGTAAATTTCTAAAACTTCAGGAAGAGAGGGAGAGAGAGAAAACTTCATTAAAATGTCACATTAATTTCCCTGTACAGGCCAGGGAAACACACAGTGTCTCCTGTGATGATAGTACATTATGGGCACAAGGGTGGTAGTTGTTCTGAACTTGCACCTCACTAGTGATTGCAAAGCAAGAACAAATTAGAAGGAAAAATGAGAGACTCTTCCTCCATGAAAAAAGATGGAAGAGAAAGAAATCTGAACCTTAGAAACAGGACAGGTCCTATAGGAGGTAGTACCCATAGGGGGTCTGTGAAAAGGACTGATCTCCCAAGCAAATTGTGGAGAACTCGTGGAATGGCTCATAGAGGCAGTCAACAGAGTGAGCCTCAGAGGAGACATGGACATGTCTGCTAGGCATGTTTGGCTCCCCTCAGCCAGCAGGGTGAGGGACCCACTCATCTCAGTGTTGTCTGACCCCAGCATCAGGTTTGTGCCCTTCCTTCCCCTCTCCATTAACTGCCTACAAATGGATGATGGGCGGCAGGCAGATCCAGCGCCTTCGGCCTCATCCCTGTCACACACATGCTGCTGTGACTCTTGCACACAGAGAAGTGAGCCTCTCCCTTTTCTCCACATGCCACACACACCACTGATGGGTCCCACATGTGCAGGTCACCCTGCAGAGGTTGCACAAACACGGGTAAGACCCTGACGCACGCCTGTGACGCAGTGAGGCACACCAGTCACTAATTGTTACAGGTGCTCTGGGATGAGTGTCTCACGCACAGGTGTACACAGGCACACACAGAGCCAGCTTACACGCAGCTGTTGTCCCACAAGCACACATCCAGGTCAGTCTCCTGTATGAGCACGGCCTGCCCATTCAGGGCAGGTTACACAC
Organism: Aphelocoma coerulescens; assembly: GCF_041296385.1. NCBI lineage: Eukaryota > Metazoa > Chordata > Aves > Passeriformes > Corvidae > Aphelocoma > Aphelocoma coerulescens. The sequence goes on along the minus strand of NC_091031.1, from coordinate 10,259,991 downwards.
ACACATGGCACAGGTGTGACTCTCAGACAGCTCAGCCTCAAGGTGTGTGCTCACATCAGTCACATTCACAGGTGAGTCTCTAACACGCACGCAGGTGTCTCCTTCCACAAGCATAGGTACACTTTCATACAGGGCTGAGTGTCTCACACACACAGTTTTGGGAGAGTCTCATACACAAACACACAGGTACTTATCCCATAAGCACACCAGAGGTAGCACAGTCGCTCAGCTATGCATGCCCTGCCTTTCAGGTGAATGCAAGTGTGAAGACCTCAAGTACTCTGTGGGCAAATCTCATGCTCCCTTGCAAGTGGAGGGGGTCAGGCAGCTGACCCTGAAGTGAGTCACATGTATTTGTACCTGGGTTTCACATACACACAGCCACACCTGTGCTTGTACACACACAGGCAGGTGTATGTTACATATGTGCAGCGAGTCAGGCGTGCATACCTGGACAGAGACACACACACACGTTCATACACACCAAAATACAGGACTGGCAAAGAGAAAAGTCAGGACCTCCATACACAGACAGATGTGACTTACCCAGACAAACACACAAGTCACACACTTGCTGCAGAGTGAGGCAGACAGGCACACCAAGAGCAGGCTGTGCACAAAGTGGGTACTCACAAACAAAACACAGGCTGGTGATTCACACACACACATATGTACAAGCGTCACCCAGATGAGAGCATTGCACAGACAGCGCATCTCTCACATACACAAGAGGTGTTGAACAGACCGAAGTGCCACACAAAGGTGCAATTCACACACATGCTACAGTCAGACACACACATGAAGCAAGGTGTGCACTCAGACAAGTGTTGCAGAGATACACGCACTTGAGGATGTGCCACACACGCTGCATATGTGCTTAAGCGTGTCACATAATGTCTTTCAGGAAAAATGGATCTCACACCTTTGGTTGTGTGTAACAAATGCACACCCAGTGCCCCAGACACACAGAGATGTCTCACACTCACGCAGACACGAGTCTCTCCAAATGCAGGCACGGTGTCTCGGACACAGAGGGTCATACATGTAGGTGTTAGACATGCACAGTGCTTCACCCACCCTCTCACAGACACACAGGTGTGTTGCACACACACAGGTGACAAACAGTGTCTCGCACACTCAGTGTCTCACCTGGTGCCTTTCACGGACACACACACGGGTGTCCCGTTATCACAAACGCGGTGACTCTCATATACACGGCTGCCTCTCACCGACCTACACGTGGGCATCACTAACGCACCCACGGGGTGACACAGCGTCTGTCCCCCCACACACGGCGTCCCTCACACACAGACACACACACAGAGGGGCATCAAGGACACAGAGCATCCCTCGGAACAGTGTCTGTCACACACACACACACAGGGGTGTCGAGCGCACAGAGCATCCCTCGGAACAGTGTCACACACAGAGGGGTGTCGAGCGCCCAGAGTGTCCCTCGGAACAGTGTCTGTCACACACACACAGAGGGGTGTAGAGCCCACAGAGTGTCCCTCGGAACAGTGTCTGTCACACACACACACAGGGGTGTTGAGCACACAGAGCATCCCTCGGAACAGTGTTACACACAGAGGGGTGTAGAGCACACAGGCATCACACAGAGCGTCCCTGGAAACAGTGTCTGTCACACACAGACACAGGGACATCGAGCACACAGGCATCGCACAGAGCGTCCCTCGGAACAGTGTCTGTCACACACACACAGAGGGGTGTAGAGCACACAGAGCGTCCCTGGGAACAGTGTGTGTCCCACACAGACACACAACCGGTGCTCCCCGTGCACTCGCACACGCGCTGTCCCCCCGCCTTGCCTCTCAGGGTCACTCACACGCGGTCCCTCTCGCCGTCCGGCCGACACGAGCGCCACACGCGCAGCCCGCCCCGCGCACCCGCACGGCCGCTCCTCCCGCCGCTTCCTCCCCCTCTCCCGCTCTCCCCCTCCTCTCACCACTCCTCCTCCCGCTCTCCCCCTCCTCCCCTCGCCCTCCCCGTCCCGCCTCTCCCGCCCCACCCCGAGCCGGCGGTGCCCGTGGGCGCCCGGCGCCGGGGCTGCTCGGCTCCCGCTGCCCGCGCTGCCCGCGCCTGGCGCGGCCCCGGCCCGGAGCGGGGCCCCCTCAGCGGAGCGGGGCGGGCGCGGAGCGGCGGCGGCTGCGGCCAGGAGGGATGTCGGGGACCCGCTGCCAGGCGTTGTACCCCTTCTCCGGGGAGCGGCACCGGCAGGGGCTGCGCTTCGCGGCGGGAGAGCTGATCACGGTGCTGCAGGTGCCAGACGGCGGCTGGTGGGAAGGGCAGAAGGAGGACGGGCTGCGCGGCTGGTTCCCGGCCAGCTACGTCCAGCTGCTGGAGGTAGGACCGGGGCCGGGGCCGGGGCCGGGCCGGGCCGAGCGGGGGACGGGAGGGGCCGGGCCGGGGATGTCCCGCGGGGGCACCGGCGGTCCCGGGGGGGACACGGCGCCGTCGCGGCGCTGCTGGTGGGGACCCCCCTCGGCATCGCTGTGCCCCTGCCCCGGGCAGTGCCCCGGCACCCCGGGCTGAGGCTGCCGGGTGCTGTAGGAATCCGCTTGCCCTGCCTCGCCTCGGCAGCCAGAGCCTTTGGTGCTTGTAGTTGTAACCATGGAGCGGCAGAGCTCAGGTGCGCGACGAGCTGCGGACTGCTCCGGACGCTTGGGTTTTCGCAGTCGCTGAACTGCAGCAGAAGTCAGTGTCTGCGGTGATGCAGCCCTTGTCAGTCACTCACGAGGGCCAGATGCTGGGCAAGTTCCGCTCCCTCCTCTCTCCCTCGCCCCCTCCCACTCGCTGTCATTTCCTTTCCCTGAACGTGTCATGGCTTTATGTTGTGGACGAGGTAATTCAGGTACAGAATCATGGAATCACAGAATGGTTTGGGTTGGAAGGGACCTTAGAGATCATCCCATTACACCCACTCTGCCATGAGCAAGGACATCTTCCACGAGACCAGGTTGCTCCAAGTCCCATTCAACCTGACCTTGGACACTTCCAGGGATGGAGAAGCCACAGGTTTTCTGGGCATCCTGTGCCAGGACCTCACCACCCTCACAAAGGAGAGTTTTTTTCCTAATACCTAATGTAAATCTGCCCTTCTTCATCTTGAAGCCATTGCCCGTTGTCCTGTCACTCCATGCCCCTGTCCAAAGTCCCTCTCCAGTACCTGTGGGTACTGGATGATTCTCTTGAGTTCTCCCTGGAGCCTTCTCCTTCTTGCAGCAGCTCCCCAGCTAGCTGCAGACACCTCGCTGCCATACCTGTGCCATGGCTCAGGGAGCCCCAGCAGGGTTAAGGCTGGTTGTGCAGACCCAAAGGCCATGGACCTTCTGTCAGGACGCTGAGAAGTTCTGTCAGCTTCAATCATTTTCAGGGCCCTGACAGCTGGGGTGACAGTTGGATTCCCACCTCGGGACTGCTTGTGCCTGAATGTGTTTATTGCTTCCAGTCCGTGCAAACAAGACACAATGTGAGGGTAAAAAATATGTCCATGAAGAGAGCCTTCACAATCTCTACATGTGAATTCTGAAACATCTTGTGCACTAAAGCAAGAACTTGCCACGACCCCATCAGTCTTCTCCTCACTGGCCATGCCCTGTTCTCATTTGGAGCTTACACTGAGGCTGTGGGCATGGCAATGGTCCCTGAGAGCATCTCCCTGCCGTGACTGGGCTGCAGCCGTTCGCAGCCTGTTGCTCAGGTCAGCCTCTGTTTTTCCTCCACCCTAAGGGGAATCAGCCAGCCTGCTTTGCTTATGTGCAAGGCAGGCAATGCCCATCCCAGGTTTTCCATGCACACCCTCCAGGGAACCCAGAGAGGCAGGAAGCAGAGTCCTGAGCAAAACTTGTCCACCAGCTGCATGTAGAGCAGTGTTCTGTGAGCCAAAGATTCTGTGCAAAAGGACATTTTGCCCACAGATCTGGTGCTGCCTTTTCATTTCTTCTGTCCAAATAAATTTTAAAAATCTATGATGTTTCCATTGACTTCCTGTTTCTTATTTTTACGTGGAAAGACAGGAAAGTCAAAGCAAGAGTTGCCCACGTGCTAAAAGTGGTGAGGCTACAAGAGTGCTACAAGAGTGAGGCCACGGACTTTCCTACAAGTGCTACCAGAGTGAGGCCACGGACTTTCCTGTGAAACTGACACACTTGGGATTTCTTTTGTTAGTTTTAGAATGTTGGAGTCCTATTGCTTGTCAGTTTTGTCACCTACAAGATCTTTTATTGAGATGTGTGAATGTTTGTGGTTTCACAAATTGCTAAATGTTTACATATCTAGGAATTTAGGAATCGTTTGAGGAAAAATGTGTCATGAGATGTGAAAGATTCTGCTCAGCAAAGGCAGTGGGGAATTGCTTCAAAATACCGTAACTTCGCTTTCCTGTCATCTCCTTCTCAGAAACTCTCCTTTTCCCTCTTAAGTCTGAGGAAGTTCCACTGTGTTTGGATCAGTGCCCACAGCCCCACAGATGTGCCTTTCTGACCCTTGGCTCGTGTACCACTGACAGCTTTGATGGAGACTGCTTGTCCACACAGCCTGGCCCCCTTTGCCCTCTCTTGGGCAAACCTTCAGAAAGAAGGCAAGAAAAATGGCAAGGGCTGCGTGTGTTTACTCTGACATGTTTTTTCCTTTTCTCCAGAGATGGTACCTAATAAGGACTATGAGCCAGAGTTAAAAAATATGTCAAATGAGAGCTAATTAACCAAATCCATGGGATCACAAGTTCTTGGCACACATCACAGTAGATGTGTGAGAAGGAAGAAGCTCTGTGTGTGTCTGTCTCTCATGGCTCTGTTCAGGGAGCCTTTCCCTTCTCTCTAGGTAGCTTATCCCTTGTGTGCAGGTAAGCAGCTTGCTCAGGGACCTGATCTAACTGAAAGGCACCACAACAGAAATACTCTCCTTCCCTGCTCTTTGATCCAAGTCCCTGCTCAGCTACACTGACATCCAAGCTGATATCAGGGAGGTGGTCACAGTGCATGTCCAGGTGGGGCCATGGACATGAGTCTCCTTTCTGTACCAGCCAGCCCTTCCTTCCATGGGCTTTGGGTGGCCCTGGCCCTGCAGCTCTCAGTAAGGTTCAGTGCTCTGTCCTCAGCTGAACTTGGCCACACACTGTTGTTTAAAGAGGATGATGTTACCCTCTCTCACTGTCCTGCCCTTGTTTCCCTGTGCCCAGTGTACCCCAGCAACTACTTGTACTCTCTCTGGAGCCTGAAGGAGATCTGGCTGCATTTTCTGCCACAGCAGTGACTGAAGATGGCTCATGGCATCTCCCGAGGCATGCCAGGGCTGGCAGCATTTGCCCTCCACAGCACACACCCTTTCTTCTCTCAGAAAAGTCTGTTGGGTGGCTTGGAGCTGCCAGAAGGAGGTGGCCTTCTTCTGAAGCCTTTGTGGCTTGAAGCCTGCACCACGTTTAGACAGGAAGGCTGGATTTTCTCATTCTCTTCACATTTACCAGCACTGGGATCTCCTCTGACAGCACTGGTTCGAAAGTCTGTGCTGAGTTTTGATCCTAAGCTCAAAGAGGGAAGTGAGAAAGGTGTGAAGAACAGCAGAGAGGGGAAGCTCTCCCACCCTTGAGAGGTGGTTGAGCAACCAGTCTGTGGTGTGCTGGTTCCTGACAGATGAAGCAAAAATGTGCTTTCAATTCATTCATCACAGAACGTCAAGGAAAGGACCAAAACTGTGGTAAATGTGGGGCAAGAGAGACACAGAGAGGTAAAGAGATAAAGACATTTGGCATGCTTTGTTTCCTGCTCCTGTGGCTGCTGCAAGCACACAGTGGAGGGTTAGAGGTAAGCAGTGATGGCTGGAGGTTCCTGCTCAAGGCAGTGATGGAAGCAATGAGAGCTGGAGGAGGACTGGAGGAGCTCATGGTAGGGACAAGCCAGAAACGACACGTCTCTGTGAGCTCTGGAGAGGATACTGCTGTCATAGAGCAAAAGTGGTAGCATAAACCAAAAACACTATGAAAAGCAGAGAGCAAAGGGAGAAAGGGAGGGTATCGGCTTCGTGGTGGGGTTCCAGATGGATTCCCTGAGGCTGGGCTGGTTGGGAGCAGTTGAGGAGGCTGCTGGGTTGGAAGGGACCTTTGGAGATCAGCCAGTCTGGTTTGCCTGGCTACGTCTGTCAGGTTTTGAATGTGTGCAAGGGTGGACACCACAACTGCTCTGGACAATGTATTCCAGTGTTTAACTGCCCTCACAGTTTTTTGTTGTGTCCATTAAAGGAATTTGTGTCCCTTTGAAGGGATTTTCCGTGTTTTAGTTTGGGCCCATTGTATCTCATCCTTGCACTGAGTATCACTGAGAACAGTCTATCTAGGCTTTTTTTACTGTCCCACCCCCCCAGATTTTTATTCACATTGATAACATCCCTCTCAAGCCTTCTTGTCTTGATGCTAAACAGTCCCAGTTCTTTCAGCCTTTCTTTCTATGACAGATGCTCCAGTCCCTTAATCATCCTCGTGGCCGTTGCTGGACTCTCTCCAGCGTGTCCTTGTCTTCCTTATGTTGGAAAACCAAGTACAATTTCTTACACTGTTGTAGTTAGTAGGTTAATGGAGAAATGGTTCTTAAGCTGTATTTCCTGAGCATGGGAATCCATGGACACCAGAGGAATCCTGAAGACTGCTGTCAGATTCATGTGGTTTTGCTTTGGCTGAGCTTGGTCTATGAGCAAGCAGCACCCTTCTGCAAGCTGAAGGGCTTGGGGAAGGAGGATGTTGTTGCTTGGCATCCATATCCTATTGAGTAGATACCATCAGCTTCAACCCTCACCCCTCCTTTGGTGATTAATAGCTATGGCAGGCATGAGACCTGAAAGTCGGGGATTTTCTGATGCTTCCCTCCCTCCTGTGTGCTTTATATTTTTGCCTGACCTTTTGGCCATTGAGCAGAGCCCTCCAGGGCCCCTCGGTACCAGACTGTCACAGCCCCAGGTTAAGCAATTGGCCTTCCCAGCCTGGAGCAAGAGGGAATCTGTGCAGATGCAGGTGAGGAGGTGGTGTACACAGCTATAGAGCCAATGGAATGCGGTGTGTGATACACCGAGGGATTTCTCAACAGCTCATGTTTCTTATCCCGAGGCTGGCTGCCTCCTCCCCCCACCTGCATCAGGGATGCTTGGGGTGATGATGTCTGTAGAAAGATTTGTACAGCTCCAGACGTAAGAGCAACCTGGCACAAGGCTCAGGTGCTCCAGTTTGTGACAATCTTTATGGCACACAGACGTTGAGAAAGTGGGATGGTGTTAGACCTCAGGGGTGTGTATTCCAGGAGGTGCTTTGCATGGGACCCTCTGGAGAAATCTCTGTTGCGTCTGGTTTTTCTAGACAAGTGATTTTGGGAGGGCTGGAGAGATGTGTCATTCAGTCACATTTGCAAGTGGTTTCTTTTGAAATCTATTTTGGGCCTTGATTTTTGTATTTGTAGTTAACTAGAAATCACTTATATAAGCAGCAGCAGCAGCAACATATGCAAATTTGCTGGAAATTGTCAGCACTTTTTATAGCTTCAGTCATCCCACAGATGTAAGTCTCTGTATGAAGCACAGCGTGTGCTTCCAGAATGGATGGAGGTGGCTCTGGAATCTGACTGAGCGGGCTGGACTGAGTAGGACTGCGAGCTGCCACTGATCTTATCTGCACTCTCCACAGCTTGATTTACCAGAACTGTGAGGCACTTAGGAAGGAAGGAATGGTGTGCTTCTCCCTGGTGCAGGCTTCACCTGCAAGTGTGGGACAGATGGTTCATTGCTTCCACTGTTGGGAAATACTCAGTGGGTAACTCACCTCACCTAACCCAACCTGGGGCAGCTGCCACGTGGACATGGAGATGTGCAAACAGCTGAGCCTGGAGGTTGTTGCACATCCAGCTGCAGGAGGCATGGCATGGCATGGCATGGCATGGCATGGCATGGCATGGCATGGCATGGCATGGCATGGCGTGGCGTGGTGTGGCACAGACTGCTTCCTTCGTGGTGCCTGGGGAGTCATAAAGAAAAAGGATGGAAGGAATACACAGAAATTAAAATGCCTTTTATTTATTTTGTAACAACACAGAATGTGTAGAGGATTCCTGTGCCAAACTGCTCTCTGCCATCATGGGAGCTGTATGATGTGTATGATATGTAGAAATGATATCCTAGAAGAGAGGATGTGTTGGTACAGGGCTTTTCCTGATGCACAAAGGAGAGTAAGGTTGTGTATGCCCCTGGGTGGCTGTGTGTGTGCCTGAGCCCGGGGCTGTTTGTACGTGGTGCTCGTATCTCCTGCACACAGCAGTGGTGCTTTGCTTTCTCAGAAGGTTCTTCCACATCCTTGGAGTTTGTTATCTCACTCTCTCTCGTTCCTCCATCTCCCCACACAAAAATCAGCTTAACATAAAATTCATGAAGAGCCACAAGAACCGAGGGGATGTGTGAGGATGTTGGGTATAGATGTGACTGCTGCCACTGCTTTTTTTCTAAGGATATTCTGTGGAGCACGTAATGCTCCAATCTGTAGTCTTGGGTGATGAGGAAGAACCTGGTCTTTAATGTGGTGTGGTAAGGCTGTGGGTGCTGAACCAAAAGAGTGGATGGCATCACTGCCAGGCTGGGAGTAGTATTCTCATCTCCTGCCCAGGGGTGCTTGTGACACCATCCTGAGTGTTCTGGCCATTCTGCTGCCCCTGGGAGGTGTTGCTGGGGCAGCAACCAGAGCTGAAGTGGGTATGGCATTTCCTCAGGTGTACAAGGTTGGTTTTCGTTCTTTTGGTGCAGAGAAAATGTCTGTGCATGGTCTCAGGGAAAAGGTGAAGTTTTCAAAGTTCAGTGCTCACAGGCGCTGAGGCTGGTCTGCTCTGCAGGATTCAACAGCAAACTGTTGTCCAAAGTGAGGTATTCATGAGAGGAGTGACAATGAGAATCCTGCAGTATTGCCTTGAGGTTTAAGTTTCACAGCGTCTTTTTTCTATCTCTGGCTTTCTGTAACTGTATTTTTTAAGAGTTGAAACTTGTGATCATCTGACCACTGATATTTCTGGCAAATGGTGAATGAAATCAAATATAAAAGGGTGAGGAAATTAAGTTTTGCTGCCAGAAAATCACTCTTTAATGAAGGTTCTGAGGGAATTTAAAGCCCCAGGAGAATGTGAAGAGGATGTGATGCTGCAGTTCACAATCCCTCTCCTGTGAGAGTTGTGTCTGTTATCCATCTAGTGATTGTCTTGCACTGTTGAAGTTACAGATGAAATGTAAAAGCTGAATAGTGCCCTAAATAAGCAAGATTTTGAAGGGAAGGGTCTTACTGTGGCATTTTTTGTGAGCTCTTCCATCCCCTGCACAAGTTGCAGAAGCTGGGCTCAGAGGTGCTGCTTCTGTAGCAGGTGAGAACAGTCGCACTGTTGGCCTTGGACAAAAATGGCATAGGACAGATGTGTTTCCTTTATGCTTAACTAAAAGATTAAAAAGTGCCATGGAAGGCTTAAAGTGGAGTATCTCTTATGGCCCATGGATTACAGAGAGAGTCTCAAAACAGTCTCCCTGCAGACATCTGCCTCCTAGATGTGAAAGATTAAATCAGTTGCTGTGCACCTGCACGGTAAGGGTGGATATAGAGCAACCATGAAAAATGTGGATCATTTAAAGACTCACTTGAAGATTGCTTAGTTCCCTAAAGAATTTCCAGCTCATTCTGTGCTCTGAATGGGGCACGTGTCCTGTAGAAAAATACAAGACTGATTTCTGCAGCAGTAAACATGGGGAACTCAAGTCTCCCTTTCCAGCTTGGGTGCAAAATGCACCTTCAGTGCCTTGAGTGTTGTGCCACATACACCGGTGCTTAATGCACTGCACAGCACTTTATACTGAGTGTAGTTTAAAAAAGACACAGCAGGAATAATGAGAAGATGCCAGATACTTATTTTCTAAAAACAAAGCTTTACTTTGGTGTGCAAAATGGAAAATTTGGTTCCGTAATCAAGACCAGAAAATTCTGGCAGCTTCAGTGGGATTTGGTTTTTTCTACTTCTTTCACTTTTACTTGTGGGATAATAAATGACTAGGTAGAATTAACCAGTCATTTAACTAACCAGATTAAATCTGTGCACACATGGCAGGTTTGCTGGAAGCCTTTCAGAAGCTGGGGCTGGAGTGCAGTGGCTGCTCCCTGTGTGCTCATTTCCAGTAACCTCCACAGCTCTGTGCTTGCAGACAGGGACAGAGGACCTGGAGAAACCTGAAAGCAGCACAATGGAATTGGTGGTCCCCACACTGTGCTTTGCACACTGTCATCAGTTCATGTCACTTCAAAGTGTCATTTGCCATATTTAATTACATGTCACATTCCCTTCTATTGGTATGAGCCCTTGAGTATGCAGAACAGCGTGAAACCAGGGCCAACAGTTTGCTCAGCCACTGTTTTCCAAGAGCAGTGTGCTTCAACTGGTGTTTGTCTTGAAAAATATAAATATGCTTTAGCGTATTTGGAATTTTTTATGTCACGCCACTGTGTAAAACGTTACCTGTTGAGAGGACCTGCTGCACAGGGTTGGTATGTGGCAGGGCTGTCGATGGGTTTGCACTGTACCTGCAGAGCAGGTGAGCAGGCTGAGTCCCTGCAACACGGGGTTAGGCATGGGAGAGCCCCTTGCATACCTGCCATAGCTGCACAAGTGCACTTGTGCTTGAGAGGGAGAGCAGGCTGTACATTTCCTGGGATACAAACTCCCTAACAGCACCCTGCCTGCCCTGGTACCTTCTCTGTACCTGCAGTGGTGACTGCCCTGGGAAGCAATCCTTTTACAGGCATATGGAACAACAGAGAAAGCTTTTTGCTTGTACTAGTAATCCAGTTTTCCACATCACGCTATCAAAATAGCTTTTGTACTAGCCTAGTACATCTGTGGTTTGCTTGTTTGCTGGCACATTCCAGAAAGGGGTACCATGGGTTACTCAGGAGCTGCCACTCTGCATTTTGTAGAGTATATCTGGCAGCAGAACAGGCCAGCATCTTTTAACACACACTTTTGTCAGCATTTGTGAGCAGTCCCCTCGGTACTCAGTCATCAGCATGAGGCACTTTGGAGTTAATTTAGGCTGACTGACAGATGACTTTGGTCACTAATCTTTGAGCTCCTCAACAGGTGCAGATGCAAAGGTTGAAAATCTTCCTTTGACATCGTTTGAGACCTGTCTGGCATTTTTCCTACATTCATGGTTGGTAAGAGTAGACCGTGCAGGCTGTTCTTGAGCCGCAGATATTCCCACTGTGATGCTGGCAGCAAAAGCACTGTGGTCTTCCAGTGTTTGTTTGAGCACTGAGTTTGTTTACTGCACAGATCTCTCAGGGCTTTCCCAGCTCTGTGGCACTTGGAATGGCCTCTGCTGCCGCAGCCTCCAGGAACAAAATCATTGCAACTTTAACTCCTTTGCTGGCTATCCCTTCATACACCCATATCCATCAGTTCTGTGCCTCTCTTTGCACAGTGGAAAAAGCCCTCGATAACAGGTAGTTAGAAGTAATAAGCCTTGGGAACACCTGGGGATTTGTATCATAAAATGGATCAGATAAGGAAGGGGTGTGATGTTTTACAGAGTGCTCCGAGGAGATATTCCATGATTTTCAGCAAAGAAGGGACGCAGCTGACGTGAAAGCTGCAGAGGATCTGCCCTGCCCAGCGTTGCCAAGGCAGGGGCAAGCTGCAAGGCTCTGGCCCATCACAGAGAGAAAGCAGGAGCTCATCTGGGCTGGAAATGAAGTCTGGAATAATCAGGCTGTCCCATAAGTACTGAATTTTCCTCTTTGAAATGCTCTTTCACTCTCAGCAAGTCCAGCAGTGGATAAAAGGGAGAAAGGTGTGAAAGTGGGGAGGGATCAGAGGCACAAAATTCAAAGTCTCAAGCCGTTCATTTGGTCTTCCCAAACTTGCCCCTATGTTTTACTTGGAATCACGATAAAAGCTTCCTTGACATCTGTCAGCTGAGGGTCAATTGTCATTTTTTTACTGCACCTGCAGTGTCCTTCCTGGAAGTTCAGCACTGTTTGTGGCTCCTGTTCACCCTCTCACAGCCCTTCAGCCAGGGACAGGCCAAGCAGCTCTGAGACTGCGTGAGAAAAATGCAGCAGTGGAATGGGGAGCATGGAAGGGGTTAACATGAAGCAGCTCCCTGGGCTGCTAAAAGACCAGCTTTTGTGAAAGACTGAGGGAAGGAGCAAGGATCTTTGCACTTGATATTGTTTGGGACATGAGAAGTACAATAGGATTCCAGTTATTACCTCCATATGTAATACTTTGCATTTATTCCTAGTGTATTTTGTTTCCTGTGTTGTTGCCTGTTCTTTGGAGACTTACCAGAGCTCATGTAAACAATTGTGTATAACTTCACCATATTTACAACACATTTCTCACTTTTCCTGAGCTGTCTGAGGAGTGACTGGCATCATCACTCCTCAGACACATAACCAGACCTTTGTGGCTCACCTTTGATTTGAGGAAGACTCACTCTTTTTGCTTCTACTCTTTGCCTTCTGGTTTATCTATTTCTTATTTTATATAGTAGTTTTTTCACTCCTTGGCTGCTTCTTTTCTCCTGAAAGTCTTCATAGAAAGGAGTTTATGCTTTCACAAGCATACCTGGGATAGTTGGTCTAACAGCAGATATCAGCACTCCCGAGAGTACCACACACAGATGCTTGTGCCACGATGGCTACAACATTGCTGTTGAGTTTATTCTGTCATTCTGCTCAGTTTCACTGTGGTCATCTATAAGCACTTTCAGAATGTTCTTTTAAATTGGCTGGCTGGATCTGCTTTGTCTTCCTGATCCTTTCTAATTCACTTATTTCGCCCTTTGTTCATGTTTCCAGAATGAAACCCTGCAGTTGCCGTGCGCTGAAATGCTCCTCCTTGAGCCATTGCCACAAAACCACAAAGCCAGACCTGCAGTGACAAGCTAGTGCAGTACAGGAGCAGTTCCAGTTGCTACAGAAGTGAAATTTGGTTGTAGAAGAGGCAGAGCTGGCAAGCTTTTGGTAGTGGGGTAGAAGGAATAATTGGTACAGAGGAGTTTGGAGGAGAAAAATGGAGATGAGGAGTGACAGAGTTTGCAAGGGGTGACAGAGAATGAAGAATTAACAGAGTTTGGATTTGATACAGATATGGCAAAGTGCCATGTAGAAATTGCACAGAAGAGGAATTGTATTTCCAAGGGGTGAGCAAATGCTTAACCCAGAAAGGAACAGACAGAAACTGGTTTGATAGATGTAGTTTGTTTTGTAGTCCTGAAGAACTGTGTGCAGAATTCAGTTCAAAAATGCTGCTGAGGGCTGTGTGTGCAGCACACAGCTGAGCAGTTCCAGCCCTGCCCATGTAATGAGCTGCCTGAGCAGCAGATTAGCTTCTACCGTGCCAGCTGCTGTATAATAGGACTAATTCATTACCCAAGGCCAAGTAATCACTCTCAGTAGCAAGATTTAGAGGAGAGCCTATGACTTGTCTCTTTGCGCTGCAGACTGCTGATGATCAGAGTGATAACTGGGACCAAAGGAAGACTGGAAATAACCTCAGTCTCTTACGGGATGAAGAATAGAACTTCAGGTATTTCCAAAAAGAAATCATGCTTAAATCATCTGTGGATTCCTTCTGGAAAATAATTTTGCAACAAACCTGAGTCAGCGAACCCCTGTGCACAGTTCCTCTGAGCTGCATTGCCCCAGGGTTTGGGGACTCCCTCACTCCAGCTGCCTCCTCTGCTCTTGGCCAGCACCATTTACTAAGGCTGAATGTGAATCTTTGGTGAGGGACAAAGCTTCCTCTCAGTGCTTGCCAGAAACATAATCATGGGCCAGAAACATAATTCATCTCTGGGATGGGACCGTGGCAAATTCTGCTGTGCAACTTGAAGTGTTGAGGGGGAGATTTTGCTGGTGCAAATCACTGTTCCCAGCACGTTGTGATCGCTGTGGCCAGTGCCCTGTGCTGCCTGCTGGGCACCAAGCAGGGTGCTGCCTGCCCATCACTGCAGGAGGCAGGATGGAGCAGAGCATCTTCCAGCATGTCTCTGATACCCTCCTCGGGAGCCTTGTCAGTTTGGAGGTGGGATCTGCCACATCTCAGAGGTGGGACCCTGCTGGAGTAGGACAGGAGGTCTTCTGGCCACCTTGCAGCCCCACAGACAGGGAGCCCACAGATAGAGACCACCAACTGCAAGTAGCACGTGGAAGGGGAAGGGAGCTGAGAACTACTGAATGCTTCAACTCTGGCTGCATTTTTTACTCAGTTAGGTCAGAGAACTTGATCACAGGGCTCCACCCGGTGATACTCAGCAAGGCCTTTATATCACAGTCTTACAAGCTTGCACACAGTGATTTTGGTGACACGTGGAAGGAAGCTGGCTGCACTGAGCAAAGCAGCTTTTTTCCTGGGCAAGATGTGAATCTCTGGAAATGCCTCTTTTGTGATTCTAGAATCAGAAATACATGAGCAGGACTGGCTGTAGTCCCTGTGTTAGCACTGATTAGTGCTCTGTGTATGTGTCCCTGATGTATGCAATGGTGTTAGAGCTGCAGGGCTGAACCCCCTCCTCCCTTCTGTGCCTTCTGCAGCAGGAGCTCCAGTGTCCTCGCTGGGGTCAGGGTGTGTGCCCTGGCAGCCTGTGAAGAGCCACTCAGAAGCTACAGCCTGTTTCCAACCCAGAGTCTGGCCCTGGAACGAACAAATCCCAGCATTCACTTCTGTGGTAGGGAATTTGCTTTTGCTTTCAGTGCTGGAGGATCCAGTGTTTGCCTGTGGTTAGAGGAAAGTGAGGCTGAAAACCCTTTACTCCTTCCTCCCCATGGCAGGGAGGTGTTCTGGGGTGGTTAATGTGACTTGCTATGCTCAGGCCTTCCCCTGCCTGTGCTGGGGTGGGATGTTTGCTCCTCACCACCAAGAGAGAGCCTCATACAGCCTTCTGCTCTTCTCTTAGCTCTGAGGATTCACACTTCAACCACCGTGCACCTTCATCCTCTCACATCCCACCTTTGGAAGAGTCAAAATCAATCTGAGCCGTTGGTCCTTTACTTGAAAATAGCAGTGATGGTGGCTACTGAGCTTTGCCTTGCTCTGTGTGAGGGAGGTCTTGGGGCTGCTCCTTTCAGCATCTCTGGGTGGTACCTGCTTGGGGTGCACACCTGTAGCTCCCCAGAGGAGCACCAGCACCAGCAGACAGCTGCCCTGAGGGGTTCTGCCTGTCAGGGATGGCACCAGTCTGGTTTTAGGTCTTGGTTTGTCACTGTCTCTCTGATTTGGTGACATGCTCAAAGGGCAGGTGCCATCCAACTTCTTCTGGTTTGTAATGCAGTGCAGCTAAAATCCTTACAAATACTTTTCCCTTGTTTTTACTTATTTTAACAAATAAGGTTACAGCTTGGCTTTTGATAGCCTGTACACCTAAGATGTCTCATTCTGCTCTGTGGGCAGTAACAACTGTCCCTCTCTATCTCATAATGTGTAACTACCTCAGTTGCCTTATCAGAATATTTCCAAGGATTGAATTACTGTTCACCACAATTTTTTCCTCTCTCGTGAGATTTTTCTTTTATTTGTGATGCTGCCTTCCTTGACAACTTCCATGTTTTCTTCTCAAGGTGAGAAATTAATTTATATCTAAATAAAATACATGCATTTATAAATGTATAAATTCTTCATGGTTGTTCATTTTCCCCTCTCTCTGCTAGGCTGCAGCTCCAGCAGTAGTGAGGCAGTATCTTCAGCTGAAGGAGTTAAGTATATCACCCCAGAAAGGAGCAAGCTAGATCTGAAAGCTATTCCTGTAACACTAATTTTGATCTCGGCCCTGTTTCCTGTCTAAAGACTTTTCTCTTTCAGTGGAAATCATGAAATGTTACATTTACTACTTTTGCTCAGAGCATGCTGAGGAAGTATCTTTCAGCTCCAGAGGTTCCCTCTCACAGGAGCACAGCCTGAGGAACAACCACCACAAGTTACAGTGTAGTTTCAGTTCTCTATATTATTAAATAACATTATTCTGAAGAAAATAATACACTGTAGTGTGCTGCCATTGTTTAGCAGAGTGTGATTAATTAGGCACTACATTCAATATGTTTAAGCATGCAAGACAACTACTAGAGTCAGGCCAAAACTAAGATAACCTCTCAGATTTCCCTCAAATAAAACAGGTTTTATTTTTCTTCACATGGTGAGATCCTGCAGCTGTGCAAAATTCACCAAAAAAATTCCTTCTGTAATCCTACCGACTTTTTTCCCTTAACCCAGTCAATTACAGAAACTTGGAATGAACAGCACAGAGCTGCTGCAGCAGGAGAAGCACTGCACTGCTGACCCCTCTGAAGTGCCAGTGGGTGCCAGGACACAGACACTGGTCCTTGGGGGCTGCACAGGAGGGCAGCGTGTGCACAGATGCCCAGGCACAGCCATCCTGCAGATCCCAGGCTGCTGGGAAGCTTTGACTGTTCCAATTCAGCAGCATGCACAGAAACATTTAGAGTGGTGTGAAGGATGTTTGGGCTGTGACAGGTGAAGAGCTATGGCAGTGCTGGTGACCTGAGCTGCTCTGTCCTCCCCTTAAACCCTCTTCTGCCTCTGTAACTCCATCTGCACTCAGCAGCAGCCCCTGAGGGCCCTCTTGAGCCTCCCTCCATGCACTGGTCCAGCTCTCAGCACTGATGTTTTGCTGGGGCTGCTTCTGTGTGGCGTGAGCTGACGAGGCCATCGAGCACCAGAACCTGTTCAGGGTGGATGCTGAGGGTGGGCAGAGGGGCCAGACCCTGCTTTCAGCCACCTCAGTGCCTCCCCTGGGGTTTTCCCCTGTGGCTGCAGCAGCCTGGTCTCCAGGAATGCTGAGTGTGTCCCATGCTTCTCTGGATGGGGGCTGGAGCAGTTTGAGCACACAGATGGGAAGGTGTTGCAGATGGCAGCAGAGCCAGAGCTGGGCCTGGTCACTGACATGTAGGTGTGCTACTCAGGCAGGTTATCTCCACCTCATGAGAGAGGTGTCCAGCCCTTCTGTACAAGTGATGCAAGAGGTGCTGGTTTCTCCAAAGGGGATGAGTGTTGGTTTATGCCTGGCAGGAGCTGCCCAGAGCTCACCAGTGGAAAACTCCTGGGATGGTGTGAGTGAGGGCTCCTCCTAGCAGCCTCTGTGCCTGATGGGGGCTGTGTGTGTTTGGTGTCCACTGGCTCATTTATGGTCTCCAGGAGAGGAGGATTAACCTCTCACAACCTCCTGAAGCAGGTGAGCAGCTCAAGGGAAGAAACTGATAGACATGGCTTCAGTTTCTTCTTCTCTGCGTGGAGTCAAGCACCACATGCTTCCTCAGGGAACTGCTCTGCTGTGCTGTGACCGTCCTGCTGCCCCAGAGAGCCATCAGAAGTGCCAGCACATGGTGTCCAGGGAGATGGCAGGTTTCTCATAAGCTTCAAGGATTGTTTTTGCTGTGATGTTCCAGCATGGACAGGTGAGAAGCCTTGGGGCAGGAACTTCTCAGTCCTGCAGACAATGAAGAACTCAAGTTCATCCTTATTTCAAAAAGACAAAACACTCAGATTCTGTATAGCCAACTGAGGAAGAGAAACTCCTGAGGTCGGACTCTCCCAGTGCTTTTTCAGATGTCCAGGCTGAAGGAGCTGGGTTGTCTTTTCCTCCCTGGTGATCAGAGAGCACTGACTTGGCTGTGTGCACCTGCTCAGCTGAGGTCTGCAGTCCTGAGTGGAGGCAAGAGCACTGAGCAGCTCTGCCTGGGGATGTGCTCAAACAGGCTGTATGGCAATCCCACAAGGAACTGCACTGAGATGTAGTTGTCATGTCTTGCCAAGCTGTTCTTCTCTTGCTAAGTCAGAGCAGGAGCCTGAGGGTGTTGTTATCAATCTGTAGTTTGAATTCAGCATCTGTTCTGCATTGTCCTGCTTCTTTCCTGGGCACGAGGCCAAGGTTTGGTGTCCAGGAGGTGGGACCTGCCTGCAAATGCAGGGCTGTGCTTAGGCTCCCCGTTCCTTCCTCCACAACCAAGGCTGCTGCAGCAGAGCAGGAGGGTGCAGATACGATTTTTACAGCCAGAAAGTGGCTCTTGGGTTTGAATTAAATCTTCCCAGAATTAAATACTCTTTTTTTCCCCCACCTTGCATCTCTCTGAGCCCAGCAAGTGTTCAGGCAGCTGGGTGCAGCACCACAGGTGTCACAGAGAGGTTGGGACTTCACTGGAAGTCTCAGAAGGGAAGTAGCACAGGCAGTGAGGTGCCCTGAGCAAGACAAGCTCCTAACAGGGGACCCTGCAGGGGCTTGGTGCTTTGGGTAATACCAAGAGTGTTTCCATGACTCCTGGATTAGCTGTACCAAAAGCTGTGCTGCAATGCTTGTTTTTTCCTGCTCTCCACAGGGTAGCAGCTTGTTGTCTGGAAATTTATGACCATTTATTTTTATATTAAGTCTAGATTAAAAATGGAATTCTACCCTTTTCACCAAAGCATCTGACTTAAAAACCCCATGGCCTTAAAAATCCCATCTAAAGTAGTGGAATAGGATCAGCAGACTCAACAGAACTTTCTTGTTTCGCCTAGGTTTAATTTTGTTTTTGCAGTCCCAGGCTTCAAAATACCTCAGCAGCAAATACTACCGTGCTTCACATGCAAAAGCTTGCAGAGGTTCATGTGGAGAGGGTTTATAGGCTAGGAATGATTTCTTCATGCCTCTTTGAGGTGATGATGTCCAGATAGTGCAGGGTGGCCAGACAGCACCTTTGCTGTGATAATACTATGAAAGGTTTCATTGTGAATGCTGTCAGAAAGATTGTATCATCCCCACCCCAATTCTTAACTTTCAGCTCCAAGTGTTGATCTTTGCTAAGTAGCATGTCCTTATTAGATTGTTAGATTATTTCGGTTAGATTTTATTTTCTTTCTAATACATGATGTC
Source organism: Aphelocoma coerulescens (assembly GCF_041296385.1). NCBI lineage: Eukaryota > Metazoa > Chordata > Aves > Passeriformes > Corvidae > Aphelocoma > Aphelocoma coerulescens. Next base: position 10,241,049 of record NC_091031.1, on the reverse strand, counting down.
ATACTTTAAATAATATTTCTATTTTCGTATCAAATGTGTCCATTCCAAGCCACCTCACAGAGGAATGTCAGCATAGTGTAATCTTTGGACACAGCTGCCGAGGATACATATGTGTACCTCATACTCCAGTCACAGGCATACTCCTTTGCTTCAGAAAGGCTGAATAATACCTACATCATTTCTTATAAATAGTTATTTGGTATTTTCCTCAAGAAGTTCAGCCTTTACTGTGGCTTCAATACCACCTCCATCCTGAACCTTCCCTTCTGCAAGTTAAATTCATTTTTCTCCTGTGAGGGATGGGAAAATAAGCCACCCTTTTTCTTTTCAGTAGATTGATGGCATAGCTGAGACACTCCCCTTTCATTCATTCCTACCCTGTATTAAACTACTTCTTTCTTTTTCTATTCGGGTCATTTTTTCTAGATCTCTGCTTTTTACTCTCTTTTGCATTAGATTTTCTGTGAATTCTCCAAGAAGGTTAGCAAATGCTCTGAGATTTTTGAGCCAGTTCTTCAAAAGTCTATAAATCTCAGGGTTCTCCATCTTATTCTTTCCCTACTGCAGGCTGAAATCTTTGTTGTTCGTATTAACTGTGACAGCCACTTGATGATGGATGACTTCTTTATTAACAAATGACATTTTGTTGAATATCCTGAACATGGTCATTCAAGGGTGGCTCTCCTCTGCTGAGCTGCAACTTATTCTTTTACTTGGTCTTCCTCTTAATATACATTTATAAAGTATTTCCTGTTACTGTTAGTACTTTTCTGCTGATTTTATCTACTTTTGCACCTACACTTCTGTACTTGTCATGGGAATAGCTGGCAGCTTTTTTTTAATTTAAAAGCAGTCTAAAAGGTTCATTCCCTTACATGCCTAGTATGAAGTACAAAGGCTTTCCAGTCCCAGTGACTTCTGATGTTTCCATATTACAATTATTCAAATTCACTGATGATGTAATGGGTAATTATGTGCTGTAATGGACATAAGAGGAAGACAGATACTGAAATGCCCAGTTCCATAAACAAGATTAACTTGCTAGGTGTAGAGCAATCAAACCAATATATTTTTTTTAATCTGATTTGAGAGTGTGGTTTGATGAATCTGGAGCATGCAGCAGGTCGTAGTGTCTGGACCATGTTGGAAGTGCATCCTCCTGGCAGGATAGTCCCAGGGACTGAGGTGCCAGGCAGTTTTAAAATGGCCAGTTTATTCATCATCATCTTTAAATCAGCGTTAGGGGGACAGGAGACTGACTGGGAAAAGCGAGAGGGTGGAGGGGACCCAGTGACATTCATTGTGTTCTTCTGAGGATGCTCAGTTACTGCACTGGGCCAATTAAAATTCATCAGTAACTGTTTCCAGGGATTTCCTCCCTGCTGGCTGTTTTTTTTGGGCTGTTTTCTCCTACTTTCATTTTTTCTGAGCTGAATATTGAATTGATATTTCCTGTGTGTTTCTGCCTCCTCCATTTTTCTGCACACGTCTGACCAATCTGCAGTTGGTCATCTCCCACCAGCAGGTCTCCTGCTCAGCTGCCACTGCTGTCTCCCAGCACTTTCCTTGAGGTCTGCCTTTGCTGTCCCTCGTCTCTGCAGTCCTCCCCACCAGTGTGCTGCCTTAAATGTTATTCTTGCATATGGACTGGGACTGAATGACTTTCACTGCACAAATGCGGTGATCTGGGTATTCTTCTTCTCAGATGAAATGTTTGTATGGTGGAGTTTCATTAAAAAGAGCTAAACCAGGCAAATGAGATCTGATGTCCCCTCAGTGTGTAGAAGGCCAGGAGCAGCAGCTATGAGGACAAGAAACAGGTTTTTTACCTCAGACGTAGGCCACTAATTAGAAGGTGAACGTGAAGAAACCCTTTAATTTCAGCCAGAGATAAGAGGCATTCACTTCCCCAAGGACTGCTCTAGTGAAATGGCTGCTCACATTACAGTCCTGGGAAGCTTGCATGTGGGAGAAACACACAGGTGTCCTGTGCTTGTGTCCTCCAAATCATAAAGGCCAGAAGAAGGAGCAGAGCCACTGTGCAGGAATGCTGAAGAGGGGACAGTAGCTGCAGAGAGCTGCTGGTGCTGCTGAATCGATGAGAACCAGCTCGGTCCTTTCCAGGAGCACAGGGAAGAGGGGACCAGTCAGCTCTTGCAGAGCGCTGGAGACCCTCTGCTGCTCTGCCCACCGAGGGCTTCTTCAGGATCCTGCATTACCTGGATGTCACACACTGGCTGGCCTTGATCTTAGGCATGCTTTGGTGCCAGCAAACAGCTCTGATGTGGCTGCCCAGACCTTCCTGGGGGAGAGGATTGAGGCAGCCAGGCAGAGATACCTGTGGTCATGCTCAGCATGTCCCGCCTGAGCAACCTCCAGGGTAGCTGAGCCTGGTGGAGAAGGAGGATTTTCCTGAGAGACATCTCAGTCTTCTGTCAGGGTACAAAGGCAGCCTCACACTTGGCACACTTAGAGAAGGGGCCCCTGGAAAAAACGCTGCAGATGCAGTAATTGGTGTCACTGGGGCTCTCCCTGCCTGCTGAGCCTGGCAGGAGTCTGTGTCCCAGCTGCGAGGGGCACCAAGCATTCTGCACTGCACCTAAAGTCCTACCTGCACCCCCCTGACCTGCCAGCAGACGTGGGCATATGGCCCTGCTCTCAGAGCAGCCTGTTCATCTGCCTGTTTGTCTGCCTGGCTGCTTGTCTGTCCGTCTGTCTGGCCACGGCAGCAGGCAGGGTGAGCTCTGGCTCCGTGCGGGGGCTCCTGCAGCCTCGTTCAGGCTTGCCAAGTTGTGAGAATGGCCTTCCTCCCATGCCTTATTCTGTTGTTTGTTTGTTTGCTCAGTTATTAAGATCTGTAGCAGCAGCAAAAATAAAAAAATAGAGGTGGTGTGTCTGTGTGAGTGCATTGTGCTCTGGAGTTACAGGCACAACAGTCACATTCCCCACGCCTGAGAGAGATTACAAGGGAGGGCGCAGGAATGTGCATCTGGCAGCACTTTGTATCTTGGCCATTTCATTGCTTTCTCTGCATCTGAGGTTCCCAAAGTTTTGGTCACGGAGGGCCATTTAATCCAGGGAACAGATTTCCTCTGCAGGGAAACACCGTTCAAGAAAAATTGAGGGTGTTTGTAAATAAAAGATTTCCATCCCGGCTGCATGCAAAAGTAGTGAGGTGTGTTATGTGGGGATCTGCCCAACCACAGCAACAGGGGGAAGCAAATTTCATTTTAAAGTAGAGGGAAGTGTAGTTATAATATGCCGAAAGATTGCATAAGGCCTTGGGCCAGGAACATAATCTGAGCTAACTATTCCAATTTTGTTTAATTTAGTGGGTTTTGAGATAGTACTTATAACAAAATTATCAGAAATGCAGCTCATTAAACATAAGGTTCTCAGGCACCTTGTCCAACATTCTTCCTAAAAGAGAGAAGATTAGTTAAAGTCTTTTCAAAAGTAGTTAAAGATGAATAAATAAATGCCCCATCCCTGGCAGTGTCCACGGCCAGGTTGCACAGGGCTCGGAGCAGCCTGGTCTGGTGGAAGCTGTCCCTGCCCATGGCAGTGAGTTGGAATGGGATGAACTTTAACGTCCCTTCCAACCCAAAGTATTTGGCAATTCTGTGATAAATACAGGCAACTAACTGAGATTATTCTTTGGACACTCTCAGAATGTCCTTTGGTTAACTTCTCATGAGAAGGAGAGTACACTAGCTCTGGAGATCAGACCAGATCTCCAGAAACTCACCTACAATGCTTTTACTTGCTTTTCTAACTTATAGATACGTTACTTGCTCCAAAATGTTTCTGTAAATAGATGTTTTTGGCAGATGACTGCAGCAAGCTTTGAGCTTGCTGTGCCTTAGCTCTGCTTGTGTGTGCATATGGGAGAGTCTCTATATTTTAAGGGAGAATCCCTTCCTTCCTGGAGGGACACTGATTATTAGTTGTTATCAAGTGATTTTATTGTGTCTGGGAAACTGCAGAACACAGCTGTAGAATGGGGCTTGTTAAAACCCTGGTGATGTATGAGGAATGAAGCACGTGAAGGCATGCCCTGGCACAGACAGGAGAGAGGATGCTGGAATTGCATTGTTTGGAATTGCATCCAGCTGCTGGAATTGCAGAGGATGCTGCAGGAAGACAGCAACGCAGGTAGAGAGAGCGCTCAGCCAGGCTGAGCTTCCTGCAGTGCACAGGCTGGAGGCCCCACATTAAAACATTTGGCATTATTCCCAGATGTTCCATTTCTCCAAACCCAGCTGCACTCACAGGCACAGGAATTCCGGAAGGCAGCCACACTGCCCAGCTCTTTGTTTGCCCTCAAGCCTGCTGAGGGTGACTTTTCTACCCCCCTTTTTCATGCCCCAGCCCAGAGAGAGGGGTCAGACAGTGAATTTAAGTCTGTGGGAAGTTTCTTTTTTTAACTGCTTCCAGTCACCCTTCCAGGGCAGAGCACCTGGAGCAAGCAGCGTGCCCTCAGCTCCCTGGCTGCCTCTCGGGTCTCTGACCATCTAAGCTGGTGTGCCACGCTCTGCAGTCACTCAGAGAGGGACTTGTCCCCACAGCAGGTCATTTCAAACTGGAGACAAGCAGTAATGCTGCAGCTGGCTTGATCTGGACTTGTGACTCTCTGTGCTTCTGGGGGTGACTCTGACAGTACAAGGTTTGCTCAACAATGGCCCTGTTGTCCCTGGATGCCCAGAACAACACAGCCCTTCAGAGTACTTGGCCCTGGTGCTCTGCCTCGTACCAGATGCTGGTGTCAGAGACAGAGTGGCACATCCCTCCTGAGACGGGTGAGGCTTGTGAACAAACTTCTCTACTCCAGGTTTCCCACAACAGAGTGTCAGGCATCAAATTTTGGGGAAAAAAATAACTTAATAATTGAGTGGTACAGCAGCAGAAACAGCCCTGGGGAGAGACCTTGAACAAAGGAATCCCACAGGGGTCTCCAAGCTCACGTGTTGATGCCAAGGTCTGCCTCTTTCCTCTTCAGTACCCGGTTTCTTACACAGGACAGACTGCAGTCATCAGTCAGGGCATGGACAGACAAATGTGATCACCAGCTGCCTGTTTGACTGGTTCCTTGAATCCTCTTACCCTTCGCTGGTTTCATCCCTTCCCCCACCTTTGTTTTTTCCTCTAACCATCCACCCCTAATCATCCTTTGTCTTCTATAGTACCTCTTTCCCTGCATCCCGCCATCAGTCTGTTCCACGGTCTGGGAAACCTTTCCTGTGACTCATTGTGATGGTTTTCACCCCAAACCAAGGGCCTGATGGCTCTCACCACAAGGGTGACTACACAGAGTGCTGTGTTTGTGGGATTAGGTTATCTCAGCTCCCATCACTGTCCCTCTGTGTTCTGTTACCGTTCCTCTGTGCTCTGTTGTGTGGAGTTGGGCCCTCCATAGAATCACCTAAGGATGGAAAAGCCCTCTGAGACCATCGAGTCCAGCCTTTAACCCAAAGCTGCCAAGTCCAGCACTAACCCATGTCCCTTAGCACCACATCTGCACATTTTCTGAGCACTTCCAGGGACAGCAACTTGCCTTGACAGCCTCTTCTAAAGCCTGACCACCCTTTTGGTGAAGAAATTTTTCCTAATACCACAGCAGTCTGTCTAGATGTCCCCTCATTGGCCATCCAAGGCCGTGCTGTAGAAGCTTCACCCAGCAGTGCCAACTCCTTGCTGCTGCTCAGTGTGGCCACCCACAGCTTTTTTCCTGTCCAGTGTCAGTCTGTCCATCACCTGTCCATGCATGGCTCAGCTGGATACAGGAGAGGGACTGCTCAAAGGGAATTGCACAGATTTGTCCATTAAGTGATTTGTTGTCTATTAGCACAGAAAGGAAGAACAACCATGTGTTTTCCTGGGGGTGATTCCTGAGCTCCCTGCAGGTGCATTATCCTTGCAGGGAGGCCATGTGCATGCAGCTGTTGGTCACTGTCTTCTAGATGGGCTTTCTCAGAACAGACACTACTCCCATCTGGCTTTCCATGGTCCTTGGCACCTGGTGAGAGGCTGGTACTTCATTTCCCCTTTCTTGGTTGCTCTTCAGTGCCAGATCTCTGCACCCTTGTCAGAAAGTGCTGCATGCTGTCACCCCCTGAGAGCACACAGAAAAATGAGCACAGGAAAGGGAGCACAGCTCAGGCAGAGGAAGAAGCGAGAAGACTGACAGCTGGGCTGTCCTCTGCAGACTGCTGTCACCCTCCTGCACACTTGCCACTCCCCAAATCCCTGCTGTCAAAGGCTTTTCATTGTCTTTCTTGCTAACCACTCTCCTCAAATCAAGGCCCCACTCCCATGCTCTTTTCCCACACTGAACCTCAACCCTGCCATCTTTCTTATGCTTCCTACTTCTCACACCTGCCTACCTTCCCTCCTCAGCCAAAACCCACTGACAGCTATTGCCAAGCACTCCCTGAGCTGCTGCTTTGCCAGGGAGTGAGCATCGTCTGTGGTGGGATCTGGACCAGCCCTGGTGCCAGGAGTCCCACATGACCCACCACAGGGGCCAGGCTCAGCTGCAGCTCAGGGCTGTGAGTTCTCCCAGTCTGGCACATGGCTCTGTGCACCAGGCACATGTTGGGAAGGAAGGGAGAGGGCTGAGCTGCACTGGAGTTACTCAGATTTTTCACTTCTGGTTTGACAGCCCCTATTTTGAAGGGGTCAGGATGGGATTCACAGGTCAGAGCATTTCTCTTCCCACACATTTTGGTCTCTCACACAGCACCAAGGCAGAAAACATCACCCAGTCTGTCTCTGTGGGTCATGCATCCTTCAGAAACAGTTTGGTTTTCCCTTATTTATGGTACTGACAGAGAAAAGTGTACTATTCCCAGAAGGCTCATCCTCTGCTAGCACAGTGCTTTTCATGTATATTACATTAAAGCAAAGTCCTGGGCACATGCCTGTGCCACAGCCAGGGACCTGGGCGGGTGAGAAGGGAGGCTTTTGGCAGCTGTGGATCTGGCTGGAGACCAGGCAGAGCTGGTGGGAAGCATGCACACTGTGTTCCAGAGCCAAACGAGAAAGAGAGGAGTGCAGAGATATGGGAGAGCTGGCCACCACCTGGTCACAGCCACCGTTGGCTGGTGGGAAGGTGGCAGAGATGGCATCCGAGGAAACAGCAGCTGCATGGAGATGCAGAAATCATTTAGGACGAAGAAGGAGTGAAGCAGAGTGGAATGGCACAGAGGAAACTTATTAGCACAAGGAGATTTTTAAAACTGGGAAAAATGAGAGCTGCCCAGCTAAACTGGAATGTGGGTATGTGCTGGGCATAGTTCAGCCCTTAGCTTCAACCTGCCAGCACTCTGAGATGCTCAACTCTCAGCACAGGCAAGGGGTTTGTCCTCTGTGGGGACGAGGGCTGGTGGCACAGGAGGCTGGAGCCAAGGCCAGTGCCCAGAGCAGAGGACTGGCACTGCAGGGCAGTGGCACGGGCAGGGCCACCCAGGGAGGGTGACTTGTCCCCAGCAGAATGTGCCATCCTATTCAGCCCAAGGGGAGCTGTGCTGGTTGCCGTGACAACCAAGACCAATCATATGACCCGTTCCACTTTCTATATATAAATCTGTTTCACACAGTGTATGTGACTCCATGGAAACCAAATGTTGAGCAAGAAAGATTGCATAAAAATGAACAAAATACAGAATGACTCAAAGTACGAGGCAGAGAGAGGCTGTGGGTAGTGCCGAGGGGTTTGTGGGTGCCCCAAGCCTTCTCCTGAGCCAGGGCACAGGCTGGTACAGGCATCAAACACAGACCCCTGTTCTTTAACTACACCATACAGCACCTTTCTGTACCCAAAGGGGCTCAAGGACAGCTAGAGAGGGACTTTGGACAAGGGCCTGGAGTGATAGAAAGCAGGTTTTGATTAGCTTTTAGGAAGAAATTCTTCCCTCTAAGGGTGGGGAAGCCCTGGCACAGGTTGCCCATGGAAGCTGTGGCTGCCCCATGCCTGAAAGTGTCCAGGGCCAGGTTGGACGGGGCTTGGAACAACCTGGGATAGTGGAAGCTGTCCCTACCCATGGCAGGGGCTTGGAATGAGATGAGCTTTGAGGTCCTTTCCAGCCCAAACCATTCTATGATTCTGTGGCTCTGCCTTTTCTGCGCCATACCCTAGGACTGACACACAGCTTTTCCAGGTTCAGTGGTCATACAGACTGCAGTTAGACAGAAACATAAGCTCAGTATTGTCAGTGCAGAACAAGCCATTCCCCCCAGGACAGAGGCTGTTCTGGGGCAGATTCATGCTGTGTCCTTGCATTGCTCCTTGCAGGGAGTTTCCCCTGCGTAGTTTGCATCTTTCTGTTACCAGTGATCTTCCAGCTGTGGGAAGGGCACTGCAGGGCAACTTCTTGTTTGGGCACTGTGGCCTTCCCTTGTGCTGCTGGGTCTGCAAGTGTGACTGGACAGGTGGCAGCAGCAGGTGAGTGTGCTGATGCTGCCCTCCAGCCCGTTCCCACAGCCCGAGGCTCCTCTTCTCCAAGGCTGCATGCTCTGCTGAAATAGGATCATAAAATCACAGAAGAATTTCAGTTGGAAGGGACTTTTGAAGGTCTCTGGTCCAACCCCTTGTTCAGAGTTAGATCAGGTTGCTCAAGGCGTGAACTTGTGGGTTTGGGATTGTTTTGCTTTCCTTTCCCTGGGGTTGTGTGTTGGGAATTGCTCCTGGTCTGAGCTCTGCTGGAGCACGGTGCAAGCCAACACATCTTCAGGGAGCTCAGGCTTGTCAACGCACAGATGTTTCCTCCCCAGGATCTCTCTTTGAAGGAGAATGGGGATTTCCTGCAGTTTGAAAATGGGAAGTCATTTTCCTCTATTGAGCAAGGCAGAACTTGCCTCGGGGTCAAGCCATCATGAATTGAACTGATGTGTGTTACTCCCTGTTGCCTCACTTTGCTGCATAAAACCCTTTTTGGGTTTTTTTCCACTACTGGGAGGGAATCACAATACCAAGTGCTCTTCCAAAGGAGCAGAATGAGCTGGGCTGCTGCTAACTTGATCAAGAAGACCAAGAAAGAAAAGAAAAAGAAAACAGTCAGAAAGTCAGAAAAGGTGGAGTGGGAGAGGCACGTACCACCTCCCTGCTGGCCGTGCTGCTCTGTTGTGAGCTGGCCCAGGCAGACAGAAAGTGCCAGGTCTCCAATGGACAGGCCCTGGCTGCTGCTCTTCTTCACATAAAGCATCCAGGCTGTCTGACCCAGCTGTGCTTCTCTTCAGACATGCTTCTAGACCATCTGTCTATAGCAGTACCCAGATGAAATAGTATTTCCTGGTCAGGGTTGTGATGCTGTGGGGGTGGCTCTCTGGCCCACACAGGTTGTCCTCTTCTTGGCATTCCTGGCCCAGTGCCCATGGATGCAGGGGAAGAAGCACAGATGATGGTCAGGTTTGTGTGCTCTGACCTAAACAGCAAATCCCTCTGCCTCTTGTCAGTGCTTCTGTCCTGGATTAGGTGAGTTAACCCCATAGATCTGTTCTTATTCCACGTGCTTGCCTTTGCCACCTCTCTATCATGTCGTTTGGTGCTGAAGAGCTCCAGTGCCCTTTCTGCTTTGAGATGTCTTCTGCATTTGCTGCTCATTTCTGTTTCCTCTCTGCTGTGCATTTATCAGGAGAATTCCATCTCTGTGTTTCTGCAGACAAAAACCATCGCTTGTCATGTAGAACAAGACCTGTTGGGTGGCTGGCTCATGTATGTGCCCCTGCTACACAAAATTCTGATCCTAGGAAATCTCATGCGAGAGAAGTGCTTCTGCACAGTGGGTTTTAATGTTTTGAGAGACGCTTTGATCCCTTTTCCAGGCATCAAATACAGATGGAGGAGGATTTCACTGGGGTCACACATTCTTTGCTCACATTGTTCAGGTTTCCTGTTTCCTAGACAATGTGTTGCAGACATCCTTTCTGGGTCCAGATTTGCCTGTCCACCACCATGGTGACAGCAGCTGGTGACACTTCCAGAAGTGACAGTGAGGGGAGTGGCCTGAACATTTCTGAGCTCAAAGGCACCGTGGGACTTGGAAGGTTCAGAAAGCAGAAGGGACTGCAAGCCCAACCAGCGTGAGCTGGGGCAGGGGTGTCAGGGTCCCGGGTTTTTCTCTTATTGGAATAGAGCAGAACTTCTAGAAAGAGGCACTTAATCTTGATGGAAGAACCACGAGAAGTGCACAGCTCCCTGGTAAGCCTTGATACTTATCCTCATGACTGGCAAATTTTTTTCAAGCTGAGCTTGTCTTCAACTTCCAGTCCCTGCCTGCTGCTCTCTCTTTGCTGGTTTGCAATGCTCTCTGCTGACAGGGAACCTCTTCTCCATGCAGACATCCTCTGTTGTGATTTACCGTTCTCAGAAATTGTCCTGGCAATAATTCTGCTAAAATAGGAACAAGAAATCAAAGTAATAGTCTAGTTTTGCTGATCTGTCTGAGGAAGGGGTGCATCTACACATGGGTACCTCTAAGAACTTTCCTTGCTCTGTGTGGCTGGGCACAGGGTGTGCCCTGGTTGGAGCTGGCTTTGGGAGAGCTCTGAAGCCTGTCTGTGGGTGCTGTGCCAGATGTGGAGCTGTGCCACATGTGGAGCTGGCCCCTTGGAACACTGTCTGCCAGTCACCTCTGCTCCCTGTGCAGTCCCGTGGCCCTGTCCTTGCTGTGTCCCAGCAGCAGGATTGCCTGTTGTCACATGCCACAGTAACCAAAACTTCTCCCATACAGGTGTGCAAACATGGTCCCTGTTTAACCATGCTGATGCAAGAAGAAGGGACTGCAGATGGCCTGGCTGGGACAGGGTTGTGTCTGCCAAGGAAAATAGAGCAAGAAAATATCTCCTTTTCTTTAGATCTCCTGTTTTGGCAGAAAAGGGAGATGTGCTACCCACTATGGTCTCTCTGGCACTCTCATTTCTGAAAGGATGGGTTGCTGAGTGTACCAAAACAATGAGGTACTTAATCCATGGTGCATTATAATGCCCAGGCAGGCCCATGTGCATCTATACCAGATCCCATCATCCCACACTATCTGTGCCAGAGCATCCTGGGCTCTCACATGATGAGTATAGGGCTTGTAGTGATACGGCAAAGGGGATTGGCTTTAAACTGAGAGAGAGCAGGTTTAGATTGGACATTAAGAAGTTCTGTACTGTGCTGAGGCCCTGGCACAGGGTGCCCAGAGAAGCTGTGGCTGCCCCTGGATCCCTGGAAGTGTCTAAGGCCAGGTTGGACAGGGCTTGGAGCAACCTGGGATAATGGAAGGTGTCCCTGCCCATGGTGGGGGGGATGAATGAGATGAGCTTTGATGTCCCTTCCAACCCAAACCAGTCAGTGATTCTGTGAGGGCAAGGTGGTGAGGAAACCTGTATGAAGTCAAGTTTTGTTTCATCTCCAGCTCCTCCTCTATGCCATTTTCAGTTCCTTTTCCCCCATAAAGCTGCTATAGGAGTCGGGAGTCCAAGTGTTGTGGGGAGGGGATTGCACTGGGACCAGTTAGGGGCTCTAACACAGCAGTGGTCTCAGGATTCAGTGGATATTCCTCTGCAGTCTCTGCTGGAGGGTAAGTCCTGCCTAATAGTGAGCTGAATCACATTCTTTCCTAAAACAAAGCAAAGAGATCCACACACACTCCATGCCCTCTTGGTTGCAGCTGAGACAGAGTTAGTTTTCTTCCCAGTAGCTGGTAGAGTGCCGAGTTTGGATCCAGTGTGAGGATAATGCTGATAACACCCTGATGTTTTAGTTGGTGCTCAGTAGTACTCGCTCTAAATGGAGGAGTTTTCAATGTCCTGTGCTGGGCCAGCAAGGAGCTGCAGAAGGAGCCAGGAGGGAGCAAGGCCAGGACAGCTGGCCCAAACTGTCCAAAAGGATATTCCACACCACAGAACATCATTCCCAGTGTATAAACTGGGGGAGCTGGCTAGGAGGGGCTGAATGCTGCTCAAGGAAGGGCTGGGCATGCAGCAGCAAATGGTGTTCAATTGTACTGTGCATCACTTGTCTTGGGTTTTATTCCTCTCTCTTTTTGTTATCTCCCATTTCTTTGTTATTATCATCATTATCACTATTATTATCATTATCTTTTACTTTATTTCAATGATTAAATTGTTCTTCTCTCATGAATTTTACTTTTTTTTTTTCTAATTCTCCTCCCCATCCCAGGGGTGGGAGGCAGTGAGTGGGTGGCTGTGTGGTGCTGAGTTGCTGGCTGGAGTTAAACCACAATACACGCACATAAACTGTTTCCCCATTATTTACAAGAACTTCAGATTTGGCAGTGCTGAGATTTCCTCTTGACTATCATTGATAGAGACCACTCTGCTCACAGCACTTCTTGATTGCAAAATCAGAAGCAAAGGTAGAAATATTAGTAACCAAAAAAATAGAATGATTAACTGCAAAACATAATGCTTGTATGCTTTTTGAAGTGATACACATCTTGGCAGGGACTACAGCTGAAGCCCTGGGTTAACTTTGCTTTTTATACTGTTTCCATCCACCATTTGCTGGTGTTCACTGTATACCATCCACATCTGTCTCTTGGCATGCCTTTGTTTAAGAATGCAGCCATGGCACTCACCTGTGAAAGACCCCTGTTTTTCCTGCAGTCCATCAGGGAGACTTGAAACAACACTGAAAATGTGACTGAAAGGATGTTGGGGCAATTTAGAGCTTCCCTTAAGCAAGCTGGTAATGTCTGTCTTTGCAGGGCACTGGTGCTGACTGTGCAAAGTGGAGGAGTACCATGGGCCCCTAAAGTGACCTGAGTTTAATTGTGACTTGCTTGGCACATGGAATCACTGCAGGATCACGTGAAGAAGTAGGGGTAGTGGGAATGAAGGGACTTCAGTTCCTGAAGGGAAAGAAGGTGTTAAGTACAGAAACAGCGAGCATGCAGCAAAAATGTGTGAAATCTGGATCTTCTGAAACAGAACCCAGGGCTGGATTACCCCAGATTCCTCTTTACGAGGTTTTCATGCACAGCACAGATAGTCTGGTGTATCTTTGTTATTTTCAAGGCCAGATATCCGTGAAGGGAGTACAAGGGACCCAACCTGCTGCCGTATTCTTCTGAAGCTGCTGCACTCCCACACTGCAGAGTTTGCTTTTGCTCAGTGTGCTTTTGCAAACAATAACAGGGGACCATTCATCCCCTGCTGGAGGAGCTGTCCCAGGATTTGTTCCAGTACTCTGTGCTATCTAACGGAGCATACTGGGAGAGAGTCTGGTTTTGTGGTTCAAAAAATAGCCTGGAGCTATCCTGTGTTCCCTTCTGATCTGACTTCCTCTGCCTATGTTAGCAGCCTGGAGAAGAGATGGACGTAATTCTGGCCTTCCAGTACCTGAAGGGAACTACAAGAAAGATGGAGAGAGACTTTACAAGAGCGTGGAGTGACAGGACAATGGTGAAAGGCTTTAAACTGAAAGAGCACAGGTTTAGATTGGATATTAGGAAGCAATTCTTTACTGTGGGGGTGGTGAGTTCCCAGAGCAGCTGTGGCTGCCCCAGGATCCCTGGCAGTGTCCAAGGCCAGGGTAGGAGCACCCTGGGATAGTGGAAGGTGTCCCTGCCCATGGCAGGGGGTGGAATGAGATGGTCTGTACAAACCCTTCTAACCCAAACCATTCCATGATTCTGAACCCCTGAATGCCTTTTAGCCCTGGCCTTCTCACCATTCTCCTGCCTGTGCACCGGGACCGTGTTGGGTAAGATGTGAGGACAGAGATAAGAAAAAAATCAATCAGTAACATAAATTGTGAAAGCTACTGCTTTCTCACACATACAGCAGGGTGAGGAGAGCTGTAAATTGGTTTGATTAAACCTAGAGAGTAGAAACATGGGGGATAGGGATAGATGGCAGAGATCCTACTGATGAACCCTGCATGCCACCCTGCCATCAGCATGCAGGCCATGAGATTGGATCTTACACCTGGGAGAGTCCCTCCAGATCTCCTGAGGGAGCTGGTTCTGTTGATGCTGGGCCAGCTGAGTTTCCCAGTATCCCAGTATATTTCTCCTCAAGGAGAGGAGCTAAAATCTGACCCAGCACAGGCTCCATCTGTGGTGCAGTGGTGAGACAGATTCACCTCCTGTTGGCCTTGTGTCCATCTGGCTGCCTTGTACCTGTGACCTGTTTGTGCCAAGTACTCTTGATGAGGCACAAATCCAACATCATTCTCCAGCTCAGTGCCTCAAGAGCCATTGTGATAAGAATTTTCTGAAACTGAAAAGAAACATAAAGTAGGCTGTTGGCTCCTAAATCATTAAATGTGCCTTTTATTCTGGGTTGGGACAAAGTTGGAATTTCACTCGGAGGCTGGGTGTGCAGAAGGACACATCACAAATTTCTGACTAATGATGCTGTTCTTACAGCTCTCAGTGTCTGAACAGTATGTGCAGCAGATGCTGAAAGTCCCCTGGATGTGGCTGCTTGTGAATCCAGTGCAGTTATTTCAGACCTGCTCCCCACCATGTCAGAAGGCATTTCCTGGATAAGGATTAGCTTCCGTGGGATAAATAGTTCCCATTTCACACATTTTTCTTTGTTCTTCTGCATTTCTTCCTTTGAAGACAATTAAAACAGAGACAAAAGTGAGTGCCTTGAATGCCTTAGGGAATGTGGAAAGGCAAACTGGAGCTCTCTGGGTGCGAGCCAGGAGCAGGCTGCTGGCTCCGTAGCTGCAGCCCTGGCGAGTTGTGACTGGCGATCTTTGGCCATGCATCTTATCTCCCTACATTCAGCATTCCAGGGTGAAGGGACCAGAGGGTGTTCATGCCTCCTTTGAGGTGAATCCCTCTTTGCCCATCTCACATCAAGCTGTAAATCCCAAGCTACCAAGAAACCAGCAAAACTGGTAATAGCAAAACTATTTGTAAGAGGGAATAGTCCAGGTGATGCAAGGTAGTACAGACAATTACATGCACTTCAGTTTCACCTCTTTCTTCTTCCACACCCTGAAGCTTCACTGAGGCTTGCAGCTGAGTTGGTGAAGAGATGTATAGCTGAGATGTGGCACCTGAACCCTGATAGCAGTCCTCTGTGTGTGCCTGGAGAGCAGGTGACAGCCTGGTGCTCATCTCCTGCTGTTCCTAATTATCTGGATCACTCTTATTAATCTGGATCCTAATGATCTTGTATTTGGACAGTATGGATCCAGACTGTGTGTAGATCAGTAATGTCTGCATTTCTAATTACATGCATTATCTGTATAATCAGCATCCTAATAAAGTTACTTCAGCACGTGGCTCCTGTAGGCAACATGGCTCTGCAGTCTTGGAACTGTCTGAAGGTGGTGGTGCCCCTGTAAAATTGTGACAGCACCTCCATGATCAGTGCTTTGACCCACTGGTATATCCACAGGAAGGTACATGAGGGCCAGATGCCTGCCTCTTTCTCAGACCCTTGATCATTTTATGCTTTGCATTTTATTGCTTAACAGGAGTCATTTTCTTGGACAGGTCCAGGTGCTCTTGGGACATTAAATACAGAGGGGTTCATTTCTGTCCCAATGGGTGATTTCTTCAAGGCAGTGTTGCTTCATGTTCTGGATGAATCTAGGACAGATGAAGGGAGAAATGGATTGAAAGTCTTTGGGTGTATTGGAATCTCTAGAATGCCAAACCACTTAATTTCTTTCCAGCTGTGTCTGGTTAGACTTTACATTATCTAGATATTGATTTAATAGTTCTGTTTCTTTTTCTTTTCTCAGCAGAAACCCCGGAAGGCAACTCCTCAGCCAGGAGAAGATACCTTGAACGGCCACCTTCCCCCTGGCTGGCAGAGCTACATGTCTCCCCAGGGTCGCAGGTACTATGTGAACACCTTCACAAATGGTAAGTGGGGGTGGCTTTCCAGTAAATATTTCACCATACCAGCAGAGATCTGTTTCAGGAAATCATCTTGCTAGTCTGTTTTAATAACAAATTAGCTGCAGAGCCAAAGTAGTTAATATGATCCTGACATCATATGAAAGAAAATACAGGAAGATTTAGTTTTATGATCCTCTGTCATCTGAATTCTGACCATCAGAAGACTTCTGAAACGTTTACAAAAGACAAAGAATGTAAAATAGAAATGCCCCTCTCATAAATGTTTTAGAATATGAAATACCGTTAAAGATAAAATTTTTACCACATTCCCTATTTCCTTTACTTGGAGGTATTTATGTCTATGCAGATACATACATGTAAAGTAGTTTGATAGAACATCAGATATCACTAAAGCACCATTGAGGAAAACAGAAACAGTGAACTCAGCTTGCCCATGGAGACAAGGAAAGAAAAACAGATGTAATGGGACAGCACAGACAAAGCTTTCAGTCTATATTTGTGTGTTCTATTCACTGTCGTGTTGGTAGAGGAGCAGACTTAACTCATGATCTTATCACTTGCTCCAGACCTGTCAGACTTGTACCACCTCTGGGTTACCTAAGGCTGTGTCTGCCTGCTCTTCTCATCATGAGCTCACAGCAGCATTGCAAAACAGGGTCTTGTGACCAGCAAATCCCCATTTCTTTAGCAAAAAGAATGCCAGAGTGACATGAAGGAGAGGCCAGCAGGAGGTAACCTTGTTCACATGGAAGTTGCAGCCATCAGGAATGACCCCTGGCATTCCTTTATCTCACTCACAAGGAGAGCCACGGGCTGTCCCAAGGCACCTCATGGTCTGTTCAGGGACTGATGTGTTTTATTTCAGAAGGCTTTGGCCTAGGACTTTGCCAAGCCATTATTTACTGGGGTTTGATGCACTCACATCTTAGAGGACACTCCCTCAGAAGGTACATCTGCAGAAGGTACATTTCCATCTAGCCCTGCCTCCATGTTCAAGCATGATTTGCTCTGGCCGATGGGCAGCATCCCCTGCACAGCTGGGGAGATCAGCAGGAGTTTGGTACCCCATCCCCACTGCAAGTCAAATGTGTATGAGGAGGTGATTATACTCAGTGCTGAGCCATCCCTGTGATGGACCCATACTCGCTGGGTTGAGGCCAGATAAAACCAGTAAGAGGCAGAGGCTGTTTCTTTTGTGATAAGAGCTCTTGTCACAGGGACCCTGCCTCAGAAAGGTGGGTGGCTGGGACTAAGTTTCTCCATAATGTCAGGCAGTTTTGTACTCCCCTCACAAAAGTTGCAAGTAGTATAACAAGGGCCAGTAGCCATCTCCTGCTTGGGAGCTCAGGCCAGAAATCAGGAAACTTCTATTCCTCTAGGAAGGGAGGATAACTTTGGCACAGGATGGCCAGGGAGGCGGGGGAATCTCTGTCCTTGGAAAATCTCAGAAACTGGCTAGACATAGCTGTGGCTGATCTGTTGTTAGCAGTGATCCTGCTCAGAGTAGCTGGGTTGAAGACTTCCAGAGGTCACTTCCAACCAGTCTTTCTCAGGAGAATGCCCAAACCACTTATGGTGGTGCTCTCAGCTGTTACAGCGCTGTGTGGTTCTCAGATTGTCAGCATGTAAGAGAGGGTAGAAGTGGGGTTTCTGTGTCCTGAGCCTTGCTTTAGGGAGCACTTATTCAAGTTCTGTTCAGATGAGAATCTCCTCACCAGACTAATCCTAAGCCCAGTCGGCTTTGAAGTTAGGCTTGCTCTTCTTTCCTATGCTGGACTCAAGAATCCTGCATTTCTGAGCCTCCCATAGTTCTGTGAGGTCTGTAGCATTTTGTAGGACAACAGGAATTTCCTGCAGCATGTACAGGGGCACTCTGACCCCTCAACTACCTCCAGCTGAGTTGGTGTTCCTGGCAAGCTCAGCTTGTCTCAGCCTGCTCAGTTAGAATATGCTGCTGCCTCAAAGTCTTCCAGCTGCATAGAGACTGTGTGGTAGTTTGTCAGCTGGGTGATATTGCTGGAGAGTATTTTTGGTCTGGCTGGGCTGTATTGCATGGTCAGACTCAGATCTCAAATGCCTGTGCTTCCTCAAAGTGGCTCATGTGCCAAAAAAGTGTCACCTGTGGTGTCATCTAGGCTTCAGACAATGCAGAATGCAACCTCCAGGCCTTTTGGCTGAAGTGTGTGGTGAAGCTTTGTCCAGGCCTGGCATGAGCACCTGTCTGGACACAGTTTTGATTTAATCTGACTAATTGGCTTTGACCTTTGATCCCGCAAAACTTGTAGTTCAGAACCAGCCATAGGCTCATGTTGGCCCAGTTTCATGTTGATATACTTTCTTCCTTGGCTGTGCTGCAGAGCTGGACCTGCTGAGCCAAGCAGCCACCATAAAGTCACATTTGACATGTGGGACTCGCTCCTACCAGTGGAACTGCACTTTGAGTAGGATGTATTCTCTGGGTTTGAGCCATAGGATAAGTCAAAGACAATATGCTATAAGCCTTAAACCTGCAGTCCCCATCTTTCCTGTGGTAGAGCTGCGTTGGCATGGGTAATGTTTACTGCCAGTCTCACAGACTGGACAGCTCAGTGCTGACTTGTCTGAACTGCTTATTTGTCCTGTCACTGCTGCAGCTGCTGCTGGGAGTACTGAGATGAACACTGGCAATGTTTGTCATGAGGACATGGTGCTGGCACACATCTCTGTCACAGGGCTCCACGGGCCTCTGTCCTGCTTGGCCTCCTTAGCACCATTGTTTCAGGAGCCAGGTCTCTTCTCCATCAAGGTGCAGATGTACTTCTAGGCCGCTCTCAGTTTACCATTTGCCAGATGATGAAACTATGCTGAAGCATTTGAGAGAGGTGTCACTGTTTAATGCACACACATGGGAACTCAGAGGTCAGTGGAAGACAGCTGGCTGGCCTTCAGTGGCCTTCATAGATCACTCCAGCCTTCAGTGAACTGTGTAATTAAAGGTCTCCTACTCATCATTACCCACCAACAGCAGTTGCTGCAAAACTCTTGGTGTGTAAGGTCACGGCCACTTCTCTGATCTCCCAGGGACCAGGAATCTCTTTATGGAGAGGGTTGAGAAGGAAGGAAGCAAGAAAGGAAGGAAGGGCTCCTCTCCATGGCACAGAGCATCCAGCAGTATCCCCAGCTCTCCTCAGCTGGAGCCCTCCCAGCAGTTCCTTGGAGCTCTGCGTTGCCCATGCTGTGTGCACCCAAGGGATCCTGTCCAGCTGCTTCCATCCAAGGGTTCTCCATCCAGGGATGCTGCTGCTGGGACCCTGACAACAGCACCCTACTGCAGGCCACCTCTGATCCCACTTCTCCAGGGCTCAGAGGGATGCAGTCTTGGCCTGCCACTAAAGGCAGTTAATTGCTGGAGTGCTCCACTCTGGCTTTTCCTTCAGGCCTGGTGTTAGACAGCAAATGTAGCACTGCATTTTAGGCTGAACAGCGCTCTGTGAGGTCTCTTGGAGCCTGGGGCACACAGATCCATACTCTTGCTTTCTTTTGGCACACGTCCCTGAGGCACTGCTATCCTGCAGCCTCCCTTTGGTTGCCCCTTCCATCACAGGTCTCTCATGCTTGAGGTGGAAGAGAGTCACCCAGCAGTGTGGTGAGCATACTGTGGAAGCTCCAGGCATTGGGTTCACTGTCTGTTCATATAAATGTTATATTTGGACATCCTCAGAGTGGCTTGTCCTTCACTTGCAGCACTCCAGCTGTCCTGGGTGTCCAACCAGTTGCCTTGCCAGTCAGTGGGGGACAGATTGCTGGGCAGAGAGAGGGGATTCATCCAGCTCAGGGGTGTGGCTGAGCCCCAGGTCAGGTACAGAGCATCCTTCTGGCCCACTCTGGGGCCTTGCTGGCACCCACTGCCTTTCTAAGGGGGAATGCTATCAAGAGCAGGTCTTTCTTGGCAGGTCTGTGGCAGTTTTAGCATTTCCATCATTGAAAAGCACTGGTATGGGCCCTCTCGTGGGGTAGGACTGTGGCTAAACATTTATCCAGCATCCAGGCAGGGGCTGTGGGTAGGGGACCTGTGCAAAGGAAAGGCAATTCATTGATGGGAAAACAGGTCTTAAAAGCAGCAAAGGCAGTCTGAAAGCTGACTGAAGGGAAAACAAAGCGGGGACCATAGTTAAATTACAGTAAGCTGCTGCAAAACTGTTTGGCAGCTCGTCCTCAGAGCATGGCCATCAATGGTCCCTTGTCAAAGGGGAGTTTGTACTGAAGGGAATCCTGCAGTGATCTGCCCGAGAATTCATTCTAGGCAGTATTTCCAGTGAAGACTGGCATGTTGACATTGAGAGCACTTATTCAAACAATAACTTTTAACTGGAGCTGGGAGAGAACACGGCGTTCTCTCCTGCGCAGAACAGGCTCAGAATTCACAATCACCCTGGAATAGGAGGATGCTGTTCAGGAAAGATGCATTTAAGATCAGAGATTTCATCAGAAATAATTAAGTGGCAAAGACAGGCAATGGAACAGCTTACAGATGAAGACATTGGGGCTCTGGAGGATCTAAAGCTGAGTGAGAGCCAGCAGTGTTGTGCTAGTACAAACCAGCCAGCATTTTCCATTGTATAAATAGGAGTGTTGTCTGTGAGGCATGAAGTAAGCTTCCAACTTTACAAGGAAATTATAAAGCCTCAGCTGGAATATTTTATCTTGTTTGGACTCTACACTTCAGGAAATAATGTGAGTCAGCTGGATAAAGCCCAGAAAAGAGTAGCAAAAGTGATGGAAGATGTGGAAAACATAGCCTGTGGGTAAATGCTGAGAAATTCGGGGTGTCTGCCCTTAGAAAGCAAAGATGTGGACAGGGTCATGAAAGTAGGCTTAAATTGCATAAATGCCATTAGGGAGAAGACTTTCCAATGCCTGTCATCACTAGAAGATACAGTAACACATTTCAATTGCAACCAGGACAACTAACCCTTCCAAGCTCTCTTGGAAGTGAAGTGTGGGAGTACAGGGTTGCCTGGGAGTCTGTAGCACTGGAGCAGGTTATGCAAAACCATGCAGATTCACACTGGCCTTGCTCTGAGGTAGGGAGCAGGGACAGTGTGACTTCCTGAAAGCCCTGTCAGGCCTGCTTTTTCAGTCTGTAAAGCCTAAACTACAGGAAAAATATTTATCACTGTAGAAAACGACAAATGCCCAGGAGTCAGTGGAAGTCATTCTTTATTTGGTGGCAACGCAAGTATCCACTCCCATTCCTGGGAGGGGAAATGGGATTTTAGGGGTGAGTAACATCTTGATTCTTCTGAGCCTTCAAAATACAACAGATGCCTCCCTTCTTGTGAGGCATTACTATTACTGTCACCACTGTTTCCAGTGGTTAGTGTCCTTCCAGACTGGGATTATCTACCTTTGTTGTACTTCTCGACCCTGAGATGAGCTCAGTTGGTCAGAGCAGGGTGCTAATAATGCCAGGGTTGTGGGTTTGATCCCCATATGGGCCATTCACTTAAGGGTTTGACTCCGTGATCCTTCTGGGTCCCTTCCAACTCAGACTATTTTATGATTTCATGATCATATCTGACCGTAACAGTATTTCCACCATGTGTTGTTGTGTGGTCTAATTTTCATTGTCTTTACAGGAAAAACACAAGGAGTTGGTTCTTTACTAGAAAGAAATACAATATATGAGACAGTGTTCTTATGTGGAAGGAAGATGTTAGGAAAATGAGTAATGAAGGAATTGGGGTGACCCTGAAACAAACAGATGTGCAGAGGTAAATGAGCCAGATGACAAACAGCACATTCCTGTCTGTCTCCACTTGATGGTCCCACCAGAAAAACACTCCCCATTTACCATCCTTTGAAACAGGTTCAATCCTGAAAAATTGTAAAGGCCTGAAATCCTGAAAATTGTAAAGGCCTCTGAGCTGTATATGATCTACACAATGAAGCCCAAGACAATTTCAATATACCTAAGGTTTTCTCAGCATGGCCTTGCCACAGGAAGGCTGAGTCTGCACCAGTGACATTAGAGGTGGATGCCTGGAATCTGCCTTGTGCAACCTCGCTTGTCATGCCAAAACACCAGAAAGAGTGCCCAGAATGAACAGCCACTATGTGGTTAACGAGTTGCTCAGTGTCTGTGGGAGGGGTTTACAATTGTGTGTGGGTGGTAGATTCAGCAGGAAAATATTTCATTGTGCTGAAGAAACTCTCTGATGGGCTGCAGCTGCAATACCTCTTGCATTAGTCAAACAATTGCACTCCAGCTACCTTGCCCATCACATTAAATATTACTTATGTACTTATGACACCAGTGTTTGTGTGGCTTACTGCCACCTTGCTTTCACAGCTGAGGTCAACCTTACATGGTGTGTTTCTTATTTCCAGCCTTTTCTTGTCTTTGATGTAAGGTCCTTCCCATTTACTAAACAGCATTTTATCTCCTGGAAAGCAGGAATCCTGCTTTCGTGTAATCTTGATTCTAATTAAGGTCCATTTATTCTTATCATCACAAACATCATTAGTAAAGTGCCACCTGCACCAGTAAGTTCTGGGGCAGTCCTGAAATGTGTGGTTGAAAGTGGTCATTTCCTTGAAAGGTCTCTGAGTTGAGGGTTTTTTTTTCATGCCTCACCAGCTACAGTCAACTCCAGCTAAACTTACAAACTGCAGCTCAAAGAGTAAGTAATCTATGGAGACACCAAAGAGATGTCAAGCATTTTTATTACATGTTTTTTCTCATACAGTTAAAACGTTTCAGTGACAATTTCCCTCTGCTACAGGATGCCCTAGCTAAAGGGTGGTATAGGAGCCTGCCTTGGTAAAGTGGCCTAAAACCTAGAGAAACAAAGCATGTCTCAGAAAGTGCTGGAAATAGCATTATTACCACTGCTAAGCCTGCGGTGAAGGGCTTGCTTTTGTCACGTGGTGTTTGCAAAAGGAGGGGCAGGGTAGATATCCCAGGAATCATTTTGAAAGATCAAGTGAGAGCTCTTGTCCGCAGCTTTTCCCATGCTGTGGAGGTGGCAACGAGCACCTCTCCATCCAGCACGTGGACAGAACAATTCAGGAACTCCTGGATGGTGCCTGTCTCCGTGGTGTGTCTTTCAAGATTGAGGTCAAAAGCTGTTTGGCAGCCTCAGTCTCTCTTTTATTGAACTGTCTGGGATGGAAGTGGATTTTAGTTCTGACACCGCAGCTCCTGCTGAACCAGTCCCTGTCCTACCCGGTATTCTGCTTTCAGCACTTGTGTGCTTGACTCTCATGTTTGATGCAGGTGCAGAGAGATCACTTCTGCCTGCTTTTTTTGTCTCTTTTTATTAGGTATGAGGAGGGAGGTAAAGGCCACAGTCCTGGGAGGCCCATGGAGGAGTGTGAGGTCACTGCAGACAACGGTGTTGCAGTTCAGAGGCTCTTGCCTGAACTGGTGGTTTGGGCCTTTTGAACTGATACTGATCCAGGTGACCCATACAGGGTTCAGTACTGCAGGGCTCAATGGACCACAGTGTGGGAGCACAAAGATGAAGAAGCTGCTGTGTTGAATCAGGAGAGTCCACAGCCTTTGGTCTGCAGGTCAGGGCTGGTCTGAGTCAGTTCTGTGAACTGATGCAGAGGGAACACCTCCTCATTCCAATGAAACAAAATCTCCTTGTGCTATACATCCTCTGTGGAAAAGAAGGGAAGATGTGTTCATTGCACTCTAATTCGCACACTCCTTCTACTTCAAAAGTTTTGAATGGTTCACACCAGTCTCCGGGCATTGTGAGTGATGTTCCCTCCTTACATGCCCAAACCCCCACACTACCTTGGCCATTCCTTTGGGCTTTTTTTCTACCACACACAATATCAAGAAATGAAGTGCCATGAAACCTTTGCCAGTTCATCACAAATGTGGGGAAGCTCTTAGCCAGAAAGGGGGACATGAGGGGCAAGACCCGTGACAATTCTCTGCTCCTGGCTGGTGAGGTGAGGTTCAGAGCGTGCTGGCTCCGGGCAGATGTGAGGTTTGGGCTGGGAGTGCAGTACTGTGCTGTTCAAGGAAACCCGTTTCCAAAGCAGGGCTGTTTGCCCACCCTCTGAGTCACAGGGCCAACCAAACTTTACCCTTTGGGGAGCCATGGACAGGCCACAAACCTTTCTGAGAGCCTATGGAGATGCAGAGGACAAGCAGGGAAAGGTTATAGAGGGTTTGCAAACTGTCTGCAAGGTGTTTCCTGCCTGCCATTGGCAAGAGTAAAGTGAATCCAAAAGGGAGGAGTTTAGACTGGGTGGGCCTGTTTTACCCTTCTGCAAATGTGACTTCTAGTTCTGCTTGTTTTCAGGACCAGTTTGGGAGAAGTTTGCAGGGTTTCTTCTTGTGGCATTGAGGGGGGACGTGTTCTGCTGCTGTTCTTCATCCATGTCTGTGCACCTTCATCCTTGGGCTGTGCAGCCTGCACAGTTTCAGGTTATCCAGGGCAGAAACTGGGTTTGGAGCTGCTCAGCATCACAGATTTATTGCTGTTAAAGCCAAAATAAACTCCAAATCTATTTATAAAGATGTGAGTTAGCACCATTAGCTGGGTGACACATGGCAGGTGCTACAGATCCGTAACACCAGGAAAGGTTTCTGCACAGTAAGCAGACCCAGAGGTCTGCCAGCTTGATCTGCCCCATTCTTGTAGTTTAGACAATGAAACTATGGAGCATTTAGCTCCTAAAATAGAACTACACATGACACCGTGCTGAGGTACTAAATCCATTCCTGAAAGGAATATAAGCACACTCATGAGGGATTGTGCTGGTACATAAAACCCTGACGTTTGGCTGATGTTGTAAGTTCAAACTGGAAAGCAGCTCCTTCAGGCTCAGAGTGCTACTGGATTCATGGAAGAGGGACCAACAATTCATTCTTCAGCTGCTACAGTGTGATCACAGAAATCCTCTGCTTCAGAATGTCCTCAGAAGTTGTGTTTCTTGACTAGCACAACATCCCAGAGTGTGTGGCTCTCTGAAGGCCTGACACATCATGTCATTTCTCGTTCTGCCAAACAGAAGTGACCTTTCTTCCCCCAAACACCACAGGTTTCCACTTTCCTTTGGTAGGAAATGTTTCACCACTTCTGTGAAAACCCTCTCTGGTTCCGTTGCCTGGTGTGTAGCTTGGACCTTGTAACTATTTTTCCTTTCACTGCGTCATTTCAGTTTTAACAAGTGGTTTTCTCCTGCCTCACTGTTCAGTAACCAAATTGCACAGAACCACGGAATGGTTTGGATTGGAAGGGACCTTGTGCCAGCTCCCTGCAGGGGACATGTTCCACTAGACCAAATGGCTCCTAGCCCTGACCTTGGGTATCTCCCAGGGCTGCAGTACTTCTTTTTGTTCACAATCCTCCTTCACAGTCGAGAATTGTCTGTAAGTTCACTGGTTTTCTTCACAGAGAGAGCCCCTGTAATGCATCTGCCTTTGCTGAGCCCTGGGCTGGCACCTGGGATTTCAGGGACACGGTGAGGTGTGCTGGGCAGGAGCTCCAGGAACATGCCAGTCTAGCCAAATTACTGGGTCATCTCTCTCAAAGAAGCCACTGGATTTTCCTTCCCCACACTGCCTAAATGGTCTAATTAACATGTGGCTGATAAGAGAGGACAGAACTTGTTGGTGTTGGTCTGCCAGTGCTAAACTGCACTCAGAGTACAAGGCTTTAGCTTGACTGGAACATCCTCTGGGGAAAATTGTGTGGGATATAAAATCTAGGCCAGTATGGAATCTATTCCTAATAGCCATGATCACTGTTTTACCTCAGGGTTACAAGTAGTCTTTGGATTTTCCAAGCGCCAGGATCAAAGGCTCCATGTGGTACTCCCAGACAAGACTCTGCTGTATCAGACAGTGCATTATCTCCCAGCAAGCCTTCTCTGTGTCTCTGTAAAAAAAGTCATCCCCCCACTCACTTCTAATCCCCACTCTCACTTCTTATCATGACTAAGCTGCAGAGAAATTGGTAATGTTACAGTTTTACCTTGGTAAATGTAGTTGCTTCCAGTAGATGGCATTCCAGCAGTGCAGTCCTGATCCAGATTAGTTCCTATCTTCCTACTTGAGCTGCCAGAATAATCCCTGCACAGAAGTGAACTTTTTTTTCTCCTAATGCTCAAAATAAATGGAGTTAAAACACTCTTGTTCATTTCCTACCCAATTAAAGATGTTTTTTTCTGTTTTATGCATTTTATAGCATTGGGGATTTTTTATTTTTCAATGTGCTTAACTCCAAAGTCATTTTATTTTGGAAAATTTGTTGAGACACTGAGTGGTTTGGATTGGATTCACAAATCTGCTAACCACTGGGCACTGCTCTTTCATGTGTGAATTTTCTGCCCTCAAGTTATGTGTCTGGGTCCTCTGTGTGGCAGAGAATGAGGCACTGCACAGCAGCTCCACAGCAGCCAGCAGGCAAAGCAGAGACCGGTTACAAGAAGCAGCTGGTAATTTTCACAGCATCACAGAATATTCTGAGCTGGAAGGGACCCATAAGGATTATGGAGTCCAAGTCTTGAGTGAATGGCCCACATGGGGATCAAACCCACAACCTTCATGTTAGCACCATGCTCTGGCCAACTGAGCTATGTCTCTTTAACCAATTAATTACATTTCATATCTATTTGGTAGGTTTTTAGGTATATTCCTCTGTAGGGTCTCAAAAATGCAAAAATCCTGGAGACAGATATGCTTGTGTAAAACCCCCAAAAAGCCCCCCAAATGAAGGTAACTCGCTTTACTGCTAATGTCAGTCAGTGCTGACAAAAACCCATTACTTCATTGACTGCACTGGGGTGCAGCATCAGAGGGCATCACATCCCCTCCCCACAGATCTCATCTCACACTATTAATTTATCAACTATTTATAATAAAAAAAAATCTACATGACACGTGGGTACTGTATTGTTTACCTTTGCCTTACAGTAAATGTAAATTAGAATTTGTCTTTATTTAACCATTTAACTTGTGGATTGTAAGCCAAGACAAGCTGACTCATAAAAGACAACTCTTTGCATTTCATTTTGCTTCTGTTTAGTTAAAATACTTCTCAATGCTTCTTTATTGACCTAGCGTGGAATTAATTTACTTACTACCCAGTTCACAAAAAACAGACTAAAATTTAAATATTCCCCCGTGATTCAGCAAAGCTTCTAGTTCATCTGGTTTTGCACTTGTAAGGGAAGAAACAGCTCAAAGTATTTTTCTTTGCAAGCAAAAGCATGCTGTGACTTGGGGAGGGGGTGAGGGGGGAAGGATAGGGAGGGGCAGGGCGTGTATCTCAGGGACATTACAGGTGTGGGGGATGGCACCTGCTTCCATCTGGGATCTGTAATCCTGAGTTCTTTCCTGAAATAAGGGACCTAATGCACCCCTCGAGGACATCCCTGTGCATATACACACACACACACACACACACACAGACACACACATCTGTATGCATGTGTGCATGAATGTGTACATAAAGATAGGCCTTTTATGGTTCTTGAAGCTGCTTGATGTCCAAATAAGCACTGACCCAGGACAGGAGGCCTTATGTGCCCTGAGGGAAGTGCTCACTGCCAACCCTAAACTGTTAATCCTTAAAGGCTTTCCTCCATCACTGCTTGACCATGGTCATCCACAATACTGACACAGATGCAGGATTTCAGGCATTGGCAGAATTAGATGGTTGTTGATTGGGATTTTGGAAACAGCAGTTTCAAATAAAGCAACCAAAACAATCCTTGGAACTGATTACAGTGACTTGCTTATTTTCTTATTTGATACATCTGGCAATCAGTGTTGTTTAGTTGATTTGGAACTGATGTGCATTCAAAAGGAATGGTGTCTTGGGCTTTCTAGCTGGACTTGTGTGGAAGTCACAAGTGCCCTCACTCCACTGTCTTCTGTTCACAACTTTTAAAAAAAATGTTTTGCACTTAAATCTTCTGTCTTCAGCATGTGGTCAAAAAGAATTTTCCATTTAGTGAGAAAATGAGCAGAATGGTTAAACTTCAGAGGCAGCTGAGGGGGGAAAGCAGCAGTAGTCTTTGGAGTGTCACAGCTTGTGGGACAGACATTTGCATATTCCAGCTGCTAAGTGACCTGGGTGGAAAAAAGGAGATTTTCCAGGGAAGTAGTTTTTTGGGGGGAAAAGGGTGCTACGCTTGTGCATATGTCACTGAAACCACATCTGTGAGTCACTGCCAGCTGCCTTTCATGGAGGGAGCAGGGGCAGAGGCACTGCCAGGGCTTGGTGCCTGTCCCAGGCTGAGCACCACGGCTGGCACGTGGCGATGCCTGCAGTGGGCTGCACTTCACCCCACCTGGAAAGGTGGTCAGTGCAGGTGAGGTGAGTGTCCCCAGGCAGTGATCTGGAAGAACCAGTGATGCAGCTTCCAGTCTGCTCCGTCTCCACCCATCCCAGCTGGCAGCTATAGCAGGAAGAGATGAGGGAAGAGAGGGAGTGCAGGCATCTTCCTCACAGGGTAAGAACCTGGTTCAGAGGACGGTGAGGGTCAGACCCACTGGTTTATGTGTAAAAGTTGTAACTGGTATGTGTGCAAAAGCCTCCATCACCCTCACACTGATGTTTCCCTTCAACAGAAACGACGTGGGAGCGGCCGAGCAGTGTCCCTGGGACTCCAAAGAGCCCTGTGTCACAGAAGAGTTCTGCAGGTACTGTTTGGTGCTGTGCCTGGCCACTGCACGGGGTCAGTCTGCTGCTCTACCATTAAGTGCTGTGATATAGTGGAATACAGACTTGCTGTGCTATAGAATCACAGAATGGTTCAGGCTGGAAGGGGCCTTAAAGATCACCTTGTTCCACCCCCCTTCCAGTGTCCCAGGTTGCTCCAAGCCCTGTCCAGCCTGGCCTTGAACACTTCCAGGGCTGGGACAGCCACAGCTTCTCTGGGCAACCTGTGCCAGGTCCTCCCCAACTCTCACAGATTTTCTCCTTATTTCTGATCTCAGTCTACCCCTCCTGCAGCTTAAAACAGTTGCCCCTTGTCCTGTCACTCCAGACTCTTGCTTGATGTCCCTTGCTATCTCTCCTGTAGCCCCTTTAGACACTGGAAGGGGTTCTGAGGTCTCCCCAGACCCTTCTCTTCTCCAGGCTACACAGTCATGAGAGTGTAGCAGAGCAAACGTGGTGGGGCTTTCCCTTCTGACCCATCTTCTGGGCTTTGGTTTCCCTGCCAGTCCATCTTCTGTCTGGGTGCCTGAAGTGTCCGCTCAAGAGCTGGGGCAGCTCCTTCTGGGAGCACAGAGGCCAAAAGTGGCCCAACAAGCACTTTCTCAGTTCTGCTGTCTGACAGGGCAGGGAAATCAAAGAGCTGCAGATGCACATGGGCTGGCTGATGCTCTTCCACGCAGAACATATGCACAGTGAAGCGTTTTAGCATCTGATGGCTACAGGGGTGACCATATGTATCATCTCTGTCTCGACCTGAGGTTGCAGGGAAGCAAGTAACAGAGTCAGATGCATAACTGTACTGAAAAGCACTGGGTACTGCAGAATGACAAAGCAAAGCAAAAATTACTCTGGAATAAAAAGTGTTAAATGTAAAGGCCATTGCTGCCAGCTGACTGTAAATAACGCAGGCTGGAGGATGTTTTCTGTAGAAATTTTCGGATGGATGTCCCTCTTTATTGCCAGAGCTGAGTTGGTAGTCTGCGTGAAGATTGTGCATTTCGTTGTGACCAAAGGATTTATAATGTAGTTGAGTATCTTGTTTTAACACTACTTTGAGCATTATTCCTTGCTCAGTATATTAAAAAAAAAAGGCAATTTATAGTTCCATGCATGAACCATAAACATCTTACAAGGCTTGCCTTCTTGACATGAAAACTCAACTCCCTTAGACCAGTATTTTTTGGATGCCAGGTGCCCAGCAAGCCACTCCATCACTCTCCTCCTCAGGTGAACGGGGGAGAAAACTCCCAACAAAAGGCTCGTGGGTTGGGATAAGGGCAGGGAAAGATCACTCACTGATTATGGTCATGTGCAAAACAGACTCCACTCAGGAAAATGTTTCATCCGTTACCAAGCAGATCAGACTAGGGTAACGAGAAATAAAACTGTCTTAAAACAATGTGATCTATACCTGCATATTCAGTTATGGGATTAGTGTTTAAATTTGTGCAATTTTTCATTTGTTATTGGCAGCAGGCCCGCTAACTCTCCATCTGTTCTTACAGTGAATGGCTACTACATCTCTGGGTCCCCAGTACACCAGCTCGACTCGGGGCATATGAGCCTCCGAAAAACCAGCGGGGACCCCCAGGTAAGTTTTTGGGAAAAAGCCAAACAGCAGAATCTAAGAATAAATGGGTTTCTATTTAAGTTGTTTAGGAATCCACCCAGAGCAGGAAGTCAAGAAGTCATTTTCTTTTAGAAAGTCTCAGATCAGACAGATTTGTTGCATGCAGAATAGTTAGTCTTTGTGTCCAGCTGGTAAAACAGTAAAAAAATGTCAAGATCCTTTGGATTTTTTTTGTCCTATCACTCCTTTCTGGCCACTTCAGTCACTATTAACAACCCCATGAATTTTCCTGCCACTCCAGCCTGAAGCCTGGGCCTGTGTCCAGCACAGTCCTCTCTTTACACTTGCACATCCGCCCATGTCTGTATCTCATTGTGTTTTCCTGCAGCTCCAGCTTTCCCTCCCAAAGAGAGTATTCACAAAGAATTCATCCAAAGCTTTTTTCTCAATGACTTCATCCACTCCAGCCTGTCCTTTCACAGCCCCTCCTCAGTGCCTCACCCAGCACATCACCCCGAGTTAACCTATAGGATGCTGACCTGTGGACAGTTGGCCTCCCCCGCCTTTGTCCAAATGTCCAGTAAATATCTCTGCACTTTTTCTTGCAGCACATCCATATTCCTGGGAAAGTCTTCCCCACAGGTCTGCAGATGCAGCACAGGGCCCTCTTCCAGCTCCTCCCATGAAACTCTTTGCTCCCTGCCAAAACATCACCATATGACCACATGACTGCCACAGCTGGTGGATCACACTCCATTTGGGATGTGCTTCCCCACCCTCTGGCGTTTCCCCCCACTGGTCCCAGACCTGAGTTTTCTGTTTCATTTCTCTGTGAAAGGGGTGAGTCCTTTTGCAGTGCAACTCCTTAAATCCCCCTGGGGAAATGCGTGTTTCATTGGTGTGCTGCTGCCATGTGAACCTGGCTTGTCTGGTGCTCTCAGTGTCTCCCTGACATTCTCTGTTTCTTGGTTTAAATTTTGTGTTCTCTGACAGCTTGTCCCACTTTGCCTCAACCCTCTTTCTCACGTGCTGCCTAAGTAGTTCCCTTCAGCCTTTCCCTCAGGTGGTCTGTTTCACCTAGGTCAGTATTTCTGGTTTAGATTCATGGCATTTCTCATGATACAGTGCAGCACTTTGCATTCCCTATTTCTTCTACATCAAACATCTTGTACTAACTCCCCGTGCTGCTGTTTCTCTGAGCAATTTGCCCAGGCTGGAGACAGTGAGCACCTAAACTCGGTCAAAAGCATTTTAGAATCTTATGTAGTGCATTACCAGACACCCCTGTCCACACATCTGCTGTGAATTCCTCAGAGAACCCAAATAAACTTGTAGGCTGTGACTTCCTTCAAAAAAACCCAAGTGAATCCTTATGCCAAAAAAAAAAAATTTCTCAAGGTATCTGACTCCCATGTTTTTGTAGTTGGCTTGGAACATGTCAGATTAACTAACTTCTGCAGAACTTCCTTTGTAGCAACATTTGCCACCTTCTGCTTTCACAGTGCTGAGTCTTACTCAAATTCATAGAGACCTTTTCAGTCAAATTCACATCTGAGATACCTGAGGAGTTAAAGAGTCACAGAATGGTTTCATCTGGAAGAGACTACAGACCATCCTGTCCCCTTGCCATGTGCAGGGACACCTTCCACTATCCCAGGTTGCTCTGAGCCCCATCCAACCTGGCCTTGGACACTTCCAGGGATGGGACAGCCACAGCTTCTCTGGGCAACCTGTGCCAGGGCCTGCCCACCCTCACAGGGAACGATTTCTTCCTACTATCTACTCTAACCCTGCCCTCTGTCAGTGTGAAGCCATTCCCCCTCTTTTTCTATCACTCCAGGCCCTTGTCCACAATCTCTCTCCAGCCTTTTGTAGGCTGACTTCAGGTACTGAAAGTTTGCACTAAGGTCTTTCTGGAGCCTTCTCTTCTCCAGGCTCTCTCAGCCTTTCGGTGCCATGCACTGCTTTGGAGCCTGTCAGAAATCCCTGTCATGACTTTTCTCATTCCCTTCATCGCCTCCATGATACTTTCTTTCCATTGCTCCTTTATTACAGGTTTTTCCAAATTGAAGTCCTGGCTTCACCCCCTGCTTTGAACTAGTTCTGAATCTCTATCCGGCTGCTGGTGGCATTAATTCTCAGAACAGCTTGTGTCTGTGCCTGTTTGGGAAGCTGCTTTTCCTGGGAGCTGTGGCAGCTTTTGCAGAAGAGTCCTTAGTAAGGAAAGCATCTGACCATAAACTCGTGGTTGCAAGAAGCTGTTCTGCACACCCTCAGAGTCTTTTTGGCCTGTCTCTTTATCTTCTTGTGTGTCTTGGGCCATCCTGAGCTGCTTTGCTCTGACTGCCTCCTTGTCTGTTCTGGCACAGGCTGTCTCCCACTGTGGAGCAGCTCCATGGCATTGGCCAGGATGCTTTCTTAGACCTGGGCAGCAGCCACCCTGCAAACAAATGCTGGCAAGATCTCTCCAGCAAGCTCAGCCACATTTCTTGGAAACAGGTCAGGGGGTGGGGGGAAAAGCCACAACTGGGAACAACACAGAGCTATGCTGTGCTGGGCACAGGGCCAGACCTTGTTTATGGCTTCCTAGAGAGCAGCTAAACCCTGCCCGTTCAGGTTGTCACAACTGCCACCAAGGGGACAGCAGAACAGCCGTGGAACTGCACGTGTGTGGTGCTCGGCACGGTGCTGCTGCTGCTGCTGGGTGTTGAGTCCCAGGATGAGCACTGGGTGCCCGGGTAGTGGGATTTGGGGTGGGAGTCCTGGCAAAGCCCAGTAATGATGCCAAGAGCGATTCACACGCAGTGGGATTTGGGGTGGGAGTCCTGGCAAAGCCCAGTAATGATGCCAAGAGCTGTCACAGCATCTGAGCCCCACCAGTGACCCTGCGACAGGTACAGGGGGCACTGCCAGCCTGGGGGGACTGTGGGACGCATCTGTGTCCGTGACCCCAGGGGGACACGGTGCCCCCCTTCCAGAGACAGGCAGGAACGGTCCGATGGCAGGACACTGCCACCATCGCTGCCCCCAGCAGTGGATGTCACCGTCCCCGTCCCTCTTCTCGTACCCAGCAGGGCAAAGTGCCACCCCGTGGGACACCAAGACTCCTGTCGCTGTCCTCAGGGGGGTGTGACGCCCTCGTCCCACCCCCGCCGTCCCACGGCGCTGCACGCCCCGGCCCCGGCTCGGTGCGGCGGAGGCGAGAGAGGCGGAGCAGCCAACTCCCGCAGCTCCCCCTCCCTCCATCCCTGCCTGCCGAGCCGAGCCGAGCCGAGCCGTGCCATGGGACCCGCCTCTCCCCGCCCCGCGCAGCCATGCTGGGCTCCGAGAGCGGCCGCGATGATGCGCTCCGCTTCCCTCCGCAGAGCCCGGGCTCCCCGGCGGCGCCGCGGCGACAGAGCAAGGAGAGCAGCCTGACGGTGAGTGCGGGCGGAGCGGGGCGGGGATCCGCGGGGGATCCGCGGGGGATCCGCGCCGAGCACCCCGCGCCGGAGCATCCTCCGGTTTCAGTGTTCAAACGCTGCTAAAGCCAGCGAGGCGCTGGGATCGCTGCCCTGCGCGGTTTTCCGCGGAATAAAGGGTGGTTCCGGGATGAGCAGGAGGGAGGGAACGCGGTAAGAGGTAGCTCGGACTGTGAACCAGGTGTCCTGAAAAAACTTCCTCATCTGATCCTCTTCCCCCCCACAACAGCGTCTGTACTGGGAGAAGTACTGAAGAGTTAGAGAAAGACAGACAGACAGACAGACAGTAGACCTGGATCGTTGCTCTGCCGGGGCAGGATCTTTTTTTTCCTCCATCTGTATTTGAGGTGCCAAGAAGGTTTCTTGTGCCAGAGTGTCCAAGTGAAGATTTCTGATGGAAAGTGTAGGCAAAGGTTTTATATTTCAGTATGAAGTTAATATTACATTTACTTTTAGTCTTTATAATTTAACTGACTCTCTTTATAATTTAACTGACTTAATGAAGAGACTTTTTACAAGAACATGTAGTGGCAGGGCAAGGGACAGTGGTTTTAAATTGAAAGAAAGGAGATTTAGATTAGATATTAGGAAGAAATTCTTGCCTGTGAGGGTGGGGAGGCCTTGGCACAGGTTGCCCAGAGAAGCTGTGGCTGCCCCCTGGATCCCTGGAAGTGTCCAAGGCCAGGTTGGATGGGGCTTAGAGCAACCTGGGATAGTGGAAGGTGTCCCTGCACATGGCAGGGGAGTGGAAAGAGATGGGCTTTAAGGTCCCTTCCAACCCAAACCTTTCTGTGATTCTGTGTTATGAATGAAAATGTTCTCAGTTGTATGATGTATCTCATTTTACAGACATTTGTGTGCTTGGTGACCTCAGCTGGAACACAATTAGCACTTACAGGCTCTTCAGTGCAGGACACAGGATTAAAAACAGAAAGGAAATCGAAACAGATGAATGAAAGTGGCTAGTAATAGAAAGCTTTATTTAAATGGAAATCAGAAAAAATGAGCAGATAAATTAATTACAGTGATAAAGGAGAGGCAATAACCATGCTTGCAGCTGCAAGTATTGGCAGGGTATCAAATCCCTGAGAACAAAAGGAATAGTTTAATATTATACATCCTTAATGGTACTACGAGGAGGAGATTGTTGTCTGCACAGTCACATAGTCATTACTGGGCTGGGTTGCTGGTGACAGAGAGCAGGGTTGGAAAGGAGCACACACAGGTGTCTCTGACTGAGATGTGGGTCAGCCACTGCCATGCAGGTACAGTGTTCTGGGGCAGGAGGGGGAAATCTTCAACAGTTTTTGAAAAAAAACCACTTCAGTCAGTGATTTTAGTTCTTAAAATCGCTTGTGACCAATGTTAATACTGTTAAATGGTATATTGAGAGTGTGCTATGCTTTGAAGTAAGGGTAAATCTGTATGTTAGGACATTTTTGCAGATGTCTGGAAGAATCAGCTGTTGCAGGGCCGGGGCAGGAGACGTGTCCCAGCCCCTGAATGCAGCCCCTGCCTGCTCAGGCTGGGGGGTTGAAATAAACCATGGGCTGAGCATCATGCCCAGAGGGACTAGACATGGCCACAGGGTGGGTTGCACTGGGCTGCATGGCACAGCACAAGAGCAGGAGTGCTTGTTTTTCTGCAATCCCTGCTGCTTATAGGGCTGAGGACTCAGGCTGTTCTCTGAGGGTGGTTTTCCATATTTGCTGGCCCCTGTGCCATCAGGTAACATCTGCAAAGCAAGAAACTGTTTGTTATGTCGGGGTCACTGGGTGTGCATTTCTCCAGCAGAAGCCCAAAGCTTTTAAAGTAGGATGAATCAGATAGCCAAAAATAAGCTAATTTTAACAGCTGTTTGCTCCAAGCCATTGCCTCCATCAAGGCAGCATTGTGAAAAATAAATCTCATATGGAGTGTAAACTGTAAAGCAGTGTAAGTGTTTTGCTGTCTCCTAGGAGGTTCTCTTTGCTCAGTGCCACTCAAGCTGACGTGGGGATGTTCTAGTTAGCAGAGCTGCAGGGCATGTCCTTAGCTTGCTGTCAGATGCTTTTCCTTGGTCTGTAGCTGTGCTCAGGCAGAACCTCTTCTTGCAGAGGGGAATTCTGTGATTTGCTTTGCAGTTCTTGGTCCGGGAAACCTCCCTTCAAAGCAAAATCCTGTGGCACACAAGCTGCAGACATCAGGTGATGTCCAGCCAAGCTGTTGCTGCATCATTGCCTTCAGCAGAGGAGTGGGAGCATCTTCCTCAGGATGCATCTGCCTCCTCTGCATCCAAGAAGCATTAAGTAGCCCAGCTTCTGGAAACCCTGAAGGCAGGTGGAGCTGGAGTATTTCCCATCTGCGTGCACCCAACAAGAATAATCTGGTGGTTTCTCTTTGGTCAGTGAATGGCCTTCCATTTTCTTTGGACATGGCCTTCCATTTTCTTTGGAAGAGAAACTCCAGCTGGGTGTATCCTAGGCTGTTATGAAACTGCAGATGTGTGGTCTGTGCTGGTTTTACAATGAGTTTCAAGGTGCACTCACCTTTTTAAGGCTGGATGGTTTGCTGGCTGATTCCTGAAGTCTCTGGCCATGAGTTGACTGTGGAAGCTGGAGATCATTTACAATAGGTAAGGGAGAGTTAAATGGAGAATGTACAGGGGGATGTCACCCGAGGAACAGAGCTGTGTCCTACTTGGAAGAGCAAGAAAGCTGCCTGATTATAAGGTATTTCTGACTGTGGGTTTCTTTCTTAAAAATTCTCTAATGCCTTGTCAGGACAGTGCAGGACTTGGAAAACCAGTGCAGGCTGGTGTTTGGATCGCAGTGTTGGACACATTGATGAACACGTGCTGCAGATGGGAAGATGGGCAGCCTGTGCACAGGAACTTGGGATTTCCTGCTGCTGTGCTCTGTGTCTAACACAGTGGGACAAACACAGGGTTGTGAGGAGCACAGGATGAGGCTGCATGTTCAGCACAGTTCCCCCCTCTGCCCTGGGGATGACTGCATGGTAGATAGTGTCAGAAAAGCCCTGGTTTGGCAGGGGCCTGAATAATCTCTGAACCTTTCTACAGATAGACCGAGTAAAGAGGGCTCCTGCACACTTTTGGAAAATCTTCCCTTTGAAATAGGAAGGAATCAGTGGATTTGTTAACAGTGAGGACTTGAGTTGTCTGTTCTTACCAGAGCTTCTTACCCTGCCAGCACTAA
Source organism: Aphelocoma coerulescens (assembly GCF_041296385.1). Classification (NCBI taxonomy): domain Eukaryota; kingdom Metazoa; phylum Chordata; class Aves; order Passeriformes; family Corvidae; genus Aphelocoma; species Aphelocoma coerulescens. Next base: position 10,204,311 of record NC_091031.1, on the reverse strand, counting down.
AACCCCAGGCAAACTCATGGTGGTGAATAGCCTAGGCATTTCTGGGCTTCCCTGTCTGGGGAGAGTTCAAGCTGCCCAAGCCTGAGGCTGTGCCCAAGCTTTTCTGAGATGTTCCCCAGCCTTTGCATTTGGCTGTTTTACCCAGATGGTTCCATTTGCCACATTAACTCACTTAATGGAGTTGGATGTTGTACTTTTTTGGTCTCAGCTGAAACTGTAAAGAAGATACTGAAGTGAGGCAAACTGGCACATCTGTTCTATGTTTAAGGTGCTGTGAATGTGTAGAAATCAGAAAAAAACCTGCATTTTTAAGTTGAAGAAATAAGCAAAACTATTGCCCTGCTTATTCGCTTTAGCATGGCACAGTAAGTTCGCCCTCTCTCTGCTCATTTATTTATGTTGTGTCTGATGTAGTAAACATGTAGTTGATTATCTACACTTTGATCAAATTATTCTTGTTTTATTCATGTTGCTTGGCAATGTCTCATTTACTGGTGAGTGGTGGCAGTGACTTCAAAGCCTGTAGAGACTCTGAAATCCAGGAGATTAATGTGCATGTCCAACCCAACAAAGTTTGTTACTCTTGTGCAAATCCAGTGCATTCACCTGGCTCCCTGGATCTTTTCCTCTTCTGTCACCCTTTTGTGTCTCAGACATAATGAAGAGTCACCCACAACACAAACAGCTCATTTTGCCATGACTGCCAATGTACTCATGGGAAATAGGAGCTGGAATATTCAGCTGTTGAGAGTATAATTGCATTTGCTCATGATCAGTACACAGGCAAAAGTATTTTAATCCACTGAGTTTGGCACACAGCTGTCAAGAGAAACGCATCAATTTGTGCTGCTTCTCTGATCCCCTGTGTGTGTCCTCCACCAAGCTTTGTTGTCACCATGTATTTTTCCTTCTCTGACTGTACCTCCTGTCCTCTGTGATCCAGTGGCTCTCAGACAGGTTTTCTGGTGCCACTCCTGACCAGTGGCAGCCGGAAAGACAAGCTGCTGTCCTCTGGCAGGTTTGCTCAGCTCTTCCTTGGGGTTTCTCCCTGCTAGTGTCTTTGTTAATAATTTTGCTTTGTTGCAAGCTGACGACAGCCATTATGTTGACAAAGAGGCTGTGTAAGAACTTAATATCATGGTGAGGCTGATTATCACCTCAGCTGTCCCAGTGGAGCTTGTGAGAACTTTAATGCAGGTCATCACACCTTGTTTTCATGTTCTGTGATTCCATCATTACCTGAGAGACGTGTTATAATTTGTTTTGTTTCTGGCTGGCAATTACAGCTGTAATAGTCACCTTCTGCAAGCTTTTGTTAGGCCTTGCTGGCAGGTCAGCAGAGTGAAGATATTCACACTGCCACAAGTTTGGATTTGGAGCTTGCATGGAACCTAGCCAGCTCTCAGGGATGTGAGCCAAGTGTGCTCTCTCAAAATTAGTGAGGGCAGTGGTCCTTTGCATGGAGGGAGTGTCACTGTCCATGGGACTGATGGAGCTCTTTAGTGCTGTCAGACATCAGGACATCATCACGAGGTGCTTTGGCTGACTTTAGCATCAGTCAGCTCATCAGTGGGACTAAGCTGGTGAAGCAGAGTGCTTTTTTTTTCAGCTCTCTTTGCTTTTAGAAGCAAGAAAAGGAGCATTTCAGAGGGAGGATTGAGAGGGGGGAATGCCACACTGTTATGCCACTACTGTTCAGTGCCAGCCTGGCGTTCCCCTCCTGCTGGGAAATCCTGAAGAGGTTTTAGAAGTAGTAGGAAATACCAGTCCAGGAGCTCTTTTTTAAGTATAAGAAATCTGTGGTAATGAAGGAAAGATCACAGGATTACCTATGTAGTCATATGTAATTTTTAGTAATATTTCTAGAGTTTTGAATATTTTCATGCCCCCTGCTGGGACTTGGTGTAAAAAGCTGTGAGTTCTGTTAAGTCCTGTTTACCATGATTTTTTTTTTTTAAGATTGCAAAAGCTTATGCATTTTAGCTTTTTAATTCTGGCACCAGTTCCCTTTTAAAAGTGACCAAATGGCCTCATGACTCTTTCCAGACAATTCAGTCTTCTGGGAAGTGAAGAATACTTGATTTATTCCTAAAACTTTGAGCCTGATGATCACTCTTTGAGAAACACGTGAATTAACCCTACTCTCATCACCTGCTGACATGCATACCCACTGTTCCTCTTCCTGCTGCATTCCTGGAGTTCTATCCACTGCAGTGGGATGCTGTCACCAGTCCAGCCTAGGCATTTCCAGTGGTTGTTGCTTCAGGACATTGAGACTCACTGTCACATCTCTAGTCAGCAGCTCCCAACTGACACAGATTAAGTTTTTGTGAAACAGGCACTGCCTTTAGCAGGGAATAGGAATTCCCCATGCTGTTTCTCTTTGCAGATTTTTAAGCTGAAGGGTACAACTCCTGTGCCCCCCACTGCAGATCCCCTCCCTGTCCTGGTGCGCAGTGCCACGGTGCAGTGATCCAACTCGAGATATTCTGTGTTTCTCTGATTCTGTGATGCCCAGTCTTCTGTTAAAGGTTGTAGAATACCCTTAGGAGGTGCAGTGGTTAGAGCATGGCCATCCTGCTCTGAACTGAGCTGAGTTCTGTAACTCCTGAGGCGTGACTTCTGACAGGGAGCACAAGGCAGCCGGGAAGGTGTTTGCAGTGCTGTCTGTGGTTGGGACCCTGTGGCTGGTGGAGGCTGGCACTGTCTGGAGATACTGGCTCTGTTTGGAGGTGCTGACTCTGACTGGACATTCTGGCTCTGACTGGAGGTGATGCTGGCTCCTGGTTGGAGGTGCAGGGTCACCAGTACGTGGCCACTGCCTGCAAAGCCCAGATCTCTGACCTGCAGATCAGTTTGGAGCCTGATGGGAGCTGGAAAGGACAAGGTGTGGTTTAGGATCTAGCTGATGTGACAGCTGAAAGCACCATTGATACAGGGTCCTCAGCCTGCTCTGAGATGGACTTGGCAAGCTCTGGGCAGAGTGATTTAAGTGGAGCAAGCCCTTGCACTATTACAGGACAGCTGCAGAACCTCCAGCCTGGGTTCCAGCAGAACCAGTGTGGGTTTGTAGGAGCAGCCTTGTATCAGCTAAAGGTTTTGTCTGCTTTGCTCTGGCATGGTGAGTTTGCACTGTGTCAGCACCCACATCCTCTCTGATCCTCTCTGAGTAGCCCAAAGGCAGATTCACTGTGTGTAAGCACTGCTTTTGGGTCTGCCCGTGCAGCTGTGCTAACCCGACCCACAGATTTGTGTATGGATTTCCTGTGAGCATTAACTGATCCAAACAAACCCCCACACAGTTACCTCTGTGGGTCTGATTAATACCCAAATGCTCTTAATGTTCCCATGACCCTGTGGGTGCACTGAGAAGGGCTGATTTAGGGTACCTGCCCAGCAGGGATTTGGGGTGAGAATACAAACTGGCACTGAGCTCTGACTCTCGCTCTTGCTTCCTCTGGAAGGCTTGGCTGTGTCCAGGGTTGTTCTGCAGTAGCTGTCATGCTCATTGCCTTCACTGTGCTGCTTTCAGTCTGAATGTTCCACCGTGATAACTTCATGAGCACTTGGGCTTTTTTATGCTGTTGTTTAATGACCGTGTGATGAGTCCTGTCTGGCAGATCGCTGTGCTTTCTGCACGCTGAAGGTTCACTGACTTCAGAGAGCCCCTGCTCCTTTCTACAGAGAGCATCACTTCCATCTGAAAAGGTCTTTGAGATAGATGGAAGGGCTGTGTGCTGAAAAAATAATTCCTTTTTTTGTCATCCTGTAGGAGACTGGCATAGCCAAGGGTGTTTTGCAGCGATAGTGCCTGCAGTGCTCTCTGATGGTCACTGTGTTTCTGCGCTCAGGGTGTTTCACATCAGGTTTTTTACCACAGTTTTTAGGGATCTGGGAGAACTCCCTGCATGGTGCTTTCCAAATCCAGTAGGTTTTCCTCACATGAAATGGGTAGTTTATTTCCCTCTGAGCTGACACTCCTGCTTGCAGAGAGTAGCTTCTGGGAATACTTAGCTGCTGTTTCCATGCAACAACCAATTTTTCTTCACTTCCATGCATTCACTGCGGATTTTCTGATGGGAAGCATGTGGATATAACTTTTTATTTACATATTTCTCATTAACAGCTAAATTTCTTTACTGTCTAACTCTCCTTTTTTTTTTGCCTTTTTTTTAACAGATCAACTGTGTGACTTTCCCCCACCCTGACGTAATGCCAGAGCAGCAGTTGCTGAAACCTTCAGAGTGGAGCTACTGTGATTATTTCTGGGTAAGTAGGCAGCCAGCCACATGCCACATGCAGCTCCAGAGCTTCCAAGAAACTGGAATAAACAGATTGATTTGTGGTACAAGGTAAAGAAGAATTTGGGCTGAGATACACTATGTTCAGAGAGTACCAGGGAGACTGGGGATGCCAGTGAAGATCTCCTGGAAACATCTGACCACTCTGATGTTATCAGAGGAGTGTCCAGAAGGGCAAGGACAGTTCTCAGGAGATGGATTTGGTCAGGAAATAAGGAGGATGTCGAGAAGCCACGTGTCTCCAAATACCACAGGCAAAAGGGCAGTGCAGCCAGAGGGGGATAAAATCCCAGAATCCCAGACTGGTTTGGGTTGGAAAGGATCTTAAAGCCCATCCTGTCCCACCCAGTGCCACGGGCAGGGACACCTCCCACTGTCCCAGGCTGCTCCAAGCCCCAATGTCCAGCCTGGCCTTGGGCACTGCCAGGGATCCAGGGGCAGCCCCAGCTGCTCTGGGCACCCTGTGCCAGGGCCTGCCCACCCTCCCAGGGAAGGATTTCTTCCTCATATCCCATCTCTCCCTGCCCTCTGGCACTGGGAAGCCATTCCCTGTGTCCTCTCCCTCCACCCCTTGTCCCCAGTCCCTCTCCAGCTCTCCTGGAGCCCCTTCAGGCACTGGAAGGAGCTCTAAGGTCTCCCCAGAGCCTTCTCTTTTCCAGGCTGAACAGCCCCAACTTTCTCAGCCTGTGGCTCCAGCTTAGTGGCCTCCTTTGGACTCCAAGAGATCCACAGGTCATAGGATAGCAAGGTGGCTGACAGGGAATGTGATTTCAGAGGATTTTTCTGGATGGTGAGAGGAATACTATGATGGAATCCACAAATAACTACAAAAGGAGTCAGAAATGAAGGTTTTAGGAGTCTTATGTGTGTTTTTAGTAGCTATTGAAGCGTTTCCATCTTAAAAAGTGTCAGCCTTGGAGGCCCAGCAGCATGTCCCCTTGTGCTTGCTCAGTGCTGATGGCCGGGACTTGCTAAAATACACATTTGAAAATGGTCACGTTATCACCAGTTTTCTTCCGTTTCTTCCAGTTTTCTGATCCCCATGAGCCCTAAATCATTAATGGCATACAGACTGATTTTCTGCATGTGTCTTACAGAGGTTCCTGCCCTGTTTGGTTCTCCCCATTTGGGCTCAGCCACTGTTTGGTTCCATGGGTTGGTCACGTCTTGCTTTCAGTGGAACTCTAGTTAAAGCTGCCTTTCTTCTTGCAGACTTTCCTCCTCCCGTAACTCTGCTCCCAGGAATTTCCTCTTTGGCCTTGTCATCCATGGTCTGCCCACAGCTCTCTCACCTTCTTCCATCATCTCCACTTCTCCCACTGTCTTGGCCTGCTGGTGCCTGGCAGGGCATCCTGCCAGTCTCCTGCTTTGATTAATCTGGCATTTCTCTTTGGCTAGTTGTGCAGCACGTGGGGGATCAGAGCAGAATCCGCAGCGCTTAGGGAAATGTTCTCAGAGAATCTGTTTGTTGGAAGAGGGTAGGAAATGAAATTGGGAAACAGGAGAGAGAAAAGAGGCAGCAGAGGTAAAACTGTGTTGGTCCTTGCAGTGGAGCAAAGGGCTGTGTAAGAAACAGACAGTGAAGAATGGGGTGTAATCTGTGGGACAGGTTGCTGGTTTGCCTTGTTTTACAGCAGATCCGTGCAGACTGGCTCTGTTTTTCTCAGTACAAGTCAGAGTTGACCTTGGCAGTCTGTTAAAGGTCTTCCAGGGCTGCACTGCCCCTGGAAAGAGCAGCACTATCCTCCCCTCTGCCCCAGGAATTCCCTTGTGCTGGCTCCAGGATTCCTTCTCTTGGCAGGCTGAGCCCTTGGGGCTGAGAGCCCTTGGGGCTGACACTTAGCACTGGTGTTACCAGCTGTGAAGGGTCATGGGCAGAAATGACAGCAGGGCTGCTGCTTTGGCCCCCACATCATCCTTTGCTGGCCAAAGAGAATTGTAAAGCTTCCCTTTTTAAATTAAAAAAAAACAAAAAGGAAGTAGGAGGAACAGGAGAGTGCTGGGCTATTTCTTTGAGAGGGGCTGAGGTGCTGTAGCCATCAGCTGCTCTCAGGGGAGGTTTCCTCAGGCACCACTGCTAGGAACCAGCTCTCTGTGGGTTTGGCCTCCAAAGCTTTTTGTTGAACTTCCTTTTATTTCTTTCAGGCAGATAAGAAGGACTCACAAGGGAACAATACAGTGTCGGGATTTGAAATTCTTCTTCAAAAGCAACTTAAAGGGAAACAAATGCAGAAAGAAATGGCAGAGTTTGTTCGAGAAAGGTAACGAGCACTTTGTTATCAAAGTAAATATTTGTTGAGATTGTTTTTTCCCCAGTTTAGATGTTCCTTAAATACATTAATGCTTAATGCTTAAACTGCATAAAAGGTATGCTACAAATTCTTGGTGAACATTTAATATTCCTTTAATGTTCATCCACACTCTCCAGTCTTCTCCAGCTCTCACTTGTCTCTTGTGCTCTGAGTTGTATTGCACAAAGGCTGTCTGTTTAGAGGGAGCCAAGAAGGTTTGAAGCTGCAGATTCAAGGAAAAAGCATAAACAGGAGAGAGGCAGAGTGGAGATGATATTTAGAAGGGAAGTATTTTGTCTGAAAATTACAGGAGCAATTTGTTCACATGGAGCGTAGGCACAGTTTCCTAGAGGAAGATGTAAAAAGACATCACTTTGGACTTCAGCTTGGTTATAGAATCATGGGATGGTTTGGGATGGAAGGGACATAAAGATCGTCTCATTCCAGCCCCTTGCCATCTACATGTCTAGGGACACCTCCCAGTGTCCCAGGCTATTCCAAGCCCCATCCAGCCTGGCCTTGGGCACTGCCAGGGATCCAGGGGCAGCCACAGCTGCTCTGGGCACCCTCTGCCAGGGCCTGCCCACCCTCACTTTCTGGTTTCTGTAGCCTTTGACATAAGGCAGTCCAAGAGACAGCTCCAGTGTGACCAGAGGTAGAAGAAGGGGCCACCTGGCACATTAAAAATACAATTGAAAATAGGCTTGCTAAGGGAGAGGATGGGAAGGCAAGCAGAATTGTGATAGCCAGGGAAAAGAGGGGGAAGCTGCTTCAAAGGAAGTAATACATAATGAAATTTGACAGAAATAAAGGCAAGATGCATTCAAGAGGAAGGGAATGTTGGTGTGAGATTAGAGAGAGCAGGGAGAGCAGCTCTGACACTGTGGGGAGGTGTGTCTGTGTCCTCAGCAGAGGAGGCAGCAGGCATGCTAGAGAGGAAAGACAGAAAAGATTCACTGAGTGCTGGAAACAAAAAAAGGTTGGGAGTTGAGTGTGAAGAGGTTCTAGATGGGAGTTACAGAAAGATTAATACATTTTTCATCTGTTTGTAACAAAGGATCAGGATTGTTACTTGTGGAAAAGGAGGAGGATGGTGTTGAGGTTATTCATGGAAATATTGCTCAGGCCATCAGGGGAACCTCTACATTCCCAGCTAAGAGGGCTGAAATATTGATAAAGTTTTCATGATGACCATCAGGTGCCTTGGGGACCACAAAATCACATTTAACTGTGAATTTTCATGTCCAGAAAAATTCTCTTTGTACCAATCAGCCTGCTGGAGGTGAGATTCAGACAGCTAATAAAAACAATAGGAAGCTGGTATAAGACATGATAACCAGATTTCTTCATCAAATATCCAACAAGAGGGAAGCTAACTGAAATTTAGTTTATCAAGTAGATGCTTTTACAGGAGCTTCTGGTATAAAGCAGTCTTAGACTGAGCAATTATTTGTTCACTCAGTTCTTGTTGACAGAGGTAGGGTTATAAAAGTCAAATAGTCTCAGAATTTTGACTTTAGTAAGACAGACCTCAAGAAAGGGAGGAAAGTGATTAATAAATAAACCGAACTGAAGAATCCAGGGTGTGGGTGTGAAAGAAGGAGTTACTTTAAATCAGAAGTAAAAATCAAGTCCAGCATTTGCATTCAGGGAAGGACTCCAAAACAGCCAAAAAAATCTGCAGACTGCCCTGAGAAGCACCAGGTATAAGAAGTAGTGTTTCCATCAGCAAAGGAGCACTGTCTTAATCACTTTTTAATTAAACTGTGGTATGTTTAAAAAACTTAAGTTAAATAGCAGATTATTTAGCTTCCACCATGTTCAGCAGATATCTGTATGCACCTTTCACTGTTTGTCTGCCACAATTTGTGGAAGACTTCTGCAGTCTCTTCACTAAGGAAAAGTAATTATGCTTCTGTTGTCTGATAATTTCATGGTTCCCTCCTAATCTGGAGAAACAGTGTAAAGAGACTCACAGTCAGTCTTCCCACAGTGACAGTTGTGTAACTGTCTGCCAGATATCCTCCACCACCTTTCCTCCCTGTTCCCCCTGTTGTCTTAATCTATTTAGTTTCTTCTTGCATGGCAGTCACATCAGATCATCTTTGCCTCCCTTTGTAGCTCTCTAGTTTTGCTTCATCCTCTATAGTATGTCATGGCTGAAACTGTTTGAGTGTGGGCACACAAAGTACTTCTTTCCAAAAAAAAAAAAAAAAGAAGTAAAAAGGGAACAAGAAATAAACATCCAAACATCAACTAGAACTAATAAAGTCAGAACAGTATGGGTCAAAATGCACTTAAGATCTGTAATGCTTCTGACTATACAGGGAGTGAAATCCTGAAAGTTTTCAAACAAGTTAGTGGAAACAAGACTTTGAAGCTTTTTTTTTTGTTAGGAAGGTGGAATTACTTCCAAACAGCCACGTGGATTTCTGGAAAAGGACTCAGGACTTCCGGCATGTTTGTGTTTCACGGTCACCACAATCCAGAGTTTGCAGTGTGTTTGTATCAGGCAGGGTCAAGAGGCAGATTTTTGCCCCTCTTTGAGGTTTATCTTGGTTTTTAGCCCCTTTTGGCCACAGATGGTGACAGGAAGCCAGGCTGGGGTAGAATAATTTATTTCTTATATGCGGGCTCTACAGCTGTAGACATTTCACCTTTTTATATTTATCTTTTCTTGATATTCCTCCTTGCCAGGCAGGCTGCCCTTTTCGTAGTGCCATCCATTTGCAGTACAAGTAACACTTGAAATCCCTGAGAAAATCTTGGGGTCTAGGCCAAAGCTGGAACCAGTGAGGAGCACTTCCATCAAAGCCAGTGGCTTTGCTTGCCTGGTACCACCTTGAGGACAGGCAGTGATGGCAGCAGACATAGTGTGTCTGATGTGTGATTGTGAAATCATGAGAATCATGGAATCACAGAATGGTTTGGGTTGGAAAGGACCTTAAAGCTCATCCAGTTTCACCCCTCCCAGTGCCAAATTCCAGCAGGAATGTAGTTCACGAGGAAGGCTGTAGACTAGAGCTTTGGCTGGTAACTGAGCCCAAAGAGTGAGCCTTGGCTCTGTGGAGAGACATTTGCACCTGCATTATTGCTGACCTGTTCTCTCTTTCCAGTCCACAGGAATTGTCACTTCTGAGACAAGATTAGTCTCATCCTGAAGTAGGTCTTTACAGTGTGTTCAGTGAAATGTGCCTGGATAAAGCCCTTTTCATAGTGAGGTCCTAACCCAGTGTAGCCTTAGATGCTGGACAGCTGTGTTTGTTGGTCTTGTTAGAGCAGGTGTGGGGGGCTGGCTGGTTTTGTCCTCCTGGGAGGGGGAAGAAGAGGACCCCCAGCTCCTGGCTAAGGTCTGTAGAACTGTGTCACACCAAGCTGGGTATCATCCTGGGCCTCAGCCAGCTGCATCCCAAGCACTTGCTGGAAGTGACATCCCAATCAATGGCTTTGCTGTGGAGCTGTCAGCTGCGGGACCCAGACCTGCTCCCTCCCCTGAACTCCTGTGAGAGTAATGACAGAGTGGCACTTCCCCTCCCACACATCCACCAGGATATTTTCAGCAGCCCAGAGCGTCAGATCTCTCTCAGCTGTCTCAGGGGACCCCTTTTAGCTGAAGTGTGCCCCACAAAAGTGCGCTTGCTCAACTGGCTACTGCAAATGGGCATGCCAGAAATACCCCACCTTCTGATGTCTTTGTGGACAGACACTTCAAAGCAGGTTTTGTCCCTGCTTGTGCATAGTTGGCACAGAATCAGGAGTTGTTCTACCTGGGGGCCACACAGCTCTCTCAGAAATGCTCTGTTGAGCAAGCTGTGTTGAAAACCAGCGAACAGATAACTGTTTGCTCTGCCTGGGAGCTTGGGCACCTTGAAATTGTTTCATTGGGAGCAGAACTCAGGGAGGACAGAGATGGGTTTGAGGCATGATGCCCATCACCTCTGCACCAGCAGCTGCTCATTCCTCCCTGCTGGGCAGTCAGCACCTTGTCCCTTTACCCCACAGCTGCACTCCTTCTTCTCCCTGCAGTCATTCCCTTCTCTCTTCTGCCCCTCACCACTGGCAAGCTCAGCTCCTGTTCCTGGTGTGGTGAAGACAAGGACAGGGCAGTGAGTGGGGCCAATGAGAGGAAGGGGTTGCACCGGCCACATGCTGGTGACAGAAGCCCCGTCACACCTCTGCCATGTCACCTTTGCTTTGTCACCCGTAGCAGAGAGCAGGAAGCAGTTGGTGTCCCTAAGAGAGGTGCAGCCCAGCACCCCAAATCTCATTTGCATTTTTCCTGGATCGCCGCATTCCTTCATCTTTGCCTCAAGGATGTGCAGCCTCACATTTCACAGCAGACTGAACCACGTGCTTCTGGCTTTGCAGACAGCCCATGTTGCACAGCAGAAACACTCTGTCCTTGTTATTTGCTCTCCAGAACTGTAGCTTCTTCATCTAATTTTGTCTCACATGCCATCCTGCATATAGCCCTGCTCTTGCCACTGCATTTTTAGCATATGGGGGGAGAAGACGGCTCATCAAACCAGTGCTGCCAAGCCCTGGAGACTGAAAGGAAAATTCCTGTGGCAAAATCTGTTAAAATGCAGAGAATTTCTTCAAATTATGTGTGTGGGTTTCTGCCTTAAAGCTTACTTACGCTGTCTTTTTATTTTCTCTCTGTGTGTATGTGAGTGTAGGATAAAGATTGAGGAGGAATATGCTAAGAACCTGTCCAAACTGTCTCAGAATTCCTTGGCTGCTCAGGAAGAAGGGTAAGTGTGTCTCTGTGACTTTCACAGAAGACAAATTTTAACATAAAAGGCATTTCTCCCACGCAGGTACATGTAATTTTCCCCAGCTCTCCCATTAAGTAGAGGTTTATTTAGATTAGCACCCTGGGTGTGTTGGGGAAGATGGAATTGCTTCGGAGTTGTTTGGTTGGTTGGTTTTTTTTTAAGTTGTTAATGAGAAATTTTTTAGGAATATGTGTATAAAATGTCACCTTTCCAGTCAGGTTTGTATGCTGTCCTTGTTGTAGCCAGGACTAGTTCCTTCCAGGATTAGCATGTATATGTACTAAACTACTTTGAAAATGGAAGAACATGTAGAATATATATACTACTGAGAGTAGATGTGTAAGGTCAATGCCAGTACAATCAGAGCAGCACAGAAAAGAGGGAGGATGAAGAACCAGAACCCTTCTCATCAGGGTTCTGGCCCTTGAAGAAAAGCAGCAGACTGCCCCTTATTTACAACATTTTTACGCTTTGGAAGTTTTAAGAAGACATTAGGCAATGCAATTCAGACTAAATTGCAGTTCTTCAGTGATAATGAAAAGGCACCACTCCTGAGGGATCAGAACTTGGTAGCTCTGTCTGTTTCAACACAAACCCTCTAAGCACTGAAAGCCAGAGCTGGAAATGACTGTCCTCACCATAGCTTTGACACAGTGGTTTTCTGCCAGCACTGAAGCTCCATGAGGTGTTTTGCTCAGCTTCCAGGAGGCAAGGACAGAAGTTGCAGGAGGCTGACTGGGCTGTTACTGCTCTAAGCACCTACAATGACAATGGTTTCTGTCCTCCTTTCTCCTCAGGGGTGGATGCTCAGCTGATCCTAGCAAAGCTAAAACCACTTTACATCTTCCTTCTACTTTCTGTTACCCCCAATAGGAGAATGAGAGAATGAGTGATAAAATGAAGGGGAAGGAAACTAGGGGAGAGTAGGTGAAAAGAAAGGGAATGAGTACCCAAGCCTAAGTGTCAGTAAGAACTGGGCAGTGGGAGAGGATCTCAGGGTGGGTCTAGGGAAGGAGAAATGTTGGGAGCACTTCCCTGGGTGTATCTAAGTTGTTTAGGTGATGAGCACCGTATTTGAGGACTCCAGTCCTTGGAGCAGTGTCAGAGGTGACAGATCATTAGTTTGAAATTGCAGATGACAGGGGATTTTTCAGGCTATCAGGAAGAGTCAAATCTCATTATTGTTGAAAAGGGGATGGGGAGGAGATAGAAGGAGCCAGGAACTCTAGATCACTCAGCTTTATTTAACCTTTGCAGAGGGGTAGAATAAACCATCAAACTTACACTTAGTGGAAAACTAAGGTGATGAGCAATTGTTGTAGATGCATAAAGAAAAATGCCAAGCCAACCTAAATTCCTTCACCGATGGAGTAAGAGAGTAGGTCAAGCATCATAGCTCTTAATTTAGTATTGCTTTTTGCAGTGGGAGATTCTCGTAGGCAGACAGGAGAAATGGTGGCCTAAATAAAGCCTAATGTGCAAAAAACTAGGTAAGAAAAACCCACTACTTACAGAAACTAAACTGCAGAAAGCAGCTATGGGTGGGTTTTTCCTAAGTCCAGGGGGTTTTAAAATGTTTCTGTAATGAACGACCTATGATAGAAGAAAGAATGGATTTCCTGTAATCAGAGATGTGCCAGAGCTAGGAGGGTTGGTATGTATAATTTGAAGAAAAGGTTGCAATTCAGAATTCTTGTGTTTAAAATGGAGAAATTAACTGAAAGAAAATAAGATGCATTTTAATGAGGACAAAGCTCTGCGTTTTTTACTTTCACAGGATGTGAAAGATACAGTTACATAACAGTTTGTGGGAGAAGGATCTGGCTATAGTGAATCACAAGCTTATTCATCAACAACTTCATGCTGTTGTCTAAAAAGGCAATCATATTGAAATATGCAGAAGAAAGAGTGTCTGATACAAAATAATCTGTTACCAGTTTAGCAACTGGAGTTGTACTGTACTGTACTGGGGACATAGAGATTTGGTTATGATGCTTTCAGAGGAGTCTAGGCTGTCGTGGAGGGTCTGGAGGAGTGTGCCTCAGCTGCCATTGTCTTGGAAATGTTCTGTCCAAAAGAAAAAGATAAATGGAGAAATTTTCAAGTGCAGAGAAGCTTCTCTGGGGCTTTTCACCTGACGTGAAAATCTGTTCTCTAAAGTAGGGTGGGAAGTAGAAGAGGCAATGGAAAAACTGCATTGGTGGAAACTTTGTTATGGTAAGGGTAAGAAACTGAGGGATCTTGCTGATGGAGGCTCTGGCGTCTCTGTACGTGGAGATCATCATGAACTTTGTTTTCAAAGATCTGCTGCACACAGTGCCAGTAGAATTCTGCCTCGGTCACAAAGGTTGGTTGTTTTCTCTGGCTTCTGTCACCCTTTTCCATGATTTTGCTGATCAAGATCTGGTACAAAGTGTTGTGTCAGGTTTGTGTGACAGATCCCACGAGGGAGGATGGGCAAGGGATGGGGCACTGGTCATTGTCCTTCTCTTCTTCCAGCACACTGGGAGAAGCTTGGGCTCAGCTCAAGAAGAGTCTAGCTGATGAAGCAGAGGTTCATCTCAAATTTTCTTCAAAGGTAAATAGTTCTTCCTTTTCTAAAGATTTTTGCCCTGAATTGGTGGGCCTCTCCCTTCAGTGCGTGTTAGTGGGGGAAATATGCATATAATATGCATGAAATATGCATGCCTATGGTACAAATTTGGAAGAATTAATAAGTTGGTGACCAAATGTACTGAAACTGTCCAATGTTCCTCCCCGAATCAGTTTATTTAGTCTACCTGATGTGTAAATAAAAGCACATCTAATTTTTCATAAAAAAGAAGTGAAACTGATTCTCGAGGTTGTTCACCTGGGCCCTACGTTCCAGCCAGTAAATTTAACTGGTGCTTGTATGCTTCACTTCTGCAAAGGAAGAGATGAAAAGTAATATTTGGCTTCTCAACAAGAATCTACTCTACCTGTCTGGAAGGAAGAGAACCAGGACTCTGGCTTTTTTGTATCATTAGCCTTTCTGAAAAGTGTACTGGGAACATCATGTTATTTTTGGGCTTTCTCTCAAGTGATGCCCAAGGAGGTTTCTTCTACAAATTATGGTATTTAACTGGGTTTTTTCCACCTCATGTGACATGCTCTTGAATCCTGTTACATTATGTTAACCTCTGTGGGTGTTCAAGTTCAATACAGTGGCAGGTATCTCAGCACAACAGCCATGTTCTGGAGGAAAATTATAGCTCTGCACCATTTGTAAGTAATTCAGCAGAGGTTACTCAGGCAACCAGCTGCTGCCTTGGTAACCTGCTGCTCTGCCTCAAACTTCGACACCAGGGCTGTAATTAGTGAAATACTTTTTGCTCCCCATTGTCCTCTTGTATTGTTTTCCAAGAGGAAAAAATGCACCCTGGATGTGTGCATGTAGGCAGGCCAGGTAGAGGGGCTTTTCCATTATTTTACTTCTCCTTAAACTCTGCACAAAAAACTCCTGCAGCATCCTCTGAATCCTTCCCAGTGTTTGTGTGTAAAAAATGTGGATGTGGCACTTCAGGGCCATGGTTTAGTGGTGGACCTGGCAGGCCTGGGTTAATGATGGGACTTGATGATCTTGAAGGTTTTTTCCAACCATAATCACTTATGATTCTGTGTTCTCATACCTGCTTGGGAGTTTCTACTTTCGTCTTCCTTTTATTAACATAATACGTTTTTCAATATATTGATGATCTTTAATGAAAGCACAAACAACTCCCAGTCAGGGCAGGACTGTCACCCACAGGGGATCAAGTCAGCTACACCTCTGCCTGGCTGAGCCTTGGGTATCTCTAAAGACAGAGATTTCACAATCTGGTCAACCTTCTCCAGTGCCCAGCCACCATTCTAGTGATTCCTTTTGAATTTGGTTTTTTGAATTATATTAAACCTGAACCTCCCAGAACTCAGTTGTCTGTTGTGTCTTCGTCTGGCCCTGCAAAGATGGATTTGGTTCAGTTACCCTTGCATCTGACCTTCCCACAGCTGTAGTTAGATCACCAAGGTGCCAGTCTGCACCTGCCTATACAGACTCTGCTTCAGGCTTGTTTCACCTTTCTAGGATATGTGCTGTAGAGTCTTGGCTGATTTTGTTGCCTCCCTCCAATAAAAGACTGTACTGAGCTTAGATAAAGTTTCCTTCTCCATTAAAATAATGCTGGAGAAAGGCTGCAAATACTTGTTTTCAGGGACTATTTTCTACTGCTCCACTGTAGGCTGTGTTAACTGATTACAGACCCAGCTCACCTGCATTGATGGAGTGCAGTATCCCCACAGGAGTGACAATAGAGAGCAGCTTCAGGGGAGGTGAAATACCTGTATCCCTCCAGAGCTCATTTTTTAGATGCCAAAACTGTGTATCAGAAGGCCAAAACGATGCAAACTCTTATCAGAGTCGAGTATTAGCAGCTGTCAAGATAAGTCATGTGTCTGCTCTTGATGGATTTGTCCTCAGTTCATTCCAGAGGTTTCTTGCTACTACTTAGAAGAGCTTCAACTGAGTAATCAGACTTCTCTTTAGGCTCCCTTACACTTGACAGAAATAAATAAAATGTGGCCTTCTTGGCTCTCACTTCACCATTACTAGAAATGCAGCTGTGACACCACAGTCCTCTGACTCACCCCACTGCAGTTCAGGTTCGTGGCTTTAGTTGGGTACTTTGGGAGGTTTTAAACAAGTTGCCATCAGTTAGGCCAGAATCAGAGCCCTGATAGTGCTCTGAATATTTCCTGTAGTTCGATTTTCTGTGTAAAAAGAGAGATGATCTGTCAGAGAGAGGGGAAGACGAGATTTCTGTCCTTTTGCTCTCTTCAGTTAATATTCCCTAAACACAACTCTCCTGAGTTTTGTAGTAGCTTAATTCAGAGCATTCTTGGGCAAGAGAAGTCTGGCATTGCCTTTGGCTGCAGTGTGTGAATTGTTTTCTCTGTCTTGAGCTCTTCTCAGAAGAAGGAAATGGTCTCAAATTGCACCAGGGGAGGCTAAGATTAGATACTAGGAAAAAAATTTCACAGAAATGGTTTTAAAGCATTGCAACAGGCTGCCCAGGGCAATGGTGGAGTCACCATCCCTGGAAGTGTTCAAAAAATGTGGATATGGCACTTGAGGACGTGGTTTAGTAGTGAGCACAGTGGTGGGGCTGGGTTGGCAGTTGGACTTGATGATCTTGGAAGTCTTTTCCAGCTTAACAATTCTGTGGTTCTGTGAAGAGCCAGGAATTGCTGCCTGGCTCCTCATTACTGCCATTTCTTCCTTTGTTTTCTTCACCAGCTTCAGAGCGAGGTAGAGAAACCCCTGCTCAACTTCAGAGAGAACTTCAAGAAGGACATGAAGAAGTGTGACCACCACATCGCGGACTTACGGAAGCACCTGGCCAGCCGCTACACAGCCGTGGAGAAGGTGGGAGCAGGGAGCAAACTGGAGGGTTTGTGAGGCACTGCTGGTTGGAGTAGAACAGCAGCTGCCCCACGAAGAGTTTCTGTTCTGCCACAAAGGACCACAGCTGTTCCTGCTGGGGGCTTTTGCTGTTAGCTGTGCTTTGCCCAGCCCCAGGCATAGTTGTTGCTGTTTAGCTGAGATCTTACTGCTGAACTGGCTTTTTGTTTCATCTTCCCCTTCCCAATTTGGGGCAATAAATTTCTCATACATTTGATGCAAACATTTCTTATTTGTGTGCATCTACTGTCCTCTAGATTTAAAACACCTCGCCCTAGAATGGCAGCAGGGTCAGTGGCCAAAAGCAGATGGCCGAGGAGGGCAGCTCGACCCTGGTGTGGCAAGCCAGAAACCCTTCACAAGAAACATCCTCACTGAAAAAATCCAGACAGCAGCAGGACCCAGTAATGGGCTGATGGGACATGAACCAGGAGGTATCTGAGGTTGTGGTGCAGGGAGTTAGACCCACAGAATGTGATCTCCCAGCAGCAGCTGGCAGAAATGGGGATGCTTGTGCCTCAGCTGCCAAATTGTATCCTCATGAGGTTTGCTTTTGGGTGTAAATTAGAAAGGAAAATACCATACCCAGTCATCCCCGAAGTTGTTTGTGATTTCATTAAAGATCAGCAGGAGTTCACCCAGGGACAGAATTGTTGCAGGATACACAAGGTCATTAGGCTGAGTGTATGCAAGGAAGGCATTTTTCTGCAAAACGCCGAGTTCTTCACACTCATAGCTGCAAAGAAACTCGGTAGCAATATTGGGAAGAGTGAATTATGAGTGAAGAAGGAATCAGAGCAAGGCAGAGCCGTGACTGCAGTGCCTGCCCAGCACTGGGCCCCTCATGGACTGCTCTCCTGCAGCTCCCTCTTGAGACCTGCAGGACCCAGCCGGGGCCTCGGAACTGCACATGGAAAAAATTCCAGGAGTGCTTCAAGAGTGCTGTAAGAGTTAGGCTGGTGTGACTGTAAAAAACTGCGAGGTGCTAAGAAAATACAATCGTGCCAATTTAGCTTGAAACACTAGTACAGTATAAAGAATAGTTGTGACATGTTTTATAACAAATCCATGCAAAACAAGTTACTTTTATGTATTTATCAGCCTGCATGTAACAATGTTGATTTGTTAAGGTACTTTAATAATTTGCCTGTATAAGATATGTTTGTACTGATAAATCAGGTTTTAACAGCTTGAAGAACTTTTAAGTAAGGTAATTCAAGTAATCAGTTATAACCAGACCTCAGGTTCTTGATTTCTGCTGTTGGCATGAACCTGAATAAGTTTTTCTGAAATAAGTTTCTATTGTTAGAGTTTCTGAGAGGTGTGCACTGAGTCTAGAACATACTTAAAGACAAATTCTGTAAGATACTTGAAATTACTTCAACAATTCAGATCCTAAGAAAAGTGAATGGAAGAGGTGGCTTGGTAATGATGCTGTTTAAGATGTTTGAAAGAGGCTCCAGCTCTCCTTTCTTCCAGAAATAATGAGAAAGCTGTTGAGAAACAGGAGAGCCTGATGATGCCGTTAGTCCTTTTCCTTTCCAAGACCTAGGAAGAGTTCAGATGCATTTTTGATTTGTTGGTGGTGACTTCTCTGTGGTCATAGGACACCTCTGTGAGCTCCACGTGGTGTTGTAAGAACCTGAATCACAGTTAGGACCCAGTTTCATGCAAAGTCGCTGACTTCTTCCTGAGAAACACTTGTGTGGAGGAGTCCTGGATGGCTGAAAGCAGCTGCCAGCTCTTTTTCTCTTTAACAACAGACTCTTCTTTAATTACTCCCAGGCTCGGAAAGCCTTGACAGAGAGACAGAAGGATCTGGAAATGAAAACACAGCAGCTGGAGGTGAAACTCAGCAACAAGACAGAAGAGGAAATCAAGAAGGCGAGGCGGAAGTCCACTCAGGCAGGTGAGTACCTGTGTCCATCAGCACATGGCAGAACAAGGGGGGATGCACCTGCCCAGCCATCCACGTGGTTCTTGGTTTTTAATACTCTAGCTACAAAGTGAACCACGCCACAAATCACTGTGATGTTAAATCCTCTGAAGAAACAAGCCTAGTTTTTCCAACTCAGATGTCACAAATGATTGATAACTCAGGTGAGAACAACAAAAGTAGGGTGAGTTATCTTCCTGTTTGATGAAAGTGTCCTTAGATTACTGAATGTTTGGGGAACTTCCAAAGTCAGATTCAGAGAAGCTTAGCTGAGGGTGTTTCTTCCATAAATCATAGTTCTTTCCTTGGTTCTTTCCTAAATCACACTCACCCACAACTTTGTGGGTGCCTATTACACTTACTATTACTGTCTCTTTCCTTGAAAGTGATTTTTTTGTTTTTTCTCCACTGCTACTCAGTGACTAAAATAATTTCTCTGCTAGGAGTACTGAGGATATAGTAGTGTGTGCTATACTGTACTGAGGATACAGCAACGTGCTGTGACCTGTGCATATTTTACAGAGGCTCAAGCCACATCTGCAGCATCCATCAGGAACTTTTTTGAGCTCTGCAAAGCTGATACATGCAGCTCAGTTAGTACCTTTGCTGAAAATAAGTTTTAACTAGGGCTTCCATGTTTCCTCCCTTCAACAAGGGCTCCTCCTTGGCAGAGTTGTCCTTCAGAGTTCTGAGGTTTTTAAAACTTCAGGATAGATGTCTGGGTTTTAAGGAGCCTGGGAAGAGTCATTGGCAGTGTGACCATGTGTACAGGCAATCATTTGAGGAGAAAGAAAAGTTATGATTTAACACCAGGAGGCTTCATGGGACATGGTCTTTATTCACCTGAAAATTCAGAGTCTTTCTTTGTTCCTTGGGTCTTTAGAAATTGTTTATAATAGGTTTTTATTGAACAAGCAAGGGAGAGCTGAAGATCAGAGAGAGAAAGAGAAACTGAGCCTCATTTAAAGAACGAAGAGAATTTCCTAGCTGGGGAGCAGCAGTCTCTGAGAATTGTTTTCCAAATTTGCCACCCACCTTTCCCTCTCCATCAGTGCAGAGTCCTGCAACAAAGGAAAAAAATGGAAAGAACTGCAGCTTCTTGTGTTACTGCCCTGAACACAGAAGGAGCTGGAGCTCAGCTGGAATTGGGCATCTCCAGAGGTGGAGAATGCATGAGACTGCAGATAAGCATCCCTTCATCCAACAGCTGGAGCCTGATGCATCACTTCTCCTTGAGACAGAGACCTCTTAGGCTGCAGTCTCACCTACAGAGTGCTGTCCTGCAGTTCCATAACTCATCATTATTGATTGCCCATTTTAATTACTTCATTTTTCAAATATAACTTTCCATCTATGGCTTTTTTTTTTAACTAAAATAGCTTGCCTTTTTATAATTTTGGGCATTTTGTGAAATACTACTTAAAGCTCATATTTTCCTTTCAAAATCTTGTCTTTTCCCCTCATTCATTCTCACCCCAATCACCTGCTTTTCTTGCCATGCATCAAGAGCATGCATTTAGTTGAAATGTTGGTATGTGTGACAAATACCACGCAACAGAACTGCTGTGAGCCCCACCAGGGCTGATCTTCAAATCCTTGGGATCTGTGTACAAAACCTGACCTGCACTTTCCTTCTAAGCTCTGGAGAAGGTTCTAGAGAAGACTGATGTGTTGCTGTCTTGACTCTTTCAGGGGATGACCTGATGCGCTGTGTGGATCTTTACAATCAAGCCCAGTCCAAGTGGTTTGAGGAGATGGTGACCACCACTCTGGTATGTAGCACCTGAAACTACCCTTGCAAAGTTGTAGTAGCCTACAGTATTCATCATTCACAGCCAGTGCAGTGCAAAGCAGTGGGGAAGATTGAGTGATAAATCCCACATTGTATTTCCCATTCTCAGTCCTGAGAAAACCTCATCATCAGGGGATAAGAAGAAATAATTGTTTCTTTGCAGAAGGCCTTAAACCTGTTCAGGGCTGCTGAGGGGCCAGAACACTGGAATTGTCCTTAGGAAGGGTGAAGTACTGCACAAGAAAAATACACAATAAATCACCAAGTCCATTCATACATTAATGAATTTTTCTATTCCAAGATTTCACAATTTTTTTTGGAGTCTCCCCAGAGACATCTCTTCTGCAGACTTAACAGCCCCTGTTGTCTCAGCCTGACTTGCTACAAGCTGCCTTGGAGCATCTCTGTGGCCTCCTCTGGACTCAGTTCAGAAGCTGCACATCCTTCATGTGCTGCCACCCCCAGACCTGGCTGCAGTGCTCCAGGTGGGATCTCCCCAGGGCAGAGGGGGAGGATCACCTCCATCTACTGAACACGTGCTCTGTGTCTTTGCCCCTGGAGAAGCACAACCTGCAAGTGCACTTGGCTCAAGAAGGCAGCCAGAGCCTGCAGCTGCACAGCAGGTTTGTCAGTGCTAGAGCTGGGGCTGATGAACATTTGCAGGCAAGTCTCAGTACACATGAATATAAAACCAGAACTGAAAGCAGCCTGTGCCTGCTCAGCCCAGGTGCAGATTAGTTCATACAGAATGATGCCAAGCTGAGAGGGTCGAGGTCTGAAGGTTTTTGGTTGTGTGTATACCTTCCTCCCTGAAGTTCCTGGTGCAGGTACAGTGGCTGTTCTGCAGGTGGCACGCTGGGTTTGGCGTTCTGGTCTTGCACATTTGTGCCCTAAGAGGGAGTGGGCTGTTTATTTCTGTAAGGGCAGTACCTCAGCTGGCAACAGCAGTAGGAGCTCAGTCTATTTCAGCCCTATCCATGCCATAAGCTCCTTTGCTCATCTTCCTCCCCAGGCTGATAATCTGCCACCTGAGATTTTTTTTGCTGGAATGAAGAATGTTTCAGAGTTGCAGATAGCACAGGGAAGGCCAGGTAGCAGTCTGCCAGCTTGGATAAGCTTTGGTTGCACTCCCCCTTGATGCTCAGTGAGTGAGCACCAGAAATGCCTGCTGAGGACAGGTTTCACAAGGTTTGGCCCCGGTGATGTGTGTGTGAATGCCAAACTTTCTGTTGAACAGCAAAGGCCATTGCAGTGATGTCTGTAAAGGCAGACTTCCACAGGGTGCTGCTGCTGCTGCTCAGATCATGGAATCACAGAATATCCTGAGTTGGAAGGGACTCATCAGGATCACTGAGTCCAACTCCTGGCCCTGCACAGGACACCCCAACAATCCTACCATTGGGCCTTAGTGTGTTGTTCAGATGCTCCTTGAACTCAGACAGGATTGGACCTGTGCCACTTCCCTGTTCCAGTGCCTGAGCACCCTCTGGGTGAAGAACCTTTTCCTAATACCCAACCTAAACCTCCCCCACCTCAGCTCCAGCCATTCCCTTGGGTTCTGACACTGATCGTGGGAGTGAAGAGATCAGTGCTTCCTCTCTGCTGTCCCTCATGAGGATGTTGAAGACCACAATGAGTCTCTCTTCAGTCTCCTCCAGGCTGATCAAACCAAGTGACCTCAGCTGCCTCCCATAAGGCTTCCCCTCCAGACCCTTTATGATTCTTGTGGCCCTGCTTTGGACACTCTTAACAGCCTGATGTCTTTTTTACATTGTGGCACACAGTACTCGAGGTGAGGCCACACCAGAAGGACTAAATGCAGATTTTGGGGTATAATATCAGAATCCAGAGGAAAAGGGAGGTAGAAAATATCAGGAGGAAAGACAGAAATCACCTGCCTTTCCAACTAAAATGTTGCTGGGTTCTGCTTACTGCCAGCTGAGCAAGGTGGAAACTTGTCCTAGCTCATCATCTGGTGAACTGTGCTCTGACAGGTATCTGGTTGGAAGGGGGGGTGGTCTGAGCCATACACCCCAACGTGCTTTCTGCTGCCCCAGGGAATCCCTGTAATTTCTGTAGCTAGCGATAAAGCACGCGAAACTTCTTGCAGGAAACAGATTCCCTCTTGCTTGCAGCATCTCTGAAGGCAGTGGCTCCACTCTCTGCCTTGGTTTTCTCAGTTTTGGAACCTTTTGGGAAGGTTTGACCTTCTTTTCAGTTGCTAGGCTCAGGCTGAGATGACTGCTGTCGCTTGCCCAGCTCCAAAGCATGACCCTGGGGCAGTATCGCACCTACTGGCAGCTTTTTGTCTCTCATCCTTTCTCTGGGCCTCCAAGCTCAGGTTCTAGTAAAAATGTGGACTTGTTTTTCTTCATGTCCAGGAGCTTGAGAGACTAGAAGTTGAAAGGGTGGAGATGATTCGGCAGCATCTGTGCCAGTACACACAGCTGCGGCATGAGACAGACATGTTCAACCAAAGTGTGAGTGTGCTTTTTGTTTGATCTCCGTGGTCCTCACTGCCCTTCAGCTGAGCAGGATGGTCCCTCCTGACCTGCTCTGACTGGCTTTTGTCAAAGGACATGGGAGAAGTGTCTGCAGGCAGCTTGTTAGTCTGCAGCAGTGCTGTGCTGCCTCCCTGCAGTCCTGCTCCTCCAGGACTCTGATCCTGGTCTCATTTCATAGTGCTGGGTCACAGCTCTTTGCTGGGGGGGACACAACCAACTGAAGCCCATGTGGCCAGTGTGAGCCATTATTAGCTCTCCCAGCATGGTGCACTATTCCTTGAGGTCTTCTGTTTGTGCAGGGAAGATGCTGAATTGTTTCACTGTTGGAAAAGGGAGTAAATACATTTTCCTTATTAAAAACTGGCTATTTATTTTGATATTAAAATATGGGGGATGCATGCTGATATGGGATACACATCATATCGTCACCCCAAGACACCTCAGTACAGATTTATTTGGTGTAAGGTGCAGATTGCAGGACAGGAGTCAGAGGCTGCCTGGCTGCTGCCTGGCACAGGAAGCCTTTCTCTGCTTCATGTTAAGTCTCCCTCTTCCCTGCTTACCACAAGGCTGCACGTTCAGACCTGTCTTGTCCATCAAGGCTCATGTACATGCAGCTCTCACTTGTCTGCTGATGCAGTGTGGGCATGCCCACAGCTGCTCTGCGTGTCAGAGCAATGACTCTCTGCTTGAAATGTGCCCTTGACATTTGGATTCTTGTTTTCTTCCTTTCAGACAGTAGAACTTGTGGATCAGTTGCTTCGGAAAGTGGATCCTGCCAAAGACAGGGAACTGTGGGTAAAAGAACACAAAACTGGAGATATCCGACCTGTGGACATGGAAATATAGACTGATCTGTAGTTGGATGCGATGAGTCCACTGAATTAAGCAGGCTAACGTTTGTTTGTAAGGGTCAAAAGAGCATAGGGAAAAGGTTGTTTCACTACCAGACACCTTGTAATTTATGCCTGTATGGGCTATCTCTGTTCCATTTAGTCATTACAATGGTCCTCGTTGTGCTAAGCCTTAAGCACCAGACATTCCAGGGTGAAAAAAACAGATGTGTGCTTCCCACCAGAGGTTCCCAATTGCACGCAGCTTCCAGGAGAAATCTGCTTTCTGGTACAGAAAGTGCTCTGTTCTTCAGTGACTTTGTGCTCCACCCCTTGCATGACTATCTCTATACAGTATGTTAGAACAACCATGCAGTGAGCCTCTGGCCAGCAAGTAGATAACTGAAAATGATGCAGGAGGCAAGGACGTCCTGATCATGAGTCCCAGGTCTATCACTGACTGCTTTCATGGCCACAGGCAAGTCAATTAACTCTCCTGGCTCCCCCATCTCTAAAATAAGTGTATCTTGCAGCAATGTTGTGTGAATACATTGATTCCATATACCACTGTCTTTCACCACGGCAGTGAAGTGATGGCCCTTCTCCCAAAATCCGGGGAGAAGATTCCTGTTCTTCCTGTTTTATACTCCCTCTCAGGGATACATAAACCCATTTTCATGATTTCTGTTGTAGGCCAATCGATAAGTTTGAAAGTGTTGCCATCACAATTCTTTATCAAGAAAGACTTGGTTGTACTATACCTACCTCATTAGCTGTCAGAGTGCCCTCAATGACAGAAGGAGGTTATATTCCAAGGAATAAATGAGATGTTAAAAATCTTTCCTGCTCATGCAAGGTGTTTTTCCACAGAATCTCCTTAAAGACAGTCCTCTAACAGTTTACTTGGGATTCAGGTTTAAATTTCCTTTGTTGGTTTCTTCAGATGAATATCACAGACCTTAGGTATTTTTAATTACTGAGTTTGTCCAGCTAAATTTTGGCTTTTATCTTTTTGGAGCCTGATTTTCAAAGGTGCCATGAATATGTCATGCTAGATTGCATTCAGTGTAGATGTAGGTGCCCAGCACTTCTGTGCCATCAGAGTCCTAACCTGAGTTGTTTTCTATGTTACCCTTACTGCAAACCACCAAAAATTCAACACTGCTCTTAGCAAATTGTGTTACATAGTTTGGAGACTGGTTTTGAAAAGGTATTTATTTTCTTCTGCTGTTACTTCTGATTGATTATTCAGTGTTGCTGTTAATATATTTTTTCAGCATTTCATACAATGCAAAGATTTCTTCAGATTCTTGCTTTAGATCCAGGAGAAACCTTGATTCTCACCACTGTGGCCTTTACTCAGTGTTTACTGTGGTCTTAGCTACAATTTCCCAAACCATGCTATTTCATTTGACCCACAGTTAGGCTCCATTTTGTCTCACTGTTACTTTTTCTCCCCAGCCCCAGAACTGCATCCTTCCTTTGTTCTATTGCCATTCCAGGTTTTTGTTCACCATCCTCCCAAGTGCTGTAATTAGATCACTGGGAGTCAATATTCCTCTTTACAAATACAAACTGAGACACAGAAAAGTCTTATCTGAAGCATGTTTTTAACATTGCTGCAGTGGTTCTTTTTCTGGTTTATTATTTCAGACTGAATTCTCTTGCACTTTTCTATTGCTGCCTTTTTCTTAACCATCCCTTTACCAGTTCAGGTTCGTTCCTGCCTTGCAGATGCCTTCACAACCCACTCCTCTGCTGCTTCATAACCTTTATAAACCTTTTGCATGTTGGCAGTTGTAGTGTCATGACTACTGCATGCTCAGGATCACCGTTCCTGTGTGACACCTCCTGTGCTGCACTTTCCCTGCACACTTGGGAATTTGGACTACTATTTTATTCTTGGTGTTGGAAGAGCACACTGTGATGTGAGCCTCACCTCAGTTCCTGCAGAGACCATTGCAACACCAGTTGAAGTGTTTGGTTTGCCTGAGTGTCCTTGAGCTTAGTTAGAGCCTCCCTGGAATCCTTTTCTCCTTCCCTTCTTCCCTCAAGCAGGGCAGTGATGATCTCTCCTTTTCAGTCTCTCTACTGATTCACTTGCTGTCTTGCTAATTTTTTGGGCATACCAGTGTATACTTTTCCTAACTCTTACCTTGCACTTCAGAGGACAGGCACTTTTTTATTTTTTAAGCCACAAGTGCAGGTTGAACTTTCAGAACTTCAGTGGCCAAAATAACATGAAGACGTGTAAGCTGCATTTCAGGTTGCCCCCTCTTCTAGGCTGTATTGTAAATTGAAATGAGCAGTCTTGACAATGCCTCAGAACATTCTTGTTTTGATTGCAAAACAAAGCTAGTTGTGCACTTTATACAGTATTCTCCTTAATAAATACCTGAAATAATCTGTTAGCAATTACATGTTATTTTTCCTCTTTCTTTAAAGATGTTTGTTATATTACCTGTTTTGGACTGGAAATAGTGTCCATTAGCACAGCTTTCTCTGGGGACTGCAATGTGTTTTGGTTCCTGTACTAAAGTGTATTTATGCTGCTCTAAATTCTTAGTTGGGGGCTGGGTTTTTTGTTGTTTTTGTTTGTTTGGGGTTTTTTGGTTTTGTTTTTGTTTTTACTTTGGGTTTTATTTCTGGACAGTTTTCCTGCTTCTAGTTCTTGGTCCATTTAAAATGTTTTAGGGATGTGATTTGCCCCGAACAGTAATTCTCTTGGTGGAGTTTGTATCTCTTTGTCACTTCAATAAGCAGAGGAGAGCACAGGTACCTGGCTGCTGATCTTTCCCAGCCCCAGGAGGCTCTGGGTTCTGCTCCACGGTGGGTGAGATGCTTCGTCCACAACAACACTTCCATCTGTATTCAGTGGAAGTTTTGCTGTTGCCTGTAAACAGTTCCCAGCTTACTTCTTTCAAAAGATGATATTCCTTTTTGATCCAACACTGCAGATCAGTGTCACCTGGCTCGTTCCCTTCTGTGACTGGTGCATTCTGCACAGTGAGATGTCTTACAGGTCAGGGCATGCTGGAGTTCCAGTGCTTCTAACAGGCAGCATCTTGAAAGAGGGTAGTGGCATGTTTGAAGGAAAGCATGGATTCCTGCTCTCATGTTTGTTCCTAAGAAGGTAACTTGGGGAGTTTCAGCATTGCTCTGTTTGTCTTCCACTGAGTTTCAGAGATGCAGTGGAACTCAGTATCTCTTCATGCTCCTCCTAAACAGCTGCTTCTCCAGAGCAAGATCAAGCTTGGTGTTTTATTAAAATCCTAGCATCCATGGGTGCTGCATGATGATGCTGCAGTGTGACTAATAGAATACCAAAGTAAGTCTCTTACCTCCATACGTACTGAGCTTAGGCATCGTCTCATTTCATCTGGCAGCTCCCACGCTTGGTGTGAGTTTTTGCTGGTTTAGTCACTGTGGGTATCAGGTTGGCAGGGCTGTCTCCATCTTCCTATGCTCTGAGGTCACAGAGCAGGTCAGTTCTCAGTTAACACTGTTTGCTTTCACTGGCAGAGGTAGCACAAGTGGGAGTTTTCCTCTGGTCCTTAGCAGGTAGCTCTGCTTGTCCAGATCTGTTGAAGCCACCTGTGTTTTGGGAGTGCTGCCACACCTGTGGAGCTCCCTCTTGGTCTGAGCGATGCTGTCACACACTTGTCCTATTCTGGAGGGCTCTCTGGCAGTCTCCATTTCAGCCAGAGCCTTTTGGCCCTTGTCTTAGCAAAAGGGCTTCCTGAATTCCTTCAGGAATTCAGGTCTGTTGAGTGTCCTGACACCAGTGCCAGAGCTGGTGAGGTGCTTGTACCCTCAGCTGCCATACAGAATGAGAACTTCTTATTCATCATCCATACCTCCCTGCCTGTGTCTTCAAAGCCATCTTCTGGCACAGTTGAAATTCTTTCTCTCTAAGGTATTTTTTCAGCTTGTTTCCTACCAGAACTCATTCTGGATCCAGTGCTGTTGGCTGATTCCTGCTGGAATTTATGAGCTGAAAGCAGTGAGTCCTTCACCCCATGGGCCAAAGGCACTCTTCTCCCATTAGAGGCAAGATTCCAGTTTCTTTCTTGGAGCAATAGCCAAAAAAGGCCTAATTCAGATTTCCAACTTGCTCCAGATTCAGTCATCTCTGTAACTCACACTTGTTCATCACTCCTATGGGTTGGACAGCTTTTGAAAGACTTTGGTTGCTCCCTTATAGGGACGTTAGTTCATTATTGGACACTGGAATTTTAGAAGATTGCTTTAATTTTTTTTTTTTTTTTAATTTTAAAACACTGTAACAGCAGTGAAAATCATACAGAAATCCCTGTTATGTTTCTAGACTCCCTTTCCTCCTGTGCAGCCCTTTCTGAGCTGCTGGGGGCAGCTGTGCTCCCCCTTATGTTGCACAGGTAAACACTGAAATCACACTTCCTTGAGTGCCTAACAGGCAAACTTGTGCACTGCTTCTTTTTCCCTTTATGCAGCTTTTTTTTTCTTTGCTTAGGTTGGGTTTTTTTTTTTTTTTCCCTCACAGGAATTTTCTGTGAGGCATTCACAGGAAACTTCTACATGCTCGTAGCAGTTGTCATTTCTCAGGCTTTGTCAGAACCTCCTTAAAATTTCCCCTGTTTTTAATGTCATTATTTAAGTACTTGCTGCAAGTTAGGCTTGTTACATACAAATGTGCATTCTTCACCTGTTCTTTGGAAGTGCTCAGCACTCAGAGATTTCTTGGAATGCAACAGGGAGCTAAGAGGTGAGAGTCTTTGAAAATCAGGCTAACAAACAGAAATGCACAAGCCTCTTTTTTCCTTATTTGTACTCAAGTACACGGATAAAGTAAATACTGAGAAACGAGAAATACTTAATATATGAGATGTAGTTGCTCTCTGTGCAGCTCCCAGCAGCTCCAGTAATGTTCTTGTGTCTGGCTGCAGTCAGAACACACCTCTGGAGCATGGACCACCAGGTCACCTACTGATGCAGCTGTAAAAAATCCATAATTCAGTGGCAAAGTAGCTCTGCCCGTCTATTTCTTCAGTCACACACAGGGAGGGAAAGGGCACTGCTTACCCAGGAGGGTCCTTCACTACCAAGCACCTTAAGAAATCCAGACGAGCACTTTGAAGGTCCCCCTGGAATGAGTAGATGTGACTTCTTGATGTGATTATTTGATTGTTTCCTTCTGGACTGAAAACAGATTTACTATTTAATAGTATCTCGTGTGCTCTTGTCCACTAGTGCAGCCTGCTGTGTCTGTTCCCAGAGGTGGCAGGCAGAGTCCAGTGTCCTGGGGGCAGTCCTGGTCCCCCTGACATTCCTCTCATTTGGCAAGAACTACGTCTTCAAAAGACAGTGTCAGCAAAGCAGTTTTCAAAACAGTGAGCTTTTCAGTTCACAGTCCTTTCTGGAAGACCTGAAGGCTTTTTGCTACCCCGTGTGTGTTGAAGCAGGAGAGAGACGTGGCAGAGGTTGCTGAAGTGTTGGCTCTGAGGGGGTTCTTGCTGTGTGGACATTGCTCCCATCCTGGCACAGGGGTGGGGAACGGCCCACAGGCATCCTGTGTGCACCAGAGGAGCCTGCTGGTCAAATCTATCTTAAACCAGGTGGGCAAGAGTCACAGGTAAATTCAGATTAAAAAACAGACACGTCGGGCAGGAAGATCATTTCTTCTGTGGCATCTCTGTCAGACCCTGATGGGAAACGAGCAGTGATGAGTAAGTGGCCCATCATTCTCCCCATTCTGCTCAGCACTTGAAAATCAGTGATGAAGTGTTCCATTGTGTCTGTTGCTGATAACAGAGCTCTCCAGCTCACACCTTGTTGCCCCCGTGGAAGAGCAGTAAGGTGCCAGTGCTGCCCTGGGGACTGGAGCAGGGGCTCTGGCATTTGGCTGCCCCACACCAGGTCAGGTGTGCTGAGCCTTCTGTGCTTCAGGAGCCCGGAGCACACAGCCCTGCTGTTGCACAGTGGGAATGAAGTCTTTCCTGGCAGCAAATCCTTGTCTTTTCCCGAGAAGCGTTGTTGTATAAATAACACCCATTACTTTGTCTTATAGTAGATTTTATTCATATGAGTGGTGTGTCTTTCAGCTCTTATTTTTCCCTCTCTGTTGTTACTGTAGCCAGCCCTTCATCAATGAAATACAGCACTTTTCAGGACCTTGTCTTTAATGTTGCAGTTCCATAGGATGTATCTGTTATTTCGACGTGCTGACCAAACTTCATGCTTTTGGGTGTTTTCTGAGAGTTTTAAGAGCTTTTTTGGAGAGGTTATTTTGGTTTTTACTTTGGATTTTTCCTATCAGCCACCAGGTTTGGAAGTGTAATAACTCCTTTTTGTGCTAGCCACAGTTTCTTTTTTCTTCCTGGACATTTTTTTCTGAAGGGAACAACACATAGCACAATTCAACTTAAATTTCTAATCCCATGCATTCCTCAAGGCAGAAACCTTTTGTGCCTAATGATGCATCTGAGTCTAAGAACTGTATGTGGATAAAATATTTCATAGACCAATTTAAAAAAAAAAAAAGTCTTAGGTTAACCACATAATAATTACAGAAAAAAATACATATAGATTTGAGACATTCAAATTTAATTCCCTCAACTTACATTAAGTTGAACTATTTCAGGTGTGTCATAAGAGACAAACTCAGTGGATATTCAGAACAAAAGCTTTCCAGCTGCTCTATCCAGGTTCAGTGAGTGGACAGGACTATAATTTTGAATATATGCAGTCTTTTAGGGCTACTGATTTAACAAGTAACTGAGTAATGGCTTGTATCACAACCCTATTAAAATTCTGCTAGTAGATCCCCTTGAAGTGCCTCTTTAAATAGTATCAGCTACAAAAAAAATACGTAAAAAATACACAAATTCACCCTACAAATTGCCAAATCTCAGGAGCAGCCATTGTGCACAAAGCTGTGCAGGATTCTCAGCCCCCTTCCTTGCTCTGAACTGTGCACCCTTTTAGGACACCCACATCTCCAGGAGACCTGCCTTTGTCTCTGATAATTTACTGTCCAGCTCAGGCATCCTAAGTTCTCAGTGCTTAAAATGGAATAGAAAAAATTAGACTTAAAAGCAACTGCATTGAAGCCAATCTTTGGACCCATCCTTCAGTGTAGGGGTCTCAGTAGAATAAGCAGGGAATTCTGCATAAAAATAGTATGCAGTGATAATTTTGCATAGAAGAGTTATGATACTTTACTGTGTAAAATTAATAATAATAAATAATAATAATAATAAAACCCCACAGCTTTTTTTTTTTACAGCAGTTGCTGAGAAGAAATGTTCTGGTCCTGGAACTCAAAAGCTGAATGGGATTTCAGGGATCTCACATCTGCTAACATAATAATCATAGTCATGTTAATCCCAGAATTTGGGAATGGTTGACCTGAAATCCGTTGTTCCTTTGGAGTTTTTTGATGGAATGGCTGAGGTTATCAGAACAGCCTAAGGAATTTGGATGTTCATACTCTTGCAGATCAAAAGCACTCCTTAGGGACAGCAGTCTCTATCCATTATGAAAACAGCAGGCACTAGTGATGGAGAAATACTTTCTTCTCCTTAGATGATTTCCTTGTTTTCTGCAACGCAGGACAGTGTGAGAATTCCACTGGGCAGTTCTGCAGACTCTGTAGCAGCAGGGATTCACAGGCAGGCCAGATTACCAGTCATACACTAAACCAGAGTTTTCTACCAAAATAAAGTTGCTTATTTGGTCCTTTTTTTGTGTAAGTTTTCCTAAATACTTCTAAATTTCTAGGAAAGTTGTCTTTTGCCAGTACTAATGACTTGTTTTTAAAGATGCTTAACCAAAATTTTGTAACTTCCCATAAATTTTGGCTGACTAGACCCCTTAAATAGTTTATTTATCATACAGCCTCTGTCTGGGTTACTAGTAAATCTTGGATCATTGTGGAAATTACAGGATGGCTTTTGTTCCCTAAGGATAGATGAAGGAATCACTTACTGAACTTAAGTTGAATGAAGAAAAGATTTAAGGGGCAGATCTTCAGCTCGGGTAAACTGGCAGGGTTCAGTGGAAGCTCCTTGATGTTGGCTGTGGATCTTGTCCTTCAGTGTTGAAGGCATTTCCTCTATGTAATTTTTCTGTCTTACTGTAAAACGATTTCATATGGTTAAACTGTATTTTCCTATATTGTTCTGCAAGTTTATATACACCATAGTGCTCATCTCATCTCCTGTAAAATAAACTGTACAGAGACACATTGAGCATGGAACTGTCTTTACCCCGTTGCTTTTTCTTCTCCCACAGCCCCACACACACCCTGCGAGTGCAGTTTGATCAAAGACACCCTGTGGGGTGCCACATGGACTTTGTTGATACGAGCTTAGTGCAGCTTGAATTTGCAGCCACATCACGGGGGTGCAATCTGTTTGTGCTTACCCTTTTCAGATCTTCACATCATTTTCAGACACATATGGTTCCTACAATTTTTTTTTTTTTTTCCCCCAGACATCAATTCAAGTAGCACCTGTGGTTAAGTGGTTCTTAAGCAAGCAAGCTGACCATGAGCAGGCTGAGAGCAGCTGCCATGGAATGGGTGTGCTTTCATGTTTTAGGTGATCTGGAGGCCTTCCCCACCCAGTCAGTCCTTTACCCTCATGTTTTACATGCAGCTTGAAGCTCAGTTAAAAACACTGCTGTAAAGTGCTCTTAATAAATTGTTCTCCTTTCAGTATTTGAGTTAACATGCATGCTGACAGGTTTCCTGACAAAGTTAAAATCAGGCCTGCTAAAATCCTGTCTAACCCAACACCTGCCTGTGTAAGGGGGCTCAGAGCACCCAGGGGTCACAGTTGTGCAGAACACAAGCCCACCTTCCAGCAGGGTGTGACTCCTGGAGGCAGCACATCCATACATCTCAGAAACCACAGTGGAGACTCCTTCTAAGAATTTTTTCAGTTTTGAACTGATGTTAGAATTGGTTTCTGCGACCCCCTGCGCTCATACTTGTGCATGGAGGTGGGAAGGGGTGGCAGAGGTCTGCATGCTCTCCTTGGAAAGGAGAAGACACTGAAAGTGAGACATAGAAAAAGTTCCCAGGTGGAAGCTTGGTTTTCACAGCAGTGTCTTTGCATCTTGTCCTAATAGATTTTTTAAATCTATTAAAAAAATCTCAGAACGCCGTTTCAGATTCAGGCCTGAACTTCAGCAGTGCTCCTGGTCCCGTGGGCCAGCCCTCAGGCAGGTGAGTCCCGTGGGTGCTCTTGGGGTCTGACAGTGTTGATCCTGTTGGATCTGTCTTCGTCTGTGTTGGCTGCTGTACACACAAAGAGACAACTCTGCCTTGCAGGGCTTGGGATGGACAGCCAGCCAGCCTGCAGAAGGTCACAGGTGCTTATTTGCAGTGTTCAGGGAAGGAGTCACATAAGGCCATTGAAATACTGCTGTCAGTCAGTTGAAAAAGTTAAACTTATTCTACAAGGTGAATGGGCTGACATGAGATTTTAAACCTTCAGAGGTCAGTGTGACCCATGTTCTGCACGAGGCCCTTAGAAATAAAGCTGCGTGTAAAGTAAAAGTAAAGCTATGTGTACAGCAACTGGTTTAACTCAGATCTTGTAATCTTTCCTGGTTTGCTCCACCACCACCATTTCTGTCGTGTGGTTTCAGTGAACACAGTGGCAGTTCCCGAGCTGATGGTCAAAGGGTCCAGGGAGTGCTATTTGCACAGCTTCCTTTGAGCTTACCTCACACACAAAGGAAGTTTCAGCAGCCGTGATCTTCTGGCTTCACTCAAACCACAGAAATACTCACATCCTATTTCTTACTTGGGGAAGTTACTGTCTTGGTCCTTATACAAATGAAAAAAAAATACAAACATGCACTAGTGAATTATTTATTGTAGGAACAAACAGTCCAACCTCAGTGGTCTGTGCTGCAGGCTGTTTGCACTGTTTTCACAAGTCCCTGAAAGCAGAGGATGAAAACCACCAGCTCTGATTTGATTTTGACTTCCTGTTTTACAAAGTACAAAACCAAACACTCAAGTCTCACAGAGCTATAGCATAAGTTACAGTCTTTTTATTTACAGAGCTACGATTTTTTTTTTCTTTTTTTTTTAGATTTAGCAAATGTTTTAAGACTGTGTCATTTGGTTCTTTGCTCGAAGAGACCGGGACTGGTTTTATACATCAGCTTCTTGGATTTATTTAAGCTGAGTCCTAGAGTGCCAGTCAGCTCCGCTCACAGGCTTCAGGGGCTCTTCCCACTGCCTTTTCACTTCCTGCAAGTCTGTGTAAAAGGGAGGAAGGCTGCTGGATGGCACTGGGATGGAATGGGGAAATGAGGGGGTTAAGTCCAGACACCTTCCTGGCACTGCTCACGGTTCTCAGGGATCTTTCATGTGGGCTCACATTATCATGAAAATGCCTGCAAATTGTGTGCAGCTGTGTGTCCAAGAGCAGTTAACAGCCTGGGTGCTGTGCTGCTTACATACATTACAGGCACATGTCTGCTCAATGCCTTTTTGACCTTTCTTGCTTTATGCTTTCCCTCTGTTGCTGCAACAAATTCATTTCTTACCTCCCAAGTCTGTGGCAAGTAAAACTCTGGATTAAGCCAAAGGTCCATGTAGTCAAGTGTCCTGGCATGACAGTGACTAGTAAGCACCCCTTTCACAGGGAAAGGTGGGAGAAGAAAGCTTTGTAATGAATTACATGAAATACATTGTGATTCAGCCCTTGATTGCACTTTGATCTCTGCTCAGGGACTCTCTTCCCCAGGAGTGTCAGTGTTGTAGTTAAATGGCACTCGACAGATTTTTTGCCTCCCTAGAGATAAATAGATTGATAGACTGTTTAGTCAGTGATTGATAATTGATCTTCTCTGATACCTTTCTCAAATAATGTTTAATAAGTCCACTCCTTTCCTCCCCTGAAAGACAAAGGAGAAAGGAAAAAGCTGAAGAATTCTTCCTGGTGCGTTTTTGATCCTTTCCTTCGTTCTGCTGGGTGGTGGTTTGCACCCTCTTGGCTAAGCCAGCGTGATGAACATGATACACAAGGAAACAGCCTTGGAGCCTTTGAGGGGTGGTTATGTGGCAGCTGAACTTCAGTTTCCTGGAGCTAATTGCAATGACGAAGCTCACAAGCAGCTGCTCCTCACTGGAGTTGTGTGTGGCTCCAGGAATGACTGCAGAGGTATCTAAACACGAGGTGACATTTAGCACAGCAGAGAGTTTGTGAGATTTGAAATGGCAGGTGGAAAAAAATAGTTAAAAATCCAGAAGTGTGGTTGCTATCGAAGCTGGAAAAGATGATGTCAGCAAAATAACATCATGAAGAATTTTACAGATCACAGAATTTTCCTTAATGGGAGCTCAGACTGATGGGAAAAGGAAAGAAAATCCGAGAATCAAATGAAAAGAAGCTGTATCCTGAAAGGAAGGAGGAGTATTATCGATTCCAAGGCATAACTGACAGAGCTTTCCAGAATGAATGCTTGTGCTTTACTATTTGAGCCTCTGAGGCACAGACTCTGGCATGTAGAAGCAATATATTTAACAAAGAATGTAAGTGCACATGAATAATTAGCATAGAGTTGACATCTCTGGCTGTAGGAGGAGCCACCGTGTCTGGAAGGGTGTGCTCTAGGTGTAGTAAAATACAAAAGATTTATAGCATGTCTCACAACAGATTACTGAGATGGAATAAACCTTATTTGTACATATCAGATCAGTTATCACACCACATCTAATGGCAAAGCTCTTCTGAACCCCACAAGCTATTCTGGGCTTGGAATGCAATTTTTTTTCTTTTTTTTTGTCATGCAAGTTTTGACAGAAAAAAAAAAATCCTTTGCAAAGACAACTCCAAAGCTGTGGGAGTCAGGTTTTGGCGTGGGTTGTCTCTGATGTCCTAAGCATTCATATGCCACCTTGTCCTACTGAATGGGTTGACTCAGCAGAGCCCAAACTCCCAGGACTGTGGGAGGAGGATGGGCTCTCTCACCAAGAGGGAAGGAGCCTTTATCTCACTCCAGGCTTTCTCATAAGGCAGCAGAAATCCGGGGACTAAAGGTGAGCAACCAATTGATAAAGAGAAAATGCCTGTTACCATGTCTACACAAGCATAAAACCCTGGGGGAATGTAAAACGTTCTGTTGCCTGATAATTAGTCGATGTGCAGATTAGATACATCATTTACATAAAATACCACTTCAAACACCAGTTTAGGTCAGTCAATCTCCTCCACTCTTGTTTTGTCAGAACAAGATCCTATTTCTTGTCCTTCAGCTGTTTCTGTGTGTCCACTCTGTGCACTTGGAGGATCCCTGGCTGCTACAGATGGTTTTATCAGCTCATGGGGCTGCAGTGTCCCTCCAGGGGCTCCACAAAGGCTGGAAAGAAAATCCCAGGAGGATTCCTGGCTGCAGACCTTCAGGTTCCCAGGAGGACAGTCAGCTATTCCTACCACTCCCTCTTAACTATGTGTGAATTGTGAGGTTCGCTGCCGTCTTCTAGAAATAGTTTGTTTAGAAACAAGGAGCTTGGAATGATTCTGTAAAATAAATAATGCTATATTCTTAGGATGAAACCTGCTGTTATCAACTTAGAAACGTGCTTTCTGAAGGAATCCATGTGATGGTTGTTTTTATCAGACCTCAGGCCAACAGGGCCTGCTTATATAACAACAGTTATATCAACAACAGTTGATCTTTATAAACTGAAAGAAGCAAAAAGCCCAAACACATAATAGAGAGGAGAAAATGCAGCTAGAGGAACTGCTGTTAGGAGAACTGAAAACTGGTTTCTTGACCATATGAAACTCTCTAAAATGCAATTAAAAAGTAAACTATTTCACTGAGATACCATAAAGTCTTACAATTTTGACGTTTTTAACACCTAAATAAAACACATTCTAAATCACTTCAAGCTCTTTAATGTCTTAAACAAAGGCTGTGGAAGAAATCAGTCTGTTTTAAATTGAGGAAGACACTATAAATGTATGTGTGGTGTCTGGTGTTTCCAGTGGCTGCTGAGGAAATCCATTGCAGTAAAATTCTATGTAAGCAGAATGCACATTCTAGTAAAAAAACCTTTAAAAACTGCAGATAATATTATTTTAAAATGGATCAAACATTTACAGTTTATTAATATATTACTGAAATATACAACTTTGTATTGATTAAATAGGTTAACACATATAGGACTGTAAAATAAATACTTTTTTAAAGTGCCAGAAGTATGTTCTTGAACTAGTGCTAGTCAATGAATTGATCTGTTCTTTGCAACAAAAGAGTATATCATAACTGCCAAAGGCTAAACCTTTGTAGCCTGATAAATAATCCTAAAAGCACTGGTAAGTTATATAAGCTGGATCATAGAATATTAACAAACTCAATTGCATTTCACAGGTCTCTGGATGAGTTTGTATTTGAGAAATGAAACTTCACCATGGCTCTTGTCAAATGGTGGAAGAAGGATTTCACAATATTCTTTTGGTGCTGTCACAATCCCATGTCTTTATCCACTTTGGGTCCCCTGGGAGGAAGGTGGAGGCAGCACTTACCTCTGAGCTGCTTTGTCATTAAGGACACATGTAGGGCAAACCAGAAGTCACAGTGGCTTGTGTCAAAAGCAGTAACAGAAAAAAAATAAGGTAACAAAAATTGTAACAGAACATTTCATTTGGGCACATTCCATGGAAATATTCTGGGTTTTCATCTCATAATGACATTTATTTCCAGCACTAAACTTTAGGTGAAGATGCTCAAAAATGTAAGCAAAAGTTTGCTTCTTCCCAAGTTTGTTTTTGGGGTTTTATATATATATATATATATATATATTTGGTCTGGTTTGGTCTAAAATTGGGGTGGTTTTCTTGAGATGGGGTATGATTTCAGTCTGTGAAGAAAGGAGTCTGCCACACACATCTCTCTATTTATGAACCACTCCTGTGAGAAACTAACAGCTTCTCATTGCGTGACTCGAAGGGCAGTCACATGTGGATGTGGATGAAGCTGCTGGGACACAACGTGTCTCCAGAGCCTCCTTATTTCCAGAGTCCATCCTGCTGCCTGGTGTACGTCATGAAAGCAGAAATGTCAGCTCAAAGCAGAAGTGATCCATCCAGATGACCTCTTCTACCCAGCCACACAGGTTAGCAACATCCAGAAAACGTTTTCCTCAGATCAAGAAACCTGGAACGTCTGGGATATCAACGGCTTCGTCCTTGCACTGCACATTCCAGGGCTCAGAACAGTCTGGAGGTGAAAGATCTTTCCAAACCCTGGCTGCTGGGGGATGCTGTCCCAGCTCTCTAAATTTCACTTTCCTCAAAGACTTCCTCGGTTGTCTCTCCGGTGGTGACCTCTCCCTCGCTGCTGTCGGACATGCTCATCTGGGGGGGTCCTGGGCTGGGCTCTGGCCTCTGCCTCCTCAGCACCTGCTGCAGCTGCATGTCCCAGGGCTTGCTCACCTCCAGGCAGAAGTGGTGTTTGCTGCTGAGGTGCTGTTTTTTCCGTTTCTGTGAACATTTCCTGAGGTACTTTATGTTTTCCCCGAGAAAGCAGAGTTTGCAGCCGAAGGGATCTGCCAGCAGGAAACGGGACCACTGCTTCTGGAGCTCTGCTTTCACCTGAGGGGAGGAGAAAATAGTCTGGTCATGCTGATGGCATGTGGCCACCTTGTAGTTCACTAGCACAAGTGCTAGTTGTATCTAACACTCCACTAGTTGTGAAGTGCTGAGCTTCCTGCCCCTTTGGGGTTCACCTTGCACCTCTTGGGGTCCTTGTAGGGTAGGAACAGCCTTGTTTGCTAAATCAATCTGAAGAGTCCAACCTCTTCACTCTGACTTGGGAAAGCTTTTCCTCTGTAAATCTGATGTGTGTGAGAGCTCAAGTGACTCCTGTTTACAGTCTGCTGGAGTGAGGAGGAGGAGGAGGAAGGCCCAGGGGCTGAGGAAATGAGGACCACGCAGCTTTGCCCAAGTGTTGTGGTGGTGTAGCTGGCTTGTTTTGTTAAAGCCTTTTATCTGGCAGCCTGATGGAAATTCTCTGCACTGAGTGTCCCGCTGCCTGCACCTCAGGAGCCAGCACTGCAGAGGAGGACAGGCTCTAGCCCCGTGTGGAGCAGTGGGGCTTCCCCTGGCTCTGAGCAGCAGCACTTTGGCCTGAGAGTTCAGCTGGACCAGGTGGTAGAAGGCCAAAAGAGCAACTTTCAGCTGCTGATGAGAGCTGCTGGCAATTCTGTGCCCTTCACAAATGTCAAACAAGCAGTTCTCTACTGCAGACAAGTGCCAGCTCTCTTTTTTATTTAAGTAGTTCTGAAATTACTGCAGAAAGTCTGGGGTTTCAGCTGAGTAAAGGACTGGGTTTTAGGGTGGGTGACCATAAACCTCTAGTGGTATTTCAGGCTTCAATGGAAATACTTTGCATTTGAGTCCAAACCTGTGGTAGTTCATGCTGTTCTCTTCACATGGAACAATTTTACCAGCTCAAAAGAACCCTCAATCAGCAGAGCTGGTCAGCCTGTTCATCCTTCTTGGTGTCATTAAGATACTTTACTAATGAGCTAAAAACTCCTCTGGCAGCACTGTGTCTTACCTCTCCATTAGCAAAGCAATAGAGAACTGCTACCAAAAAACCCTGCAAGAGAAAGGGAGTGAGAGGAAAAAGTCAGTGTGCAGGAAATACCTGAAGCTTTAATTTAAAGATGACATTAGAGTTAAAACCATAAATATAAACAGTGCTCCTTAATTTTCAGTAAGGAAACCAGCTGCCAGCATTTTGTTATTAATGAAGTACCCAGTCTCTTGTTTTTGTGCAGTTCCTTGGCAAGTGCAGGGCACATTTTGTGGAGATGCTGAAGAACAGACTATAAAATCCAGTTTTATCCTCATTTTGCTACCACATAGTACTTTTTTCCCAAGCTATTGCTGTTATACTGTGACTGCTGCTATTTCCAAAGGTGGTAAAATAAAAAAAAAAAATGCAGCTTGGTTTCTCATATTATCTGTGTTCTTGTTTGGGTTTGTGAATGAGTCTACTGAGTCAGATCTCATTTGGGTGCTTCTTACAAATTATTTCTATATTAAGTGATTAGTGTTAGTTCAAAGTTAACCTATATTGAGTGTTTTGACCATTTTGAATTGCTGTTTTTCCTTT
This sequence comes from Aphelocoma coerulescens, assembly GCF_041296385.1. Classification (NCBI taxonomy): domain Eukaryota; kingdom Metazoa; phylum Chordata; class Aves; order Passeriformes; family Corvidae; genus Aphelocoma; species Aphelocoma coerulescens. The sequence continues at coordinate 10,164,290 of NC_091031.1, read as the reverse complement.
GAAACCGATTTCGATAAACACCTTAAAAAACCCTGGAGATACAACTTGTTTTAAACCAACCCCAAAATTATTCTTTCCATTTGCCTCTCTCTATGTTTGATGTCAGACTAAAGCAGCTTACAGGCTGCATCCCAGCCCCACAGGCTGGCACAGACATGCAGATTTATTCCCACTGCTTCAGGAAATGTCCTTTTTTGGTGTGTTTAAAGGCAGCTGTGACACAAGTTCTGATAAAGAGAATAAACACTCTGAGTCCCAGGACAATGTTTGTATCACAGCTACAAAGGTGCAACTCAGCTGACAGCATTCAATTGTTCCCACACGGATACTTTTCCAGAAATGCTTCTGCTTTTCTCAGACAAAAGTTTAAAAAGAAATTCACATACACAGAAGCTTCAACCTAGCATGAACCAATAGCATTCTGAGCCTGCTGTTAATTTTCTAGCAGTCCTGAAATATTTGGAGTCATTAATTCCTTCAGTGTATGTGCAGTAAGTATGAAAAGAAGGAGTTTATCTGCAACACCAGTGGAAATGGGGACAGGAGAAAGAGCAAACAGAATTGCTTTTTAAAATACAAAAAATTGTATTTTATTTCTATCCTTTTTCATGCTTCGTCTGGGTTATGGTAGGAAGATAGAATTCACTAGAGTTAATAATAGATGATATTAAGTACAAATTGTAACATCATCATTACCTTGCATAAATATAATGTATTATCATCTAATATTTTAAATATTTAAATATATTACAATATATTATATTAAATACAAATCTGCTAGCTTAAAAAGCAACTTTTTATGCAGAGTTTCTCCTGCTCCTGGATGCAGTTCTCTTTTTTTTTGGGGGGGGTAGAAAGTTCATGACTCTGCTGGGTATGAACTCCAAATTTGGCCTCACAGGCACCACAAGCAGAAATAGGATTTGAACTACACAGCAGTGCTGAGTCCTGTGCCTGCTAAGCCTGGTGACAGCCAGTGTGAGAAAGGCAGAGACTCACCAGATTAGGAGCTGCCTGTGGGAACATCCCTGGGCTGATTTCAGCTTGTGAAAACCTCTGTGAATCTCGTTCACTGCTGCAGGATCAGAGCATGCAGTGACAAGCAGAAGCACTGTAAAATCACACCAGAAGGTGGAAGACTTCGCTGATTATTTATATTTGATGTTCACTTTATACCCTGGTTTCTTTAGTGCTTACTCATTTTTCTCCCAATAAATTGATTTTCACGCTTAGAAACCTTCCCGATATGTTGTGACTTCTCAAACACATTTCCAGAATTATCCCAGTGCAAGTGGAAAATGAAGAATCAGAAATTCAGAAGAATGGTTCATTAGCAGGAACACCAATAGGAAAGGACAGATGCACATGCAAGCCTCACAATTGTTCTTCAGTTCTATTGACAATGGCAACATGATAAATTACCCATCACATCACTGAGTTCTCTCCACCAGACACCAGTGGTTTTTCCTGAGGGTAACAGTTCCCATGCCCAAGAGAGCCAAGATGTTTAGATTGCTCCACTTTCTAAAGCAAAGCAGCACCGTACCTACAGCAGAACTCCTATTTAGAATTTAATTTTGTGCTCCTAGAAAATGTTTGAGTTAAACCTTCAGCTGAGATCCCAGGGATAATTGTTTTTCTTTAACAAAACAGTTTAACTGCCTTTTAAAACTACTGAGAAGATTTACAGACTAAACAAACGTAATTGTGTACAGTTTATGTGCTTTTTGGCTAATCCCTTCATAAATAATGCTGCAGCTAAAAAAGAGAATCTGCAATAAACATTGGCTAAGATCTTTGGGTATTTTTTAATGGATCTTTGCTTCTGAAGCAGGACATGCTGCCAAGCACATGCATGTTTCTCTAAAAGGAATGAAGTTTGTGTTCTTTAGCAAGGATGAGTAAGCTGGTTTATATATCAGATTTCTTTGCACAAGCCAGTAAATAAAATCCTCACTTAGAATGATTTTGGGCTTTTAAAATAAAATCTAGCCACTGCAACCTCTCCAAGTAAGGATATGTCTAACCAAGGAACTTATACTCCAGCATTAAGGTCCCTTCCAACCCAAATAATTCCGTGATCCTGTGAACACCATGTCAACAGGCTCCTTGGGGTTGTGGCTCTGCAGGAATTCTCTGCTGCCACTCAGGACAATTTTCCCCTCAAGCTGCAGTGGAAACTTTAAAGCATAGCCTCAATAAGAGTGTCAAAACACTGATGCATACTTACACCAGAGCACAGGTGCATTTATGCAAAGGTTAAACCCAAGGATCATCAGAAATCGTGGGGAAAGTGCAGCAGTGCTCCGATGGCTTCATGCCTCAGGCTGCAGCAGTGTCAGAGCAGCGAATTACTGAGGAGCAGCCACTTGGAGCCAGCAAGATCACTGGGGTTTTGCAGCAAATAAAGATCTGGGAATTGCTGTCCTGTTGCCCCAGGAAGATCAAGGCAGGAAGATACAGGTAAAGGACAGCTTTGCTGAGCAGGTTCATTAGTACTATCTGAAAAATTCATTACTTAGCAGGGCTGCAGAACTCAGACAAGGCTTTGTGCCAGTGTCCAGTTCTTTGGCTTGGCAAACTGGAGAGCAAATAGTTATTTGGGAAGCACACCCTGTGCCTGTGCATGAGTGGCCATCTGAGAATCACCACTGAGGTCCAGTAACAACTCACTTTGGAATGTGGACTGCTTAGAGCTGGCTGTTTTCCTGGAGTGTGGCTCTTGTACCCCTTCAGTGTTGCAGCTGAGATCTGAGCGCAAGGAGCTGCCACAGTCACACTCCCTTCCTCACCTCAGGTTTCTGCCTACTCACACGGAACTGAGTCAGGCTGATTGAAGGTGAGCACCTGTAAAACACTCCTGGCTGTATGGGTGAGAAACTGCTTTTCCACCTGCAGATGCTGGTCCATTTGTCTGTTCCATCCGTGGGAGGGCTCTGACAAATTTTCTCCTTAAACTAACTGAAAATTGATGCACGTGTACAGCACTTTTGTGAGGGCACACGTAGGAGTCCCCAGGGTCACTTTGCAGATGAGGTGAACAAACACATCCTTTAGGGAAATGGAGCCCAAACCTTGGATGAGGCAAACATTGTTATGATTTTGGCTGGGAGTGTTTTAAATGGACCATTTTAATCCTGTTTCCAGGGGTTTGTGATGAGCTGTTAACTATTACCAGGGAGCAGAGGACACCTTGTTCCTGAAAAGGTCAGACTCCTTTTTCTTTGATGTTTGGGACTATCATATTTGATATGCAGTTTGTGAGAGGTTTATCTTGTTACTGCAATAGTGTATTTAGAGACATTGTAGGTTGGGGCATAATATTAAATCAGAATTCACTGTAACTGTGGTGAGCAGCAGATGCACTTGGATCTATGACCCCTAAAATAATGCTTGCAAAACAGTACTTACATGAAATGAGCTCATTGTCAGCTGAATGAAAAGTCTTATATGTCTTGAAAGTCCTTCCACCTGCTCATCAGTGATGAAGGTAAATACAAATTCGTGGATCCCTAGCAATGGAATCAGCACAAGTGTAGATCTTGCCAGTCTTAAAAAGAAAATATTTGATTGCTGTATTTTTTAAACATCCTTGGTGCCAAAATCAAAAACTCAGAGACAAAGAAATTATTCCAAAAATATGCCCTTAATATTCTAACTGCTAGCAGTTTTGTGATGTGGAGAATAATGTGTGTATAAACCTGCAGAAAGTCTAGTTAAAAGGCATGGGTAAATGGAATGTTTTCCATGGCACAATAAAGTGATGCCTGATTCTCTAGCAGGCTACAAACATAGTGCTAGAGGGTTTTTCTTCTTCTTCTTGAATTTTGGTGACAAAGGGAGAAATGTGTCACAGCAGCAGAGGCCAGAGGTGTGAGAGAAGAAACCTGAGAGCAGAGCTCTCACTGCACTGAAAAGGCTTTGTGAAAATGCCCACGAAACTCAGCACACAGGTGCTGACCTGCCTTTGCCTCTCAGATAAGGAAATGTCTGGGGAGCCGCTTTTCCTACATCATATTCTGAATATCCATTACACCTGGTGGTGGTAGGTAAATCTTTAAGGGCAAACTGGCAAGTTTTTGATGTGACAAAAGTTTTAAAAAGGGGCCAGGACTTCTGTGTCATTTACTACATACCTGTATTTGTAGTCGTGAAAGGTCATTTGCTGAGCTTTCAGTTTGGAAATCAGCATTCTGAGGATTTTTAAGAAGATGCCAAAGTTAACCTTGAAGGAAAATACATATGGTTTACTTAAAATAAATTTTATGACACTAATCAGTTAACTACTAAATAAATGTATAATTGATATTAAACACTTGCAAAACCTGCCACCAAGTAACTGGAATGCAGTTGTGATGAGGCTGGAATACAAGCAGGTTATTGTCACATACTAAATATGCAAAGCTGAGTAACTTAGCATCACCTTATTCAGCCTGACAGGTCATTTGATACATGATCTCCCAGTATAAAATTACATCTCAATTTTTTAATACAGAACCCTGCTTCCTCATTTTTTGAACAAAACTTCATCCATTCTGTCATTTTACGTCCCCCTTGAAATTTCTGTAGTAGGAAACTGTATCTTAATTATTCCAAAATTTTGAAGGACAAAAATGGCACTAATTACAAAGACCGAGGAGGGGAAAAAAAATACAGGTTATACAATTCTTACTGCAATGGAAAACAGCATTGGTCCTCGGATGATCCACCAGATCCCCATGTGTTCATTTGTTCCCCAGCACCTGGAGAGTAATTTAAAGTATAATTCTTTTCATAGAAATAAAAAAAAAAGAATGCTCACATAACTTGTATATCTATTTCAAAAGGAACTTGATGAAGTTCAACTTTTTCAGGTGGCCCCCTAAAGAACTGGAATTAAACTAGGAAGAGTTCCACCAACAACTCTAAGTGTATTTATTCTGAAGATCTTTCCACATGAATGTTGATAAAGGTTTTCCTAGACCATAAAGCTCAGAACTATCTGGAAAACTCAGTCTTTGAATCCACAAAACAACTGTACACGACACCAAAAATTCATAATGAAATTCATCCTCCTTAAATTATCTATCTGAAACTGGAGACTGGAAATGAGTAAACCAGGAATTGTGACCATGCTTCTTGATCTGCTGAAAGGGATGCTTACTGTTTCCTTGAAGCTGTCTCTCTTTCTCCTGCTTTACCCTTCTAATTTGTCCTGTGCATGTGTCTCCTCTTGCTAATTGGCCTGAGGTTCTGTAGGATCTTGGCTTGTCATTTACAATTTACATGACATCTAATGCTGTAAGACCATAATTATGAATTGGATATTGCTTATGATCCACATTGGCATTCCAAATAAAATTCCCAGGAAACCACAAAAAATAAGAGGAGAACAAAAGATACTGTACCTAAACCACAGAGTTTTATGATGTCACCAACAGCACCACTGAAGACCAGGAACTGATGCTTACTAGTGCATGTTACTGTCACTGATGCCCTCACCAAACACCAGCTTTCAGTGACTATCAGGTTTTGTCATTAGCCTCCACTACAATTTATTTATTTTTTTTACAAAGTGGCAGTGAATTCTAATTAAACTCAAAGTGTAGATGGTCTCCAAGGAAAGCACTGGTCTCCTTTTCACACTGACAGGATGCTCTCCATGAAGATGCTGATGCACAGAGTTTGCTTCACGTGAATGGATGAACATTGGCCCCAATAGTTTTCACTTCAGGAGCAGTGAAAGTTCATTCTACTCCTTGCTTTATGCATAAGTAAATCTGAGGATTCCTAGAAGCAGTTTGATGTAAAAGTACTAAAGGGAACCTTGAAAATATAACAAGTATCAATAGGTGCTGTGTAATCTTATAATTTTCTTGTGTCAAGTACTGCCCAGGGCTTTCAGCTAAGCAAACAGAAATCCAGCATTCCAAGGCACATTTTATTTAGCAACCTACCCAGTGTTCTCCAGTTTGGATCTGGTTATTCCCCAAGGGCCCACAAACAGGATTGGAACAACTGAAAAGGAAAGAAGAGTCAATCACAGCCAAGCTTGTGGAAGTGTGTGGTGCAAAGATTTGTGCTTTTCAGTCTTCTATTGAGAATTGCACAGAAATCAACTTCACCCTGGCTTTCCCCATTTGTAGTTCAAATACGAAATGACGTTTCATGGTGTAGTTGCATCTTGCCTTTTCAGACTGATAAATACATTTGCACACAAACACACTGCTGATCTGCTGAAATCTTCTAAATTTCTGACCCTGAGAATTCGAAGTAATTGGCACACGAGGCCTCACGGACTGCATCAGGCAGCAGTTGTTGAACCTGAAAGGAGTTTTCAGTCAAGGTGTGGAATGCTGCCTGGTTAATTAAAAGAGCTGACAAAGGATTGTTGTCCTGGACCCCTTCAAGAGAATCCCCATCCCTTATTGTTGCCCCCACCCCTTCCTGGAGATCACAGACTGCAGGCTGAAAAAAAAAAAACAAACTAAAATAAAGGATTGCTGCACTATTCCAATGGACTACGAGTGTGCAAACACAGGTCTCAAATCATGAGCTACAACAAGCAGGTGTTCCACTGGATTTTTAGCCCAGTAACACACAGGAGATTTTTCTGATGGATGTGGCAGAAATTAAAGGAGGTGTGGGACACTGGGACCAGAACAGGGACTATTCAGGATCCTGAGACACTAGCTAAGGTCATGGAGAAAGCTGGAGTGTGGCAACACAGAGAAAGGACCAGAAACAAAATACTTTCCAAGAGAATAGATTTCTGAGTAGGTAAAAGGGGGAAAGAGATAAAAGGAGTCTCACTTGGGTGGGAGGTGGTATTGGTGCAACAAGAGGGTCTGCAAGAACAACTGGGGCATGGAGCACTTGGGAACAGAACTATAGATCCAGGGGAATACGAGGTGGTCTCATGAGGAAAGGTGACACCCGGGATGATGAGGTGATGTTTTCAAAGGCAGTTCCTGTGCAGCAGCTGAGGAAGTGTCAGTGTGAGCCCTGGTTCAGCCCTGCTGCCTCAGCAGCAGTGGTACTACAAATATCTGTAAGACAGGTGCCAGATGTCCCATCTTAGCAGTGATTGTAATAAATATAAATAAAAAAATAAGCTAATTAGTGGGGAAAGCCTTTAGAAAATTGGTGAATATGATGCAGGTGTGCAACCAATGGAAGAGGACCAGCAGGTAAATTATCAATTTTATTAATACTCTTATAGTAGGGAGCAAATTTCCTAACAGACTTGTCCATTGCAATCTGAACAAGGAATGAAACGACTAATCCCTATTCCAACAAGCTGGTGATCAAAGCAACAAAGGGATTTAGAGAGGTAGGAAGCATGATGAAAGAATGAAACAACATTCATAACCAGCATGAAAGACAGTGGTCTAGGAGCACCAGCAAGCTGTGTGCTCAGAGAGCCAAGGTAGCACAGGGGTCTTTTAAAGAGGAACGTGAGAGGAAACAGGGAAATCAAGGCGTGGATGGTGAGAAAGACCCCCCAAAGTAACTACCTTTAAATTGTCTTTATTTCATGGATAATGCCTGAATTATAAGACCTGACTCGTGCAGTGTTTCAGATTGTCCCCTGACTTAAAGCACACCTTAGAGCTTCCAGGTGAGCTGAGAGGGGCAACATCTCAATGAAAATTCCTGATCTGTTGGCATTTTCGCTGTAGAGGTGCTCTATTACAAAGGAAGGAAATGAAGTTGCTGGCGGTACCATAATATTCAGTGATGGCAATATACAGTCAAATACAAGGAAATTTCTTCTTGTTCTGCCCACCAGGCACCTGTTTTCTTATGAAACCATTCCCTGATTTCCTGCACCTGCAGGTAAAACCAAACTGCATCCAATGTACCACTGCTGACATATCTTCATTTGCAGTCGCTGTCTTCAAAACTAACAAATAAAACAGAATTCAGATTTTTTTTTTTTTTCTTCTTTACAAAATATCCTCCACTGACTCAGCAAAGCACCACATAATCAGGACTTGGAAACAGGTACAGACTTACCCCATCCTATCACAATGTATGTCTGCAGCAGTCGTCTTTCAGAGAGTACCACAGTTATCAATAACGTGTGCAGATAAATTCCCTCTACCAATAGCCAGAAGTAATTTGCCCCAACAAAGTAATGCATGAAAAACTGGGCAGTCCTGCAAATGACTACAATCTGTGGGAACAAGAGACCAGGAATAATTGTAAATATAGATGTCGTGGTCTGCATGTGAGAATTTTTACTGACGAGCTATTAAAGTAATGGTCATCATTAACATCTGGCAGATAATATTCCTTGTTGACATGGGCAACTTCTATTCCTACAACATCAAACAAGAATAATTTATTCACAGTTGTCACAAATGAGATGTTGTTAAATAAGTGCCAAAAAAATGCAGAGATTTCTTTCTAAGAGCTACAAGGTGTGAGTTGCCTTGCTTAAGTGGCTGTTTCTAAATATTACAATTAATTGATATGTTCTTTCTATACAAGCCTTCACATAAAATAAATCTATTACAATCAGGATTTTATCTTGATTACCCCAGCTTTTATCAACAAAATTTCAGCATCCAAATCTCAACTAACAAACACCTCAAAATTTGATGCTGTAGGGCCAACTTCAAAAACTGTAACTGTTATGACCACTAGAAGCACACATTTACTATTAGCTATGAACATTACCTCTGGACTGAGGTAGAATATCCATCCAGTTTCATCATTTGGTCTTTTTGAGTAAATCTTGTAGTAGACATTGTCCTTTATAAGAACTGCTGCAGCACGCAGGATAAAAGATGCAAATAAATTCATGTGGATGTAGTTTCTTGTGCAGTGAAGTTTTCTGTGGGAGAAAAAACAATAAGGTATGAATCCTCTGGAATAGATCTAATTTGCAGAAATAAGATTTTTAAAAATCAACAAAAACCCAGCAAAGCAACTGTTGTATTCATGTTGTTGCCATCAATGGATTTTGCTTGGAAATTGCATTTTATCACTCATTAGAAAAATACAAGTTATTTACATGGAATCACCAGAATGGTTCAGGTTGGAAAGGATTTTAATGCCCATCTCATTCTATGCCCCCTGCCCTGGGCAGGGACACCTTCCACTATCCCAGGTTGCTCCAAGGCCCATCCAACCTGGCCTTAAACACGTCCAGAACAGTTTCTCTGCATGACCTGTGCCAGGGCCTCACAGTAAAGAATTTCTCCTAATATCTGATCTAAACCTACCAGCTTGAAGTCATTCCCCCTTGTCCTATCACTCTGCCTTTGTCCAAAGCTCATCCCCAGCCTTTTTGTAGCCCCTTCAGGTACTGGAAGGCTGGAAGGTACTGGAATATTGGAAACTAAATAATAACTGCAATTTCATAAAAAGAAGAATATGAGAGCAGAGCTCTGTCCTTTTAAAATGCATGTGAATTTATACTAACCTGAGTAAAGAAAGTATAAGCAGAGCCAATACCAGTGAGATGAGAGAAAAGTAATACCCTATAGTGTATAACAGCTGTAGTGTGGTAAGTAGTTTATGTTCTTCTTCCTGGGAACAAAGAAGACAAATATGTTATGTAGGCAGGGGGACAGAGCAGAAACACAGCTCAGAAACTTTGGGGTTCACCTTCTTTGAGTTGCAAGGAGCCAGGGGAGGATTCTGATCCCTGCTCTCTGCACTGCCTTTTGAAATCGGGGTCTGACAAAGACACTTGCACCCAGACTTAGTTTCTTTTTAGACACAAAGGCACTCACAGACTACTCCCAGACTTCTCCCCCACAAACACCATTTGCAGTCCAAATCACAGCTAAATATTGCAGTGATTCCATGCACCAAACAGCTCCTGGTGGGTGCACAGCTGCAGAGATCCTCTCACTGAACCTGCACACAGAGGTGCACTGCTGTGTGTGTGGCCTGGAGACAGAGTTACTGATCAGCTGTGTCTGTACAAACCTGAGTCAGCTCTGTCTAGAGATATTGAAACAGACTGACTTCCATCTTGTGTTCAAAGAAAAAAAAAAAATTATTAAATTAGAGGTATCTTGAATGTCTCTGAATGACAAATGGGACCTCGGAGGAGGAAGGGAACCACTCACACTTTCACAGATGATCACAGAACATCCTGGGTTCAAAGGTACCCACAAGGATTGTTGAAGTCTAACTCCTGGCCCTGCACACATTTCCTTTCAGTTTGCCTAATTTAACACTTCTTTTTCCTAAGTTTTTTCTATTTTAGCTGCTTATGTCTACCTCTCCTCTAGTCACACTTCTGGCCCAAGGAAAGCCTCTCTGAAGAGGGAATGTGAGATACAGGATATGGGACTTTCATAATCCATACTTGGCCTGCAGAGGTTTTCTTGGAACCTGTGTCTTTTCCTCAGGGAGTTTGCTGTTTTTCTTGTTCTACTACTCAGCACCAGGGGCTTTAGCACTGTCTTCCTGCCAGTAGTTTTCTCTAACAATTTTATGCTAGTGAGCCACGCCTCTCTTGAAGAGGGTGAAAGGGCCCAGGGAAAGCAGTGTGGGTGCAGGAGATTCCCAGCCATCAGTCACTCTGTTCCATGGAAACATTCCAGCAGGCAAGAACCCTGTAAAATGCTCCAGTTATCACCTTGACTATTTCAATTTTGCAACACCAAAGCACATGCAACCAAGCAGATTCCTCTGATGTGTGCAGATACCAGCTCTGGGTTATTTCTAACATCTTGGGGGGGTTCCATTAAATAAAACAAACAGGTACAAAATCACCTTTAGTGTTGGTAGGAAAGCCAGTTAAAGCTTTCAGAGAAATTGTCTGCTGTCACACAAGATGAGATAATACGTCTTGCAGAAACAAATTTGCTATCCAGAATGGGCAACAAACCCTGGAAAACACTGGGAACTTACGAATATTTATTGCATTTGAAAGTTTGGAAATTCATGTACTTACTATATGAAGAGCTTAGTAAAAACATAGTAATACATAGAGGTACTGAACTAATCATGTTTCATGACTAATCAGTAAAGCAGTGTTACTTGATAGAGTAAGAAACAGCACTCAGTCAGTATTAAAAAGTAAAAAATAGTGGTAATAGTGCTTACCTAAAAGACCTAATTTGGACATCTGCTAAGCTGAACTCCGTGGCAAAAGAAGTTTGGCTGACAAAGTCCAGCCCCTGGGCTGATGCAGTATGAGAAATACAGGAAGGATGGCATTAGATTAGGGTGAATCCTCCAGTCTCTGACCAGCTAACTTTGAAATAACCAATTAACAGCTCATTAAATGCTAAAAGGCTCTTTAAATGCTGGAAGGATCAGAAGGGAAGTTGCCTGACTTTGATAGACTAAAGTGATTTGGGGAGATGCTCCCTTGCTTGAAAAATTGCAGTTTTCTTCTATTTTATTAGGAGAAAATCAGCACACGTGAGCACTGGACTCCAAACAGAAAATGACTTGTGGCATCTAAAGCAGGAATCCCCTTCTTTAATATTTTCTCTTCTGCCTCTTATAAATAAAATTACAGCTTTCCATTTGGTAATTTAAATGAAATCTGAAGATCCTTTGCAGGTATTAGATGGAAATGTTTTGCCAGTTACTCAAGAAAGGTTTAAGAAGATTAAAGTATTAACCGTAATATAAAATATACTTACATTTTTTTGGAAATGATTTTTCTCAGAACATTCTGAACTATCCCGCCAAATGTCTGTGGAATTTTCCTTTGTTTGCCAAATCCCTTCATCCAAGCAGACTCTGTATACATGTCCTACACTTCCTGAAAGTAAACAGAGTTTTAGTTGGAAAGGTCAAAATAGAGATTTCATTTTTCATACACGTTTGAAAGATTTCTGCCTTATACCTCCACAATAGAGTCCACACCACCCATACTCAAAAAAAAAAAGAATAAACCCCACTTTTCTTTTGTCTTTGTCAATGCATTTTTCATATTTACATGGGACAAAGTCGGAACGTAATCTAGCAGAAATAAATTCCCAGAATGTACCTGGTTTTTACAAGAAAACCCACACAGTGCATCCAAAAGAAAAGCCTACTTCTCACTTTATTCATTTTTCCTCATTAAGCTCATGAATGGGTAATTATTGACCAGGTTGTGCAGTCAAAAGTGCACAAGGATTTGACTGGGGAATGATCTTCCTCTGTAACACCTGATGTTGCAGGCTGGTGTTTTATTTCTGTGCTCTGGGGCCCTTTCAGCACGTGGGGTGAACTGATGAAATTTTCTTGGTTTTCACTGCATCATCCTAGTTTATATTAATTAAGAATTAGCATCAGAGGAATGGTATGGGGACCCTGGTTAGTGTTTGTTTGATGTTGTCCTTAACAGCTGCCATCCATTTATTTCTAATCAGACCCGAGCTTTTTTGATCATTTTCGAGTTGAAAGTGTTTAAGGGTGGCAGCAACAACCAGAACATCTCGTTTAGCTCAGGGTAACTGGTGCTGACAGAATTGCTTTGGGAGCAGTTTGTTGTGATGGAGCAGGAGCTCTGTATGAATACTAGACACTGAGAAAAACCTTAAACCATCCATGAAATGGGACCAGAAATCTTGCTTTTGTAGAAGTTCAGACAAGAAAAAAGAGTCTCCACTCCACGGAGACATGATGCTTTTGTTTATTACAGAGAGCTGGGTTTGTTTTAAATGGTTGGCAGAAGCAGTTTGGGAGACTAGATAGAAGCTTGGTCTCTTACTGCTTATCAGCATCAAAAAAGGACAAATTATATTAAAGAATAAACCATGTGTGGCTTGGCCTGGAGAAAGCTGGGATGAGCAGCTGGTAGCAGTCTCCCATAAATTAAAGGACTCAGGCAGAATTGGTCCCTCTAAGTGGTGTGAGAAAAGCAGCTAAGAAAGGCTGTTTAGCAGCATGCAGAAATGCTGTCTGTGGCAGTGCCCTTTCATTTCTTTAGGAGAAAAGGAATGTTGTTTGGTCTTCAACAGTTTTGCTGCTGAAGATGTTTGGTGGGGTTTTTTTGACAAGTTGCAGTTTTTTTCTATTTTGTTAGGAGAAAATCAGCACACGTGAGCACTGGACTCCAAACAGAAAATGACTTGTGGCATCTAAAGCAGGAATCCCCTTCTTCAATATTTTCTCTTTTGCCTCTTATAAATAAAATTACAGCTTTCCATTTGGTAATTTAAATGAAATCTGAAGATCCTTTGCAGGTATTCCCCCCGTTCCTGAGCCTCCCTGCTGCATTCCCTGCAGGAAAAGGCTGCTTGGAAGGCTGGTTTGCTCACCACACCACTTGCTGGTGGTGTGCTGCAGCCCACCGGAGGGCTGACACCTCGGAATGCCGCTGAGTTTGCCTCGTCCAGGTTTCTGGGAGAGAGCTTCGTGTCTGGGATCAGTGGGGACCCCAGAAGCTGAACCCCAGAAGCTGAACCCTGAATCTGTTACTACCAATAAAGCCCTGGCAGGATGGTTACATGACCTGGCAAATGTTGCTTTATTGCAGACAATACAGAGCTGTGGTGAGCACAGATGGAAAAAAAGAGCAAACAAACATCAAAAATGATTTTGTGCCTCAGTTCAGAAGCAGCAGAAAGAGGTGAGAGTCCTTCTCACTCATCCACTTCAGAGGACACTGGGGCAAGATAGACAAGCACCACCTGCCCTCCAGCTGAATTCCTGGCACACAATCCAAGACAAGTTAGCACTTTCACGTTACCATTTTCCAGCCATGGCAAATATGAAGGACAAGGAACAGAGACGTTTCCTGGGGGTGAGTATGGCCAGCAAACAAACTGGTCAAACGTCCCATTGCAATGTACTCCTGGGGAGAGAAGCAAATACAAGTTTTACAAAGAGTTGTCCAGGCAATGGGCAGTCATGGAAACCATTCTGTACTGTTCCAAGTAACCTGCAAGCTACTCCAGAGCAACAAGATGCTGCAGATAAATGTTGTGTATTCACTGTGCAATGCTCCATGCTCAGAGCAGAAACGGGTGCTGCCCTTCTTCCCCGAGTCCTGAAGGCTTTACACTCTTCACTGTGAGAGAAGTTTATTGCTTAAAATCACGAGGAGGCTGAGGCCAGACCTCACCAGGGTCTGCAGCTTCCTCTCGAGGGACAGAGCAGGGGCAGCTCCGATCTCTGCTCCCTGTGACCGGGAAAGAACCCAAGGAACGGCTGGAGCTGTGTCAGGGGAATTTAGGTTGGATATTAGGGAAAGGTTCTTCCCCCAGAGGGTGCTGGGCACTGCCCAGGCTCCCCAGGGAATGGGCACGGCCCCGAGGCTGCCAGAGCTCCAGGAGTGTTTGGACAGCGCTCTCAGGGATGCCCAGGGTGGGGTTGTTGGGGGGTCTGGGCAGGGCCAGGGGATGCACTGGGTGATCCTGTGGGGCCCTTCCAGCTCAGGATGCTCTATGATTCTGTGATTTTATAACTGTGTGATCCTGAGGCCTCTGTGGTCCAAATGTAACAGTCAGATCCCATCCATGTTACCCCTCACTGGTTTGGGTACATGCAGCAGACTGGTAAATGGAAGCCATTCCACCTTTCCCACCCCCTGTGACACCAGTTCTCAGCTCAGACCACTCTGTCAGTGACTCCTCTTAGCCTTTGGGCAATATCTCTCATTCCCAGAGATAATACCAGAGGTTATATCTCTGGTAACATCTCAGACTAACTCAGTTTTAATCTTCACAGGTATCACATCACACACAGGACTTAAGGTTAAGATAAAACTTTTGATGATGCCAAATTGAAATGGTGCAGTCAGGTGACAGCAACATAAAATAAAATGCATTAATGTCTTGGTTAATTTCTGTCTTTCTTTTAGGATAAAGCCAAAGTTCTTCTCTCTTAACTTTAATGGATTTGCTCCTCCTGAATGGTTTTGCAGAAGAGTATATCCTGCTTTATTTGCCATAGCACTTAGCAATACTTGGAGAAACTTGTGTGGGAAGAACACAGGGAGCAAGAAAGATAGCTCTGTGCTATCTCACCAGCATTTTTGGAGTGTTTCTGCTGAAATACAGAGCACAGGATGTGCATTCTTACTTACTCTGCTGCACCTTTGAGGCTAAGCATCGGTGTTATGACCCATGTAGCTGTTAACATTTATAGCTGCACCTTTATTGTTCCTTTCCCCAATTTCTGATCAAGGTTTGCTCAAGCGTGGGTTGGGGAGATTATCAGGAGAAAAATACCTTTTTTTTCCAATTTCATGGAAGCTGAAGTTCTGAGTCCCTGTAGTTCTCTTGATCCCCTACTACAAACTACTGCCCTCTGATATCTTGCTGGGGTCATCTGGCTTAGTTCTGATTGCCACCAAAGCCATCATTCATTCTTTGCTTTCCTGGGAAAATACAGTCTTCTTTTGCATCATGCTAATGTTTTCTGCACACCAGGCTATTGACTTCTAGATGCTCACTAATGTTCCTCCTTCTTTCCTGTCAGCATTAGTTCTCTGCTTTGCTTTCCCTGCTTTCCACAAAGTCTTTTGTCCCCCTTGCAGTTCTCATCAGTGTCTCCTTGCCTCCTTGACTGTAGTGACATAGTAACTTATGGAAACTTATTTTCTCTGGTTTTCTGTGTTTTCTCCTTCCTTATTTTCCACAAACAGCTCTGACTTCTGACACCTCCCACCTTGGAGTCACCAACAGATTTGGTGAGGGTGCTTTCAGTACCTGCCTACAGCCAGTGAGTACAAAACAGGGAGCACAGATCCACTTTTCATCTCTCCTTGGTGACCAGCAGTCATCTCTCTCCCAGCTACATCCTGGACTTCTCCAACTACTCAAACCAAACCCGTGCCATCCTTTCCTGAAGACAGACACCTAGCTGAGCAGAGTTTATACATTTAGGAGTGAAATAATGACAGATTGTGAAGTTCCCTTTTGCCAAACAGCGTAAAACTTTGAGCACCCAGTCAAAGGTGAGAGACATGGATTCAGGAGAAGACACTGCAGGTATGCTGCTCTTCATCTAAGAATCCAAAAGCCACAGAGAGAGGAGAATAAACAAGGGACTTCAGGCCAATGCTTGTGCCAGGTGAATTGTTCTACATTTAGAACTTAGGAACAGACATACACTTGTGCGAAGCAAGCAAGACAGTATTTGCAGTGTTACTCAATACATCTCTTCATTGTTTCATTCCTTACCACCATCCACAGATGATTCCTCCAGCATTTTCAAGCATTCCTGTTTATATTTGTTCCATCCAGTAGTGGTTTTCTCCAGCAGAGACCCTTTGGCCTGGGAGTGAAAATACTGTACATGAGAAAAATCAGGTAGAACCTTTTAGACCTTAATGGCAAGTTTCCTTCTGAGGAGAGGAGAGGAGAGGAGAGGAGAGGAGAGGAGAGGAGAGGAGAGGAGAGGAGAGGAGAGGAGAGGAGAGGAGAGGAGAGGAGAGGAGAGGAGAGGAGAGGAGAGGAGAGGAGAGGAGAGGAGAGGAGAGGAGAGGAGAGGAGAGGAGAGGAGAGGAGAGGAGAGGAGAGGAGAGGAGAGGAGAGGAGAGGAGAGGAGAGGAGAGGAGAGGAGAGGAGAGGAGAGGAGAGGAGAGGAGAGGAGAGGAGAGGAGAGGAGAGGAGAGGAGAGGAGAGGAGAGGAGAGGAGAGGAGAGGAGAGGAGAGGAGAGGAGAGGAGAGGAGAGGAGAGGAGAGGAGAGGAGAGGAGAGGAGAGGAGAGGAGAGGAGAGGAGAGGAGAGGAGAGGAGGTATGGAGGAATGGAGGAATGGAGGAATGGAGGAATGGAGGAATGGAGGAATGGAACTCTTACTTCTCCAGGCGTCACAGAACCACAGAAACACAGAAAGCTTTGGGTTGGAAGGAAGATGAAAGATTATCTCATTCCAACCTGCCACCATGGGCAGGGACACCTTCCACTGTCCCAGGTTTAGCAATGGCTAAAACCAGAAGAATTAAATGCAGAAATGCTTGGTGGTTTGGGCTGGTGAAGAAATGCCCAATTAGGAGCAAAGTGGTTCAGAAAGGATAATGGGAGCTGCTGCTTCTGGCTCAGTATTGGCATGATGACTTGATCATTATTTCCCCATAGAAAAGAACACCAACCTAAGCACTCTCTGTGCAATAAGCCCCCATGTCTCCTGAAACCAGGGCTTTGAGAGGCCAGAGGCAGGCCAGCAGTCAAAGATCACTGTTACTAGAAGTCACCAAAAATGAGAAATTCATTACTGGTTGAAAATGTTGCCAATTGCAATGAGCAAATTTTGGAGAGCAAACAAAATCTAAGTTTTCTAAAACAATCTTTCTACTAAAAGATGCCTTTCAATTCTCCAGGAAAAGTCAATTTCTTTTTGTCTGGACTTTTCTTTGAACCTGCCTTTAACACATCTGTGCTTGTCCTGATGTTGTCTGAGCGTGGTGATGTGCCAAGGGCTGAGATGTACAACCAGAACAATATATGGCTGTGAACTTCACCTTTGTTCCTTTAAACCTACGGTTCATTGGCTTTTTTAAATAAAGAAAATAATATTTATTTACTTTCAAAACAAGAACAGTGTTCTTGTGAGCTAGCTTTTACGCAGGATCACTGCTTCATGCACGTTTTTACTGTGTAAAATGTTGCCAGCTCAATACTCTGCTTTTAGTCTCTCAGCTAATTTCCAGACACCCCAGTGTAAGTTAGAGGGAGTAGAAAGACTACAATCATTCTTCCATGGATGGGCTTGCAAGATAAGGAGAGAATATTTACAGCAGCCATGAGAAAGGAATGCATGTTTCCAAAATAAAAAGCATCTTGGCATTTCCCTCATGTAGGCCTCAAAATGCTGGGAGCCAGGGGAGATTCTTCAGATACTCAGGGGTCAGTGAACCTCATTTGAAGAGGCAGAGACATGGAGATGACGCATTTGTAGAGAGGACTGCTTGGTTTAAGGAAGAACACTTCAATTTCTAATAAACAAATGTGTTAAACAGCCAAGGAAATACAAAGGAAACCTCACAGTGGCTACCTGGCAGCTTGTTTGGTTCCATTCCTGGAGATGAGGCTGATACACAGTCATGAAGAAGTTCACTCAACAAGAGTGAGGAGCAGTTTGGGCCTAAACAACAGTTCCACATCACTTCCTTGTGGAATTGTCCATTTCCTCAAATCTGCAGGCACGGTCAGATAGCCAATGCCTGGTCACTGTTGATGCCAATACTCGTGAGATAAATTTGTTTTCTGCCATCAAACTTTCTGGTGAAAAAAATCAAGTCTACATAAAATCAGAGCTGCAGCTGACAAAAAAACAGTTAAGAGCTGTCAGCTGACCTGAAAAATTAATTTTAAATACAGTTAGAAGGACATATAAAAAAAATTACCTAATCAAAATGAAACATTTCACAGAGTAGCTGTGGCTGTCCTTAATGGTTGATCTAAAAGACTAAGAAATCACCTTTGGTTAATGATTCCAAAGAAATAATAAACAGATATTCAACAGCAGACCATGATGACTTGAATGGCAGCAACTTGTGAATTGGTCATCAGATACTTACACAGGGACTACCAATAAAAATAGGCTAAAAAAAGCAAACCTGCTGTTTGTACACAGCTATTCAGTGTGCAGGGGCCTCCACTCGGGGAAAAGAACATAAATATAGAGAAAGGCTGAAGAATGCTGGCAGTGCCTGGGAATGAGGAAAATCAGCTTTTGTTCCCTTCTTGGTTTGAGAGAGTTTGATGCAGGTGCCCCAGGGAGAAGATTTCAGTCTTTTCCGCAGTGGGACCTCCTGTTAAGCCTTTTCTGTATGAACTGAATTAGAGAGTTGTTTACTGTCCTGTGAGAATCCGAGGATGTCCCGAGATGCAATGGATACACAAGGATCGTTCAAGTCCAGCTCCTGGCCCTGCCCAGACACCCCAGCAATCCCACCCTGACCCTGAGAGCGCTGTCCAAACACTCCTGGAGCTCTGGCAGCCTCGGGGCCGTGCCCATTCCCTGGGGAGCCTGGGCAGTGCCCAGCACCTTCTGGATGAAAAACTTTTCCTGATATCCACCCTAAACCTCCCCCGACCCGGCCTCCTGCTGTTCACCTCGAGTTCTGTCGCTGGTCATGAGAGTGAAGAACCTTTTCCTAATATCAAACACAAACATCCCCTGACCCATTCATGCCATTCCCCCTGGGACCTGGGGCACAAGAACGGGAATGTTGCACGGTGCCTCTAAGCTGCCACCAGAAGGCAAAGCGAGTAGGCTGGGAATAAAGGAACAGCCTTCAGAGGGAAGGCAAAATGAAGGGAGACACCTTGATGTTCTGTGTTTAACTGTGTGAAAAGGAGCCAACCAAAAGCCAGAGACAGGCTTGCCTCTGTGTCCTGGCATCCACGTCCCCGTGGTTCTTCAGAGAGCGGGGCAGGCTCCCTCAGGAGGAGGATGGTCTCCAGTCTGGGTCAAGGTGAGGAGCACAGCAATCACTGCTGAGATTGTGGAGGCTTTTTCTGGTTTTGTCATGTGGGAGGAGACAGCTCAAAGAACAACAGAATTGCACAATGGTTTGGGTTGGAAGGGACCTTAAAGACCATCTTGCTCCAGCCCCCTGCCACGGGCAGGGAACCTTCCACTGTCCCAGGCTGCTCCAAGCCCTGTCCAACCTGGCCTTGGGCACTGTCAGGGATGGGGTGTGGGTCCTGTGGCTATATTCTGAGCAGACCCAGCAAATACCTCCCTGCAGCTGGTACGGCTCATGATTACAAATCCCAGGAAGGCTTTATTATGATCTAAATTTTGGGTTACATACAGTGCAAGCTCCATGCAAGTTCACACAAACCTTCAGGTACATTTCCCCTGATCTCAGCCAGTGGAAACTCAGCTTTTGATCTGTTGCATGTTTCAGTTGCCATTCAGCCACTGCTTTTAACCAGGACTTCTGACTCAGGAAAATTAAACTCCAGGGTCCAACAAAGAAGCTCAGAAAGTCCATGACCTTCTGCCCTATGCTGGACATGATTTCAGGTTGTCTGAAATTTTTTTGCTGACAAAGGAACTGCCTCAGCCCTCAAGCCTCACCCCCACTCGTGCTGAAGCTCACCCATAAGGAAATTTAATCAAAATTCCCTGGAAGTGTCTGGCCATTTATTTAGATTGCACCAAGAAGACACCACTCTTTAGAAACACGTTGGATGCAGAAGAAAATGCTGCCTGAAGGTTTCATTTAGGAAATGGATTACATATGGTTGCAGACTGGTTTAAATTTAAATTTTTCATAACTGACCACAGTACAGTCAAGATTTTACCCTTTTAAATTTTTTATACTAAGCTAGCAATGCAATGAAATATTTCTGTTTATTCAGACTACCCTCTTACGGACAGAAAAAAAACCCCTTCAATTTAGGCATAAACTAAAAATAAAAGCTGAAAAATATTTACTCATTCTTTCAGCCATGATCCAGGTTTAGTCTGATGGATATTTTTCCTATCTATAGAGGTTTTTGCTAGAAAATACAGATATAGTGATTTACGACTGTTGTTCCTTTAAATGTTTCTTTCTTATGAAATAAAATATAAAGAAACACAGCACGCACTTCTTTGAACAAGTTGCAAGATTAATTAATTCACTGTGATTAGTCTAGCAAAGCTTTCATCTCACAGAAGTGCTTGGGAGATTTTCTGTCAGCATTGATGGAACCAGTGCTTTGGCCGAGGTGTCTCACAAATCTGGGAGTTGTTTCAGGGCTATAAACAGAAGCTCTAAGCAGAGAAGCTCTGGATTTGAATGATACAAAAATATTAGGAATATTTTCTTAAAAAAAAAAAAAAGGATTTGTCTCCTGGTAACTTTTTCTTTATAAAAATGTTAGGAACACAGATATGGGCTCTACAGCACACACAGCTGCAAACCCACTTTCTTAGAAATCCAAGAAAATGAGGATAAGTGGATATAAATACCATATTACCTTCAGTTTAAAGTAAGTCTGTTTATTGCCCTAATGCCCATACTCTGCATAGAAATGTACCCTAAATATATGTGTGAATTTTATTACGTTAAATTGAAATTTACCAAATATCAGTAGCTGTTTTAAAAACTTATTCAAATCTAGATTGATATTAATAAATAAATAATAATTACTAAAAACCTACATGAAAATTTCCTTGAAGTGAATTCCACTGAGATGTTTTGTCATTAAATACCTAAACCCCCTCCAAATTATAAGGCAATATGGAAAAAAGAAGTAAGCATTTAGAATTTTGTATAGATTTGGTGAAAAATCCAAAATGGCTTAGTGGATCTGTGCAAGAAATAAAGGCAGAAATCTCATACAGATTTATTTGCTTTCTGTAGGAATGTAAGGTGCAGAATGAAACCAGTAATGCCAGTTTTCACAAACTGGAGATTCAATGCTCACCCTTCACACCAAGGCTAAAAGGCTAAAAGGTAGTGCCAGAAACAAATCAAAGCTGGGTTTAGAACAGAGAAAAAACAGTAGAAAATAAAAATGATCCATGATAGTGTCATTATCTGGTAGGAAAACTGAAAACCAAATATAATTCAATACCGATCAATATTGGTATGAAAAGTGATCGTGTGAATGGCTGTAAACACCATTTATTCACTTTATGAATGAGGATTGAGAGAATAAAATTGTAATGAATGACCTGGTCAGGGAGAGTAAATATAAAACTCTACAGCTTTGCAGCCATTATTTCTCATGGCAAATTTGTAATAAAAAGAAATTGTTACGTCGGAAGGATTTTTGATACAAACACGCTGCTTGTGGCAGTTAAAATGCTATGTGCTAGGAATTCACTGTCCCTTATTAATTATTGAATTAGCTTACCTGTTTCACAAGAAACAATATCATGATAGAGCTGGCAGATGTTGGAGGTATCCTGGACCAGAGTCCCATGCTGGAATAGAGAGCAAAAAGTGTCCCCATGCCCGTTTGAATAAATTTGTTCCCAAAATGCTGCTATTTCACTCTATTACAGATCAATTATATCAAAAAAAAAAAAAAAAAAAAAAAAGAAAAAGAGAGAGAAGTGAAAAGGTCTTCTTTTAAGAATGCCACTGTTCCACGAATCTTCTTTACAAGTAAGTGAGGAAGTCTCCTGAAGTGCTTTGCCTTGCTAGACTCCAACTACGTCTTGGTTTTTCTGATTAAAGGCAGAGAGAGCTTAGTCTAAACTTCACAGCAACTCTGCTTACTGTAGCCTGTCCATTAGCCAATAAGAAGTCAGAAAGCTATTAAAACATTAAAGGGCTGCTCCTGTTCCTTGAAGCTCCACAGGAATTTTGCCAGTGATTTTTCCAGAATGCAATCCAGCTCCACAAAAACACACAGATGTATTTACACACACCTCATGAAACCAATAAACGACACCTTAGGGCACAGAAAAGCTTTCTGTAGGAAGCTCGCTGGCTCTGGTTGTCTGTCAGAAAGGAGCTGGATAATAGTTGGTTTTTATGCTTTTTGATGGTATTTTGTCAAATATGCACAGCCAGTGCAGGATCAGGGAGAATCTCTACGTGAAAAAACTTATGTTGCCAGCAGTTAAAGTTTTGCTACAATTCAGTGATATTCAGTGTTTCCTCAAAGCCTCAGTTGCCAGGTGGATCGTGGCTGCCTTGGTGTTACCTGCATGTATTCGGTTTATTCCAGCAAAACTCACTGCAGATAACACTTGGCTTGAAGGAAGTTGCAGCTAATCTATTTGCTCCTCTCTTATTTTCTTTCTTTTTTTCACAGTTTGACAGAACTAACCAATAAATGCTCGTGCAATACATTTCTCCTATGAAACAGAGCATTCTTACATGAAAAATTTGACTTGAAAGTTGTGGCACCAGCAGAAAACTGTCTGTGAAACATCTCAGTTGTCAACCAGAAGGTATCAACGGTTTCACAGGCCTCAAAATATGTTTAAATAAAGCCATATGCAGATTACTCATAGGAGTAGAAACACAGATAAGTGGTTAATCCTTAGAAGGATTTCCCTCCCTTCCTCCCTCGCGCTCCTCCTGTTCTCACACTTGCTCCCACTCCTGCTCTCTCAAGTGCTGCACCCCTGTGAAAATGCAGCGAGGATAAAGTTGTAGGAAATAAGAACTCCTGGCTCAAGCTACGTGTGACCTTTGGGTTGTGAGGTCTGCTCTGCCTTTGTAGCCCAGACCTGCTTGGTGTTCCACTCTGCTGCTGGCCAGCTCTGTAAGCTGAGCTCCTCATAACAGCCTAAGGCTGGCATTTATCCTGCTCCTTTGAGTTTCATGCTGGGGCACATCCAGCCAACTGCTTCTCCAGCTCTGACATCTTTGGGTAGAGAGTTGCCTTGAAAATCCAAATTATTTTCATTAGAAGATACAAATGTGACTTCAGAGTCTGTCCTGTGGTACCATTCTCCTCCAAGGGCACATGTTTTGACTTTACAGTTTTAAAATGAAGCAGTGAATTACTAACACCCCAGCTCCTTTTGGTTCTCTGCATAACTTACTTGCATCATCAAACAGGCAGAAAAAACAATGTATATATAACACATCAAGGTGGGAAATGTTTCCTAGATGAAGGAAAAAGAAATGCAATTTCACAGAGTGAGAAGATGCACATATAAAATTAGGATAATTCAGCATTTTCTCCAGTGTTTCACCTAACCTGGGCAAAACTTGTGTTACGTGTTCGTGGAGGCAGACTGGACAGTGCCCAGGAAACCATCAACAGCAAACACAGGCAATTTATGACTTTCATTTGTCACTGGGGGAACTCTGAACACATGCAGTCACCTTTTAGTGTTCTTGGGCAGTGCTGCATGCTGTGAAATTCCATAGCTGACCAACCAGTTTTAGCTCCTGACGAGTTTCTTTATAGTAAGAGTCACAATGTGTTCAATTTAAACAGCGTTCAGTGTTACAGGAGCATTTGGACCTGCGAGATTTTATTTATTCCTTAGCTAAGAAACAGAGATATTCCATCAGTCTGACTCCACCTCTGATCAAGGTAAATATTTTGTTTGTATAAATAAAACTTTAGTGGTTGCACACTGGGGTACTTCCAATGCTTCTGTATTCGGTGTATGATTCATGAGGAAAATTACAATTTATTGTCACACTTCCTCATATTTCTTTCACAGTACATTGCTGCCAAGCAACACTGTCCTTTATTCTTAATCTCCCCTGCCACATGATTTCTGGTCATGCCCAGATCTCTGCTCTCCGTCTTAAACTCCTAAGCTAGTACAATTTTCTGAGAGGGATGAAGAATGGGATGGCAAATACAGGCAGGTGTTTCACTGGGCAGATAGCTGCATGAATTTCTAAAAGGGACTTCCTAGAATAATTGCTAGCGCCGTTCTAGAGGATGCCAGCCTCAATCCCAGAGGCAGACAGACGGCACAGAGCCTCAGCAGCATTTTCTCTCAGTTTCCTCTCTTTAGTCTTCTCTATCACAGCATTCAGTAGCAGCCACTGGTGTGAAGGGACGAGGAAAGTGGCCAAACCTTTCTGTAAAGGAGACAGCAAAGGGGATCTGTGCATCCGCTTCAACAGCCCCGATGGCAACAGCAGCCAGGCTGTGCAGTACATCTGGGAGACGGGAGATGACAAGTTTGTGGAGAGAAATTTTCATGCTGGGATTTGGTATTCCTGTGAAGAAATGATAAATGAAGAAGGTGAGTAAACCCATGGAAATTTACTTAAGGAAGTAATCACAGTTATCCCGAGTTATTTGGTGTCCCCTTCCCCTCTGCTTCACCATGGCGTGTGTCTTTTATTGTGTTTGTATCCTTAAAAAGTTGCTCTTCTCTGGCAAAAAGGACCTTAGTGGGTACCTCCTAATGAATTCTGCAAAGAACATTAGCGTGCCAGGTTGTGTTTTTGATTTGGGTGACAAGTTGTGGTACAGATGAAGATTATTTGGTTTTTATTCTTCTAACCATAACAGCAAGTCAAATTACTTTAACAGGAAAGTGTTCAGTTTTTCCAGTGTTTTCATTCCATTAGTCAAAAATGAACATACCTGCTTTAAATGATTGCTTCTGATCCCTTATGGCAACATAAAAAGCACAAACTGACTCTTTTTTTTTTTTAAAATCATTTTCACTAATAAATCTGTGGGATCTAAATCAGTTCCTGGATTCCCTCTTGAGCACAAATATTTCTACTTTCTTACTGTGATCTCACCTTCCATAAATCAAAGCAGAAGAGGATTCTTTTCACCCTGCTAAAACAGGATAGGGAGACTTACTAGTCCTAAGTGGTGGCATTTAACTGGGTCTCACTCTGAATATGTAAATATTGGTAGAATGAAATTAGCTTGCCATTACAGAAACTTCCTAGTCAATTTTGGATTTTTGTATAATGCTGGTTCAAGAATTCAAGCCTTTACTATAAAACCAGATCAACACTAAGTTTTTCCCCCTGATTGTCCTGATCAGTTTGCAAATGGCAACCAGAACAGAACTTCAGCAGCTGTTACCTATGCCATAAAATGCAAATATTTTCGCAGTCACCTGTCCTGAAGGTCCAGTTCTACCCGAAGGTCTTGTAATTTACGCAGTTTTAAGGGGTAAATGTCAAAGATCAGAGCAAACTACGTGTCCAAAAGATGCCTTTTATCCATGCTGTGAGTACCAGGGTTGTGTAATTTGAGCATCTGCTATGGAAGCTCGTGTTTTCCCACTTGGGGCAGTTAGGAGCTGGAAAAAAACACCCAGCATTTCTACATCAGAGCAGAATTAATTCCGAGAGCTCTGTTCACAGCATCTGTGTGGGGGTCAGGAGGTCGAATGGGTTTGAAAATCAAAGCTTACAGAAAGAAATTGGAATGAAGCTTAGAGGGAATTTGTGTGAGCAGCAGCCTTGCTGCTGTAAGGAGAGCAGCTCTGCCCTAACAGGGACAATTGCATCCAGGCTGCCAGTTTTGCAAAGGAATTTTCCTATCCTGGCTTTCCCAGCTAGCGCCTCATGGAAATCAATTCACAGCCTTTCTCTAAGTCTTCCAGGCTCTGGTTCTACCTTCAAAAAGTCTGTAAGGACTCTCTAGCTAAGCCCGAGGAGAAGGTTGATGTAGCAGGGGCTTTGTGTACATCAAGAAGAGCTTCTGATCCTCTCACTTTCTGCTTATATGATAGATTTTGTGTTTTCTTCTTTCTGTTAATCTATTTCTTTAAATCATTACAGAATACAAAATAATCCTGAATTTGATTTAATTTTGTTTTTTTAGGTGAGAAATGCAGAAGCTTTATCAGTCTGACTCCAGCTTCTGATCGAGGTAGATATGCATATTTTATTTCTGTAATCAAAACTTTCCTGATCACACTTACCAATATAAATATTCTGCATTAAATTAAATCAATTAATTTCAGAAATGCTTGCTTTAATGCCAAATAGTTCTTTTGTCCTTTATTTAGTTTTCCAACTTCAAAATGAAGTTCATATGACTTATGATATCAATCTCTATCTTTCTGAAGACACACCACTTGAATATGAATGGCTTTTGAAATTACTTGAAATATGGGTACTGGAAGTCAAAATCTGTACGTTTTTGCCCTCTCTCTCCTCATACCTCCCTATTTGCAGACAGGAATTCTGTGGCCTGCACCACACCCTGAGAAGGCAGAGGGACAGGCAGCATGTGAACATTCACCCAGGAGGGTTGCACGCTGAGGGGATTGAGGGAGATGTGCTATGCACCAAACCAGCCTCGGTGGCACTCTGAATCCCCTCCCTGTGCCTCATGCAGAGCTCTGAGGAGACATTTCCATCCTCTTCTTTCAAAGAAGGACTCATGTTTTTATGAAACATTCCCGCAGATGCTGCTAAGTGCCCTCCTCTTGCCTGATCCCCAGTATAAAAACATCAGTCCATCACTGATCTGATTAGACCAATCACTTTACAAGTGGCTGATCCAGAAAAAAAAAAAATCTTTCTTTCTGGCATGCTGGGACTGGAGTATTTTCCTGGATATGCAATTTCAGACCCCTGGAGAAGGAGAAACACTCAGTCTCTGAATGCTAATCTTCCTTTTAACTGTTGCAGCTTGTCACAGTGCCTCAATAGCATAGAAGAGTTTTGTAGCATGAGAAAAAACATATAAATGAGATGTGGGTGTAGTCATACAGCCACGGTCCTCAGAAATGAGGGGTGTGTTCTGGGCCCTGCCTTGAGAGTTCCTCCCAAGGAAAACTACTGGGGGACATGGTGCTGAAACTAACTCTGAACAGCATCAGCAAATGCCACGGGCACTGGCAGGCCAGACTGAGACAGCCAAGAAGCATCGAGGTACCTAAAAACCAAAAATTTCTCCCTGGGCAGTGAAATCCTGTGTGGAAATAGGCTCCTGCCCTGCACAGAAGAAGGGGTTTGTGTTCTGCACATGCCTGTGGCTGCTATGTGATCCAAACTCAGGGTGCAGCAGGCTCACCCTTCCCGAATTCATCACCCCTGGGTCTCACACACAGGGGTGACCACCCTTGTTCAGTGCATTTGTTATAATGGCTCACTGACCAAAAATGTTCAGATGCAAACTCTCACAGCTGGAGCAGCCAAAACTGTTGGGCAATGCAACATCTGGAGTTCCTAATGTAAAACACCATTTTTTAGTGAGACGGAGTTTCTGGAGAAACAAACCAAGTCCAAGAACACCCACACATAGCCTGGCCCAAGAATTTAATGTCTAAATGGCCCATGAATCAGAGAAGCCCCACAGACATTGTCAAAGCCAGCAGCTGGGGTTATGCACCACACAAACGTTGTCTCCTGTCCTAGGTGGTGTTTAGTAATCAAGGACATGTCTCAGCAATGTCTCGATTTTTAAGTTATGATTGTGCATGTCTTCACGTGAAATCACTGTTTGAATCTATAACCAGGTGTCTCAGGACACGTTTATTTTTAAAAGAGTTTGGGGAAGGCCATTTGCCAGATCTTGCTGCAGTGAATTTGGACACAAGAAGGCCTCCTGCTCCTGGCTGGGGGACATTAGCACGCTACAGGTCAAACAGCAGGCTGAGAGACTTTAATGGGAGGATTAACTTCTTGCATAAGATGTAATTACCAGATATCCAAAAAGAGAGGAATTAGCAGATAACTAGAGAAATGAATCTCAGCGAAACCTGGAGACTGTCTGGGCTCATGAAGGCTTCTCTGTCCAAAAAAATCAAGATCCTGTTTGGTTGAAAGTTAAGCCTGTGGGGAGGATTTTATTTAATGACTAGACCCACGGGCAGTGTAGGTGTGTGCATGGCCTCCAGTTTGTTAGCTGGGTCTGCTGCTCCAGTGTGCTCCTCTCTGCACCCAGAACCACGACATCAGCAGTGAGATAACTGGGCAGTTCTTTTTATATTCACTTTGGTTCTTCTCTTTGTATTAACTTTGGTTCCTGGTGATTTCAGGGTAGCTACTGAGTATAAAACCACACTGTCCCAGAAGCACAGTCAGCTTCTAAGTGTACAGCAGGAACATGCAGCTCCTCTTCTGATAATTATAATTTTGGGTGTCCATTGACACTGAAGCCTTCCAGAGGTGTTATCATTATCACAGCATCCCCACAGCCTTCATGCTTCTGTTCAATGTCGTATGAACAACACAAATGAAGAAGGAAATGGTGACAATACCAAATGATTGCTTATAATATCAGTGCTCTTCATTTGGTTTCCAGGGGTTTTATGGCTGTCTATTGGAGCAGAGCTTCTCTACATCGTTTTGCTTCTGATTGGAAACATTCTTATGTCAGTAGAAATATTCTACTACAGCTCTGTCATTGATGGGCTAAAGATCAATGCCTTCTCTGCAGTGGTCACCGTGTTGGCAGGTACAGTTAAGTATCTCCATTGATTACATGCAGAATAGTCTGAAAATTAATGACAGCATCCAAGTTTCAAAACTGTTACAGTACCTATGGGGATGCTAACAATACAAAGTGATGCAAAATTGTATGGGGAAATATTGTTTTCAATTAATTATTTCTTAATGTGGTTTGTTTTTAATTTTATGTTTATGGCTTTTGCTACTTTTAACTTAATTATTTTAATTTTGTCATTTTTCATTTCATTGTCAGGTTGGTCGTCAAAGATTAAAGTGCAACATACTCTTCCAAGTAACTTGATTTTTTAATTCTGACACACTAAATACAAAATCAGCGACAGCCAAACTCAAATAGCACTTTTAAGAGGGAATAGAATGTACTTGGATAATTGCTAGTAGAGAATTGTCATTAAAATTTTCTTTCATTTTCTGCACATTGTTTCATAATCCGGTGGTATTTAATTCTAGGATTTCAGGCAAACTAATTTTGGAAGCAGTCCAATCTGAGGAATCTGGTCTGAATTGTCTGTTTATAGCCTGTCGAGCAGGAGGAGGTTGCACTAGAGATTTCTGAAGGCACCTTATAGCCTGAAAGATTCAATCTATATTACAGAATTTTCACGGGGGAATGTTGCAGGAAAGCATTTACAGTTAATTTATTTACTATAATTTCTTGTGGAACACATGCCTCTCTGCTTCACATGTTCAGGACTGTTCAGTGTTCAAAGTGATTTATACTTGGTGATAGCATACCTTTAAGAATGACATTTAATTGCAAGTCAGGCAGCTGGCAGATGGCAAAAAATTAATCTCAAGATTGTATTTCTCTGTCAAAATTTTTGGCCTGGATCCTGATCCTGATGTTTCTGGATTTAACGTTCATGCATTTCTGCCTTTTCTTATGAAGTAAAGGTTTTTTTGTAATACTTTTCATCTTAAACATAATCACATATTTAGTTCATTCACCAATCTCTTTTTTGGGGGTGAATAAATGAAGTTCATTAAACATCTGACCATGATAATGGGGAAGAAATAGAGCAGATAATTCCTTTTCTTTGTGGTTAACTTTCACACACGTGAAGATGGCTCTTTCAGCTCCTCGTTGTCCAGAGTGCAGTAGCCAACCTCTGCTGCCTGTGATCTCTTAACCTGCTGGATTATCTCCTTTCTTCTTAATGACTTCCCTGAAAGATGTCCAAGCAGTTAAAAATCTCTACTATCACCAGTTCCATTAATTGGAACTCAAAAAAGCCCCATTTCTCCTGTATCTGACCAAACCTCATGATCCACCATCATGTCTATTTTCAAAGAAAGAGTTGTGAGCTTCATTCAACTCCTCAGGCAGTTTTGCCAACTATTAGCAGCTTTCCCCTCTCCCAATAATCATGAATATTCACTTTTATTAATATTTTTTCATTTTGGGCCTGTACAGTATTAAGCAGGCTTAGACAGGAAGCAGCAAGTTTATCCTGGACATTCTGTTTACACGAAGGAGTAAAATTTCTTGAAACACTAAAAAATGGAAGAACACTTGTCTTAGCTGTTAAATTTGTGTATGAATCATTTGCAGACATAACCCAAATCTCGTTGCCCTAATCTGTAACGATGATGCAAAATTTCTTGTGCAAACATACTCTTGGTTCTATTTGAGCAATGCAAATTAAATTATTGAATATCAGCCTCTGTCACAGCCTAGATTTTCAGTACTTTCTAGTGTTTGCCCACATTTTCATTCACCTTCATACCTGATAAATCTGGCTGCATTTACAGCAGTGGGAGAGGGCATCCACCTGCATGGCTTTGAAAATCTTCCCACTCAATGACAGGAAACTGGGAAATGTGTCCCGTGCAATGCAACTGAGCAACACTTTCCTGCAGTAACTCGGGATTATATTGCCAAGATATTTTCAGAGGATGAGAACCAACCAGTTCTCCTCCTCTGGAAACCAGCAGGTTGCCTTTTGAAATCTATGGGCTGCATGTCCCAGGGCTCCCTCAGATTCCTCTGGCATACAGAGGGGCAAATACACAGCACGTTAAATACAAATAGATGATAATGTCCAATATTTTTGAATGCTTTGTAGAATTCAGATACTTCACAAAATATTCTCCAGGAGTTCAGGGGACAACTACAAAGAAGAACACCCTCATTTTACATTTTCTAATATTATTATAATATTGTATTTTTTAGGTCTTCTGGGCATGGTTGCTCACATGATGTACACGACCGTATTTCAAATGACTGTAAATCTTGGTCCTGAAGACTGGAGACCTCACACTTGGGATTATGGCTGGTCCTATGGGTACTTACTGGTTTATATTTGGTTCTTCCATTACATTTTGGTCACTTCACCCTCTGTTCAAGGAGAGTATACCTAATTTATAACCAGTGGCTTTACTCATTTCTCTTCTGAGGATGCAGTTCAGTAACCAGGTGATGTTCTTGAAATTCAGCTGCCTTAGATTATTGCCCAGAATGTATAAACTTGCAAGTTTTGTATTTGCCATCTGTCAGAGAGTACAGAGAGGTCCAGAGGACCTGCATGAAGCAGAGGTTCTTCTCCATACACATCAGAGCCAGGTTAGGTATCCTCATCTCCCAGGACAATTGTCTTGCCTAAGTTGTTTAAAACTCTTCCAGCTTTAGTAACTTAGGTTGACATTTTCCTATCACATACATGCTTCAGATTGTTGTATCTGGAACATGTCACAGAATCACAGAGTAAACTAGGTTGGGAAAGACCTTTGATATCATCAAATCCAACCTGTGACCTAACATTACCTTATCAGCTAAACCATGGCACTGAGTGCCACATCCAGTCTTTGTTAAACACCTCCAGGGTCGGTGACTCCACCACCTCCCTGGGAAACCCATTCCAATTTATTGGAAGGATTCATTTAAAAATGTAAATGGTTTGTTGAATCACATCAAGGATGTGGTCACAAACAGCTCTGAGGAAGAGGTGAGGTAAACAGGAGTCTATCTGAGACTGATTTCTCCACCAAAGCACATTTCATTTGATAATTGTGACCTTGCCATGTTAAGAGAGCTACTGATGAGCAAGCTCTTGCACTGTGAGCTCCCATTCATGCTCATGTAGCCATATTTTTACATGCTGCTTTTAATGTCATGCATTTTTAACAAATTGTACCTCAATATTTTTTTACTTCTGTTTCCTTAGGGCTTTACTTTTAACGTTTCAGAGTTGATGTCCTTTTCTCTCTGCTTACTCATGACACGCATTTCAGTGCTCTGAACCTCCTTTAGCCAGATATTTAACAGTGCCTTCTCCGTTCTTTTTGACACTTTTGGGTAACTCACATTTTTCTCAGTGTCCCCTGTGAGGTTTATACTCTTAATAACTGCACTTTTAACTTTTTATGCATTCCTCATTTTTTTATAAAACCCCTTTCTGCTATTAAGCTCTAACCAGAGTAAATAGAGAAACTGGAGGTAGGGTTTCATTAAACAGGTCTGTTAAATGTAAATATTACAACAAATGTACAAGGTCAACTCTTCAAGTCAGGTCTGTAAATGGTCCTTAACCAAGAGTATTTCTTCCTCACCCAGCCTGTTCATCTCTCCCTAATACAACCACACGTATGCAGTGTTCTCAAAAATAAAATTGAAGGACTTGAATATGGAAATGTCCTCCTAACTTCTGATGATTTTTTTTCTTTTGCTCACAGCCTCGCATGGACTTCCTTCGCTTGCTGCATGGCTGCAGCTGTCACCACTATTAACAAATACACAAAAACTATTTTGGAATTCAAGCACAAAAGAAAAAAGCTGGAAAGGAGCTTTAGGATTCAATACAACTTTCCTGACCACACAGCTCCAGAGAAAGTTTGCAATGTGTATGTGAACTCTTTCCAAAACACCACGGATGACCCCGCACATGCAATAAGAAGCTTGCGTCACCTGGCCACTATTTCAGTCCTGTAAAGCTGAACCAGATCTCAAGGCATCCTGTAAATTATAATCCTAGATCCAAACGAAACAGTGTTAATGAATAAAATGTATCATTGTGTAGTATTATTTATTTTTCTTAATAAAGGAATTCTATTTCTGTGGAAGCTTCAAGGAAGTCTTGGTGCTGGAAAAGAAGGTTCAGGTGTCTCTGTTCAGATAACAACACTGACACAGGTTCCCCACTGTTCTAGTTTTTAAGCAGATCCAGGCTTTGGAAAAATCCCTTCATATTTTTATCCAGGCAATAAATATAGCTTGAGCTTGTTATGCCAGCAAGATCCATAACAGGTCAGGTTATGGCCAGTGATAAGGTGGAGCTGATAACAGAGAAGCATCATTAAGTCAGAAGAAAACCATTAGTGGTAAGAGAGGAGAGTTTTTGTGTATATATTGAATATATTCAAGAAATGAGAGTTTCTGACCTTGTTGGCAACAGGTCCCAATGCTTCACTGCTGCAATTGTAGAAAAAGCATTTCCTAATATCAGATCAGAACGTTCTGTGTTCCAGTTTGTGTCTTTTACCTTTTTTCCTTATACTGTGCACCTTTGAGAAGAACCTGGCTCCATATTCCCTACACCATCCTACTGGGTAGCTGCAGATAGCTAGATAGATTCCTCTTTAATCTTGAGAAAAGTCTGTCTTTATCCTTTACAGTGCTCTGAAACTGCCACCTTCAGTTCAGCAGGGGAACAAAGCAGCTGCTCGAGGGCTGGGTGCCCTCTCTGTTAGAAGCAGTCTCACTCCCTTGACCAAAACACAAGATCCTGATTCCTTCCACTGGTTTCAGGCATTTCTTCCTGACGGGTATGTTTCTAACACCTTCACTGACAGAGGAATTATTCCTGATTCCGTCTGACTTTCTGCTTTTTGTCACTTGTAAAAGCTCTTTTTACAACAGATCTTTACCCATCTCATGTTGTTCCTGGGTGAAGAATTTCCACCTCATCCAGGAACGTACTTGGTTGGTGCCTAAAAGTCCTTTGAAAAATCCAATTTGAGCAAGTGCCTCATTTTTTTTCTTAGCCTGGAGTTTACTAACACAGGCTGACAGTCTCTGCCATGTGCTGTTTCCTCAGGATTGTTTCTTACAGTGGTTTGCATGCACATAATGTGCTGCATGTGGGCAAGGGCTTTTTAAATAATTGTGCAGTAAGAATCCGTCCAGATCAATTCTTAAATCTCAAACTGTCTGTTTTTCTCATGCTAACCATTCAAGAAGCTATATGGCTTCTGCTGGATATCTGGTAAATCAATTCACCTGATGAAATGCAAGATTTCTTATCCCTATTTGTAAGCCATGATTTCATATTCTGGCCCTTATTTTAACTTTTGACTCCCAGTAAGTCCTGGAACCACATTATTTGAAAACAGAGGAAAAACACCTGCAGCATTTTTATTCTGATTCATTGGATCCCATCAATCTTGAGGAATATGGCATCTCAGAAAACTTCAGATACCTGTGGCACAACAGACCTTCAATAGTGCTGGTTACCACTGCAAGTTAATGAGAGAAATAGGCACCTCTGGGATGCAATTCCTGTTATCCTGAACTCATCTTAATATTTCTTTTTGTTATCATTGTATTTTTATGTGCAACATATATCCACAGGTGAGACAGCGAAACAGAGATCAACAAATGAAATAGAAAACTCCAGATTAAATAATAGATTTCCCCAGAGGAAAAAAAAAAAAGATATTGCTTCTGAAATACCAGTGGAGAAACCCTGTCTTCAAGATGAGAAAAACCCACTGAATTAGAGAAAAGTGTGACCCATTTAAAAGGTCATCTAATCCTTCTTTTCTTCTAGGCAGGATAAACTAAAGCTACATTGCTTTTTTACAGATGTTTCATTAATCTCTTCTTTAAAGCTTCCAAAGACAGGCATTTGAAAATTTCTGTGGCAATTTATCCTTTGTGCTTAACTATTCTTAGCAGAAAAATGCTGTCCCTGTAAATCTCCTTTGCAGTAATTTTAGCACATTGTCCTGCTCCAGCAGAAATGGAGAACATTTCTGTTCTACCTTCTCCACAGTACCTTTTAGGAATTTGAAAATCATTAAGATACAACTTTCTTCTACTCTCTAGATTAAAATACATCTGTTTTTTGAAAGTTTCTTGGTAGGTTACAGGTGTCACTCCACCATTTTTACTCTCACTGCCTTTTACTGTGGCTCCCTGAACTGCTCACTGTTTTGAAGTGAAATTGTATGGAGAAGTTCTGCTGATCTCTAGAACGTGCAAAATGGAGCAGAAGGATCACTCAGCTTATTTTAACATGTAATCCACTTGTTTTTACAACAGAAAAAGACAATAATAGAAATCATAGAAATCACAGAATGGTTTGGGTTGGAAAGGACCTTAAAGATCATTTATCTCATTCCAACCCACTGCCATGGGCAGGGACACCTTCCACCAGACCAGATTGCTCCAAGCCCCATCCAACCTGGCCATGAACACTTCCAGGGATGGGGCAGTCACTAACAATGTTGATTCATGTTCAGCTGTGATGTCCTGTGGTGCCTGATCCTTTTCTGATGAAATTGTGCTTATTCTGCATCTTGCTCTTGTGGAAATGTGGAGGACTTGGCTGTTGCTGAGGTACAGGAACAAACACAACTGAGATCACAGCAAATGCCCATTGGTTTGAAGGAGAAGAGTTCTGCTGAGGACCAAGAAAATTTTGAACAAAGTGATTGTTTGGCTACAATCTCTCACACTACAATAAAACCCCGGTGCTACAACAGAAAACAGATGGAGCTCCAGCAGGTACTGCAGGAACTGACCCCTTCATCCCAGCAGTGAGCTCCCTCCATGAGTCAGGTTTCTTGAAGCCAGAGCAATTGAATCAGAGATACAGCAAAGGGTTAATGTCCCTTCAAGATGACATAATGTTTCTTTGCTCTGAAAATTCCTCTCATGTTTGGTGATTCCACCAATGACTGAAGTATATCAATGAGTTGGTGCTGAAAGTTATATGAGCAATGGGACTTGTAGCATCAAGAGCAGTTTGGTTCCAATGGCATATTGTCATATTCCCTAAAACCAGAAGAGTAGAAGCTTTATAGTTGAATGTGTGTGGCAGTGCTAGTGGCTTTATTCTACCCACAGAAAGCAGCAGAAATCACTGACATTTAAAACAGAAACCTTTTTTTTTTTTTTCAGGTCAACAGCAAGGAAAATAACTGAACAAAATCAATTTTCCTCTTCTGTCTTCAGCTTTTCCCTAATCCCTGAGGCAACGATGGCAAAAAAGAGCTCAGGGAAGAAGGTTCGAATGTAAACTGCTGCTCTGGGGATGGGATTGGCCATAAGCACCTCCTGCTTCTTCCTGCTCACTGTGCGCAGGACTTCCTCTGCCACCTCCACTGGGTGCACGCCGTAGGACACCTTCCTGAAAAAGACTGTGAATGGGACAGGAGTGAGAGCTACAGACAGACAGACAGACAGGCAGGCAGGCAGGCAGATACTCTGAGGGAATGGTGTTAAAAAGACACACAAGTAATGCATCCATCAAATCAGTTTAACTTCCACGCACTTTCGGTCCCTTCCCCACTCCGCTCTCCTCACCAGTAGGTCGCCAAGATCTTTTTATAATGTTGAGGTAAAAGCCTTACTTGAGGTAAAAAGCCTCCCTAAGAGAAGGAGCAACCTGAGTGCAGTGCAATTCTCCCTTTGGACCTTTCATGCCCTCCTCCACCTCCATTCCTGATGCCCTGGTGTATTTATTTTCACACATAATGTTGCCTCATTCCATGTTCCTTCTCTTTTCACCAGGCTTATATTACCTCTCCAATACCTCTTTTCTTTTGCTCCTCATTCCTGTTCATCATTTCTGTCATTCCCATTATTTTTCCTTTCATTTACCCTGGAAAAGCCTCCCTCCTGCTATATGTTCCTCATCTTCATCCACCCAAACTTACATTTCCAAATAGACGCCTCCCAGTTGCCTGGTGTTGGTTGGCGATGGTATGAACAGATGAAGGTTGGATTCACAGTGCTGACAGAAATACCAAATTCCTCCATTTCAGCTCGAAGACAATCAAAAAAGCCTACAGCAGCATGCTTGGATGCAGCATCTAAAAGAAAAAAAGCCCACGTATGCATGTGTAGATGTATGATTGCATGGAAGCAGATGTATAATAAAGCATCAGTGTTTGGGAAAACGAGCATGGAATGATCAGCCAAAAAGCAAAACAACAGCGAATTCTTTCACCCAGTGAAATTATCATATGACATAATTAAAACAAGCAATAAGAAATTATCTATCCAGGACAATTGTGCATGGAGTGTCTCGGATGGGTCAAACAGCATTTCCCAGTCAGAAGCAGCACATCCTGGGTGAGGGAATAACAATTCTATTATCTCTACAGTTCAAAAATGTCTTTGGTGAATGGAATTGTCCCTGAGGTGAGTCCCCACACCTTGTGTTTCTGCAGTTTGTGACACATCCATACAATGCAGTGAAATACATGTCCACTGCTGGAATGCAGTGCTGCTCACGCTTTGTGAACTGATTAGGACATTGCCCCGAAGAAGCAATCTGAGATACTGCTAATGTTAAAGTGAATTTTAAAGTAACTGAGTGTCAAGGCTTTTTTAGCTGCTTTTAGTGTCTTTTTATTGAGAATAGTATGAATAAGACGATAGTGTGTGAAACCTGACCAGCAAACAGAACTGGGTGTTCAGTGCAGCAGAGCTGCAAAGTGCTCAATCACCTTTTATTTGACTCAGTTTACAGTGAAAATCAACCTGTGCATATCTAGACAATGGCAGGTGGGCTCTGGGAATGCAGAGATGCCTCTCCATGCATCCATTTTGACACTCCTTCTTCTGGCAGCTTCATTTCGTGCGACAGAAATCTTGGTAGGGGCATTGTAAAAACTCTCTCAGTTGGCTCTTCTGCTTCTTATGGTTTTATACACATACAATGTATCTTGACACAAATGTCTACATCCTAGATGGAAAGTATTCCAGATGTCACATCAATGTGCTGTTTCCTTTTTGAGCCTTTTTTCTGTAGTTCTTATACTTCTTTTGAGACAGGAGACCAGAATAGCCCACTATGTTCAAGATGTGGGCACTGCGTATTTACGCATAAATTTACAAAGACAGAAAGACATGTTTTAATTTATTTTCTCTGCTGCTTCCCTTACAGCTTCTGTCACTGTAATTTGCTTTCATGGAACTCTAAGTCACATTTCTGAGGTCTCGCAGACTTTTTAATTCAGAGCCCATCACTCACCCTGACTTTCTGCCAAGTTACAAATGTCTGTTTACATCTGTTCCAAGTTAAAAATGCCTATTTACATCTCTCCTATATTTTCTGTCCCCTAATTTCGTATTTTATTAATGCAAAGACCTTCCATTATAATTCAGAACAGCCTCGTTCCCTTAGGAGCTTTGGATGAAAGACCTTGAAAATTTTCTGGAAAGCCAAGCAGAAAGCAATTACTACATCTCCTTTTAAACTCCCACACCCAAATACATTAAGGGCATGGGGCTTCCTTCACAGAGCAGTAGCTCTTATCTACTCATACTTTATATTTACACACTATTCTTCATGAAGGTTTCTTCCAATATGCACAAGTACAGATTAGATACAGATTTTAACTGTACAACATATATTTATATATATTTAAAATTTGCTGTCACATTTTTTATCATCTTATTCTCAAGTACCCTAGGCAGCAGTTACATTTCAAAGGCAGCATTTTAACTATTTCTAATTGAGTTCCAATTTGAAAAAAATTCAGCCAAATAAAGCAGTAATACCAAATTTGGATGCAAATTAGCACTTTTAACAACCTATTATGATTGTCATGGACTACTCACAAGCTGTGCATTAGAATGGGTGGTTTTGCTATGTGTAACTTACAAGCTGCACGAAATGGGATTCCTATTTTCCCTTGGATGCTATTAATTAGAACAATTTGACCAGTTCTTCTTGAGATCATGTTAGGAAGAATGGCTGCGAAAAGAGAAATACAAGAAAAAGCCACGTAAGTAAAAGAGCCGAGTGCATTTAGTGAAAAGGAGTGACAGCAGAAGTGTAAACACCACAACTTCAGTGAAGGTTGACTCAATACTGCAGGCAAAAGTATCACAAAACCCAATAGGTGGAAATTAGGTGTCTTCTAGACTTCACCTGAATTCTACATGCAGAGCTGGTTGCAGTATTAACCCATTTAATTGTCAATCTGCTTTAAGTGGTTACAGCAAAAAAAAAGAAAAAAAGAAAATTAAAATACCTTTGGTTAATGTTATAGGTCCAAAATAGTTGGCATCCATTATCTTTTTATCAAGTTCCAGTGAAATGCTCTGCACTGCTCCCTTCACCTTCATGCTTGCATTGTTGATCAGTATATCCACACAGCCATAGCAATTCAGGATTTCCTTAGCTACGTCTCGAATGCAGCTGATGTCTGAGATATCCAGGAGCATGAGCTTTGGGGCATATGTCTGACAGACAAAAGACTCATTTCAACGGGACTTGTTATATCCAAAGTGTATTTCTACCTACTTGTCTTGTAAACGAATTTACCTTGATACTCCAAGTGTTTTTATCATTCTCACATAAGGTTTTTTATATTAACTTGCTCTAGAAAGAAGATAGCTCAGCAATGAGAGATGGGTTTGATATTAACTCACTCTAGAAAGAAGATAGCTCAGCAATGAGAGATGGGTTTGATATTAACTCACTCTAGAAAGAAGATAGCTCAGCAGTGAGAGATGGGTTTGTTCAGCCCGGAGAAGGCTCTGGGGAACCTTAATGCTCCTTCCAGAGCCTAAAAGGGGTCCAAGAAAGCTGGAGAGGGACTTGAGACAAGGGCTTGCAGTGACAGGACAAGGGGGAATGGCTTCCCACTGCCAGAGGGCAGGAATAGATGGGATATTGGGAAGGAATTGTTCCCTGTGAGGGTGGGCAGGCCCTAGCACAGGGTGCCCAGAGCAGCTGGGGCTGCCCCTGGATCCCTGGCAGTGCCCAAGGCCAGGCTGGACATTGGGGCTGGGAGCAACCTGGGATAGTGGGAGGTGTCCCTGCCCGTGGCAGGGGTGGCACTGGGTGGTGTTTAAGATCCCTTCCAATCCAACCCACTCTGTGATTGGTTCTGTGATTCCATGATAATGGCTATTCACAGACACTGAACTTCAGATGAAGCAGAACACCACGGGAAGGGTAAGCTGGACTAGCTCCTCGTGAGTCTTGTCTCTCTTGTAATCAGTGGAGACAGAAAATAGACACAAGGGTGACTCCTACCAGTTCAAGTCATGGTCTTTGTGGGAACAACCCTTTGCTGACAACAGAGACCAGGGTATAGTGCTTTGATAGATAAGCTACATAAACATGGGGACAGATGGAAGGTAGGAATGGTTTGTTTTGCTATAGCTTATCCAAATGGAGTTTACATTTGCATGATTTCTGCAAAAACAGATTTTATCAGCTGTGGGACAGAGGAATGAACTTGAAGTTGTTTCTCTTACTGTACTACTTAAACAATGTAATGCAGAACCCTTAGTCATACTTAGTAATTTTTCCGAGTTGAATCTGTGCAGTCTAACATGAACCTTTGTGGTTATCTGTGCAGATGAACGAAGCTCACTGCAAAAAAACCCCACAAATATCTGTTGGTCTGATGAACAACGGCTGTAAAATTTATGTGATGCCTTCAGGAGCACCTGTGCCCTGGAGTTGGTCAACTGCATGTTGGTCCCAGAAGGGAAGCGTTCCCGTGAGCCTCAACAAACACCTGCCAAAGAGCTGGAGAAGGGGCAGTCCTGCATGTCTACTGTCAGGGTGACCCAGCCAGTGGCCATGAGGAAAAGACAGTGTTATTTTTTTACTCCCAATCCCTTCTGCCTGGGACTTTTCCTCAAATAGTGGAGAAGCTCAAAATTAACTTGATCTTTAGACCCATCTCGCACTCCTTGAGCATGCTAATTATATGAAAAACTGATGGCATGTCCTGTCATTAAATGAAGCACTTGGATCCCTTTCATCCAAATTAGCAGGCAAATTCCTCTGCTGAGGATTTCTGGCTGGGTGGCTTGTTCAGAATGCAGGAGCACTCAGATGCTTCACAGGATTAGCTCAAGAGAGCAGGATTTTGGCATTATGCTCCAAAGACCTTCAGAGGGGTTTCTCTCTCTGTCTCTCTGGACTGTGTTCGTGGTATTACCTGGGTGACCACAGCCACCACTGACAGAAATCACGTTTCTTCTCCATTGTTTTACTGGATCTAAAAAGACATTGTGCACCCAAGGGTGCAAGGTTTATCCCAGGCCATGAATACATACCGTGCTGGGGTCTGTCACGCTAATTAAGGCATCATACAAGGCTTCTAACTTCTCCCATGTCCTGCCACACAACACAAGCCTTGCTCCCCCTGCGTGAAACACACGAGAACATTCTAGGAAAGAAACACATCCAGAAGAAAGAATTACAATAATGACAAATTGATTTTGTTTATTTTGCTTGAAATGGGATGCTGGTTCTGCTAAAGATGCTGAATCCATGCTTTAAAATTCATAAAGTTTGAAATAATATGAGTAAAACAGAAAGCATTGAATTGTGATGCTACATAGGTGAGGAAAAAATTAAATTTATTGTGATGGTATGATGCCTAGTTAATGGTACAACACAATGCCACTGTTTAGTAAAGGGATTTATTAAAAATTACTTAAGAAAAGAACACCATGTCTGTTAATGGATGATGAGATTGAGTTAGAAAAATTTTTGTGTATATCCTTCCCAGACACACTTGCTATAAATAAAACTACATATAAAAATACACCTAAGGTGGTTACAATACAAACTGCATCTTTTGCAAACCTTCATGTCTGCTGCACTATAAAGAAACCAGCCAAGCCCAGCAAGCAGTAACACCAGCTCACTCTGTGTGCTACCTGCATGAAACTCTTGGCAACACAGAACTCATCTACAACTTTGAAAAAGAGTAATACAGGCCAACTTACTCAAACTGGCCCGCTGGTGAAGCACCCATGAGACAGCCCTTTCTCCTACAGACCCTCCCCTCCAGATGTAATCCATCCCAAGACCTTTACCTCCCGAGTCCTAATCCTTCCCAGCAGTCAGCAGAGGCATCAGGGACCAGCTTGCTCAGCTCCATTCCCTGATGCCTTCCTGAAAAAAGCACCAAAAAGCTTCTGGGAATTCTGGGCTGGCACTGCATTTTCTTCATTCAGACATATTCTAAGCTGGGGGTTTACCCCAATTTAAGATAGGTCTCAGAGGAGATTTCTCCTCCCTTTTTTCCACAAGTGAGCTATGGTAGTGCACTTCTGGAAGTGGGGACTCAAGTAACAGTAGGACCTGGCAATCAGTGTCACCCACCACCCCCTCCTGGCACTGGCTACGAGACTGCAAAGACTCATTGTGCAGCTCTTCATGGGGGTGTGTGACCAACTCGAGCCAAATTATGAAACACAAGGCTGGAGCACCTTTATGGATCCATTCTTGTAGTTTTGCAAACCTGTGCAGCTGGAAGCTTTTATTTAAGCAATCTTTTTAAGCAATTTACAACAGTAATTTTCTTTTTTTTTTTTCCTAGCATAGAAGGATTTTTAATTTAATCCCCAAAAGATTATTTGCCCGAACAATTATAGCAGTATTTTCCTTATAAACAACAGTTGAGACAATCTGGTGAAAAGAAAAAAAAAAAAGAGAAAAAGACTACTTTGTGAACAGCAATAAAGGTGAAAAAGGGAAACCAATGTTCTCCTCTAGAACTTCCCTGTACTTTTCCGAGTTACAGCACTCAGAAGAAACAGGAACTATGTTTCAATAACAACCATAAACCATTGAAAACATCTTCAATCATCACAGATTTGTTTCTCTTTTTTAACTTTGATGAATGTTGCCTTTAGTCCGGAAATTCTGGCATGTAGGAAAAGAATTTGGCTGTTTCCTTAGAGCCCACATACACAGCAGCTGGCCACACAGCTGGTATTTTAAAGCTTTGAATGAATGCATGAGTGGACTGCAGAGTTAATTTTGCATTATTTGGAATCATTCAAGCCTGCAAATAACATCCTGGTGTCAACCTGTGGGATACTGGTCATAGACATGTTTAGGATAATAAAATAAAAGTGCTTTGAGTTACCTCATTTTTCATCTATATGAAAAGGAGTGTGGGGGCACCACACACACACAATTGCCTTTCTAGCCTCAAGAGACAGGTGACAGCTAGTCACAGAAAAAATAAAAAAAAAAGAAAAAAGAGGAAGAAAGGTTAATAAGGAAACTGAAGTTAGGAAAATATTCCCCAGGGGTCACGCAGTGCTGGAGAAAGACAGCTGGAGAAATGTTAAATTATAAATTTTCTTTATTCTTGGAGGATTCCAAGATTTGGCTTGAAGCCACAGCCAAACAAATCCAGCACTGGTGATATTTCTGCTCCAAGTGAGGTTTTTGTCTAGAAACCCAGACACCATCCAATTCTGCAATACCTCCAATCTCAGTGGAAGTACTCTAAACCATGCCTCCCCAAAATCAATCTGAAACATAACTGTCCTGGTTCTGGCCAGAACAGGGTTAACTCTTGCAGCAGCCAGAAGGGGCAGGGTCAGGACCCTGGGGTTATTCAATCCCACCTCACCCAAGGGGGCTGAGGAGTCAGAGGGGGGCCACAATCACAGAACCCCACAGGGACCATCGGGTCCAGCTCCCAGACAGAGGGGTGAGCATTGCTGTTTACAAGCAGCAGGAACTGTTCAAGCCTCTAAGGGCTGAAAAGGAACATGCAAAGAATAAGATGACACCTGTTTCTATGCAGCTACCCCGCACTGACAGCCTCTGTAATGGGATCTTACAGTAGCAACATGCTAAAAATAGCACTCAGCGTTCTTATAAATCCTCTCATTCTATTGAATTAAATAAATACAAAGCTCTGCAGCTCCTTCAAGTCTACCAACAGTTCCTGTGGCTGAGCCTAAAAATATGCATTTAAAAATCACGGGACTTGTTTATAAAGATATTTATTAACTTCTGCTTCACCCAGCCAGTTATGAATAGGTACAAGGCAATGTGTGCATGTTCT
The DNA here is from genome assembly GCF_041296385.1 of Aphelocoma coerulescens. NCBI lineage: Eukaryota > Metazoa > Chordata > Aves > Passeriformes > Corvidae > Aphelocoma > Aphelocoma coerulescens. The sequence continues at coordinate 10,120,610 of NC_091031.1, read as the reverse complement.
ATCACCCAGAGGGTTGCTCTCTGGCTGTTTCTGTTCTCTGACACTGAGAAGAAAGGAGAAAACTCACCCTTGCCTAGTCCAGAGATGGCATCCGTGATCACCACTACCTTGTTCTGCACCGCTGACTTGGACAAGAGCCACCTGACTGACTGGTAAATATAAATAATTCCACTGATCCCTAAGAGGAGCAATGGTAGAGCAAGTACAGAAAAGATACCCATGTCTGTGGGAAACAAAAGACCATATGAGAGTACAGTAATCATAATACACATACATTATTTTTCAATTAAAAACCCAGTGTTTTCATATATAGAAAATCCAGTGATCAGCATGCCAAAGCAGCCACTTGAAGTAGTAGGAAGGTTGTTTTCCAGTCAGTGGCGTAACATTGTTTTGTAATGAACAGGGTAATATTGTTCCTTTGTTTTCCTCATCTTTGTATGGTCTAGGCAAATCTGGATTCCTTTTATGCAAAATTACTGTATGGTGGCAAGACCATAATAGCATACACACACACACATACATCTATATACTATATATATATGTATGTATGCATATTCTATTATGCTTTGAGGCAAAACATAGGCTAAAAAAAACCACTGAACTTTTAAATACATTGCTATTATTAGAAAACAGAGAAAAAGCTTTAAATCCAAATTGCAGGTAAAACTCACAGTAGAAGTCTTTTCTGTCCTAAAAGATAGAGAAAATACAATCACTTACTATGGCTACGAAGACTCCAGATACAGACAGAGCATCCTGTTGTATTTTTGTAAACCTCTGTATTACAGGTTTAGATAAGATCCTTTAGCAGCTTCACAGAGAACGGGTTTGTTGAGGCTGCTTGCCCTGAATGAGAGTGGCTATGTATGGCCCGGTGACAGAGGCACTGCCAGAGTAAATATAGCATGCACAGTGTGATCTGCATGCCTGACCTATCAGCCCCAACAGCCTGGGCACTCACAGAAAAGTTCTCAGTACAGTATCCATCCCCCTGTATGAAGAACCACCTCTCCTTCTGCCTTGTGTTCAGCTGCAGTTGTTCCCAGTGCCTCAATTTCTTGTGCTTTGCCTCCAAGAGACTTCACACACCAAAACATTTGTGTAAATGCCACAACAATAGGTCTTCAAAACCAAGCAAAAGGTACCACGAAGAAGTTGCCACTTGAAATAATCACAGTTCAGCAATATGAGTGATGTAGGAATGTGTCAGGAGAAGGTCTCTGAGCAAGCTGGCTGGGGAGTCAGTGCCTCACACAGAGCTGCTGCAGGCAGCTGAGTGCTGGAAAACAGACGAGGCTGGCATCCTGTGCTCCCACTCTTGGTGTCTGCAAGACAGATCTGTCTCTTTCCCAGCAATTTTAAGACCATTCCAACTTAAGACAGGTGATCTACGTTTTACCTTTTTACATTTACATCTATTTTACATTTCCTACAGAGACGTTATCTGTTCACAGAATCACAGAATCACAGAATCACAGAATCACAGAGTGCTTTGGGTTGGAGGGAACCTTAAATCTCATCTTATCCCACTCCCGTGCCATGGGCAGGGACACCTCCCACTTGACCAGGTTGGTCCAAGCCCCCTCCAATCCCCACCCAGGTTCAAGGCTCCAAGCCTTGAACACTTTGAGGGATGGAGCAGCCACAACCTCTCTGGGCAACCTGTGACAGTGCCTCACCAAACTCTGGGTAAAGAATATGTTCCTAATATCTAATCTGAACCTATCCTCTCTTAGTTTAACGCTGTACCTCTTTGTCCTGTCACTATTTACCCAAATAAAAAGCTTCTCTCCTTGGTTTTTTGTAACCCCCTTTCAAGTACTGGAAGGCAACAATGAGGTCTCCCCAGAGTTTTCTCTTTTCTAGGCTGAAGACCTCCAGCTTTCCCAGCCTGTCTCCAGAGCAGAGGGGCTCCAGCCCTCAGAAGATCTTCTGGACTCACTCCAAAGTCCTTCGTGTGCTAAGAGCCTCAGACCTGGATGCAGTATTCCAGGTGAGCTCTCCCAAGGGCAGGGAAGCTGGGATTGTTAACCTGACAATCACACATACTGACTGACCTTTAGACTAGGGAGAAGAATGGTTTACCATAAATCATCCCTGTTTTGCTTCTTTAAAAAAAAAAAAACATATTACTGTCTTAAAACTGCAATCTGACAACCAGACTCCTAGTTCTGTTTGTGCTGTGTAACTGGTCATCTAAACTCTAATTTTCATCTTCAATGTGAGACTGCAATTCTACAAATGAGAGAGTCGTTGATGTTGGAGATTTCTAACAAAGAACAAGGACTTCACGGCTAGTTTTGCAGGTACCAGGACAGTGGTCACTTTCAATGAGTGGAAATGGATAGAAGATTATTTAAGTGGGTATAGGAGGGGACTTTCAGACATATTTTGTAAACTTAACTTGCTCTAGAAGCTAATGGCTTCAAGAACCAAGATGTGTACTCTTGCCTCTGAAAGCTGAAGTTGTCTACCAAAGAACCCATGGTTTAAGGTTTCCAAATCTCAGAATTCTATAATGTGTCAACATTTGAAATGCTGCATGCATTTCTAGGTAAAAAAGACATGAATGACAGGTATGAATAAATACCTGTTTTTCAGTGCAAAATGGTCACAGTGTCCTGTAATGTACATCAGTTTCTGCAAGTGAATGTAAAAACATTAAGTCACGCCAAGCCACCTGCAGCAACAGAGAGGAAATCCAATTTTCCATCATTCCTAAAGCCCCAGCCATCTTCTCTTACTTTTAAAACATCAGCTTTCAACAAACAAATGTGCAGCTCCTATCAGCAACTGAGCTGGTTTGCTCTTTTTATGGAACATGATGTGTTGTTTGTTTAATTCATCCGGGGTTCTGGAAACAATTTTCCTGGCAAGTTGAAACATAAAAAAAAAAAGCACACGCTAGAGATAGAGGACTTTATGTGAGTTCTAAGTGATTTTTTTCCAAATGAACCAGAATAAAGGTACAAGAAATGTAAAAACCCAAGACTAGGAAAAAAATCAATTGAAATAACTAGATAGCCCACAGTGTGTAAGACTGTAAAGATAAAATGTTATCGTGTCTATTAATATAACGAAAAATTTTAAAGGAAAACTGCCAGAGTCATCTGGGGAAATACAGTGACTGCAATAACCAAAACACCCAGATCTTCTGAAGCACAGAAATCTCAGTCTGGTGAAATAGCACAGCAATGGATTATGCACTGCCACCTTCAGAGCAGCGCTGGGAACACCAGTGCAACAGGGATATTTCAAAACTCTTCTAGAGGCCAGTTCCCAGGAAAGGGGTAAATTATCTACAGAGAAACTTGAACAGAAGTGAGGTTTCCTCCCTCCTTCAGCTGGCTCTGAAAGTCTCTGTCGCCAGCAATAGCAGCACCGCCTGCCAACAGCACTGCTGTCCTCGTGGCAGCGAGCAGGGACCTCATGGTGGCACCTGTGCCCCGCCTTGGCAGCGTGCTCACCATCAGCATCGTCGCAGTGACCTGACAAGGGTGTGGTTATGGGACACTCCCGCTTCTGGTCCCAGTCCCGGTCACCACCTTGGTCCTGATTGTGGTCCAGATTCTGGCACAGGCACAGGGCTCCCACGGCGCTCTGGAGCCCCGACACTCACTGCTCCCCATGAAAGTGGAGTTGAGCCTGAAGGCAGGAGAGGGGGGGTGGCAGTTTGGCACCACGGCAGCTGCCAGGGCACAGCCCCAGGCACCCACACAGGCCACTCAGCGTCCCACCCTTTGTTCCCCCCTGGTGCCACCAAAGCCCACCCAGCCTCACCTCTCCCACCAGCAGTGACATCTGCCACACTCCCTGTGCCTTACAGATAGGAGGGACCTCTACACCCTCCCCCAAAGCCCCAGACCCCCGCAGATCACTGCAGCCCCGGTGCCCTGTAGTCATCATGGCCCCTTCCCCAGCCCCTGTGGGCTCCTGTAGGCCCTCCGCCAGCTCCCCAGCTTGGAGATGAGGATGCCATGTGGGACCACGCCAAAGGATTACAGCAGTCTAGGGAGGTGACAGTGCCCAGTCTTCCCTGTCACAGGTGGCCACCAGATTGGTCACACCGCGCTTGCCGCGCTGGCTGGCTCGGGTCACCTCCCCACTGCCATGAGCCCCGTTCCATCTGCATCTTGGTTCTCCTCATCCTCTCCCTGTGCTCCTCTCAGGCTACAAGTCCCTGCTGCCCGGCTTGATTCCTTCCCCAGGGGGATGGAGAGCTTTTGCACTGAAGTGGCCTGTCTTGGGGTGACGTTATGATGTGTATCCCATATCGCTGCCCTACGCCCAGAAATTAATTCTTGTGCCTTTCTATGCCTTTAAACTGAGCCTGAGAGGGGGAAGGAAAAACTGAGCAAAACTTTCTCAAAGCAGTTTGCAGCTTGTTCAAGGTCACACAGAGATAGCAGGGTTTCTTCCAGCTGTGGCAGGGAAGAGAGGAAGCACCTGGCTGGCTGCTCCCGGGGCAGTTTTTGGCCAGTTTCAGCTTCTTTTTATCCGGAGAGAGACTGAGAGTTGAACTGGTTTTCCTTCCCTGGAATTTTGGATTTTCTCTCTTTTCTACTGGACTGCTTCAACCTCAGAGCACATCGGGAGGACTTTCCACCGGGCACAGAGGGCCTGGCCCTGGGCCAAGCCCCAGCTCCGAGGAGACCAAAGGGAGGACTCTGACACTTTCCCAGGTTTTGCTTCCACAGTGAGAGATTTTATTATTTAGCATTATTTTCCTTTTCCCGTGTGTTTGTTAAATAAATAGTTTTTATCTCCTTCACTTTCCTTCGAGGAAAACTTATTTTTCCCGAACCTGGTGGGGGAGGAGTGGTGACCTGCCTTCTCTCAGAGGACATATTTCTAAATTTGGCCAAACCGGAACACGGCCTCAAACAGCTGTCGGCTGGCCGGCTCCTGTGCGTTTCAGGCCAGTTCCCCGGGGATCTCATCCCCGAGTTCTTCAATCAACGCGGCAGCGGCCCGCGGCCCGCGGCCCGCCATGCTGGGCACCGGCACTTCCGGGAGGCGGTCACGTGGGCAGCGCGTCATGTGACCCGCGGCGGCGGCGGGCCGGAGGTGGGAGATTCCCATGGGATCGGGGGGAGCCCGGGAGTGGGGATCTGGGATCGCTGGGGGGCCGCGGGACCGCCTGGGAGCGCTGGGAGGCCGCGGCACCTCCTGGGAGCGCTGCCGGGGCCGCGGCACCCCCTGAGATCGCTGCTGGGGCCGCGGAACCCCCTGGGATCGCCGGGACGCCGCGCGGGTCTAGAGAGGTCTGAGCGCCGGGGGAGCGGGGCAGGGATTCCGCAGGGATGAGCCCCCCGCCCTCCTGACCCGCCCCTGTCCCCCTGCAGGCCATGGCCGCCCCCCGCCCCCCCCGCGTGGTGCCGGGCGAAGCCTCCGAGAGCGACTCGGAGCCGGAGCTGCTGGTGGGGACGGCAGGGGAGGCCCCCGGGGCCGGGCTGAAGGTGCCGGGCGAAGCCTCCGAGACCGAAGAGGAGGAGGAGGAGGAGGAGCAGAGGCCGAAGACGCCGCCAGTGCTGGCGGAGGAGCCGGCGGCGGTTTGGGGGGGCGGCCCCTCGCTGCTGCAGCAGCGGCTGCGGGAGGGCACGGGGCGGCTGCGGGGGGCGGTGGGCAGCGCCCTTCGGCAGAGCTACGGCAGCGCTGCCCGGAGCCTGGGGGGGCTCGGCGGGGCCCTGGGCCGGGCGCAGGTCACCGCCGCCGCGGCCGCCCACTGCCTGCGCCTGGCCCGCCGCGATCTGCGCGCCGTGGCCGACACCATCGACATCGTCACGGCCTGTCACCTCCTGCCCGACATCCGCGGGCAGCTCTGACCGGCGCCGGGATGTGGCACGGCGTTCACCATCCCCACTGCGGCTGTCACCGCCGGCGGCGGCACCAACACCTGGCAGACATCTGCGGGCAGCTGCCAGCATCACTGTTGGCCTCTCGGCATCACCAGTGCCACATCTGCCGTGGCAGGGTCATCACCGGCAGGATCATCACCAGAGTGTCCTGCGGAGGATGGAGTTGTGCTGGCACCGAGTCATGTTTGGAATGGCAGGGTCATCACCGGCACGATCGTCACCACAGTGTCCTGCGGAGGATGGAGTTGTGCTGGCACCGAGTCATGTTTGGAGCACCCCACACTGACTCTGAAGACCTCCTCACCACAGTGGCATCATCACCAGTGTAGCCACAGTGACACCAAACAGTGGCTTTGGTAAAGAGACTGCTGGCCTGGCGCCCCAGGACCTCCATGCTTTGGTGACACCATCGCTGCTGGCCTCCTGGCCAGCTGCCACCATCCCTGAACTGCAGCCTGGTGCTGGCTCATCACCATTGTCCCCAAATGCCACTGTTTTATGTGACATGGAGCTGAATAAAGCCGTGATGGCGTCAGAGCCATAGTGGGGAGTTTGGCCAGTGCTGTGAGGACGGTAGTGTTGCAGGAAGGGGGACAGGGACACCCTGGGGTGCAGGGACGGGGTAGGGTGACATGGGTGCTGGTGTCACACTGCAGTGACCTTGGAGTTCACTGGTAGCCCAGGGGACAAGACTGGTGGCCTGGGCTGTATCCCCACACGTGCCCAAGCACTGGCACTGTCACCCTCTTGTGATGTCCCTGGTGCCCCCACACCCAAACACTGTCCCTCCCAGGGGACACCGCCCTCACCTCCATCCCAAGAAGGACACACTCTGGGGCCTCACAAGGGTTTATTTGGGGGGACACTTGCACCACACCACCACTGTTCACCCCCTGAGGGCACAGGGAGAGGGTGTGTGTCCCTGGAGGGGGTCACATGCGGGTGTTGAGGCTGTCCATGTACTCCTGCAGAGCCTGCAGCCGGGCATCGATCTCAGCCAGTTCAGCTGAGGGCTCCTTGGAGTGGTTCTCTGGGGAGGCCAGTGCAGGAAAAAAGGGTTAACAAAGGCCTGAACTGGGGTATCTCTCAAATATCGAGGGGCTCAGATGGGGCCTCACCTTTACCAGGGCGCTTGCCACCAGTCCTGCATGCCGGCAGCTTGTGGCTGGCAGCTGGGTGAGGCACCTGGGGGGGAGGTTGGGGGTCACCAGTGACCTCGTGCTCACCCTGCTTTGGGATGCAGGGGGAGACCCCAGAGGGGTGGGGGAACCCCAGAGGGGCAACCACTCACCATACAGGGGCCATTGCAGGATGAGGTGCTCAGGGGTCTCCGTGTACGGGTCACTCTCCTGTCCCTGCCCAAGGTGGGGGGGTTAAAGCGTGCTAGAAGGGATGCCCAAGCATCCTGCCCCACCCCAGCATTACCTGCAGGGCACGGGCTCGGGGCGCTCATTGGCTTTGCTGCCAGAGCTCACTCCCAAGCGCCAGCTCCGGGAGCTTTCGGCTGCAGGGAGAAATGGGGATGGGGGGGAAGTTAAGGAAGGAGCCCCAGCACACAGAGGGTGTGCCCTCAGCCCTTTTCATGCTCCCTACTCACCCGATGAGCTGCGCCTGTGGCTCCTCGCCGGGCTGGTGCTGCCAGAAGCCACTGCACGCCGCTGGCTGCACCCAAGGGAGATGGCAGTAAGGGGGATAGGGGTGTGAGGGGGGGAGGAGATCCCCCAAGTGCCAGGGAGGGAAGCTGACAAGCTCAGTCACCACCACTCACTTTCTGAGCTCAGCTTCCTTCTGCCGGCGCTGCCGGGCCCTGACAAAGGCAGTGGGGTCAAAGCGTGGTGGGCGGGAGCCTGGCAGGGGGAGGCAGAGGAGGGGGTCAGGGTGAGGAGGGGGGAGCCATGTCCTGTCTCCACTCCTGGGCATGGGTCCCCAAGTGTCCCACACCTGCAGGCGACAGGGACCGTGGCGAGGGGTGGCCCCGGCTGCTCCTGTGGCTCTCCAGGGATGCTGAGCGTCGCTCCGGGGGGCGCAGGGCCGGGCTGGCAGATTTCTGGCGGCTGCCAAGAGGACCAGTGCCATAAGGTGGGGACAGAAGGACACCCCATGGTCATGAGGGTCCTCTTGCAGGGTTCACCCCGGCCTCACCCCCTCCTGTAGGAGGCCAGTTCAGCTGTCAGGTTCTTCACCCGCAGCTGCAGCCTCTGCTCCGACGCCTTTGCCTGGGCCAGCTGTGAGGGGGAGAGAAAAAGTTCGCTGTGCATCCAACAGCCCCTGTCCCTACCAAGAGCAGCTCCCATCCTTCCTGCCCCCCTCCCAGCCCACCTCTGCAGCCAGCTGCTGGTACTCGCGCTGGTGCCGGGCCTCTGCCGCCCGCTTCTCCTCCAGTGCCCGCCACAGCCTGGGGGGGATGGCAGGGAGATGGTCTGGGGGTTCCTTCCTCACCCTGTGAGACAGGAACCCCCCAAACCCTTCCGGATGCGACCGGTCCCACTCACACATCCCGCAAGTGCTGGGTCTCATCCAGGCGCTGGGCCCGGAGCTGCGCCAGCTGCTCCTGCAGCTCCCGCACCAGTGCCACAAGGTCTGGCCGACCCGCATAGGGCAGTGGCAGTGGGTAATGGATCCTGGAGGAGAGCACGTGGAGGAGGTGAGGCTGGAGTCACTCCCCTGTGACCCCTGCCTGGTGTCCCCTGTCACCTATCGAACTCCACAGAGTAGATGAGGATGAGGTAGCGCTTGGTGTTGAGGGGGGAAGAGGAGGAAGGGGGAGGCCGGGTGATTGCCCCCACTTTCCGGCTATGCAGGGTTTCCAAGTCGGTGTAGGTGAGGAGCTCCAGGCTGACGGACTCGCTGCTCTGCAGAAAGTTTGAAAAGCAGGAGGGCTCGGTGGGACACACAACCCACCCCATGTAGCCCCAAAACGCCGTGTGGAGGAGGGGCACGGCCACACCTGCGTCAGTGCCGACTCCAGCATGCTGCAGAAAATGCCAAACTGCTTGAAATTCCCCGTTTTGCGGGTCAGGTCCTCGATGACTGCGAGGAGGGGAGTACTTCGGTCAGTGCCAGTCGTGCGAAGCCCCCTCATCCCACCACGAACTCCCTCCGGCACTCACAGGTGGCATCGAACTCGCCTCTCCACAGGTCGGCGGTGCCGTGAGCCTCCACCTCCACCCGCAAGGTAGTGCGGGCCAGGGTCACCCGCACCGTGTGTGCCCCGGGCCGGAAAGCGCAGTCCGCCTGCAGGTACCGCGGCTCGCCCATGGTGCGAGGGGGCTGTGGGGAGGGGACACCCTTGGGAGACAGGGGTCTGTGCCCCAGGAGTACAGAGGGCACCCCAGGAGTAAAGCGAGGGGACCCTCGGAAAGGGGGGGAGGGCTCGGGACAGGTGAGCTGGGGTGGATTCTGGGGGCTCCGAGCGGGAGCAGAATTGATGGGCGCGCACTGACGGGGTAAGAAGAAAGGGAAACTACAACACCAGGGGAGGTGACCAGAGAGGACCACAGCGCTTTTGGTAACTTGGGCCCTGCTGGGGGCGGGCGCAGTTTCAAGGGGTGGAGAGACTACAGAGGAACACGGGGAGACCCGTAGGCTTGGGCCTGCTGCCTGGAGAACAGCGGGAAGCGCAGGGCTTGGGGGGCCTGTTCTGGGGGTACCGAGGGAAGGGAACTGGGGGGTCTGCTTTGGGAGCAGCGGGACGAGGGTGGCCCGGGCCCGCGGTTATGCTCAGCCGACAGGTACCGGGAGCAGCCGCGCCGCAGTCGGAGGACGCTCACCGCCCGCCGCGATCCGCCGCGCCTCAGCCGCGCCCCGCCCCCCGAGCCCGCCCCGCCTCATTGGCCGGCCGCAGCCCCACCCTGCCCACCCCGCGCTGTCTCATTGGCTGGCTACACGCCGCTCCGCCGCTCATTGGCTGCTGGCGCCGCCCATCATGGCGATGCCGTTACTGCTCTGCCCGCCCCTGCTGCCCTCCAGCCTCCCGCTGCCATTGGCTGTCAGGCGAAGCCCGCGCCCCATCTCACGGCACCATTGGTCACTGCGGCTGTCAGTCATTCCCGGGAAAGGGGAGGAGCCGCGCCTGCCTGTGGCAGGCCCCGCCCTTTCCCCTGCTTCCCGCCCGCCTCTGAGCGTGGCCTCGTCCGGCTCCGTTGCCCGGAGGCTCTGAACTTGAAAAACATAAACCTTGGAATGCATAAATGTGGTTTTGCAGCATGAAAGTGTCGGTTTGCACCTTAAATCGACTATGTGGCTTCCCAAGTGTAGGCTTTGCTGGTTTAAAGGTGATGCTGTTTTCTCTACTTTTGAGGTTTGCGTTATACAAATTCGGGTTTGCACTTGGAGAACTTGGGGTTGAACCTGAAGAATGACGCTTTGGACCTTAAACACTGGCAGAGGCAGGACAAGAGGCGCAGGGCACAAATCCAGACCCAGAGTGGCTTGGGAGGAGACGTTCTTTAGTGTGGGGGTGACTGAGGCTCCTTGGGCGGGTTTTGGGGTCTCTACCTGGGGAGGACTAAAAGGCCAACTGGACACAGCTGTGGTGGGCTTTCCTTGGACCCTACCACACCTTGGAGGACCCTGCTTCACCCAAGGGTCTCCCAGGCCCGTTAACTCCCCAGCCCCGCTGTGACCCCACGCTGGTCCCCGCTGTGCCCTGGGCAAGCCACAGGAGCTTCCCTTGGAGAGGGACAGCGGGTGATACCAGGGACGGAGGGGCGGTCATCGTCCCCGCCAGGCCAGCGCGTGCAGCTGGCGGGCAGCATGGCACAGCCGCCCGCGGTGCTCGAGGCGGCAGTGCAGCCCCGGGGGGACGGATGCCAGCCCGCCCCGCAGCCCCCAGCACCCAGCAGCAATGGTCCCCGTGGAATCGCTGTCCCCGCCGTGCAGCACTGCCCTGGCACACAGCTCTTCCCAGCACCCACCAGCAGCCAGCAGGGCCTCCAGGGCCACCATGGGTGCGTCATGGCCGCTACGGCCTGGCCACCCTTCCAGTGCCCAGCCTAGGTACTCCGTGTCCCGCTCGGCCGGGGATGGGAGGGATGGCACCCGTGGCGGGCCACGGCCCTCCAGAAGCCCACGGGAGTCCAGGTACCTGCAGAGACATGGGGACACTGAGGTCACTGGGGCCACTGGTGTCACTGACACTGGCGGTCACTGGGCTGTGGCTCTCCAGCAGCCCCTGGGACCCCAGGTAGCTGCGGGGACAGTGGGGACAATCAGGAAACTTGGGGGGCAGCATGGCACTGGACGCAGTGGGGACACCAGTAACACCAAGAAAACCCAGTGCCCCAGGAACCCCAGAGACACAGAGGTTCCTGTCACTGAGGATGGCACCTCTGGCCGGGACATGAGGGACACTGGGTGCAGCAGGGACAGGATGGGCACTGCCAGCCCTGTGAACAGACTGGGCAATAGGGTCAGCAGTGGCACCAGTGACACCTCTGCGATGCGCTGCCAGGACTGGCAGAGAGCTTGGCTGGCACCAGTGGCGCTAATGGACCCCTGAACCCTTCACAGTGTCCTTCCCAGCCCCTCCTTGTGCTCCCAGTGTCCCCCCAGAACCCTCACAGTGCCCCCTCACCGGTGCCACGCCTCCCCAAAGAATGGCCAGGCAGCAGCATTGTCCTCCACGGCCACCCCGGTGCCCTCCACGTAGTCCCATGCCAGGGGCAGGACCCGCAGCAGCTCAGCCCCCCAGCGCTCTGGGGGCTCCCCCCGACTCCCCAGTGCCCCAAAGAGGGCCACTGCCAGTGCTCCAAGGTACCCTGTGGGGACAGGGGCTTCAGGGGAGTCCTGGTATCCCCTGCTGCCCTCCCCCGCCGGTCTGGAGCTCACCAGTGGGGTGGTGGTGGGTCATGCGCCCGCTCTCGATGCTCACCCGGATCAGAGTCGGCAGCTCCCAGGCATGTGGGTACCTGCACTGGCATCAGACCAGTCCCCACTCCCCTGGTCCTGTATTTCCGGCCTCATCCCCGTTCCCATAGCACCACTCTTGTCCTGCTGTCCCCGCTGTGCCCATTCTCCTAGCCCCATCACTTCCATGTCCCACTCTCAGCTGCTCTGTGACCTGCATCCCTCTTCCCTCTTGCTGTTCCCATGTTCTCTGTCCCAAACCTCCCAGCTCCAGCACCACATGTCCCCAAGCCCTGTGCCTTGTCCTCTCCAGCTCCACCAACCCCCTGTCCCCACCCCACTCTGTGTCCCCATTCCTCTCCCTGTGACATCCTCATGTCCCTCTTACCCTACTCCCATCCCTTCATGTCCCCTTCCCTCCAGCTCTGACACCCCCATTTCCCCAGCCCAAACATCCTCATGTCCCTGCTCCCCCAGCTCTGACACCCCCTTATCCCCATCCCATGTCCCCGGTGTCCCTGTCCCTTCCCATGTCCCCCATTCCACCCATTCTGACACCCCCCACATCCCCGTCCCCACCCTGTCGCCATCCCCCCGGCTCTGATACCTCCATCCCTGTCCCCACATGTCCCCCAGTGTCCCTGTCCCCACCTGAGGCCGATGGCCAGGCTGCGCATGGCGGCCCCGCAGCCGGTGCCGCGGGGGTTGAAGGGGATGCGATAGCCCTCGGGCTCCCCTGGCCGCAGCTGCGAGGTGCCTGGGAGGACACGGGGGCGTGAGGCTCCCTGAGCCCCCCCTGCCTCTCCCCGCATCCTTGGTCTCTGCTCACCTAGGATGCTGCTGGGTCCGGGTTTGCGTCCCTCCATGTCTCCCATGGCAGCCACATAGCGGCGGGCCAGCTCCTGCAGGAGGGCTTCCCCCTCCAGGCCTGTGCAGGGGTGTGAAAACCCATGTGGGTTACCCAGGCTGGCAGGGAGAGGCCCCATGCACCCCCCAAAACTGAAGGGGAAGGAGAAGAACCCCATTGCACCACCCTCGAAAATGTGGGGAAAGGGAACACTGCCCCACAGACCCCCCCCAGGGGGGAAGCAGGACAAGTTTAGTGGAGAAATGGGGAATCCTTCTGAGCACTCCAAATTCAGCGACAAAGGGGTGCCCTGCCAGGTTCCCAAAGTGGGAGGGAGAAGTGTCCCTGTCTCCAGCACCCGGTACGGGAGGAAAAGGCACATAAATGAGGAAAACCACACGGACACAGACAGACACACACTGCCCCTGCCACCCCCACCCAGAGGAAACGAGGATACACATCCCCCCAAGCCTCACTGGAAACCCTTAAAAGTGGGGGGGGGGTGGGGGAAGCAGAATTAAGATGCCCCAAAGTCCCCTCCAGAGCTGGACAAAGCCCCCCCAAAGCCCCTCCCAGCGTAATGGGGACCTCCCTGGCATACCCCAGGGCTGTAAGGGGACACCCAGCGCACCCCCAAACACCCACCCACCATGCAGCCCAAGGAACAGAACAGGGACCCCTCCCACCCCTAGGGGATCTAATGAGGACACCCCCCCTCCCGTGCCAGCCTGGGGCACAACGGGGACCCCAACCCCAGGGACCCCTCCCTTGCGTCAGTGGGGTGTCGCCGAGTCCCCGCACCTGTGGCCAGGCCCTCGGCGGTGGCAAGGTGCAGGACGGTGTCATCGCTGACGGGCCACTCGGGGGGCTCCAGGGTGATGGCTGCCAGCCCGCCCAGCTCGGCCAGCTCGGCGTGGATCTGGGGGCCCGAGGTGCAGTATTCCCAGCGGCCTGCCCGGTACCCCAGTGCATCCCCCACCCCGCTCAGCACCATGGCCGCCTCGTAGGTTTCCACCGAGGGCACCCTAGGGGAACAGAGGGTTCAGGGGGTGCTGGCGGCAGAGGGGCCCCAGGGACCCCGGTGCACTCACGTCTCCTCCATGGTTCAGCAGCTGGGGATGCCTGTCAGGCTCAGGGCATGGGGCCAGTGCTGGCCAGGGGCCCTTAAGGGGACCAGAACACTCCAGGGATGTGGGGTACAGGGCTGCTGCCCCCACAGAGAGGGGGAGAAGCAGGGAGGGGATCCAGGGGCATCCTGGGTGGGGGAGGCAGAGGGAAGAGAGGCTCCAGGGGGCCCCAAAGGACAGCAAGGGCTTTTTAAGATCCAAACCCTCTTCTGGAGGGTCCAAAGCCCTCTTTCACCACTCAGAGCTTGCACTGGAGTGCCTGAAGCCCTCTAGTCAGCACTGCTTGCGGCCAGAGAGGTTCACCTCCATTGCAGGGTCCACAAGGTCATTTGTAGCATCTCAGCTACTAATTTTTTTCATGCCTAAAGCCTCCATTTTTGGTCCAAAATCCTATTTTTGGGCTCTCAACCTGTCTTTTATTACCTGTGGCTATTTTTAGGGCACAGAGTTTCATCTGTTGGGTCCAAACCCTCATTTGTCATACAGAAATCCTGCTTAGGCTACAAATCGACATTGAAATGGTCCTAAACCTCATGTTTTCTTCCCAAGGTCTTAGTTCTGGCTTCCTAATCAGCTCTTTTTAGGCTACAAAGTCTCATTTTTAGTGTCCAAAGAATCTGTTTCAGTTCACAAATTCTGTTTTTGTGAGTTCCAAGCAGGGTTTTTCCTCTCCAAAGCCTTCTTTTCAGGCAATTTGGCTCTTGTCCCAGTTTAAAAAAAAAAATCAGACAACTAAACCCCTGTTCTTTCTTGTTTGGTCACACTCTACAGAAATTAAAGTGCCAGCTCAGACAGGGTTTGGTTCTGAAGGCAACTTTACTGTTCGAATGGTAACCTCCAGGCTGATGATCGTGAAATAAGAGAATTCTCAATAATTGGTGAAACCAGGAGGGGCACCAGCTAAACTTCCACACTGGGCTTCCGAAGGGCAGACCTCAGCCTTCTCAAGAAGCTGATTTGGAAAGTTCCTTGGGAAAGAGCCCTTAAAAACAAAGGGTTCCGGAAGGATGGACGTACTTCAAGAAAGAAACCTCGAAGGCACAGCAGTGGGCTGTCCCTACGTGCCAAAAGACGAGCCATCGGGGATGACTGGCCTGGATGAGCAAGGAACTTCTGAAGGAACTTCTGTTCTCCGTGTCCAAGCCTCATTGTGGATGAGTGACCAGCTGGCAGAGCTGTCCCAGTTCCTGCAGTGTCTCCCTGGGTGCTTCCTTCTTCGAGGTGGCACTCCGAGGAGAGTCAGGGCAGTCTGCTGGTGCTTTGTGCGAGCTGGTCCCTACCAGGGACACTTTTGGTACTTCCTGCACTCCTCTTCTTCCTCTCTGGCACTGCAGAAGTCAGATCCTCTGCTCCCCCCTTATCCAGGCTGACAATCTGCCCTTGTCATCGCTGTAGTGGCGTTGAGTCCCCTCGCCTCAGCACCCCTCCTCTGCCAGCTTGCTGAGCGTTCTCTCTGCCCCAGCAGCCAGCCCATTAGTTAAGAAAGACATTAAACTGGAGCAGTCCCTGGCCCTTGGGAGACACTGTTTGTTCCTGGCTCTGTGCTTGTCTTGCTGCTGAGCAGCACCCTCAGGGCCTGGCCATCCAGCTCTTTTCAGTCACTATTGGCACATCCAGCCCACGTCCCTTCTGGAGCTGGGTTTGCAAGACAAAGCCAAAGAGAAAGAGGAAGAAGAGCCAGGGGGGCCAATTGGTTTCCTTTTATAGTTAACTGGGTGAGTGCCTCCTACAAAGACTGAATGTTTTGAGCTGGTTTTGTTCATGCATGCACAGCCATCTCTTCTGGCCCTCGCCTAGGAAGTGAGCATGGGTGTCAAAGCAGAGCAGGAATTTGGCTCTCAGCAGTGCTGCCCCATCTCCGCAGGACTGTCTCCTCCCGTGACCTTTCCTATTGTAACAGAGTCGGAATGCTTGAGACAAAACATGCTTAAGTCTGGTCCTCCACAGGCCAACAAAGGGTTTTAATTCTGGGTTAGGCTTTTCCTCCTGTTGATTCCAACCAGGTGGGTTTTTGTTCATTTCAGATGCTGCACTGCTGCATCATCCGGGCTGAAAGTCTGCCTTCATCAAGCTGTGTTTGTCTGACATCTGACATCTCTGGGCTGCTCAGACCCCCTCACTGACCAGTAAGAGTTTGTGATCTCCACAAGCTGACTGCAGAGCCCATAGTCCTGCCATGAGGATCTGCCCAGCTCTCTCTGTACTGGCAAGGTTTGCACCCAAGCAAGCCTTGGTACAGGCGCCTGCTGGCAGATCCTGTTGTAGGGCCCTGGAGCTGTGGCATCCCTGGGAGCATGGTCATGGCCAAATGGACTAGTTCTCTTCCTCCTCCTTCCTGTTAAATTGCTGTCGTTGGTGCTGTTCACGACCCAGCTGCAGAGATCATTGCCCCACTGTGGGGACCTGCTCCGGGCCCTCTCCCTGGCACGGTTCCTCTGACTGTGCATCACCTTAATCCTGCCAGGGAGACCTTGTGGAACTGAGGAACCTGCCTGCTGGTGGCTGGCCCCTCCCTGGCCCAGCATGGCATGGGCATATGATGGTGCTGGTGAGGAAGCCGCCATTTCTCTCATTTTCAAATCCGAGCACCTGGAGGAAAAAAGAGTTATCTCTGTTTCAGGCATTCCTTGTAGACTCCTCTGGGATTCAGTTGTTTTCTTGGAGCAACAGAGAGAAGACTTCACCAAGGTCACTAATGGTAAATTTAACTAGGGTCTTCCCACCAGGTCTGCCACTGTCAGAGCAAGTCCTCATCTTTTTACCCCCTATGGCCTCCACTTCACAGAATCCTAGAATTTGGATGAGAGAAATCTCATTCCAACCCCCATGCCATGGGCAGGGACACCTTCCACTGTCCCAGGTTGCTCCAAGCCCCATTCAGCCTGGCTTTGAACACTTCCAGGTGTGGGGCAGCCACAGCTTCTCTGGGCACCCTGTGCCAGGGCCTCCCCACCCGCACAGGGAAGAATTTCTTCCTAATATCTAATCGAAATCTTCCCTCTTTAAAATCATTACCCCTTGCCCCATCACTACACTCCCTGATAAGGAGTCCCTCCCCACCTTTAAGTCCTCTTCTCTACATGAGCCAGCTTCAGAGAGCAGACAAGTGGCAGTTTACACAGGGCAGCACCCTAGAGCCCAGCAGGGAAAGAGGAGGACTGGAGTGAGGTAGTTCAGAACTGGCAGCCCTGAAGGATGCAGGAAGGAATTGTCTCCTATGGCAGAAACACTCAGGAGGATGAGAAGACAAACAGCTAAGACAGGAAATGGAAATGTTTTCTGAACACATGATGCAGGTTATTACCTGGCATAAAACAGCAAGTAGGCTTGCTGCCCCAGAACTGTGTGGGTGTCACAACTATCCACAAACTCATCGTCCATCTTGTACCACAGCCCATTGCTGGCCTGCAGAGAAAGGCATCCAGTTCTGGAGAGGAACTGCAGGGTTTCTCCACCACAGGCAGAAAACTGCCAAGCCAGGAGTACACAAAAACAAATCCAGTTGAGCCCTGGAGGAGACCTTCTCCCCAAACCCTTGGCTGCCAGTAACACTGGTGGGAAAGTTTGTCTTTCCCAACACACATTTCTCCCTGTCAGGAGGGAAGTTGCTCTTACCTTTATGTAGCACAAGAAGTGTCCTTCAAGACAGGTGTCACCACTGTGAACCACGATGGCATATAGGGAGCAGAGGAGGGGTTCTCCAGCTGTGTCAGACATGTATGGCCGAAGATCCAAGTATTCGGGATACTCCACAAACTAGAGAGAGGCCAAGAGGGCTCAGAAATTATCCTTAGCTACCACATTAAATAGACTTCAGCACGTAATGGCTTGGGGGACAGGAAACTGTTCTCAGCCACAGCATCTCTGTCAGAGCAGAGTCCAGACCCGTCTGTTCATGGGAATTCTCCTCTCCCCAGAAGGGAACACAAAAATCCCGACATGAGCATCTTGTGACAGAGTTTTGGGGAATCCTCTGCTTTAGAAAGAGAAAGTTGCACACACACCTTGCTGATCTTTGTGCCAGTCCATTGGTCAGCCCTTTCCAGACACAGCGTGAGGACTCTGGGTGCACGATGGACTGTGACCCTCTTGGAGGCAGCAGCCTTCTTCTTACACCTTGAAACCAGGCACACAGCCAAGTGCTGAAATGCACCCGATCTTCCCCCAGGAAGGCCAGGCAACCTATGCCCTGTCTCACACATCCTTACTAAGGTTATTTTAAGGTTATTCAGAGGCATATTAAAAAAGTTGTGTCTCATTATTGTGCATTAAGCCTCCTTGAGAAGATGACTTCTGTTCAACGACATGCAGCCCCTCACGCAGGATCTGGTGTTGCTGTGTTTGGAATCATCTTACTTGGTACATCTGAAGCACTCTTTCTGATCCAGCTCCTTGGATGTCACACAGTCCTCCAGAACTGTGGTGAGGGATGAGGCTGCCTGGAGGAGTGAGAAAGGAGCTGCAGGAAACGCCCTCACCCAAACACTTCCCAGGAGCTGACAAGAAGTCCCAGGCAGCTGACGCTGAGGACTCCACCATGACCCCGCGGGCAGTGTTTGTAAGGAGACAGAAACGGGGTGTGATGCTGAACATCTCCCTCATGTCCCAGGGGCTCCCGGAGTCATCAAGAGCTCCCTCTGCGTGCCACCACTCAGTTCAGCTACCAATGGCACGCAGGGGCATCAGTAGTGAAAACTGATCCTACCCATCAGCCTGGGAGCCAGACGGGGGTTGAGGGAGGGCAAAGGGAAGGGGGAGGAGAGTATGTCAAGGGTGCAGAGGGGGTAGTGCTTGCTAGTCCAGCCTAAAGCCAGCACCACGGTGCCATGGGCTCTGCAGGAGGACACTGAGGACACTGTGCTTTCCCCTTCCCACTCACCACCAAGCTCCCTTGTGCTCGCAGTATAGGTTTTTAAGACAAGTGCTTTGTTTCTGCAAAACTACAGGGGCCTTGGGATATCTTGAAGCTCAGTTGCAAACCTCTTACTCTGATATCCAAAGAGATATCCAGGAAGGCCTTGTAGGAATCAACAACTGCTTGGCAGCTCAAGCATGTGACTGGAAGGAAAATCAAAATGCTGAGTGAAGCTAATTGACTGTGCTGGTTTATGCTCATGGGTTCTCCTACACCAGTCATCACAGGACCAGCTGCTTGTCACAGGCACACAGAAGGGCACAGACAAACCAAGTAAAGCAGTAGTTGTGGAAACATACCTCTAGATTTCATAAAGCCCCCAAATATTTGATGGATGATGGTAGTTTCTTGTGAAGAGATGTCCAGGCTGCAAATAAACGGCAAGGCAGAGAGTTACCTCCTCCAAGAGTTTAGCATTGAAAGCCCTGGTCGTCAGTTTTCCTTGATGGGAGCACATCAAGGAGTCCAATGGGTTGAGGAACATTAAAACTTGCAATTTGCTTGTGCTTACTCGTGGCGTGCACTCAGACAAGCTCTCTGCATGGCACTGAGAGTACAGCGTAAGAACTCGTAGGCGTTTTCCTGCCTGCCATATTCAAACTCCTCTCCTATGACTAAGAAAGAATTTAGTAGCTCTCCCCTAAAAGAGGGGAAGACAAAGAGGAAAACCTGTCGAAGCACCTGAAACAACTTACATTTGAGGTCCCTGAGGACAGCTCCAGGCAGGATGGCACTGGCTGGGGAACACAGGACCTTCCTGACATGCTCTTCCATGGTGCACATCATGCAGAAGCCTTGCTGTTGACCTGAAGAGGAAAGGAGGGAGGGAGCAAGGAAGGGAGGGACAGAAGCTTCTCAGGGTAGCAAAACATCTCGGTTTCTTGGGAAACCTAATGGAGATCTTGAAGTTCTAAGAACAGTCTCCACTTCTTTACTCCCAAACTGCCAATGTCCCAGCAAGCCCAGGACATTTTAGTGCACAGAAAACATATTTCAGAGGGAGGCTAAACGGGCAGAGGTGTTCTGTGCGATAAGCCAAGAGAGTTCAACTTGCAGGGATAGAAACTTGGGGCTAGAAAGAGGTGTTCTTCTGAAGATGAGTGCACCTTGATAGGACAAGCATCTTTTAGCTGATGTTCAAAGAACATAAGCCCATGGGGCTGACAAAGAAGGGCTTGCTGTTCTCCTAAACCTGATTCCAGGTTCTGGGAATCCTTGGGATGTGCCCAAGAGATTTACAAGATGTCCCTAAAAGTACTCACACGACTGGCTGTGCTCATAAGAGAGCAGGTAGTTGGCCAGAGGGGGTGTGTATGTCAGGCACTGCAGGATAACATTGATGTAGCAAGTATTGCCCAGGTTGAAGAGTCCCGCTCCAGGTCTCTGTCTTTGCTTCCAGTCCATGCAAATCTTCTCTGGGGGAAAGACGATCCTTTGTGGCAGAGCCCTTCCCTCGGCAATGTCTGCAGGGCAACGACGTTTGAAAAGAGGTGAGACAGTGTTGTTACTCGAAAGCATATCCAAGTGTTGAGTTCTCTAACAGGAGCACCAAGGACAACAGCTCTAGTCAGCAGCTCAGAAACATCGGGGCAAGCCTAACACCCTGCTGACATCTACTGGTAGGGAAGCAGTTTTGGAAAACTGTCTGTTCCCCTGTGTACTCTGCCAGAAGTCCAACAAACCCACTCTGATTTCTGGGCCTCAGGCCACCACCCTTTCCCTCTAGAGTCTTGTATTTCCAGGACTCACAGGAGTTGCTCCCCCTTGCAGCCATCGCTCCTCTTAGGAACAGAGGGGAGATCTTTGGATGACAAAGCTCCTGAAAGATCTCCTCCAAAAAGATCAGGTGAGCACCAATCCCATCACTTGAAGGGAAAGGAAATAATTGTAGCTCAACAAAATTATTTAGAAACCCCAAACATGACTCACAAAGCACCTTCAGCTATCAAAAGAATTTTGGTGGTGCTTATAGCTGTTATCAAGCATGAAGAATGCTTGGAAAAAGGCAGGCATGCAATGGAAGGAGCCTAGATATCCTGAAGGCCAGCTCAGCCCAGCTAGCTTTCAGTGGCTCACTCCTCAGGATGCCAGGCATTGGGCAGGTGAGCTCACAATTGCTGAACCAGGGCCATATCTCTGCCCCTTTGTGACATGAGGCCACCACATGGGGTCATGTCTTTTTGAGGCCACAGAACCCCACGGATGTCACAGCCCAGGCACCTCTCACAGCTGAAAGTCACTGGACCGGGTGCTGTGGACAAAGGGCTGTTTGCCTGCCAGCAGAGCTCCTTCCTCTTCCAGGAGCTCCAGCAGCCAGAGCAGTCAAAGGCTGCTGCAGGCTGTAAATGAGCCTGGTCACAGCTTTGGCTGGCACACTTGGAGTGCTGGAGGTTTCTGTTCCACTGTTCCCAGCTTCTTCCAGGCTTATAAGCCCCTAAAGATCTCTTTTTAGGAGGAAAAGCCTTTGGTCATGGCAGCGAAGCATCCTCTGAGGGCACAAAACCGAACTTCAAGGCCCTCATTTTCATTTCCAAAGGCCCATTTTTAGTTCTCACAGACCCAGTTTGAAGACCCAAAACCCCTTTTAGAGGGTCCAAAGACCTCTTTTACAGCTCAAAGCTTCCACTAGAAGGCCTAAAGCCCTTTATTCAGCATCAAAGCTTTGTTTCTTGAGGCCAGAGAGGAACCAGAAAGTTCACCTAAAGTTTGTAGACGAACTCTGCGAGAGTGAAAACATTTCTTACCGCAAATGAATTCATGCTGCCCTTTGGGTGTGGTGCAAATAAGAGTTTGTACTTAGAAGGGGAAGGTCAGTGCAAACTTTCTGTCCTGACACGGTTGATTTGAGAGCGGGGACGTTTCCAACTTGGCTCTGCGCTTCCTTGGGGTGCGTTTCCTTCTTCTGCAAGTCGGCAGCGCTATCGTGTGGTTGTTCTGGTGAGCGCTGACAGTGCCCAGGGAAAAGCCAAGAGCTTCTCTGGCCCGGCCCCATTCGTGTGGGAACAGTCAGAGTGAGAGCTCCGCTGTGCCTCCTGCCTCTTGGAGTCTGGAAGAATAAGATCCTGCATAGAGCTGGGAAGGAAGAGGAATCGTCTCGTTGTTGGTTCTGCAGTTTATAGGCTGCAAAAGAAACGTGAATTCCAGCACTGCCTCTTTCTTCCAGAACATTTCGTGTGGGACCAGCTGTTGAACATTCTTAGTTTTGTCACTGGACTCGGTGAGACTGAAATTGCAGGAAGGTGCCCAGAGCTGTGCCGGGCCAGAGAAGCGCTTGGCTTTTCCCTGGGCACTGTCAGCGCTCACCAGAACAACCACACGATAGCGCTGCCGACTTGCAGAAGAAGGACACGCACCCCAAGGAAGCGCAGAGCCAAGTTGGAAACGTCCCCGCTCTCAAGTAACCTTTGTCGGGACAGAAAGTTTTCCCCTTCTAAGTACAAACTCTTATTTGTATCACACCCAAAGGGTGTGTGATGCAACTTGAATTCCTTTGCGCTAAGAAGTCTTTTCACTCTCGCAGAGTCCGGCTGCGAACTTGAACACACCCGGCAAAAGCAGAGCTCGCAGAAGTGCCAGCTGAGAAAGTTCTTGCTGCCTGCAGCTTCAGCTGCACCCATCGAGCTACCGGCACACACCCTGGTGTCTGCACTTTCCTTCTCAGCTCCCTGTCCCATCCTAATCCTTCAGTCTCAGAGAGTCAGGGTCTGAATGGAACAGCAGCAGGGACTGCTGACACACTAAAGGTACCAGGACTAAAAGCCTGGCTTTTGCATTCCCGCTGTAACAGCTCAACAGGTCTAGCTGATAGGAATGCTTACTAGGAAAAGCAATTAAATTCACCAAGTGAATTCAATGTGTGGAATCAAAACTGGTTTCTTTGCTGAAGAGAGGAACTATAAGGCCATCCCCAAAGAAATGGGATTCCCTCCTCCAAAATAGAAAACATCTGGGAACTGATCCCATACAAAGGTGCCAGAACAGTGTTACTGGGCATTACCTCCCCTGGTAGGCCAGGCAAGGACAGGAAGGGGTAGGCAGGAAGGGCCAGAGAAGAAAGGGCCAGGCAAGTCAAGGCAGGGAATTTGTACACAAGGCCCTGCAAGGCAAGGGACGGGCAGTCAAAGCGAGGTGAGAACACAGAGGGGTCAGAAAGGCAAGGCAAGGAAAGAAGAGGAGGGCAAAGCATGTCAAGGCAAGACATGGGAAGGAAGGAGTAGGCAGTTAAAGGTGGGGGATAGGTATGAAAGGCAATACAAAGCCAGACATGTGTAGGCAAGGCACGACAAAGTAGGGGATGGAAAGGAATGTCAAGGAAAAGCAAGGTTTGGTAGGAATGGCAAGGCAAGGCAGTAGACTGACAGGCAAGAGAAAGGCCAGAAGTTTTAGGAAAGGCAGAGCAGAGGAAGGCAAGTCCAGTGATGGGTAGGCAAGGCAAATCAATGGCAGGGTAGAGACAGCAAGGCAAGGACAGGCAGGAAAGGGGTAGGCAAGTCATGGCGGGTCATGGTCTCAGAAGGGAAAGTGAGATTTCTTTACCACAGGAAAGAAATTGTGTAACCTCAGTGTTCCAGGTGCAGGTGAGAGGGGGCCCAGGGCAGGTCAAGGGCAGCCAGACCCATCTCTACGGGCAGCTTTCATCTAGGAGCAATCCTTGGATATATTGAATTTTGGAGGTGCAATAAAAATTTTGGCCATGGGCTCCCGGATAAGAATGAGGGTTCCTTACCCCAGGAAGGAAAGAACATAGCCCCAGGGTTTCACGTGCAGGGGAGAGGCAACCCATGGGAGGTTAGGGTTAGGTGGTTAGGGTTAGGATTACATTTATGCAAGGATTAGGGTTAGGGTTAAATGAGGGTTAGGGTTAGGTTTATAGAAGGGTTAGGGTTTGGGCTAGGGTTAGGGGTAGCTTTGGGGTTCAGATTGGTTATGTAATGGTTAGATTTAGGGTTGTTTAAGGGTTATTTTTAGGGTTATGTCAGGCTTGGGGTTATGGTTAGTGTTGGGTTTAATGTTCTTTTACATTCTGAGTGAGGGTTAGGTTTAATCTTCGGATTTGGGATTGGTTTAGGTGTGGGTTTACGGTTGGGCTTTTGTAATGAATCAGGATAGGGTCAGTGTTAGTGTTAGGTTTAGGATGATTTTTTTGTTATTGTTAGGTTTACATTTTTCCAAGTTTTAGGGTTTGGGTCAATTCTTTGTTTAGGTTATGGGTTATGGTTGTGTTTTGGTTTAGCGTTCGTTTTGGGGTTATGGAAGGTTTTGGGCTAGGATTATGTGAAGTTTACAGTTTTGGTTAGGTTTAGGGTAAGTTTAGGCTTAGGCCTCGGCTTAGCATCAGTGTTATGATTATGTTTGGAGTTAGATTAATGGTTAGGGTGAAGTTTAGTGTTAGGTCTGGTGTTAGGGTTAGGTTTATGCTCTCAGTTCTGGAGAGTTGAGGTGTTATGGCTAGAAAACAAAAAGTAAACTCAAAATTGTACAAATCACCTTGGATGGGAAGAATAGGAAGAGCTGGGTAGGTGAGCTGGCTCATTAATTAACTTGTTCCCTCGTTAGCTTCCAGGGAGTCTGGCACTGCTGTTTGAAACGTGTATACAAAAATAAAGGGCCACTTGGAACAAATGCCCGTGGCCCGCTTGTGGCTGGAGCTGGGCGTGTGCTGGTGCCACACAGGAGCAGCTGCTCCAGCTGAAACCCGGGCAGGGCACAACCTTTGCAGGGTGACATCCCACCCAGCACCTCTCCACGGCTTCCAACAGCCTCTTCCACCCTTGGGGGTAGCACTCGAGTCAGAGCTCCCAACTTTGGGTGAAGATATGGGGGGACATGCACCTGTGCTGGCCAGGGCTCCTTCCTCACTGCAGGACTGCTTTTCAACCAGCCTCTGCAGCTCTTTTGGATTTTTGCACGTGGCTTAAAGCATTTTTGGACAACGTGGGGCTGATGGAGTTCAGCATCTCACCAGCAAGTGCTAAACAGCAGCAGAACATCCTGGGCCAGGGACTGAGGAGGGCTCGGGCTCCAGCAGGACGAGCAGGCGCTGTGCAGCCTCTTGCCGGGCCACCCCTTCCCCTCAGCAAATATTTATGCTTTAAGCTTTCTTGCTTAAAGGCCTAATTGGAGTCTAGGTGAGCTGGCACACTAGAAGAGAGCCTAATAGAGACATTGCAGTGCTATTAGCACAGATGGTTGTCATATGTATGCAAATGAGGAGCAAATTGAATTTGGTGTCCCCTCTCACCAGCTGTCCTATCAGCACTGGCTCCTGCAGCAGCAAAAGGCACTGCCGCTGCTCTGCTAATCTGTCATCGCAGATTAATTACAACTAACACATTAATCTTCATTTGTTTCCCCATACAAAGGAAGTATCCTGTTCTTTCAAGTACACTCTGATGGGATGGGGTGCTCCAACCTGGGAAAAGAAAAAAGAAAGGGAAGGAGGGCCAGCCAGCTTCATTAGTGCCAGCCCCGGGGGCTGGGGCTGCTGCAGCCTTAGTGGGGCTTTCGTGCTCCTTCTGGCAAACCAGACCCCACTGGGGGCACTGGGAGCCTCAGCCACCTGCCGGGAGCTCCTGGGACGTACACTTTGCTCTGTGGTCCTTCCTGGGACACGTTTCCCTGCTTGGCTTTGTCCTAAAGTGACAGTGTCACTCCTTCCCCAAGCTGGCGGCTTCCAAGGCAGTGGTTGGTGCTAGCACAGCCGTTTGCTGCTTCCCAGTAAAGCGGCTGTAATGGGTGTGCTGGGCCAGGGAGGCCCTTCAGGATGCTGCCACCCTTCAGGCAGGGGCACCTTTACTGCTGCCTGGGGTGGGAAGAGAACTCGTTGCTTCAGTCTCACCACTAATTTTGACATCTTGATGAAAGGCAGAATAATTCTTTCTATTTGGTTTGGTTTTTGTTTATTTTTCCCAAGTGAAAATTTTGCAGCTGAAACGTTTTGCAGACTTCTGGAGTTAGCACCCACTATGTTTTTGGGTAGAAGTCTAGTCTCTAACTTTTTTCTCCCTATTTTCTGTTGTTTATTGGAGTAACCCGCAGTTCTCCTCAGTTCTCCATTAGCTTAGTGTTTGGGCTGCTGTGTGCTCCACGTGTGGTCTCTAATACTGTGATCTGAAGTGTACTGATGACAAATGTTAATGATGTCTATTTAATCAGTCTTAGAAGCTCAAATCCCTTGTATCCCATGGGCTGGAGAGATGCTAACGGAGCCAAGGTGAACAACTTCCAGCCAGCTCAAGACAGCAGGAGCTCCCTTCCAGGCAGCAGTAACAGACAAACAAGCACTTTCAGCCATCCTGGAGGTGTTTTCATGTGTCCTTTTGATCCTAAAACCTATTCCCCTTGCTGGGCTGCTCTATCCAGGATTCACCATCCCCTTTGAGTGCATCTGCCAATAACCCACACTGGGTGGATTACTGAAATGAAATTAAATGAAAGCCTTGTGAAGGCATCACCTCATTTCTGAACCTGGTCCTGTATGAGCAGAGAGACCGGGTTGTTACTCTGCCCCAGCCCTGCTCCGAGAGCCAGCCAAGTGTCCCCATTCCCTTCTTTTTGGGCCATGGAGCTGCTGCTGTACAGGGAGAAGGAAAGACTTGGCACCTTCCCACCTCACAGCAACACTTGCTTTATTCTCTGCCTTCCTGATGGCACTTTTGTGAGGTTTGGTAGAGGTAACACTAACACCAGGACGATTCTGCTGCAGAGATTGTCTGTCAAGGTGCTAAACCCAACTGCAGAGCAATTCCCAGGCAAGAAAACCCAGGAAGGTGGAGTTGCATTTGTGGGAGTGGGTCAGGAACTTGTGGGTGATGACCATTACTGAGGTGTGATCACTCCTAACCAGGCATAACCAACAACAGGGGTTCAAAGACACAGCACAGTCACCCTTTCTGTGTAACCTTCAGAAGGAAGCAAACCCACTTCTGTGAGAAGGGTTAGCAAGGACAGAAACAGCTGCAGAATTTGGCAGCAACATGAAATATTTTGCAGAAATAAATGGAAGCAAACAATACACTTTTATTGTTCTGAAATCTAATGTTTTGCACTGTTCCAATGATGTTTAAGTCATCGGACATTGCGTTTCCTGCTGTTCTGATTGGCATGCCTTGCTCCCAGAGAGCTGGAGGTGACCTAGATGGCAATGGAAGGGAGAAGGCTGTGTGGAGCATGCTACTGGTAGCTGGAGAGATCAAACCCAGTCACTCAGTGCTTTAAAACTCCTCATGGGAAAGTTGAACAAAAATGTTGATTACCAAGAAATGGAAATTCTAATACCTAAACGTCTTTTTGCTGGAAATTTTCCGTGATACCTAAACCACAAAGTTTGTTCTGAACACTGATAATGTATTTGTTTGGCCAAAGCACAGCCGTGTCTCTTGCCAGACTGATTTCCTGCCACGTGCTGCTTGGGATGAGCAGCGTCATGTCCCAGTGCCGTGGTGACCTGAGGCCACAGCTGGCCCTGGCCTGGTGGTGAGCCCCAGGAGCCCTGTGCCACACTGCTGAGCTGGGCAGAACGAGGGGGCCCATGGCATGTGTGGCCAGCTGTGGGGTTTGGGGACAGGGACATCCCCAGTCCTTGTTGAGCAATGCAGAACAATGCATTTCTGAATGCTTCTAGAGTAGGTTAATGATGTGTTCAGTGCTGAATTGGGCAGGAATGCTGGATTTGGGGTTCATTTCTGGTCAGGGTACAGAAGATATTTTTTTTAAGCTTGTATAAAGTGCTTGTGTCAATACCAGCAGGACCAGGGCAGCCCATTTCTGTCCCAATCTCCCGCTGCAGGTGAGTGGTGCTGTGCCGTGAAGGAGCTGCTCGATGTGGGGTGTGTGCAGTGGGAATCAGACCCACCAAAATGTGAATGCCCACGTCATTTTGGGATCACCAGGAGTAGTCTCTGGGGTGATGTGGCCCTGCATGTATTGGAAAAAGGTCAGGAAAGGCAGAGCAGAGTTCAGCAGAGCACACTTCAGTGTCTTCAGAGGCACCCTGTGCATGCAGCTGCAGCAGTTTTTTGGAGCTGAATTTTGTGGTGCTCTGCTATTAAACTTAACTGACATTTGCCTTTCTTTAGAGATAGGGTTTAACTCTGAATTTCTGCTGCTTTTCAGAGAAGGTGTCGCATTCTCAGAGGGATCAGAGGGTCAGTGCAAAGACACCTGGAGAGCTGTGCTTCAGGGCCTCTGCAACAAGGAGCCATGTCCTGTGTCTTTGATCAGGACAGATCAGTGAGACAAGAAACCTCAGACCTGTCTGGGAGCTTTAAACCTCTGCTCCTGACGTGCCTGTCTGCCACCTGACAGCTCCAGCACTACCTGTGTCCATGCTCAGACTGGTGATTCAGCTCCTTGCAGATGACTGATAATGGGATTATCCTCCAGCACCCACAGCAGGACAACTGGAACCACATCCTTTAATGAAAGAAATGTTTGTCACTGGTTGGCATGTTTGCTTCTGTCAGGTTGAGCTCTTTATCTTCCAGCTGACAGAGTGGACCCCATGCAAGCAGAAATCAAAGGGGCAGCAGAGATAACCTTGGACAGCCAAAATGGATGTTTCCAGCAAATTTCTTGCACAATAAGTTGCACTTCAGGCTGATGTGACTGCTGCAAGTAGTCACATTTTGCCTGCTCCCTGAGAAGTGCATCCCTCCAGCACACAGAGTGTTTTCTCTGCTTACAGTGTGGAAACTCAGATATTCCTTCTGTCTAACAGGGTCTGGAGCTGTCTGAAGTTGGGAGTGTTTCTGTTAACTGCAGTCTTCATATCCAGCTCTTAATTCATGCTGGGCTGGCAGGATGCGTGGGGGGAGTGCCTGGGATGAGGGCACGATTTGGGGTGTCCCTGAAATTTGTATACTTTGGCTGCAGCTTGCTTGTGGGCAGAAAAGGCTTTTGGGGCGTGAGGCTTAAAAGGGTCTTTGAGTAGTTGTGCTCAGTACTCTGTGAGCTATGTAAGGGTTATGCTAAAGTGTCCCTTTTCTTGTCAAATATGTGTCTAGACAGCAAATTCTTAGTCGTGGCCGAAATGTTTCCCTCCTGGCCTCATAAAAACATACCATCACCTTTAAAACATCACGCGCCCGTAGAAAAATTTTCTGCTCTGGAGTTACAAGAAGCACTTGAGCATCCCTGCAAGTGGAAAAACAGAGGAAAAAACAGCGTCTGGTTTTCCAGGGAAGTTTTGGGCAGCACGTTGGGCATCATCACATTTACCAGAGGCACATCCTGGTTGTTCTTTACAATTATTCATATTTTATGTCAGTGTGTTCCTCCCTTTCCAGAGGAGAGGGCAGGTACCACGTACTGTCCATCAATCCAGAGCTCCAGCAAAACCACATTTCTCCCCTTTACCCTGTTCCCTGCTGCAGGGGCCTCACCATAGCAGGAAGAGCTGGTTCACCCTCGTCACCTCCTCCTCCGGTTTGCATAGGCAAAGAAACGCAAAGCACATCCCAGGAAGGCTGCAATGCCTTGGTGACACCCCTGGCACAGGCTTGCCAGGTGACAGCGTTATTGCAGCATCGGCAGCTCCCTGCTTTTGTCCCCGAGGACCGGCGTCACTTTGTTTGCATTCCAGCCGCGATGCCGGGGCGATTGGCGCTGCTTGGAATTTATTTGGGATGCAAACACAACAATGCAGGTTGCCGTGACCGGTGCCCGAGCCCTGCTGTCTGCATAAACAAAACTCGTATTTTGGCTCCAGCTCCACCTGTGCCCACTGCGTGTGGTGGTGAATGAATGGTGCGGGGAGGGGAGGCAGCTGGAAATTCAAGGCTTTTCAGTGATCCCCAGCAGTGTCTGGATGCTGCCCAAATCTCTGCTAATTGGCCCCGGGAGACCCCCCCCATTTGCTGCACCCTCATCAGTTTTCTGAGCCTGAGGGGGGGAAAAAAAAATCCCTGGATGGAGAGCGTGGGGGTAGCACTTTGTATTCCTGGTCAAATATCACAGGTTTGGGTACCAGCAAGCACCTCCTGAACCTCCACCTGATGCTGACAGCTCCCAGTTTGCTCCAGCACGGACAAAAGGATGGGACTTGCACCCAGGGCTGCGTTTTGCCCGGTGTTTTCCAGGCAGAGCTGGGAATGGGGAGCAGGTGGGAGGAATTGTAGCTGGCCCTGGGTATTTTTGACAGTGAGTAATAAAGAATCACGGTTTGAAAGAGTGAGATTTGGGGCTTCCATGCTGTTGCATGACAATGACCTGCCAGCCCCGAGGTGGGCAAGAGGGGCCTGGAAGTCTGGGCTTATTTTCTAACAATTTGTAGCTTATCAAAACTTCACCAGCAGGAACAACTCCCCTTAGAGCAAATGTTGGAGACAGGGCCTGTGCAAACTGCTGCCTTTTTATTCCATAGGACCACCCTCTTCCCAAGATAAGATTCATTCTGAGTTTATCTTAAATTTTTTCCCCACAAGGAAACTTAAAATATGTATTTTTAAGGGTTTTGTGGTTTTTTTTTTTTTTTTTTTTTTTTTTTTTTGTTTGGTTTTTTTTTGTTTGTTTGTTTGGTTTGGTTTGGGGTTTTTTTATTATTTTTTGTTGGTTTTGTTTGTTTGTTTTGGGGGGTCAGGAAAACATTTTGTTTGTCTCAGCTTGCTGTATTTGATTAGTTTTGTTTCCTCCTTTTTAATTATTAAACATGAGTATCTTTTGAAACAGAGCTTGGTTGCCAAATGAAATGTCAAAAAGTTTGCCTTGAAAATACCAAGGAAAATGTGTTTTGGTATTTTCCATTTTGGTATATTCCTCTGGAATATACCAATATTTCCATTTGGTATGTCCCATTTTGCTTCCTGATTTTGCTGCCAAATAACCCAATTAATTTAATGTGAGTTTGCCATTAGTTTCAGTCAATTGTAATTCAATTTTTTTTTAAAAAAAGAAATGCTTTCCCTTGGAAACAGAGGAAGAGGGGGGAAAATGATGCTTGTGGCAGAGCAGGATTTTGAGTATTGCCTTCTGACAGCACAGAACAGTTTATGGAAGGTGGAAACTAGAGTTGTAAATATGAAAAACCCTCTCATCTCTAACCAGGCAACAGTTTCTCCCAGGCAAATCATAGAGATCTTACCAAGACCCCAGGAAGTAGCTGGAAATGTTCCCACTCCACAAATACACTTGACATCTGCCATTGAACAGTCTGTTGTGTGAAATGGAGCCAAATTCATGAATTGTATATCTATTTCCTACTTTGCAATGCTCTGTGTTCACTTGCTGCTTTCTTCCAATTTTTTAATGCTTTCTTTTTGTATCTTTGCTCCAACTGGTGCTCCAGTGATCTTGTGTCCAAGGAAAGGTGCTGCTGCCACAGCTGTGCTGAGGAGTTTTGTCAGAGCTGCTGGAGGCTGCCAAACTTTGTGGTTTCTGCTGCCTCCCAGAGTGACAAACAACTTCTCCAAAGTCTTGTGGCACCTTCTGTGCCCTGGATGAGAAGTTGGGGATGTGGCTCCTTCCTTCTCGATGCAGATGTGAAAGGATGTCACAGAACCTCCTCTCAGACTTGAGACCTGAGGTTTAATGGCCTTTCAAGTGTCTATTGTTTTCTGGTTTGTTCTCTTTGTGCTCAGCACCTGGCATGTAGAAAATGTGCTTCCAAGGGCAAATAAATCACTCTGATCATTGTGAGAGTCACAATAAATCACACAGGCCATGAGGGTTGCTCCCAAAGAGCCTGTGGGAGCTGGGTGTCAGGTTTTGTTTTGGCCAGACCCTCAGTTCAAGGCAGATCCCCGCCAGGTTCTGGTGCTTTACGCCAAGAGCTGATCCCTTTCCCGTGGGTCAGGGTGGGATGAGGCAGAAGCTCAGGGTGGGTCCATCAGCTTTGGCCTTGCTGCCCCAGCAGCTCCCAGGCAAGAGCCACCGGGTCCCCAGCAGGTGTGGTGTGGGTGGTGGAGACAGGACATGTGAAAACAGCCAGCTTGGGTTTTTCTACTCCTAGTGAGGGCAGAAAGTAAATGAATGGACTAAATAACAGAGCAGAGTTGCCCATCCAAGTGACTGAGAACTGTGAACCAGAGGGGAAAAAAAGATTTAAAACTCATGCTGTTTTTGAGAAACTGATAACACAAGATTTCCATTTGGCTCTTGTCTCTTGAGCCTGTTCTGCTTGGGATTTTTTGTTCAACCTGCCTAGAAACCCATTATTTTGTTTAAATGAAAGATGATCCTGATACCTGGCTGAGGAAGCCATTGCAAAACCAACCTGCCAGCTTGCACAAGAGAATTGCAACACTGGCAAAGAGCAGCTAAAGTTTAAAAATATTTCTCATCCAATGACCCAAAGCTGTTCTTAAGCACCCACACGTAAGAGGGAAAGCAGTCCACAGCTCTCACTTCTAAAGTGCCTCATGAATAGGAATGCTATTACCATTACAAGTTTTCATTTCAGCAATTCCTTCTTTGTGCACAGAAGCCTCATTAAACCATGGTCAGCCGCCTGTCCTGTTGGACTTGTTTGCTACAGGCCTCTGCCTTGCTGGGACAGTTTTGGGAAGCGTTTGCCAGGTGCTTGGTTTGCAGCATCAAGGTGTTTGCTCTGGGCAAGGTTGGATCTCTGTGGTGGGTGGATGTGAGAAAGAGGAGCGACAGGGAAGTGACTTGTCTTGTGGCAGCAGAATCAAGTCTGGATAAAAGGCAGCAGAGGACAAATGAAAACACTTGACTCCCCTGCTCTGTGCTTCCTAGGAGCATTTTCTTTTAATTGAGTGGGCCATTGTTTGCCGAGCATAACCTCTTGCTTCCCTTTTTAAGAGTGCTACCCACTTTAATTAAGAGGGATCAAAATGGGATATTCCATCTTGCAGAGGGACAGGAAGGGATGCAGCTGAGGCTGCTCTCTCCAGTACAGCTCTGCACAGCTTGACACAATCAGCTGCATCATTCACACTCACCGTGTAGCATAATATGGGGTGGGCAGCAGTTGCACTGGCTTAAAACAGCCCCAGGATGGCCATTCTAGAATCATGGAATGGTTGAGTTGGAAAGGACCCTAAAGACCATCTTGTTCCAGGCAGGGACACCTTCCACTAGAGCAGGTCGCTCAGTTTCTACGAGGCAGATTCCTCTGGGCTGCACAAGCTTGGCTCAGGTCAAACCCTGGCCCTTGGATGCAGAATGAGCTGATACCCTTTGGCTGCAGACCCATGGAGAAAGCCAGCACAGGGCTGAACATCAGCCTGTGGCTGTGGGAGTGCGAGTGGGGACGTTCAGTAGCTTCCTGGTTGAGATGATTGGGTGGTAAGTTGAAATGCAAAAGGCAGTACAAGCCTTTTGTTAACAATACCTTGTTAAGGAGGATGCTGCCCATCCTGGACTGGGATTGATGCCTAAGGATTTTTGTCTTTTTTCTTTTATGTATTCTCTGTACTCTTTGCACATATATTTGGAGCTCTGTAGCCTATTATTGCATTCCTAGCTAGTTTTCAGTGTTTTTCCCTGCCCTGATAGGCAGAAAGACAAAACATATTCCAAAGCCCCTGTCCTGTCTTGGTTGTCCCTGGGAACCAAGGCTGAAAAACAGCTCTTCGAGACACATTTTCATCAGCAAAGTGCAGACCCATCTGAGGGGGCAAGGATTTAGAAGGGGCTTAGACTGGGGGGGAAATTGCATCAGCACTTGTGCTCCTAATTGGTGCTTTTTGTCAATTATGCTAATTTACTAAACTTATAAAACTCTATTCAGCCCCATGGGGGGGAGTGGACTTTTGTGGACATTTTCCATATCTGCCCCTGGAGGCCTCCAACAAAGACCAGGCTTTATATTACCTCCTATACTAACACTATCTCGAAAGTGTGTGTGTTGCTTCATTTTTAGGTTTGTTAAGGCATCAGGATGAACCCCTGAGCAGTGCACCTGCACCAAGGGGAGCCAGGGGGATGTGGAACAACACCCACACGTGAGCCCTTCAGTTCCTGTCTGCAGTGCTGTGCACTAAACAGTTAAACTGCCCATGTCACCGAGGTTTCTGCTGGCCCTGGCTTCTTGGAGGATTGATGTGTTTGGCACATGCACACCTCCCTCCAGATAGTGCACGAAAACAGTGAGCTGCTTTGTGTGCCTGTACGTGTGCGCCGAGGATTAAAGTCACCTTTGTGCTGAGGGTGAACATATGGTTTATGTATTTCAGAGAAGGGAACGGGAGATTGAAGCTTGATGTGTGCTGCACAGGGGTGAAACCGTTTCAGAGCTCAGTGTCTGGGTTGTTGGTCCTCCAGAGCTGGCAAGAAATGGGGAGATGCATCAAACTGGGTATTATCGTGTGTCATCTGTGTTGTTCACCTTCGCATTTTTTCTTCGTGGCGTGGTCAGAATCTGGCAGGGAAGGGATCAAAGCCCTTGTTCGGGGTCTCCTTTGAGTCCTGCTCATGTTAAACCCTAAAAACTCAAACACAGGCACAGTGATGAATGCTGAGCAAGTGGCTTCCCACCCCTTCCAGTGGCATCCCCTTCCCCTTCACAGAAGCTGAGGGGACAGGAGTCCTGCAGGGCAAGACATGGGATGAGAAGATAGTTAGGGTTTGGGTTTTGGCTCAGTTCCTACTGTTCTAAGGACCAGGTCCAGAAACTAAAGTTAAGATTCCTATTGTGATTAATGGACTTCACACCTGATTTTGATTTAACTTCAAGCCAATTCTCAGGACAGGAGCTAATATGGACTTCATATAACATGCAGGGTATTTTCACTAGTATTGATGGGTAACAAGCCGAAACCACTGAGTTGGGTCTTTGGAAATCACATCTAGATATTTAAAAATACCCAGACTTGGAAAGGAGCTTTTTTGCTTCCTGCTGGCCCATTCTTCCTGTATTGCAGAAATCATGGAGGAGATGCAGGTGGAAAAGTCTGGCAGTCTACAGGAACAATAATTTTGCTGTCCCAGACTCTCTGAGGATTGCAGTAGATCTTCAAGGCACTACCAGACACTGCTTTTGCCTTTGTGTTTTTCATTAGTTCTCTGATGGCCTTTCAAAGGGAAGAAACACTCTGAATATGGGCTGTACAACTGCGCTCTTTTCCATCTGGAGAGAGGAACTGATATTTTTTAATGCCTGTGATTAGTCTGCAGTAATTTGTTTGTTTGCCTGTTTGCTTTTTTTTTTCCCCTCCCCAGAATGAAAACCCAGAAAATTTTTGTTTTGCTACAGCCTGAAATGCAACCTTTTGTTTTCACGCCTCAGTAATTGAAGGTTTACGTTATTGCCGCTACAGCCTTTTCCCCCACATTAAATCAGTAATTAATGCTCTGCTGCCTGACTGTTAGCAGGTTTGAGCTCTGGTCTGTAGGAGAGTTTCTCCATCAACATATGAGAGAGAGACCTTTTGGTCCTTTTTTGCTGTGACATCTCTTGCATGGGCTATTTCAGAACCCACTCAGCTGGAAAGTGAGCATACGGCGGGTTCTGCAGCCCGGTGCTTAGGGTGTGCTTTTGGGAACGAGAATCGCTCCGTTCCAGCCCTTGCTCCAATGAACCTGACACTGAAATGCTGGCAATGAAAGCAGCTTTATTAATATTGCCATCTCAAAGCGTTCAGAAATCATGTGTCAATCTTGTAAGTGTTGAGATGGTGGGAAATACAGCTGAATCTTTGGCTAGTTTTTATTTCCCTTTTGGTTTGTAGCTTTTGAGGGATAAGTTTTCAAACTCATGACCATGACCAGGGCTAGGAAAAGCTGTGTGCATAAACTCTTCCCTTCCCTTCCCAGTAATCCTCTTGGAGGGAGTTTTTCCTCCTTGTTTTATTTTATCAGCACCTTTGTAGCCCTCAGCAGAGGGAACAACCTTTTAGTGAAGGCACTTCAAACGCCAGGGCAAAAGAACCATCTCCTCCCCAAAATCCCTGCCTCCAAAGGGGATATTCACACCTCCCTTTTACACTGGTGCTGACTTCAATTCACCAATTTTGAAAGAAATAACCTTGAGATGTCTCTCAGCACTATTCCAGACTGAGATGATTGCTCATCTTTAGTTTGCAGCAGAGCCTGGCCAGATTTGCTCCCAGCGACCTCGTTTGAGCATCATTGTCAGGTTATTTTTCCTGCTTCCTCTCTGTATATCAATATTGAATCAACAACTTGCCATTCAACAAACAGGTCCCTGTTGATCTAGAATTTAAATTTCAACCTTAACCCATTGCTTGGAAAGATTCAGCAAGACTTCTCAATAAAAAAATAATCTTCAGTTTCCTCTGCCTTTAGCTGACCTGACTCTCTCCTGAAGTTTCCCAGGGGTGCTCTGGTCTTGTACTGGAGGTTGCAGACACGGGAGAGGGGCTCCTTCAGGTGCTTCTCTCCCACGTGCCCTGATCCAAATGCCAGGTCTGAGCCTGAGGATGTCCCTAGGAGCTTTGTGCAGGGTGTGTGGGCTCATCACTGCACAGGGGGCTGAGGAGATGATGTGGGGAAAATGCCACTTTCCTCACTCCCCAGTTCTGCCATTCATGTTAGAGAAATGGGGTCTTGCAGGCAGTTAAGTGAGCATTTAAAAAATTTATCAGCAAAATGACCAGCCTTTCCAAAAGCAGCAGGGCATCTCCATTTATTTAGAAAGCATGCGTGAACTGCAAGGAGCCTTTGCAACTTGTGGTGCCAAAATAATGGGGTGAACTGGGTTAGAAGAGTGAAGTGGTTAATAGTAATCTTGCTTTTAAATTCACCACATTTGAAGAAGTCCTTAAAGAATTCCTACAGATGCCCTAGTGACTGATTTTAAGCTACCTTCAGTAAAAAACATAACGAGGGACCGACACCATTTGTTCTTATTTCGAGTTCCTATCCATAATAGGGTCATGTTCTAGAAATGAGACCACCCTAAGAGGCATGACTGCAATTTCAGAAAATAATTCCCTTTTCCTAAACTGAATGTTTCTGTCTTTTCAGGCTCAAAACACGGGAAGAAAATGAAAGAGTCTTTAAGCAGCAGCCACACGCTCACCTATGGCTTCCTACATCCCCAGCTGTAACCTTCACAATGTTTTACTGTTATTCCTCACATGGATATTTTAAAGATTGGTCATGCCCATTAATACCTTTGTTCCAGCCCATGTCTTGCTGAATGGTGTGATATGATACAAACCATGATTCATAAAGGTTTCTTGGAAGTGGCTCAAGAGAGATTTGGTGTTTTCAAACAGCTTTTTGAAATGTTAATGGCAGTTTAAGAGCAGCAGCCAGCAATTTCAGCTGGGGATGATTCAGCTGAGGAAGCTCTTGAAGCAAGTTTGTAGGAGTCAGAGGGACTCAGAGAAAATAGGAAAACTGGCATTTTGCTTAAAAAGTTCAGAGTGGGAATTGCAGCTTCTTTAGAAGGAAAAATATTCCAGTACATTAAAAAACACTTTAAAAATCAAGAGACTTTCCTGAGACCAGAAACTTTCCAAAGTTACACGCTTGTACATAAGCAGGATGGGAGCAGTGGCTGGAGGTGCTCCAGCTTTATCCCTTCGAAAGAGGAAAGGATTCCCTGGTGGTTGGGCTGCCTTTGGGAGTCCCATCACAGGCTCTGATAGAAAAGAGGGTTTGTACCTGTATTTTGTTACCCTGCTTGATCCAGCTGCTTGTGCTGGTACTGGGTTGCAGTGGAGTCCAGATTCCTGTTCAGGCACCAGCTGGAAAGGCTGAGTTCCTGCTGCTGGGGAGGACTTGGATTCTCACTCGAGACCTTGGGCGAGTCACTTCATCTGTGCAATGGGGATAATCATGTTTCTTGTCAGAGAATTGCACAGTTAGGCACACTAAGATCATGAAACTGAGGAAAGGGATCTATAATACCAGACCTATATAGAGTACTGACCCCTGTGGTCATAACATTCCTGACCTGGTTAGCTTTGTGTATTCTCCAGTGCTTTGCCTTAACCAGCAGCTTAACTCAAGCTAGCTCACATAACACATCTCCATGTCCTAATCCAGAGAAAGCATTCCGAATGGGAAATCCAGATTCCTGAATTTCAGCCTGGAAAGGATCATCCCATTTAGGAAAACTGACAGGAATTGGCCGTGTAGTTGAAAGTGACCTTTCAAATGGTGATGTGGCCCTGGCTTTCTCTCCTTCAGCACCACTAAAGTGTAGCTGGAAAGAAAGGCACTCAAACCATTTCTCTTGTGATTAAAGTTGCAGCTTATTAAGGTCGGACTTGCAGCTCTAGTCCTGAGAACAAGCTGGCGATTAAGAGGAGACTCTGGCGTGTCAGAGCGATGCCATCTTGACTTTTGCCTTTTTTTCTTTGATATATTCTCTGTATTCTTTACACATCCATTTGTAGCTTTGTGGTCTATTATTGTAACTCAGCTTCAGTATTTTCCTAGGCAGGAAGACAAAACACATTCCAGGACCCCTGTGCTATCTTGGTTCTCCTTAGAAACCAAGGTTGAGAGCAGCTCTTCGCGACGTATTTTTATAAACAGGGCTTAGTCCTCATCTGAGGGGGGAGGATTTAGAAGGTGCTAGAGATGGGGGGATTACCTCATCAGGCATGCTTCTAACTGGGGGCTCTTGTCAGATATGCTAATTTGCAGAATCTATAAAAGGGGCACACGCACTATGCGGGGTGTGCATCTTCGGCGCTTTCCACCTGGCGAATTGTGCGCCCAAGGATCCTCACATAAAAATACCCCTCTCTAACACCCTAAATGTGTCTGGCTCATATTTCTAGGACCAAAGGAAAAAGGCATCAAGAGCAAGAGGGCTGTGTGGAGGAGGGAGCCTCGCTCCTGAAGGATCTGTGCAGCCCTCAGCATTCCCTGCGTGGAGGTCGCTTTGCCGTGGTTGTGCCCGCCTGGCACGTGGCTCGTTGCCGACGGAACAAGCCTTCCCAGAAGGAAACACCTTGTGAGTGGCCAAGACCCAGCTGTAAAGTTTTCCAAGGCCACCACTGCGTAAATAACGCCTTGCAAAGGCTCCATTTAAAGCCTGGAGGGTCATAGATGTTCCTCAAGGCCGGAAAGCAAAGAGAGGCAAGGTTGGGGCACAGTTTGTTTCACAGGACCGGGAAGTCTGGGCTGTATTTACCCAGCTGGAAGCAGCCTTCACGTCTATTTATGCCCACGTTTTGCCTCAGGTGCATACTCTCCCATTAGGTTTAAGTGGCTGGAAAAGGCCAAACACGTCTGAGGTCACTTTTGGCTAATTAATATGGCAACAAGTGCTGATTAATTAGTTTGGGCCTGAAATTAGCTGAGATAATTTTTTTGCGATGGCGTAGGCCACAGATTTATGAGCGCTTCTTCTCCAAGACAAACAATACTCTGAAAATGTTGGTTTTGGGGTGCATTCGCCCTGAAAATTACTACCTGGATTTCTCAGAACTTCAACAGTAACCATTTTATTTCGTTTAAATGCATGTTTTCATTTCTTTTTACCTGATGGAAAATCTTACCACACACAGCATCCGGTGACAATCACTTGCCTTATCATGATGCCCTCTGCTTGATGTGTACCTGTATGTCAGAGCAAGGAAAAAAACCTTTGGGATTGAGGTCCAGATTTTCAGATCAGCTGGACATCATAGCAGGCAAAAGGTGCTGAGGTCTCAGTGAAAAACGTGGTGTCCTCTGGTCATCAACATGCTTAATACCCAGACTTGCTGACTTTAACAACTTGGTCAGTGAACTACCAATTTTGGTGATGACTTACTGCTGTATGATGTGGGTTGTGGTGTGTCTGACTCGTGGACATCCAGAATTGGACGTCAAAAATGACAGGGAAAATTCCCCTTACACCTACAGAGAGAAACTCTGCTCTGTGCAGTGTATATGCCATAGGAGTGGATGGCAAAGACATTGTCAGATTAATAATTCTGAAGTTGATGTGGGCATGGATAGTGATGCTTAAGAAATGTTGGACTCTTGCTCCCAGATTGCCATAGCAGAAGTGCCCACCCACCCCTGTGTCTGGCTCAGGGATTCCCTGCACAAGAGATTGAAATTGAGTTTGGCTTCACCCATCCCACTGCAACCACTTTGGAAATACAAATTTGTACCAGGGAGTGGCTGCCTGTGCCCCACTGAGGGCTCAGCTCTGCTGCTGCTGCTGTCACAGCAGGTCAAGAAGCAGGATTTCCTTTGCATGGGACTCTTCTAGCTTTAACTTTTCTTTCAGTCCAAATCAGGATGAAACCATGAGTGTTGACATTTCTCGTGTGCTGGATGTTGCCACCACGCACGATGAAGAAAATATCTGCTATTAAAAGAAAAATTCACGGAACAGCTACAAATGGCTGCCAGTTTTCAAATCCAGAACTAACCCTGGGACAACTGGAGTCCCCAGAGTGAAAGATCACTCAGGTGTGAACCCAGCAAACCACATCAAACCCAAGGTGCTTTGAATATTTAGGTATAGATGTCATGTCGCTTTGCCATTGCATAGGGAGTTCTTTATAACTCTGCTCCGTCCATCCATCCATCCATCCATCCATCCATCCATCCATCCATCCATCCATCCATCCCAGGTAACTCTCCCCCTCTCAAGGGGAGTGATTATCAAATTTTAAGAGAGAGACCCAATCATATTTCCTCTGAAGCACATTTTTGCCACTAGAGCCTCTTCAGCTGCAAGTTTTTCTCCTCCTCCTCTTCTTTACCTTTAAGCTGGTAGGTCTGACTGTTGCCCAGAGCCAGGAACCATTAGAACCAGTCTGGCAGGAGGCTTCTCTGCCTTGATAGGACTCTTCTCACATGAAAATTCATGTGAATTTGCAGGGCCTTCATTAAGTGAGTCTCATGATTAGGTGTGAAAAGGGGTGTATTGCAGAGGCTCTGTTATTCCAGAGGTGACAGAAGCCAGAGTCCCGTCGCTGTCACGCAGAAACAATCCTACAGGAGATCATGCAGACGGAAACTTCAGAGAAGACTTCTGCAACCCAAAGTCCTTTGGGGTTTTTTTTGCCAAAGATGAAGTCAGTAATGTTGATGCACCCCTTCATTCCACTTAATTTCATTTCTGGGAACTGACTGCACATCCCTGGCCTCGTGTGGTCCCATGGGAGCAGCGCTCACAGGGCAGCAGTTCCGTGCCACGGGCCCACGCTGAGCGTGTTATTGGCTTTACAGCCTGCTGTATCCTTTCTGCACCACTGTCATGAGCTGCCAAGTGGCTGCATTGTGTCGTACCCAGCCAGGAACGGGATCTTCAGACTTCAGATTGTTATCTGAAGAGTTTTGTTGGGAGGTAAAGCAGACCGGAGTCTTCTGCTTGGATTTCCATTGCCGGGTGACTGCCCCAACCTCCAGGCTGTGCTTTGTAGTCCTGTTATCCCAGAGCTGCTTCACAGCATCTTGTCCCACAAGTCTCCTTCCAACCCATGTTCTTGCAGCTTGTCAAGTTCTTCTTTGCCACTTTCTCCTACACTACCTTTTCCCTTTTTTGTTATTTCTGAGCTCTCTGAGCTGCTTTTACATGCAACCACAACCAAATGCCTCCCTAGGCTTCATCATCCATTCTGCTGCTTCTGCTCTATTTCCTGGGAAGTTTGAGCTGGTTTTCTCACTAAATATATTGTCCAAGTATTTAACAGCACCTATTTCTTCTCAGCTGCACACTTGAAGGAAACCCTTAAATTTCAATGTTTCTCTTCACCGTCCTGCTGCATGCCAAGACAGTCTGAACAAACAAAAATGGTTGTGTGAAATTGACTCTTTGCATTATTGGAACCCAAACTGCCCTGTGCAGCTTAGCAGAGGCTGATGGAGTCAATTGGTCATTTATTTTCCTTCATTCAGTTGTGAAAAGGGTTATCCAGAGAGCAATTCACTCCAAATAGTTTAGGTCTGGATGAAACACTATTTGAAAAGTGCTTATTTCTCTTCAGCTTCTGCTATTTCCAGCCTGCTGGGACTTAAAAATTCAGTGTAATGTTCAAACATAGACACCTCTATTTGACATATTCCTGGACATTATGAGCTGCACTTAGAATAGTGATGTTAATAGTGATAACATCTTGCTAACTCTTAATTAAGACTAGACAAGACAGCAATGCTGCATTTAGGCTGATCACAAGCTGATCTGATCAGGTGATCATATCAATTTAGTCTGGTCAGATCAGAAGCTCAGGCTTTTGAGAGGGACTGGAAAGTTGTGTTACCTGGTAGGCATTTCTTCCCTGGTTATGCCATGCAAAATTCACTGTCAATACCATCAGCATATCTATCTTCATTTGACATTTGCATCTGGTCATGCAAACAGTGTTTAAACCCTTTCTGGCTCTTTAAACCCTGCTGCTCTGGCCAGGCATTTGTCAGTGGAAAGTCCTTCAGTGGCCTCTGAGCTCCACACCTTGCAAGTAGGACGCAGCAGAAATAACAGATTGCTGCATGTTTTGCTTGGTTTGTGGTTAATACACCCTGGAACTGGGAAATTAAGGAGACCTATAAATAGCAGGTCTTATATACACACCTGAGCCTCCTGGGCACCAGACCACCTGCCAGGAAACCAGAGCTGGAGCTCTGAACACCTCCAGTCCCTCTGACTGTGAGCAGGGCAAAGCGGTCAGACCTCCCTCCTTCATTCCAAAGGGACAGAGCTGAATGTGCCCTCCGTGGGCAGGCAGGAGCTGGGCACTGCCTGTCAGGATGCAGCTGCTGGCAGCATCTCCCAGCCAGGAGGAGGTGCAGAGAGATGTGCAGAGGCTGAAAAGGGGCTCAGTGACAGCTCCTGTGCTGCTGGTCCCACCGTGATGCTCTGGAGTAGTTCTGGGCTGCCCCAGCTTGTCATTGCTGCCAGACCCTCAGGGTGAAGCAGAAGTGAAGCTACTGCTGGGGCAGGCAGGGAGCTCTCCTGCATCAGCCCTTTCTCAAACTGAGGGCAGGAACAAGGGTTGTCTGAAATCAGCATTTCCTGGGTGGAGGGCAGAGGATACAATCATTCTGGTTTTGAACTGGGAGAACAGGAGCTGTTGGAGCTGCTGATGTGAGCCTGCCTTTGTAACCACAGCCCACCAGGACCCAGCCTGGGCTCCAGTGGCTGTGAAAGGGGAGAAGGGAAGAGGAGCTTTGAAGGTTGAAAGCCAGGGATCAACGTGTCAGATGGAAGGAGGAAGCTGACTTTGCAGGGAAGGAGGAAGAGGGGGTGTAACAAAGGTGTGAGGGCACCAGCAGCTGGTCCTCAGGGCACTGGGACTCGGGCCATGTGGTGGGCTGTGGCTCCATGGAGATGGACGGGCTCCAGCAGGCTTGCCAGGTCCATCACAGGGTGTGCTCTGCTGGCCCACACCAGCCCAGGGTTCACTTTCTTCTGCTTCCATCTGGAAAGAAAACCACTGAATGCAGTTTGGATGGTGATGGGCTGGAGAGAGGCAAGTGACAGATGATCAAAGCATCATGCACAGATGCTTTGGTTCATGAGGAGGTGCAGGTTCTGGGTGAAACTTTCTCTGGGGCACCTCTTTCATGGCAGCTCCCTGCCAGGAGGGCTGAGTTTCTCTTGTGTGTTTCCCTCTCCAACTCAGCCACTTGGTATTGCAGAACTGGTGGGAGCTGTGTACCTGGAGCAGCAATGGCCTGGTCCAGTCTGGAATAGGTGATGGCCCAGAAATGGGGAGGAGACATCCACACACAGAGCAAAGCTCATGATCTTCATCCTCTTCAGAATCCAGGATGAAAAGACGTGGAGGAAAGGTTCAAAGCTTTGTCAAACAGAGCTTAATGGTGATGCTGTTCCAGAGGAGTGAGCACATCATATTGCATATTTACATGTTTAAATCAGTCACAACCTCTCTGCCTTCCCCACGTGTAGATCCCATCAATAGCAGCTTTATGCAGGCAGGAACATAACCTGGGGACTGCAGCACCAACACAGTGTCAGGGGAAGTTGGTACAAATTGCTCCATCGGCTGGACATTAAAGCAAGGAGTGATATCACTCTTAAAATAAGAAACCTAATGTAATGTGCTTTAATAGCTGAATAATTGCTGTGAGGGAAGAAAGAGGCTTTTGTGAAGGAGGATCAGTGAGACCAGGAGTGAGAGCTCATGACATCACGGCAGCACACAAGAGGAACTTTATTCTCACGGCTCCACAAGAACAGCTCGTCGAGCTGCCAGTCCCAGATAACTCGGTGGGAGACATTAGAGAAGAGTTAATAAAATGATTGATTTACAGCTGGAAAAAATTAGGCCCTGAAAATTGGCAGGCTGACATTGTTTGAAAGATGCACTGGAAGCCTCCCCTGCTTTTTTTTTTTTTGAGAAGAAGGTCATTTGCACCTAAATTTGGAGCTTGCAGCATTTGAACAGGTATTTTGGGGGACTCACTGTCAGTTACCCTTCATGGGAAACAGTTGTGAAACTACTATCATCCTAATTTAGCTGTGTAAAAATAGATCTTAAAAGCCTGTACCTTCTTATGGGAAGGAGCGGGTTTAAAATATTTTATTTTAATTTTACCAGCTGTGGATCAGACCCAAAACCTTTATGCAACTCTTGCATTTCTTACTGCTGGGTTTGAGTGCAGCGTGTTTTCTTTACTTGTTAGGAAAAACTGTCAACTTTGTCTCAACTCTGTATATATTTTTACGGTGGTTTACAAGCACAAGGCAAACTAAGGGTCCTTTCACAACTTTTGGAGCTGGTCCATCACTCTTTTTTTTTGAGAATTTACTTTGTAAAAATACTTCTTAAGATTGAAACACACGATTTACTGTTGATAGAAACAAAATCCCGTGGACACTGCATTGTGTCTTTGCAAAGAAATAGGCTTTGTTTTTAAAATGGAATTTCTCAGGCGCAGTGGTAGAGGCAGCTCCAGGAGCCATTTGCACCCCAGTGGTCTGCAGCAAAAGGCAAAGGCATCCATAAAAAGTAGAGGTTGAGAGACAACAATTTTATGCTTTCAATCTTCAACCACTCATTTAAAAACAGATTTTTATTTTTGGTGTCAATATGTTTGATCCATCAGCTATACAGCTAGAAAAGGGACAAGTCTGGCTT
Organism: Aphelocoma coerulescens; assembly: GCF_041296385.1. Lineage (NCBI taxonomy): Eukaryota > Metazoa > Chordata > Aves > Passeriformes > Corvidae > Aphelocoma > Aphelocoma coerulescens. Next base: position 10,076,088 of record NC_091031.1, on the reverse strand, counting down.
TCAAAAATCTTTCATGGGTTTCCAAAGATGCAAGAAAACTTGCTGCAGACTGAATTTGACTCACACTAGAGGTGAAAAAAACCACCTTTGCAAATGCTTGTGAGACTTGAGGGTAATCATGAAGGATGCAATGAACAGAAATAAGGAGGGCATGGTGTTTATTGCAGATAAAGAGGAAAGAAAGGAAAATAAGGCCAAACATCAGCAATGGGCACTTTGAGGCAACCACAAACACGGTGACACTATGTCCAAAGCTCCTCTCTGTTATTGAAGCCACTTAAGGAAGTCAGTGCCTGAAAAAGAGCAACGCTGATGAACTTTAGTTTCCCTCAGGAAAAAATGTAGACTCTGTGTTGGCTTTTGCATGAGATAAGTATCAAGCTGTTTGTGTTTTTAGAGAAGAATAGAAAGGACCAAGGTAAACTACAGAGGGAGAGCAGCTGAAGAGGTCTAAAAATTTTCTGGTCTTTGAGTCTGATGGACTCTGAAATCAGATGAGTTTTACCAAGAACTGATATCTTTATTTAAGGCATATTTAGATCTTATCTTCATCAGATAAAATCACTGGTATATCAACAGTCTGTTATCACAACTTTTGGAGTCTTGTCAAGTAAATCTACTTAAGGAGTTGTACTTCCATGCTAAAAACCTCCTGAACAACTCAACAACTCTCCCACGCTAAAAATAGCCCTCAGTTTTACCTAAATGTATGCTGACATGTCAAATTAATTTCATTTCCTCCTTGGAAATGAGAGCCAAGCGATGGCTTTTGAATAAGGAGGCTTTTGACCGTGTTTGGATTGATGCTCTCATACCTTAGGGCAGTGCTGTCTGGAGGAAAACACCAAGTGAAAGATGTAATTTCAATATACACTTGGTTGAAAACACCCTGTGAGAACAAAAATTATCTTAACAAGCCATGTAGCTGATGGGGAGCCCAGCAATGTAACGTTCAGTGAGAACTGTAAAACGGGACATTTTAGAAGAATACAAATGCACAAGTACCACATCAAAGCTAATTGACTGAAAAATGGTCTGGCATAAAAATGGATCACAAGTTAAACACGGGCCAAAATCGCATTATATTGCAAATTCTCAGTCCAATCTCATTCAGGGATGTAGGAAGATAACTTCTTTGCTTTCTTAGTGTGTTTGAGGACTTGTCCAACACACCACGTCCCACTTTGAATCCAGTACAGCTGAAAGAGAGACGAGTTACAGGCTGAAGGTCAGGAGAGTGTTGTGAAGTGCAGGAGGGAGCAGCTGCAGAGAGCAGCTGAGGAAGGTTGAGGTGTTTGGTTCAGGGGAGAGGGGCAGGAGGCGACTCTGTGACAGCAGAGGAGTGCTGTGGGGGGTCAGTGACCGAGCGGGTCCTTCACGCTGCAGGAAGAACCCATTAGCATTGCTGGGGGTTCTGCAGCCTGATGGAGGAGTTGAGTGGCTAAATCTCGTCTCTTTCTCTGGAAAACTTCTTGGAAAAGCTCATTATGAAGTTTACCACCAGTGCCATTTGCCAGGTGGGCAGCAGGGAGGAGGTGTGGGGATGCTGGTCCTGGCTCTGGCCCCGGCAGCAGCGAGGTCCCAGCATGGGCTGTGAAGTGCCACCACTTAAGGATTCTGTGATTCTAGGAGTCTTCATGTGGAGCATTTTCATCATTCAAATTGATTTTTAGTGCAAATGTTTGTATCTTTGTCATAGTGTTATTTCTTATTGAATGTTTTCTAACCACAATGAAACTTTTTCTTTCCTTTTGTACTGCTTGGGTCTTAATGTTTCCCATTTCTGGGGAGGTGAGGTACAGTGATTAGCAGAGCAGGCAGTCAGGCAATCATTTAAAATGCCAGACTGATTTTTTTTCTTTAAATTAAACCCCCAACTGAAACAGAAACCAGCAGCTCAGGGGTGGAGGCCACGGGAAGATTATTGTTAAGAAGAGAAGAACAGAAGGATAAAATGTGTAGCTTTTGAAAAGTCCTTTCTGTAATGACACAGCTCTCTCTGTTTGCAGATGACAGAATAAATTAAAACTATTTCTGCCAGTCTAGAGATACTGATTTAGGAAGCCAAGGTTGCCTAATGGACTGGAATATCATCTCCATGTTTTCAATTTCCTCCATTTTACCCAAATCATTCACTTCAATAATTAAGGGATAATGAACCGAACAGCTTTCCCCTTTATAACCAACTCTCTCTGGATAGAGATTCAAAATAATAATTAAAAATAAAAAGGAATCCTGTCTGCAGAACATGCCTGCAGATAATGGGAATATCCTTCACTTTCTCTCTCCTGGGGTTTCCTGGCTGCCCTCTATCAGCTGCCATTCCTCGGGATGCTATTAGGGACCAACGAGGAGGCTGCCCTCGTTCAGGATGATCTATCAAGACCCACATTCCTCACACAGATACATTCTCCTTCCTAGAAAACGGGTTTGTGTCCATCCACACAGAGAACCTCATCGATTAGGCAGAAAGAAAAATGGGCTAATCTTAATTACAGCACTTCTTAAACTTCTCTTGACCTCTCCCCGACGCTGTCACTTCTCGGATCCACTTCCTTGCCCAGTCCATGACAAGGATCAGGGAAAGGCAGGGCTGCCCTTAGCCAAGAAGTTGTGCAGGAAAGGGGATTTCCCACAAAATCTGCATTTCTTGCATTTTAAAAAATCCAGTGGGAAAGCAGTAGAAACACTGACCACTTCACGCAGGCAAGCATTCCTGAATCTTTACATTCAAGTGCAGCTGGATGGATTTGCACCACCTAGATGTAGGCATTTCCCTGGCCATGGGCATGACCTCCACTCCCTGTCCCCAGCAGGGACATGTAGAAGTCCCCAGCAGGGAGCTCAGTGGTTTTCCAGGGGTTCCCAGCCTTGGGCAAGCAGCAGCTCTCCTGGCCCGTGATCAGCACTCAACTCTCTCCTACAAGGAGACTGAGCCCCTTCAAACATCTCATAGACAAGTCTTGGGCCTTCCCAGGATCAGGAATTTTTTAAGTGGTTTGTGTAACAAAAGTGTCAGTTGAGGCAGATCAACATTTGATATTTTTAAGGGAGCAAAATTCTTTCTGCTTTTTTTTCCCTGAAACCCACCTCATGCCCATTGCCTTCCCTCATCACAGTCTGCTGCCTCTGACCACCAGGGGAATTAATAAATTAGTTATGAGATTTCCCAAGCACTAAACGTTCTTCTTTGGAAAGAAAAAAGAAAAAAGGAAAAAGAAAAAAGAAAGAAAAAAGAAACAGCAGTATCTAAGAGCTTTCCGTGCTGGAATTTGGGAGCTTTTCAGAGCCATAAAGTATTTATTTTAGGGTTTTTTTTTTCCATGAGGTCCTAATTCTCAATATTTTATAAGAAGTTAAATTATCCAGGAGAACTGAGTGTTCATTTCTGGGGAAAATAAAAATCCCAAAAGGCATTTTCCTAATTAGAAAATGACCATCAAGCAGAGAGTGCAAAGAGCATTTTGGATGGAGAGAACTGAGCACAGAAGGAACCAAGTGCACACTTAAAAAACCAGAACTGTTTATTTTTCCTTCAAAGAGGATCAGTTTTAAGAACTGAGCAGACTGCAGTTCATTTAGACTCCTTTATATTTTGCCCCAATAGCAAAGCAGTGCTTTTTATCCCTTCCTTTCAGTACCATTTCCTTCTCTGGGCCCTGTTTACTGGACCAGACCCCTCCTGGCTCCCCATGAGCCTTCATCCCCCCATGCTCCCCACAGCATTCCTCTGCCCCATGTCCTGAATGTTCAGCCCAGGGCAAGTAAGAATTTGAGGACCCCCGTTCAGACTGTAATCCTAGGACTGTCTCTCCAGAATTTGCAGACCCCAAACCACTATTTTTGTGTAATGTAAAAGCTCAGAAAGCTCTGTCTATGCCAGAGCATCCAGGCTCCTGCCCCAAGTCCTCTGGGGAGCTCCAGATCTCTTGGCTCAGGCAGAAGGGAGGGGAAGAGGGGCTGAGAGAAAGGGGACGTGTTTCATCAGAGTGAAGGCACCATAAAACAGGTAAAGCACCCATTCCAGGTGTTGTGACAAATCAGTTTGGCTGGAGCACGTTGTGGTCTGCCTTGGCACAAGTGTAACTTCTGGGCAGACAACAGAGAGACATTTCCACACCAGGAAAAGGGAAGGGGTGACAGGCACAGGCTGTGGCCCAGATGTGGATATAGGGGACACCAGTGCCTGAGTGGGAGCAGGTGGCCCTTGGGCACCCATCTGAATAGTGAGAATGTACAGATTTATGTCAGACTGAACACTGCCAGGGGAAACCCAACTTTGGCTTATTTCAGACCCTGTCTAAGCACAAAAAAATTTCTCCCGTGACCCACTTCTGTATCAGAACTCGTTGGCCTCTCTGCTGACACATCCAAGGCATCACAGTGTCACGAGATGTCACAATTGTCCTCACAGAGCTTTGTGCCTGCCCTGTTGCCCGTGCAGAGGCTGGAGAGCTGCAGCCCAGGCAGCAGCACTCAGCACAACGTGGCTAAGGGCCCACGAACGCTGTGACAGTGCAGCATGGGGGGGTTGGGATTTGCCATAGCTTTTCTCATTTATTACACTCAAAGGTTGTTAATTATGAACTCACTTGTTGACATTAAGCTGTTTTACTGTCTAAGAGGCAAAGCTGGGTTGGACACAAAGAGCTGGAGGTTTGGCCTTCCCTCTGATGAACCAGCCACCTTCTCTCAACACTATCTCAGTCTCACCCCCTCGTCGTCCCCCAAAGCAGGAAAGAATTTGCATTATTCCTCTGAAAGCGTTAATTGAGAGGAGAACAAATGGAGTTCCAGGCAATAGGAAGAAGCCTCATTACTGACTGAGGGCTTGTTTTGAACCAATGTCCATCAAAACAACAATTGCACTGCCCTGGCCCAACACCAAAACTGTACTGGGAGGGCTGGGACAGGGAGAGACAGGGTTTTGTTCTCCAGGAGACAGTTGTGCACCCCTAATGATGACCATTGCAGCCAGCTCCTGGCTGATTGCTGCACAGTCCAGTGCATCCTTTCCAGCATTAAACCCTTATTATCCAGCAGCAGGATGAAATCCAGGGCCCGGGCCACGCCGGCCCCTGCGCCGCTGCCCACCGTGCAGTGGCTCCCAGACAATGTCACACTTCTCTGCCTGGAGACCACCCGCAGCAGGAGGTGCCACCTCCAATTAGGATGTGGGTTTGTTCTGCTTTGCCTGACTTTGTCCCAGCTGGAGGAGAGCTCCAGCCTGGGCCAGAGCGAGCTGTGAATGCTTTGAAGAGAGCTGAAAGGGACCTTCTGCTGCTCTGCACAGGAAGGGGGCACAGGGAAGGCTGCATAGGTTTTCAGCTGGGCTCTGCAACAGCTCCTGTGGCTTTTTTATTTTTCTCTTTCTTCTTGCTTCTCTCCTTTCCTTTTGGCCCAAATTCCCATCTTCAGTCACTTTTAAGTTCATTGGATGGGATGACTTCTTCTATCTCCAGGCTTGTCAGGTGTCTAAGAGAGGTACAAATGTCAGTGTGGAAACATGGGAGCTTAAGACAGGGTTAAGGGTGTTCCTGCCTCTCTCCATTACCCTTAAGGACATCAACCCATTGACTTCCCTTCTCCATAACTCACTGCCTTAAGCTGCTGCATTATCCTGAGTTGGCTGGTAATTCTTGAATGGGTGAGAAGGATGTAAAGGATGGAAAGAGAAGAGTCTTTTTCAGCATCATTCAAGGCTGCTTGGACCCAGAGGTTTTGCTTTCAGCCCACTTGCACTTTCTGGGTGAGCAGTATAAGGGCTATGAGCAGTATAAGGGCTGTGAGCAGTAGAAGGGCTGTGAGCAGTATAAGGGTGAGCAGTATGAGCTGCCCTTTGGACCAGCAAACTTCCCCCTGGTGCTGGACAAGCTCTGTGGGAGGATCACAGAATTCAGACAGCACTTAGAGATATCCTTGTCAGGGGTAAAGGCAAGCATTTTAACAGCTTGCTTTGTGTTTGCTCTTTGTAACTGGTGCTGAAACACCAGAGTGAGAGGAAAGGAGCAGTGCTGAGCCTGCTTGGGATAAAAGCTTTGATATCCTGTGCTGTACATATGCAGCTCATCACCACCACGGTCCTCCTGCAAGTGCCCAGCTGATTCAAAGTGGTCCTCGAACAATCCAATAGTAACTGTTTTCTCTAAACATTTACAACCAACAAAATGTGCCTGTGTACATTCAGCAGAGAGCCAAAGAGAAAAACGGCAGCTGCTCCCCGCATTCCTGCTGGGGCTTGTATATATTCCAGTGCTTTTTAAAGCATCTATTTACATTTTCAATTTTGGATACCTCTTCACTTCCTGAGAAGACTTGGCCAACTCCAGTCCTGGTGCAAAGAGGGTGCATTGCCCTGACAGGGGCACAACCACACTCCTCTCTGCCAGGCAGAGGGATACCCTGATGTCTTTTTCCATGACACACACATGGGCTTCCTGCTTTGCTTGTGATGCCCTGTTGATTTTTGCCTTTTCTTTTATTTTTTCTTTTATTTTTTCTTTATCTCTGTATTCTTTACACATATATTTGTGGCTCTGCAGTCTATTACTTTAGCTTAGCTTCGGTATTTTCCTAGGCAGAAAGACAAAACACATTCCAAAACCCCTATCCTATCTTGGTTCTCCTTAGAAACCAAGGTTGAGAGCAGCTCTTCGAGACAGATTTTTTATAAACAACATTTAGTCCTCATCTGAGGGGGGAGGATTTCGAAGGTACTAGAATTGGGGGATGGCTTCACCGAGTGTGCTTCTAACTGGGGGCTCTTGTCAGAGATGCTAATTTGAAAAAGTTATAAAAATTGTATAAATATTTATGTGGGGTGTGCATCTTTGGTGTTTCCCACCTGATGAATTGTGCACCTGAGGATCCTTTTATAAATGCCTTTTATCACCCTAACTGTGTCTGGCTCATCATTCTAGGACCAGCAAAAAAGGCATCACTTGTCCTTATGAAAAAAGGCACTGGCACCTGGCAGCCTTACTGAAGTGTCCAGGCTATGGTCTGTGCTGGACTGGTATCTTGAGGCCACTCATGGCACCCCCTGAGGTCCCTGGGACTTCCCCACCTCTTGCCCCAGCAGGCAGGGATGCTGCAGAGGGAATATTGCACATCATGGAAGTGGGGCAGCTCAAGGCTGAGAGCCTTGGGAAACCACCTTGGACGTTCCAGTTTCACCTGCAAACCAGCATGGCAGCACTACAGCTCCTCTGCTTTCAAACTGGAGCACAGCCACTCACAGGAAGTTCAGAGTCTTTTATAGCTGGATTAATTGTGTTGGCTTCAGCAACGAGCATCAACCCATCAGGAAGGGATGCAGGAAACAGCCTGGCTCTCTGCTCAGCAGGAGCCATGGTTCTCACCAGCTCCTTCAGGGAAATGATGAAGCTACCAAAGGCTGTGAGGAGAGAAAGTGCCATCCAGCCCATGCTGGGCTCTGGAGAACTGTATTTTTATCAGACAGCATGTGATAATTTCAGTCTTTCCCTCCTTAATGATGTCTTGGAGCAGCACAATCCCCATCTCATTCCCTACTAGCTGTTTGTTCAGATGAGGTCTTATTGCCCAGAGAAGCAATTCTGCCAAGAGAGCAAAAGCACAGGCAGCTGTGTGTGTCCTCCTAGGATAACGCTCCCCTTGGGAAGGCTGCACACCACCAGGATTAGTGGCCCTGCTCCTCCACGGGGGACATTGCTGGGAGAGGTGTCTGCAGCCATCTCACTCCTCCTGGCATCAGGTGAACCTTGTGTTAGGATTGCCCAGGGGTGCTGTTGATAGGAAGGCAGCATGGCAGCGTCCCCTCTCTGGAAAAGTGCTGCTGGATGGGCCAGTCCGGGTTCTGCTGGAGCATGGGGACCAAAGAGCTCTCAGAGCATCGCCCCAGAGCAGCAGAATCCCTCAGCCACATCCTGAGGGGCACAGCCCTTGCTGGAGCAGGGACACAGTGCCAAGGGACAGACAGACAGACAGACAGATGGCTGTCAGCTCTCAGGGGGATTTGATGGGAAATTCTCCCGAGTTCTGACCCACAGTGCTGTGTCATGTCAAGGATTAAATTCCTTCTGAAAGACAAACCTCATGAAGCTCATGGGTGTGGGTTGTGAGGAGGTATGAATGCTGTCTACAAGGTTAACACTTTGCTCATTACAAAATATAAAATACCTGAGACTTCTGAGGCTGGCTTTGGAACCTCAGAGCTTTCTGATTTCTGCTAACAACATGCCTTGAAGCTGCAGGTAATTGAGAAGGTCAGGGGAAGAGGAAAAGGGCACTCTGGGCTTACATCTGGTGCCTCCCTTTCCTTCCCTCCTCTTTTCCCTGCCTTTGCATGGAGGGGTCCTCAAAGCAAAAGATTTACATTTCTATTTGTTTCATTAAAGATGTTTTTTTCTTTGGATGGAAAGATAAAAAACCTTTTTCATATAGCAAGACACAAGTGATCTTACATATTAAACAAAATGCTGCAGGGGGATGTATTTAAGGCCAAAACCATCCAGGGTGGATTTTCAGAGCATTGCCCTAGGAGCAGAAGGGAATTGGAATATCCTGTGCAATGTGATAAAATATCCTGTAACTCCTTCTGCAGGGCATGATCCCATAAACCCAGATGTTCCCCTGGTACAACACAGGGACCTCCTTCTCTCCCCCAAGCTGCCTCCCATTCACTTTAATTATCTGCTGCACCACAGCAGGTATCTTGCACGGTTGGTCACCTTTAATGGCTCCTCAACAGGAGAGATTTAATTAAATTAGCAGGTTCAAAAACAAACGTGGAAACGAAGAGAAAATAGGCCTGGCATGTTAAACATAAAATACTTCATCACTTAACAGTGACATTAACAAATGATGTTCACTACTAATTTTCCAAATGACCAGGTCTGGTATCTGATGGAGATATAGGGAATTCTGGTAATTCTCTTTTAATCATTTCCCTTTACATGATGGAAGATGGGAACTGCTCGCCAGTAACACGGTGCTGGGCCCAAGAGGAGAGGCAATTCTTTATGGAAGATGAGTGCAGGTTTTGTCTTGGTGCAGCATCAATGTGACCAGAGACCGAGACAGAGGCAGAGCAAAGTACAGCGGGGTTTTAATCAGGGAGCAGGTTTTGATTCCCAGGCTCACACGAGCTGGCTGATCAGCTTTGCTTCCATGTGGCAGCACCTCCAGAGAGGACATAAAGACCTGAGTGGTGTAAAGCACTGCAATTTCATAGCAGTGAACAGCCAGAGACCATAAAAGCTTCGTTGCGTTTTGCTTTAGCCCGCCCTTGAGGATCCATCCTTCTCGTGCCTACGTGAATCTCCGATGAATTCCTAAAAGCCGTGAGTTTATTTATATTTCTGTGCTGCTCAATCCTCTTTGCTCGTCCCCTGTTAGCTGCCACCATCTGCTTTCACCTCTCTGAGTTGTGCTGCGCATCCCATCTTGGACTCTGCCTTCATTCCCCGATTTCACAAATAAACCTTGCAGAAAAGGCAGTGGGAACTGACGCTGACTACAACGTCCCCCTCCCTCGGTGTTTGACGTGGAGGAGCTTTGCACTCCTACAGGAGCTTTATTTTCTCCTTGCTCACCTTTCAGAGCAGCTGTCCCTGTGTGTTTTTCCCTCTGCACAGTGCCTGTGGCTGATTCAGAGGCCGCAGAGGTGTTTGCTTCTGAAGGCAGATGTGCTTTAGGGAGAACACGTGTGTGCTTGTGTGGGACGTGACAGGACACGCTGTGCCACAGCCCGAGTGCAGAACAGCTGCTGGGTTTGCCTGGTTTTGTGCTGTCGTTGCTGTGGGGGTTGGACAACCCCTGCCCATGGTGGGAGGTGGCTCTGCCTGTCCTGTGGTCCTCATTTCTGCATCACAGCCCTGGCCACACCGCTCAGGCAGAAATGACTTTTAGACATTGCTCATGATTGTGAAGTGTACATCGTACTGCCTGTAAAGGCCTTGTCCTCCTGAGTCCTCCACCTCTGAAAAAGGCAACCTCAGCTCCAAAGAGTTTGCAGTAATACCTGGCAGTGCCTTCCCACAGTGGTTACAGACAATTAAACCTGCAGCAGGTAATGGAATAGTGCATGGAGCATCCCAACCCAGAGACAGGTAGGGCAGGCACAGCTGTGATGTGCTGCTGAGACTGGAAACAGCACTTCAGGCACGTGGGGTGGCTCTGCTTCCTGGGGTGTATTTCATAGAATCACAGAACAGCTGGGTTTGGATGGGACCTTTAAAGGCCATGGGCAGGGACACCTTCCACCAGACCAGGTTGCTCAGAGCCCCATTCAGCCTGGCATTGAAAGTTTCCAGCAATGGGACTTCTTGTGCCTTATTTCCTGCTGGAAATCAGAGCACTTTTCTGTCACCCAGGTGTAGCTCAGGAGATATCCACAGAGTACAGGAGCTGCTGGCAGTGTGAGTGGCACAGCCCCCAGCTGTGGGGAGCTCAGGCTGGTTGCACCATTTATGGTGATGTTCAGCCCCCAGCAGTTGTGTAGGGGCTGTCTGGACTTCCCCCAGAGGCAGGAGGGATCTCCTGTCCTAACAATATCAGAGTGTTATAGCTTGGCAGTCTGAGGGGAGCAGGAGTGGGACAGTTAATGTGGAGGGTTAATTTTTTCTTAAATTCCTGAAAATAGACAAATGTCTTTCAAATACTCTGTTTCAGCTGAGCTCAGAAGAGAAACCAGCACCAAGGAGTTGATCAAAACCTGTGGTGATTTCTGTGCTGTCCCAGACAACATGTTCAGCTCTGATCCAGGAAACTGTCATTGCAAAATCCTTCCAGCCCTTTTGTGCAAGGCTTGGCAGTGGGTTTCTCTAAAGCTCGGGTGCACATAGATTTTGGGAGAGGGTGAAGAGTGCCAAGGACACTCTTGCTGTTGTAATGACCACTGGGCAGCTGAAAGGTTGTTAACACCAAGTGTGAGACACGGCAGTGGCCCAGCACAAAGTAATCCTAAACGACTTAGCTTTGGGGTGTGATAAAAACCATTTTGTGCTCTTCAGCCAGCCTGGTTGATGTGCTCACTCCGTGTGGTCCATGCAGTTATCTCTGCTCTACGTCAGGGAAACTGAGGCACAACCACGGCTGCACGCTGCTCCACGGAGCTCGGAGCACCCCCAGGTAACAACCCCCAGATTATTTAAAATGGAAAGAACACAGCCAAACTCTCTGGCTCTTTAAAGGAGAGGCCTCTGTTGTGTACCCAGGGCTAACAGGAAGCAGGGACTTGTGCACTTTGCATTCTTTGTTAGGATTCAGGGACATCCCAGGCAAGCTCAGAAGTTCCCAAAAGGTCCTGGAGAGGACAACGGGCTCTTGGCTGCCCTGGGTTTGCTAGGAGGACACTGTGACCCCTTGTGAACACCAAACCAGAGCAAGCAGGAGCGAGTGCCTTCCTCCTCCAGCTGCCATTAGTGCTGTCCTCAGCTCCAGGAAGGTCTGTGCCACCAGGGTAGTTAATTTATGAAATTAATTTATGAAAACCCCAGCTCAGGTCCATGTGCTGCCTGCCACAGAGCCCCGGTGCCGCTCACAGCTGGGGCAGTTGCTGCTCAAAGCCTCGATTTGATTTAGTTTAGGTTTCAAAGGCAACATATAAACATTCCCAGTGAAGACACTTCTTCCGAGGGGCTCAGCCAAGTGGGGTTTCCTTCTTCTTGTTTATGGGAAAGCATTTTGTTTAGATAGAAAAGCAAATAAGCAAATCCCCACATTCCTCTCTGGCACATCTCAGCCAGCTCGGCAGCCTCCGGGATGGAGATTTAGCACAAACTCAAGGGAAATTTGCATTAATAGTCCTTTAGTAACCCCCTGGCAGTGTGTTTGTGGGACAGAGGCACCACAGCCTGGTTTAGGTGCTGGCAGAGGGTGGAAACACCACTGGTAATGCAGCCTGCAAACCAAGAGTTACCCTGAGGTCCATTACAGCAGAAAATGCCTCTTCTAAGGACTCTTCTTGCCTGTGACTCAAACCCACAGCCTACCTACAGCCCAGGAAGGTTAGAAAAGCTGATATTGCTTGCACTGTGTCCTTGAGAACTGCAAAATAAGAAAGAGTTTCCAGTTTTGCCCTTCAGGGCAGGTTGAAAATTCACCTCTATATGAACACCAGAAAAAAAGATTTACACCCATGTAATACCACTCAAAATAGGCTTCAAGTGAGAATTAATTGGTATCTATACCTCTGAGCAGGGTGAATTTCCCCTGGGCCTGAATGAGTTCTGCCTAAGCCTTTTGTGGAGTTATTATTTCTTTCATTAAAGGGGTAAAAGAAGGGATGAAAATCTCCACTGAGAACAGCTGGCTAATTTTTGCTCTTTATTTATAACAACTCAGGTCAGGATCTGATTTCTGGCAAGCACAGCCCCAACATCTGCAGGAGGAGAGGCCTCTGGCCCCCCCAGCTTGCTGGAATTTTCCAGCTAATGGGAACTATTTCCCCAGTTAAGGAGAGTGTCTGTCGAGGTAGGGATGCAGTGACCAGGTGGTCATTTTTTGGATGCACAGCTGGGTATCACAGGGCAAGTGATTGAGGGAAAACCCATCCTCATGCAGAGGCAGACTCCACAATCACACTCCAAGGGGCCAGGTTTTCTTTCTGGGTCTGCTTTAAGCAGCAGGAGCCTCCTAATCTCGTGCTGGCCTCGCCCAGTTTGCTCCCTGGTTTGTGGGACCAGTATGAGGGAAGGGTCTGATGTCACTCCCATGTCCCCACCAGCCTCCAAAGATCTACCATCAGTCCATACACACTGATCTCAGCAAGCTTCCAAGAGCTTTATGCAGCAGGTAAATAAAGCTGTTTATCCCCACACCTGGGGAAAACAGGGTCCAGTGCTGAGGAGTGGCTTCTCCAGCTCATCCATTCAGCACCACGACTGCCTTCTTAAAGGCTGGTCCTTCACCTCCCTACCCTTAGGATTTGACTCCAAAGGCCTCCAAAAGTCATTTTATAGCTGGTCAGTGGCATCAGCATGACACGAGACAGCGGGATGCACCCAGGGAACCTGCAGAGCATTGCCTGCTTTTCCACTGATATTCACAGGACGGGCACTGGGGGCGAAGGTGAGGAGGGAAAGCATCAGGACTGACCTCACCTTCAACTGTGATCAAGGTGAAACCCCCAGACAGAGGCGTGGGAAGGCCCAAAATTCGTTAAAATCAATCTGAGAGACTCATTGGAGCAGTGATCTGGCAGCTCACACCTCTAAGCCCCCAAACCCCCTCCATCCTCAAAGTTCAACCACAAAACAAAGGGAGCCAGTTCCTGGCTGGGGACACGCTGGGCATCCACAGGAAGGAGGCAGTGCAGGGGTTAAGGCTCTTGGCAGCATTTCAGTGGTACGATGCAATAAAATATTTTATGACATTTTTACAATATTGTGCAATGGGATTTCGAGACCTCAAAAGAAAACACTGCTGAAGTAAGATGCAGCTGAGTGCAGCAAGCCCAGCAGGTGAGGGTTTATCTCTTTCTCTCCCCTCTCTTCACCCCTCCCTCCCCCCTGGCTGCAGGCACAGGCACTTGCTCCCCATGCCACGGGCCAGCCCAGCTTCCCTGGTGCTTCCCAGCACATCTGTGCTGGGTTTGTGTGCGTGCCACATACTTCCACAGTGAGCACATCGTGCATGTTGCTGCAAACAGCCCCAATAAACATCAGAGCCAAGCGTGCCTAAATATTGCACCACGTTAAACACCCTTCATCCCAATCCATAACCTTGTAATCGGTGTGAAAGGAACATCTCCTCCTGAAATGGGGTTCCTTGGCTGGTGTTGTCCAGCAGGCTGATCACCGAGGCTGTGTGAGCATCCTGGGGAAGAGCACCTGCCCCAGACACAGGACACGGGGCTGGCTCAGGACCAGAGGGTTGTTCTGATGATCTTCTGACACCGCTCCAGAAATGATGTTCCCCTTTGAATGCAGAAAATTTGGCTGCAATTCCAAGGCAAATTTGACCAGGATTGTTTCTGATTCCTGGGGATCAGAGGACGCTACTCACAACATGCAGGATCTTTAACATTAATCCCCAAAGCTGAGTGGGGAAAGAGGCGTCTTCAGCTCTCCCAAGCACGATCTTCCTTCCCCATTTCAACCCTTCTGGTAACAATGTGGGGCAGGAATGTACTTTTATAGCCGAGCCAGCAAGGAGGCTCTTCTGTAATCACTTTATTCCAGGAACTGGCACTCTAAGAAAAATCTCAAACATCACAAAGCTTGGCATAAAATTGTACAAATTGGCAACACTACATTCAGAGTGAGGCAAGCTAAGAAAAGCCTAATCCAATCTTATGCTTTAGAGTAACAGCATCGTGGCAACAGATTGCCTGGGGTGGCTGGGGAAGAAAGGCTTGTCCCAGCATGGGATGTGTCCAGCTTTCAGCAGAGCAGAGAGATTCACAGAGGAAGCCCCAGTGTCTGAACCTCGGCAGGCAGAGACATCTCCCTCCATGGCTGATTTGTCTGATCAAACAGAGCAAATCCCTCGCTCTGATCTCGCTGATGGCTCTAAATTGCTTTAACCATTGTGAAATGAGCCACACAGTACATTTTCAGTGGAAGCAAATTTTTTTTTTCACCTTCTTAACAGCTCTTTGGCCTGACTTCAGGAGGAGGTTCAGCTCCCTTGGAAGGTGCTGCTGAGGAACTGGTGTGTGTGAAGACTCACCTGAAGTGCTTGTACTCTTTTGTTTCCTCCTCTGGATTACCAATGTGTCTTTTATTCCATATTTCAGCTGTGCCCAGAGATTCCTTGCTGTGGCTGCGGGACACACTCACATGAAGGCACCTTTGTTTGGAAGGGTATAATTACAGCCTCGTTAGGCAAGAGGGAAAAGGATGAGCTGAGTGGGGTCAGATGCCACACTGGGGCTGGACACCTCCTCTGAAGGCATCTGGCTCTTCCCAAAACAGGGTCCCCCTTGGCTGCCTGATGGAAAATGTTGGGAGTTGTCACCTGTCCTGTAAATCCTGGTTGTTTCAGCTCCTGCTTCTCTGCAGCACCACTTCTCAGTGCCAGAGCAGCTCCACGGGTAGAAGCAACGAGAAGAGCTGCATGTTGAATTACATGGAAACACCAGCACATTTGTTACTCGCAGAGTTTTCCTCACCCCTTCCAGTTTTGAATGTCCCCTGTGCCCTTAGAGTTCACATTTTTTACATTGCTTTTAGCATTGGGTCAAACCTGGTAAAAATTTCAATATCAAAAGTTTGAGCAAAATTAAAATGACAGCGTTTGTCAACCACAATGAATTCTTTGCTGCTGGGAAAGATATTATTTGAAAGCCTAAAATTTTCTCACAGTGTGAATTTTCCAGTCAGATGATTCCCAGTTCACATTTTTCATGAGATGTCAAACAAACAAACAAAAAAAATCCTAGCCATGCCTAGCCATATTTCCCTTAAAATGATGGATTTCTCTGCTTTTCAAGTCGAAGTTGAGGAAATTACCTCTGATTGGAAAATCCTAGAGGAACGTTCTGCTGGGAAATAGAGCCCTCCCTGGCAGAGGTGCTTCCCAAAGTGACACCTCAGGCTGTGACTCCTCACAAGCCAAAGCACCATTTCCCTGGGGAGCTGCTGCTGGTCTGATGTTGCTTTGCTGGGGGCCCTGGGCATTATCCTGCTCACACACAGAAATCCTGGATACCTGTGGGTGTCACGGGTGACCTGGGCACTGAAGTGTCTCAGTGTTCATCCATCCTTAGCACGATCTGCCTCTCGCTCTGGGATTTCCCATCCAGTTTTTTGGTGAAGCTCTATCAGAGCTTCAGAGGCTTCCTGAAGAACTCTGGGGGGAAAGCAGGAGCCCTGCAAAGGGACAGGGTACGTGCTGAAGCTCACCTGCACCAGGGACAATGCTGGCTGGTGACAGAAGGTGACAAATGTCCTTACCATGACCTTCTTGAGGCTTCTTCTTGCCTGTTTGCAAAGCCCTGTAAATCCACAAAGCTCAACCCTTTAAAAAATGAGGAAGCAAAAAAAAAAAATGTTGGCTTAGAGGGAAGAGAAGGTTTTACAAGTGATGGTAGGAGGGGAAGTTGTGTCTCCTCTGAAGCAGCTGTGACTCCACCACTGAGCATGTCCACACTCACAACTGATGCTCCTTTGAGCTCCTGCAGTCCCAGTGAGCAGTGCCAAACCCCTCCCTTTTGCTTGTGGATTTACCCAAGCCTCCCCAGCACCTCACAGAGTGTCCATCATCACCTCCCAGTGGTTTTTCTTACGACTTGAGGCTTTTGATGCCCAGCTTGGGCTCCCAAAGCACCTGCAGCTCACCTTGAACACTTCTTCCTTCAAGGATCCTTGCAAAGCATCTGCTGGTGGCAGCGGCCTCCCTGGGAGAGCTGAGACTGCGCCTGGACACCCCTCTGGGCACCCTGGCTTCGGGGCCAGCTGCTATCAATGGCACCAGAACTTGGATTACATCGATTCTTGTGACATCGCCCAACTGAAACCCTGCTCCCTGAGGGAGGCTCAGCTTAATTGACTGGGGTTATTAATATTGTATTATTGGCAGCCAGATGGCCCAGAGACAGGGAGTTTTCATCCATTTTACCGATATACTTCAGTGGAAAATTATTTCCACTTATCTTTCATCCTCACGTGCTTCAGCTGGAACAAAGTGTTAACAGCAGCACCCTCCACCACAAGCCAAGTCACCACGGGGAAGTGCCTGGCTGGCAAACAGATGTGAAGAGGTGTCTGTGCTGGGTTCAATTAAAACAGCTTCATGGGATGGCTGGGGGAGTAGGATGAGGTGGTGGGTCCTTCCTGCCAAGCCTGGAAAACACCTGGAGTGGCACTGCTGGAAAGGATCTTCTCTTTGTTCCTTTTGTTGCTCTGTTCCTGACTTTTGGAGTGCCACTCGAAGAGCTTGCAGTGGTGGGTGCTCCAAAACACAAAGCCCCCAGAAGCATCACTGAAAGCTTTACAGATGAAGCCTCCAAACACACAGAGATGGGATCTACACAAGTTTCTGAGCCCATCAAAGTCTAAAGCTCAGGGGAAGTTTAGGTCGGACATCAGGAAAAAAATTCTTCACAGAAGGAGTGATTGGGCATGGGATGGGCTGCCCAGGGAGGGAGTGGAGTCACCGTCCCTGGAAGTGTTTAAGAAAAGCCTGGATGTGGCACTCAGTGCCGTGGTTTGGTTGATGAGGAGGTGTTGGGTCACAGGCTGGACTTGATGATCTCAAAGGTCTTTTCCAACCTGGTTCATTCTGTGGTTCTGTGATAGTCCTGCGTAGAAAAGGGAGAGGTTCTTCAGGGAGGTTTTTAACCAAGAGGTTTCATGGCTCTCAGAGGAGATTCAGTCCTAGGAATGGCCAGATGGGCACCTCTTCATAGGTCATTTCACTTGATCCGAGTTCAGCCACTGCCCATTACCTCCTTCTACCCGTGAGATGGTTGAGATAAACAGAAAGGAGATCCTGGGCTTTGTACTGCCCGAGAAAAAACCTTGGTGCTTGGCCATTATTTCACTGCCTTACCCAAGCCTCAAGCAGCTCATCCTTCCAATATTTGCCTCTTGGATAAAGTTTCCCCTCCTCTTCTGACCATGTGAAGAAGAGAGCTAGTTAAAAGCAGTTTCTGTGAAAGAAACCAGCCCCAGGCTCAGCTGAAACCTTGGTAAAGCCAGTGCTGCCTGCTCAGCCTCAGACACCTCATCCTGGGTGATGCTTCTCATGTGTCTGCACTGGCCCAGGGCCATGCTGCCAGGCAGCAGCTGGGACCTGCTCGAGGATGGAGCAGCTGAGCCCTGGTTTATTTTATTTTCCTGCTGATCCACCAGCGATGCCCACTGCTGCCACGGCTGGCACGTGCTCCCCAGGTCAGCCACTCACCGGGAACATCACCAGCAAAACAGCAAACAGATGTCATCCAAGATCATTCATAAATATTTTATAGCGGCCCGTGAGCCCTTTGGTGAAAGACAGGGACCTCAGCCTGGCTCCAAGCTAATTACTGAATGCCGACAAATGCTTCTAATTGGGTCGGCGGCAGTGACAATGTTATTGACAGCAACGAGGGAACAACCCACTGGTGTTTATTTGCTTTGCTGAGGATACCCGTGGTAATAAAATGTAAATTGAGGGTGATGCATAAGGCTTGGTAGAGAGCTTCTGTTCTGCCTTGTTGAATTAACACAGAAACCTCAGGAAAGAGGGAGATGTGAGGGGATGCAGGCAAGCTGCTTAGAGGACACAGGCAGGAGTCACTTGGCATTCAGTGTTTTTTTCAGCCAAGCAGGAGCCATGGAATGGGGAAGGGGATATTTCCCAGGAATCTAACCCGTTTGCTGTCAGATTGAACATCCTGAAACCACCAGGCTGCATGTGGACACTGCAAACAGGGTGTTTTCTGAAAAGGATCCTGCTGCAACCAGAGCAAAAATCCTGTTTTCTCAACTCCTTCCCAGTGACAGAGATCTCAGGGAATAGGAGATATGAAATGAAGTGGGAGAGGGTGCAGGATTCAAAGAGGCTTCTGTTCCTGGGCTGCCATGTATTTGCCACGCACCACTCATTTCTCAGAGGCGGCAGCGCTGTCCCCATGTCACCAGGGATGATGTGACACTTGATTTGTTGCTGTTTCCAGAGCATTTTGAGGTCTTTGTTTGAAAGGAGCTTTTATTAAACTTCCTGCATGCTAAGAAGTGCCTAGAACTAATAAACAGGGTTTAAGGAAAGTAATTTGGGGACATGACAGCAGCTTGGTTCTGTGTGCTCTTGGGCGCGTAATCGTGTGTTTGTGTGTGCGTACGAGGGCCTGCAGCTCACAAATTCTCTTGAGAACCCCCTCCTTTTGGAAGCAAAAGACTCCCATATGAACATAAGTCTTGAAATGGCAATATTTTATATGCGAGTATTAATCCTCTCTTCAAGCAGCCCGTTTATTAAAACTCGGCAAGTTTCATTTTTGAAGCTGGTTTCTCAAGATGTCATTATCCTCCTGCTGCAGCAGATTAGCGGATTGCTAGGAGGATGCAATTTGAGCTCAATTAATTCTGCTTCAAGTCCCAATTCAGTGTTGCTAAATAGCTCTCAAACCTTCTCATCAGGCTCTCCAGCACTCCGCTGCCTCAGGAATGCTGCCTTGGGACTGGGTTTCTGCCCCATGCCAGGCACTGGTCCTGTTTGCACCATCACTCCCTCTTTTCCAAAGGAATTCTGCAAGATTTTTTACTTAGTCACTCAACCTTGTGTCCAGGGAGCAAATACTGAGCTGGTCTTGCAAAATACCAACCTCAGCATTCAGTTTTTCCTTTTTTTTTTTTGTATCACTTCCCTCAAGTCAGTTAAACTGTTGGCGCAGTCATTTCCATGTCTGCTTGGATACAGTGATGAGAGGGAATGGCAGAGCTAAGCAGATCAACTGTAAAGCAGTGAAATAAAAGTAGCCACTTCACAAGCAGGGCTTGGTTTGTTGTTTTTTATTCCTTGGGTAAGACTTTTCTTGGCTGACATAAGCAGGATTAAGCCAGAGCCTTGACTTAACCTGCCGTGCCCAGAGCCTGCGAATCCTCGCCCGTGTGGTTGGGTTTATGTGAGTAGAAATTGGGGTCCTGGCATGTGTGAAGTGAAGACTGTATAAATCACAGCTCATTCTCCCAGGCAGGAATTGTCATTTCTTTTTATGTCTTTGCAAAACCTGTAAAGCTGGGCCTGGAGCCAAGACTACCCAAATCATTATTAATCTTGACCTAGTTTACAAACAGGTATCAAGTCCATTTCCTTCGCTCCTGTCCTTCCTCTCTCTTCCTTCCTTGCTCTCCCTCTTGTGCTCACAAATACATACTGCACATCCTCTCTCCTGCTTCCAGCCAGCATCTCTTACAATGAGCCCACCTTATTTATTTCTTTAATATGAATTCAGGCCTTACTGGGATATTCAGCAGTCTCCCAATCTGATGGATCTATTTTCACTGGATGCTTGGGAGAGGAGAGTTTGGGCACCAGGAGGCCATCCAAAGCATCACCATCAGCATGAATATGGAGTAGGTGACTCTGGTAGCTGCTTTATTTTTGAACAAGGAGGATTTCTGAAAGGCAGGCCATCTGAAGGAGAAAGAACAGGGGCAGGTGGGGGGATGGAGCTGTTTTCCTGGCAAGAGACATGCAGTGCACAGGGTGTTTCCAGCAGTTATGCAGAGACAGGTAAGGACTCATGGCAGCTGCAGACCCATCACCCTCAGCCTCCTCTCTCCAAATGCCCAAAGTGCACCGTGACAAATCCACAGTGATAAAACACAGGCACTGGTTTCCTGGAGAAGCCGTGGCTGCCCCATTGCTGGGTGTGCTCAAGGCCAGGCTGGACTTGGAGCAACCTGGTCTAAAGGAAGGTGTCTCTGCCCATGGCAGGGGGTGGGACTGGGTGATCTTTAAAAGTTCTCTTTCAACTCAAACTGTTCTGTGATTGTATAAAAATAAACTCTGAATTGTCAGGTGGGACCACAGAGCCCAAGCAACAAAAGTGTTTGCTCTGAGCTCTAAGGCACCAGTTAAAATGCCTCTGTTGCTCTCTTCTTCCTTGCAGTCTTCTGGATGTCTCAGGGCTTATTTCTCTGCTACCACACACCTGCTCACGTCCTGTGGCATCACAAGGTGCCCATGCACAAATCCTGTGGCAGGCACAAAGATGCAGATGCTGACACTTCCATGCCCTGAGCTTGATGCTGTCCTTGACGACTCTGCCCACAAACCTTTGGGGCTGGCAATGCTTTGCACATGAGCCAAGGACTGTCTTGTTATTAACAAGAATGATCTTGTTATTAACAAGATTAGATATAAGGAAAACATTTTTCAGGCAGAGGGTGCTCAGGCCCTGGAACAGGCTCCCCAGGGCAGTAGTCACAACACCACGCCTGACAGACTTCAAGAAGCTTTTGGACAACAATCTCAGGCATAGGGCCAGGAGTTGGATTCGAGGGCCAGTTGTGTCCTGCATAGGGCCAGGAGTTGGATTCGATGGTCCCTTCTAACTCAGCATATTCTCTGACTCTGTGATTCTATGAGTGTTCAGAGCACTGGCGTTGCAGACGAGCCTTTCTGAACACATCTCCCCAGTGAAAGGCAAAAAATGCAGCTCAGTGAGAAAGTCAGCTTCAAAGGGATTCCCCTGGCACATTCCAGGCCTTTAGCCCATCAAACAGGAGCCTGAAAAAACACTTGGTCCCTAAAGGTCAGCCGGTGTCACAGCGGTGGCCCAGCTGGGGAGTGAAGGGCACAGCTGAGGGATGTGCTGGGAAGGTCCTGCCACCAGCCACAGGTGCCACAAACCAGCAGTCCCCCAAAACACCTCTGCTGCCTCAGCATCCTCTGTTTTCACTCCCCTTTGTGCTTGAGCTGGGACAGAAAGCCTTGTCCTTGTCCCAGCTGCACACCCACATCTGCCAGTGAGACCCAGCCTGTGGAGCAGAGCTGCCTCTGAGTGAGAGAGTGCTGATGGCAGTGAGACCTTGATCTCTGTGATGCATGGGGTAGCCTTGGGAGAGATGCCACTGCCTTCGTGGTGGGTGTCTGAGTGCCATGGACCCGCTGTCCTGAGCCTTGAGGGGTGGACCACAGCCAGCACTGTCTGCACTCGATGAGCCCTGGCTGTGACAGGGAGATGACCTGCACCCTGTGCTGTCCCCTCTCGCCTGCACAGCCAGCAGATATGCTCTCTTCTAAAATCGTCTCATTCCCTGCTATAAACCTTGTGTAGTCAATGCCAGTTGCCCTCTTGCCTGTCCTACCTCTTCCAGCTGAACACACGTGTGGGTTGCTTGGCTTACCCGATGCTGTCCTTCAGGCATGGGGTGCTGAAGTGTGGGAGTGCTCACAGGGATGTGCTCTCAACCCCCAGGGCTTTGCTCTGTCCCACTTGTTCCGCTGTGCCCTGTGGAGGTGATATCCAACACAGGAAATCTGCACCACCCGTGTCCTGCAGCACATCCCTGGCTCCTGGGGGTCTGCAGTGCTGGGCTGGGTGGCTCTGCCTGGTGGCATGAAAGCTGAGTCTGTGCTCCGTCTCCTCTGCCCAGATCACAGCTCTGCTGGTGGAGACGCTCCTGTGATGCTGAGGGCACCCATCTCTGCTGGCAGCACCCCTGAACTGGCAGGGACTGGGGCTGTCTGTGTCCTGCTCACTGTCTTGCCCCAGGGCATCACCCACGGCTGCTGGGGTTTGGCTGCAGGTGAGGACAGAGCTGGGGGAGCAGCACAGGGCCAGTCCTTCAGCTGTTGTTTGTTCTATCCCTGGTGTGCAGAGTGGATAGACAAGGCTGAGGTGGGCACAAAGTGGGCTCAGTCAGGCCAGCTGCACCCAGGCCACCCTGATGGGGTGAATTACCACACAGCTTGTGGCACATGGTATCTCATGGGGCTTTGTTGCCCCTCTAGCACAGCTGCAGCCCAACCCAGCCCCTCTCCATGACACTGATCAGCCCCCTCTACTTGCAAGGCGCTTGCCATGGCTGGGGTGGTTTGCAGCTATTGACTAAAGGGACTGGATCAATACACAATCTGTCCTGCCTTTGTGGTTGGGAATCCTTCAAAAAACAGTTAAATGCTTGGACAGGCCCAAAGGAGGATGTTGCAGCTGGGGTTCATGACCCTGGCAGATGCCTGCTCCTGTGAGGCCACGCTGCCTTTCCCAAATAACCCCACGGGGGGATTCCCAGCTCATGGGAAGGATTGAACGGCACAGGCGGGGCTCGGATGCCAGCACAGGGGTATCAGCTTACCATCCTGAGGCAAGGCAGCCCCGTGTACAGACCCAGCAGCTACCATCTGGAATAATCTTCATTTTGGGCTGTGATTCCAACCTTAGGCCTTTCAGATGCACCAGTGTCCCAGGAGAGATGAAAGCACCGAGCCATCCAACATCCTCCATGCCAGAGCTGTACAGAGCTGCTTGGAGGTCAGAACCACAGCCTCTAATCCAAGAGGCTCTGTGGTCCACGATGCTTTTAAAACTTTTTTTTACCTGTTAATTTTCCTAGGAGAAGCCTGTGGCTTAGAGGGTTAGTAAGAGCATCCACTAAACGGGGAGGCAAATGGCACAGATGGGTTTCAATGCCACAGCTTCCTGCTAGAATTTCCAAGGCATTTTTGTCAGCTTATGCTGACAGCTTAAATCTTTCAGCCAATCCTGTGTCAGTCAACCTGCAGCTCGTAATGCCCAGCCTGAGTGGAAAGAGAAGAAGCAACTTCTAAAAATCGCAGCTCCGAGTCTCACTGCCAGCTCGGGGCAAGGCAAGGAGCTGAACAGACCCAGAGAGAGGGCAGGGTATGGGATACAGGGGAAGAGCAGGTGGGGGGGAAGATGCCTTTGGCAAGGAGAAAAACAACAGAATAATGGAATTTTTTCCTGTGGTTGTTTGAGTTGTTTCTCAAATGGGGACTCCCTGTGAAACACGGGCACTTCTCAAGGATCTTTCCCGGCGATGCCCTATCACTGGTGATGCTCTACCATTAAAATCACCATTACTGATCTACTAAACAAAACACACCCTTGCCTCAAGCCTGGCTGGTGCACCAACCTCCCCTTCATGGTGCTGATGTTGGAAAAGCAGAACTCCACCAAACCCCTGAAACAAGAAGTTCCAAAACGTTGACCCAAGAGTGAGGATCAGCTGCACAACACCCTCCAGAAAGAAGAATCACCTGGCACATCTCTGGAGTGATTAGAGCCCAAAAACAAGGTGATTTCCTAAAACTTCAGGTCTGTGTTTTGTGCAGAGCTCAGACATCTGGCAGAAGCATGAGGGGCCAGTGGTGGCCAGCTCTGTCCCCACTGCTGGCCAGCGAGCTGTGCTCATTGAAACACTGACCATGATTCTCATGCAAATGGCTGGACTGCGAGAACAGATGTGAAACGTTTGTTTCTGCTCTTGCTGGCTTGTAAAGAAATAATGCAACTGGAATGGGGTTAAAAAAGGGGCCAAGCAGGGTGTGGGGAGAAAGTTTATAACAATGGCTCTCCCTTGGTGGCCCAAAGTGATGGAGTTTATGTCAGGCTGTGCCAAATTCCTATCTCTAAGTGAATTGGACCAGGCCTGTCAGGCTTTGAGGTAGGGGCAATACACAAATATTATAAATACGGGGAAGTGTAGAAGCTGTGTCATGTCCAGTGTGGAGCCATCAATCATCCTCTTCCCGTCCTCAGTTTATAAAGTGGTTTTTGATGGTGCTTAGACAGTTTACGCCGGCCGTGTGGACTGGCTGGAAAAGCTGACTGCATGCTCCAAGTATGTCGTGTCTGCTCTTGGGGAGCAACGGTGATGAGGTGCCCTGGCAGGTTTTGTTGATATTAGCAGTCAGAAAGAAGTAAAATCCATCGAAGCAAAGAAACAGGCAAGTGGAAAGCACAGCCCATGCCCTGGCTGATCTGATGGCATGGGGTGCCCATCACCTCCCTCTCGACCCCATTGTTCAGTGCACGGGATGGGGAAACCAGGCTGGTAGGAGAAAAAAATCCCAAAGTGACACAGTGATGGTGCTCCAGCTTCTCCGAGACGTTCTTCATTGTGGCTCTGGAGTTGTAGTCACATTCAGATATAGGTGTGTCTTAAATGGGTGTGAGGCCCTTTTTCTGGGAACATCCATGCAGAGAAACCCCTGAAGAAACAGAGCCCTCAGTGAGAACATGCCTGGCAGGCAGATGCTCAGAGCTCACACAGCGCAACCGTGTAGGTGTCCCCCACAACCAAATGCACACCCACACCTCTGCCTGTGCTCCTGAGGGCACTGGAACACAAATATTTACACACAGACAGGAGCATCCCTTGGCACGCACACAGATGGGATCCTGAGCTTCCCTTTTCCCTTCTGTATCCATGTGGATGCCTCTGAGCTGGGACACAAGCTCATGCAGTGAAGGGGAACCTCAAAGCTGAGCTTTTCCCACATTCAGTAGTGCCTGAGCCTTCCCACTGCACTCCTGCAGGTGCTTCTGACAGCTCCCAAGAGGGAGAAAAGGTAAATGTGGAGGCCAGGAAGGGAATAGAGAGAGTGGGAAGGGGAAGCCTGATGACTGGGAGTGCGGCAAAGAGGGCACATCTAATTAGTGCATGGCAGATGCCAAGCCCCTGAATCACAGAATTACAGAACCACAGAATGAACCAGGTTGGAAAAGACCTTTGAGATCATCAAGTCCAACCTATGACCCAATACCTCCTCATCAACCAGCCCACGGCACTGAGTGCCACATCCAGGCTTTTCCTAAACACCTCCAGGGACAGGGACTCCTCCACCTCCCTGGGCAGCCCATCCCAGTGCCCAATCACCCTTTCAGTGAAGAATTTTTTCCTGATGTCCGACCTAAACTTCCCCTGGCGCAGCTTAAGACTGTGTCCTGTGAAGAGACCCCACTGGATAACAACAGATCTGAACTAACCTGTCCTCCTCTCATCCCTCCTCCCCGAGGAGGAGGTGGCCACGTCTCCCTGGGTATGTCCAACTAAGGCTGGTTGGGAGGACCTGTCCAACCTCCCCCCAACCCCACTGCTTCCCTTGGCCAAACCCCACAGGCTGCTGCGTGGAGGAAAAGTGTCTGCTTGTGTTCCGTGAGGCACTAAAAATCATGTTTGGAAACAGCCGAGCTGACGACTGCTTGTGCAGCTCAGTAATTACACACTCGGCGCCGTGCTGAACATGCAAATTAGGCCTAAATTGACGCCGGGATGCTGTGTGCCCAAGCTGACAAATGCTCAGTGCTGGGACTGCCTCCAGCACCTGGGACACTTACTGGAGTAAGGGGTCATGAGCTGCACCTTGCTCTGCTGGTCTCCAGACCCATCCTAGTGGGGCAGCGGGCTGGGAGTGGATCCCCGGCAGAGGGATGTGGACACGCTGCCAAGCACACAGCAGGGCAGTTTGCCCTCCCCCGGGGTTCTCCAGGTGCGTTTAGCCCGGCCCTTGCCACTGCTCAGCCATCCTCAGGGAGCCTCAGTGAGTGCTCCAGGCGTGACTTCACCCTCTGCTGAAGCCCGACCATCTCGGGGCTGGCAGTGGCTTTCAGCAGTGCCTCCCAGGAGCGCCGGCTGTCTGAGGGTGGGGTGCTAAGAACACAGTATTCAGCCCAAACTCTCAGGGTGATGCAAGCAGGCCGAATTTCCCATACAAGGCAGGAATGTGCATCACTTGTTCCCCCTTCCAGCAAGAACTAACGCTGTGTTACTGCTCTGCTTCCTTTTAAAGTGCTCTCTTCAGCCCAGCAAAGCCCATAAGCAGAGCTGTCACCAGCTCAGCCGGGGTGGAACAGGGGGAGCAGCGGTGCAGGGTCTCCAAAGAGGGGGCACCCAGGGATTTGCCGGCTCTGCTGCTGGTGTGCTGGGGGTGCATCACTGCCCCTCTCCCTCTGTGCTTACACCACAGGGCTTGGTGTTTTCTGGGTGTTACAAACACCCCGGGAGCACTGTGGGACTCCGGGCTCCGGTCCTGTTGCTGGGCCAGTTGTTTCCAGCTGTGGTTTCGTCCTTCCTGAAGGGAGTGTGGTATTCCAAAGGTATTGCATGAAAGGAGCAAGGCATGAGGATCAAGTCAGTGCCTTCACATTCAACCTCCACGTGTACCTTTGCTGTACGAAGGGCAAATTTTCCCTAAAGCCTGCTGTGAAGGGAGGAAGCCACGGGTTTTACAGCCAGGCCCTCACTGGTGGGTCTCTGGCTATTTTTTCCAGCCTTTTGGAAGACTGATTCAGCCCTCAGCGCTCTCCAAGCATTGCCTGATACCCAATTAAGTCCATTAAAAGACTGCCCTTAGCTTCAGAGCTGCTCAGTTGAGCCTTCACAGAGAGACAAGGCATTCTGTGGAGCACCAAAGTGAAGCTGGAAGTGATCGACTCTCACCCCCATTTAGGGTACACTTTTTCCCCAGCCTGGTTCTTTGGGGTCATTTTCTCCAACTGGAATGCCCATCCTGGATCAGGGAAACCTTACCAAGAGTGTGTCTTCATCAAAGCCAACCCCACTGCACAAAACACACCACTTTCCCCAAAAGCATATTTTTAGCAGAACCAAGATATTTTATCAACAGTTAGTAGCCAGCCTTCCCTGTGTGTTTAATGCAGAACCATAAATGCAGATTTAGGGTTTAATTTTCCCTGTATTGTTTTCATTGCCTGACTTGGCTTTTTTTTTTTCTTTTTTTTTTTTCTTTTTTTTTTTTTTAATGGAGAATAATATTAAAAAGCACAAAAGGCCTGGAAGGTATTTATTGCTGTTCCAACCCATAGCCACTCACAACTGTATCAAACCCAGCACAAGGAAGCACGCAGCGCACAAATAAAGCGAGACACAAACAAAGGTAATAAAAGAGACAAGTATCTGTTTCAAAAGCACTGGAAGAGCAGCAGGAATGTAACTACTTCATGTTCCAGCTAATATAGCTGTCTGGAGTGATCCTCAGGAAGCTATACCAGGGAGCAGTTTATAGGTTTCCCTTGGAGAGCCCTTGTAAATATTTGCCTGCAGTGGCTGAGGGCTGTTGGGAACACCGGGGAGGGTGTTGGGAACACCCCGGGCTGCCAGCCCCACAACAAAGCCACTGCTTGGGGTGTCCAGAGAGCACCCCCAGCACTGCACCCTGTAGGCATGGATGTGGCTTCACAGACTATTCAGGATGTGCCCAATGCTAGGTTATTCCAGGAGTGGGCTTTCCATGGATGAGAGCTGCTGATGCAGAAGCGCTGGGGTGTAACAGGTTGTTTGAGATGTGAGGCTTTGTGCTGAGCATGGAGCATCCATCCCCATCCCTGCTGCCTGTCCTGGCTCTCTGGTTGGCAGTCCATTGTTTCCCACAGCCCCCTGGTGCCCGGGGAGGGGTGGATGTCATTCCAGCCAACGCAGGGTGATGTGATGCTTTTTCCCATCTGGGAAAAGCCAAGATGAGAGCTGGGCTCAGCACCCAGACCACACAGTGTAGCTCCCTGACCTCTCAGTGTAGTTCTCAGCCCCCTCAGGGCAGCACACAGACCGCTCAATGTAACACCCAGCTCCCATTCCCAGACCTCCCTGTGCAGCTGCTCTCAGGCTCACAGCCCTTTGCACCAAGCAACTCCCACCATGGCCCCACAAATCCAGCCTGCCTGCAGTAAAGGAGTTCTTTACCTGCTCTTGGGGTGCACAGGGGGACATTCAGGGTGCAGAAAGCCTCCCTGGTGTGGACAGGACGGGTGAGTGCTTGCCTGTGGGATGTGCTGACCCAACTAACTTGTGTGTTCCATCTGGGCTAAGGCACCTCGCAGACGTGGTGCCAGTCCCCTGAGGTCACTGGCTGTGCTAAGTGCCACGTAGTGGCTGAGGTCCATGGACTGTCCCTCCTCTGGACCTGCCTCTGGCTGGGCACCAGGGGTGGGCTGGCTGTGCTGGCAAGGTCCCTGGTCACTCGGTGGGCTGCAGAAGGAGCTGGGCTGAGCAGGCACCAGCTGAGTATCACAGCCAAGCACCAAGGCTGCTCTGCCATGTCCCAGCCTGTCCCACCATCACAGCAGCCTGAAGCAGTGATGGGCCACCAAAACCACAGCTGGGAGCTGTGGCTTCAGTCAAGAGGGGAGCAGCACGATCCTGCTGGCCCCAGGGAGCCGTGGCCCACTCCAGCCTTAGGGAAGCTCTGCTGCAGCTGCTTGCACGGGAGGCTGAGCCACCAACGAGCTGACAGCAGGCTCTGCCCTCCTGCACGGCAGAGGCATCCCCCTGAGCGGGATGGCCACTTTGGGAAGGGCAGGTCCCGAGGTCAGGACCTGCCCACAGCAGCCGGGCACCGTGGCTGGCAGCGCTGAGCTCCCGTCAGGGCTCTGAGTCCAGCTCAGTCCCCTCCTCTTACTGGCTCTTATTAATTCATGCTCCTGATCTGAGGCCTCCCAGATGTCCTCATGTCCTGTGCCAGCTCTCTAATCAAGTTGGCCTAATCCCAGCTGGGCAGGAGGTATCACAAACAAGGTGCATGCACTGAGGGCCATGGCCAGGCATCAGGTGCAGAGATACGTGCCCTCCAGCCCCAGCCAAAGCAGGACTCAGATTTCACCCTCTTTCTGCTCACAGGGCTGCTTGCTTTTGGGCACAGGCATTGCAAATGATGCAAAACAGACCAACTCATTTTGCCAGAGTTAAGAGAGTACAGAGTGAAAATAGTCTCTCAAAACTTTTTTAAATATTTTTTTCCTGGTCTACATGGTATTTCCTGTGGATACTTCTGTCCTTCCAAAAGGAAAAAAAAGGTACTAAAAACCAAAGCAAAATCCCATCCCTATGTTTTTAGTGTCTCTGGCTCAATATTTCAAGATACCTTTTCAACAAAACTACCAGAACTGGAGATGCTGATCAGATCTCCAACACCTCTCCATCACCTGTCCCATCTGCTTGGACGCTGTGCTGATGCTCCACGGGAATGCAACTCCTGTTCCCAGGGCCCTCATGGCTCTGCTGCTGCTCTGAACACCCTCAGCTCATGCTGTGCTTAAGGAGGCCCTGCTGGCCCCCTGATAGAAAGACCACCATTCCTTTTTTAATAATTTGACAGCATTTGACTCTGCCAGGCTCTGGGCATCCACACAGACTCTGCCCCGGAAAGCTCAGTGGATTTGGAATCCCCCTGGGAGCCAGCTGGGACAAGGGCAGCAGCAGTGGTGCTCCTGCCACCGCTGCCAGCCCAGGCTGGGGACATCCCAGGACACAGCAGCAGCTCACCCCTGGCATCTCAGCCTGCTCTGGGGCACTCCCCACCATCCTGTCCCAGCACACCTCAGCAGCTCTCGAGAACAGTGCGTGTTCCTACAATCGAAAGGCAAAAAGTCCTTGAACTTTCTGTCTGATTTCAAGGGGCGGAAAGCCCAGGAGATTACTGAGATCAATAGAGGATTTGGGTAGAACAGGACCCGTCATTGCCTCCTCCCTCTCCTCTGGCTCTCAGATCCTTGGCCACTGCTGGCCTGTCCCCATTAGCCATTGTTCCTATTCATTTTAGATGAAGGGGCTTTTGTTGTAGGAGCCTATGTGGGGTCACATCACCCCTTGGTTATCAATCTGTTTCACTCTCCTCTGTCCCATACTCCATCTCCCCAGTACAATGGGATGTTTTCTTCAGCAGCAGCTTCCTGACAGGCAGGGGTTCCCTTTCCCTTCAGACCTTACAATCACTCGTTAAGTTGCACTAGCCTCGGGCTCCCGATCCCTTTTCCACCATACTCCCAGTTTAACCCCTGATCCCAACTGCGCTATGGGTCACTGGGAAAGCGGAAAACATACAGCCATCCCGGTGGGGCCAGCACGGGCTGTGCGTGCACAGAGCATCCAGGGTGGAAGCCTTCCCCTTTCCCAGCTGTAAGAAAAGCACCTGAAAACATCAGATGGCGAAAGCAAAGCCTTCAGCTCCAGTTTGCCAAGGGGACAGCAGATTTCGGTTGCTCAGTTTAAGGCTCTGCAGACTCACGTGCCAAAGGGCTCTTTTGGTAAGCAGGTCTGTTTCTTCAGTGCCCCGCCATGAAAGGCATCCCAAATCAGCCCATTTGGGGTAGGAAACCTTGCTGCTGCTGCTGCTGCTGCTGCTGCGGAAAGGAGGATTTTGGTACCAGCCATGCTGGGAGATGAGCCCCACTCGCCCTCAACAGCAGCACCTGAAATGACTCAAGCAGTGGAGGATCCCTGGGGTGGAGGCAGGGGTGGAGCAAGCAATAAAAGTGTAAATAGATAAAAGAAGAAAGGAACAGCAGAGCAAGGTAAGGAGCAAGTGCAAACAGGACCACAGAGCAAAGCCTGCCAGGACCATCCCAGGGCTGAGCCCACACCAGCAGCAGGATTGGTGCCAGGGAACTGTGAATCATGGCCGTGGTGCACGCCGAGGTGGCCACACTCCCCTCCACCCTGCCAGCACTCTGGGGACAGTGACCAAATGCCCATGGGCCCACCATGGCATGCAGAGCTGCCCTGGACCCCCAGGGATCCAAGCACCCCTGCTGCTGCCAGGCTTTGGGAGAGGCATGCTGAGTCTGTGATGGGTGTAATGAAAGGCTCTGAGATGGGCAGACAGAAATTTAAGGGGAAAAGAAAGAGGCTGCACTGAAAATGTTAAGTCAGTTGTGCAAGAGGCTGAGTAAAATGAAAAGCAACTTTTGCTCCAAGCTCTCAGTCATTAAAAAACCCTTACGTTATCCCTGAGAAGGGTTATTTTTGCAGCAGGGCTAAAATAGATAAGACGTGTAAGTTCTCAGCACTTGATGTCATGATGTCAGCCACATAATTTTACTGGCTTTATAGTACAGCGTTCATCAAACGGTCTCTGTAGCAAGAAAAACTCATCCAAAAATAAGGCCCAAACCAGCCTGCTGCTAATAAAGAATCTCAGATTTGCAGCTGTACTAACAGAGTCCACAGCAGTATGGGTGAAGCTATACACTATTTCCCTGTATTGCCCTTTCTAAAGAATTAAGACATCTTCCTTCTTGGAGAGCTGTTCCTGGCTGCAGAACTAGTGGTGCCTTCAGCCCCAGGAGGCAGAAACCATGAGTCAGGGGCTGTAAAAAAATCACAAGTTTGCCTTAAATATTGTAGGGTTCTTTTAAATATAGATATATTTAGCTTATTGCTTTCTAGACACTGAAACTTTTTATATAGGCTCTGGTCATATTTTCCCAAGTCAGCTAGTGACTCTTTAAAGGAAAGTTGAGATTCACACCAGTATTTCCAGGAAAAATGCTGCAAACATAAGTCTTGCAATGCAATCCCAGCAGATACACACCCTATGCTCTTTCACACCGATTTCACTTCTCTTTTCTGTTTTTCTCCATTTGAAACAACCATTCTTTTTTCGAACAGAAAGTGTAGCCCTGTTCTAAGTGTCTAGGAAAAAAGTATCATAATGAGAATAATAAGAAGTCAAACCACTTTTGCCCTTCTGCAGGGCCCAGCCCAAAGCCCATTGATGTCAGCAAAGTCTTTTCATTGACTTCAATGAGCTGGATCAGAGCACAGATTTAAAAAGGCATTTAGGTTCCTAATGATCTAAGCAGTTGCTTAGAGGTGTTGGGGGCCTAACCTGCTTACAGAGTTTTGTAAATCTGCTTACCTGTTGGAGCACTGAAATACCTGAAAGCTACAGTGTCTTGAAGTCACCAAACACACCAAGATCTAGTAGAATAATTCATTGCAAATAGCATTTGTTATTAATTTTGGTCTGTTTACTATTTGGAAGCACATTTTTATTAGCCAGCCAGCTCTGCAGATGGCTGGTTATAATTCAATGCAATTTTTCTCCCCTCTTTTCATTGCATAATTTGTGGATACACCAGCTTTATTTCCAAGTAGCTGAAGTTTAATTCCTCAGCTAGGTCCACACCAAACGGAAGGGAAAAAAAAAAAATCTAAGTCAAGTGTTTCATGTGCAAGTTTGTTTAAAAATTCTATAATCTATGACAAACATTTCAAATTAAAAGGGCATTCCCACAGGCAATGAAATAACAAAGCCCTTAGAATCAGGCAGCCGAGGCATGAAGCTGTGAGCTATTTCCACATTTTATGTACTCTCAAAGGAGAAGAGCAAATTCCAACCGCAATATCGTGTTGTGTTTTGTAGATATTTCTTACCAGCTGTGGGCCAGATTCTGCAGCCAGCCTAAGGGCAACTTGTGCAAGTTAGAGGGGAAAAGTCTGATTTGGGGTGTTTCTGTGCTGTGTTCAGTACAGAGCTCGGTGTAACTGAGCTGTGACACCGCGAGTGTGTTTCACACCCCTGTCTGTGGCTTCGCTGAGTTTAAGGGGGACCGTTCTTCCATGTAAAGGTATGTCTGTAAGGGTGGATTATTGGGCGTATCAGGAATTTGTTCTCAGGTCCGGCGGGGCTAGTTCAAAAAATCTGAATGGACGGACAGGCAGGTGGACAGCGCGGTCAGCCAAACACCAGCGTCTCGGAAAAGGCCTGCGGATTTCGGCTGCCAAAAGAGGCTGTCCCCGGGCAGCGGGGTGACCCTCTGGGGCTGGAGAGCAGTCAGCACCGAGAGAAAAGCTAACGCAGATCTCCTCCCTGCCCTACGGGATAGACTCAGGGCATCCCTGCGCCCTCCGCGACAGCCTCTGGGGCACCCCCCGCACCTCCCGGCACAGCCTCCGGGGCATTCCTGCATCTGTCTACCTCCGGGACAACCTCCCGGCCATCCACGTAGCCCCTGGGACAGCCTCCCGGCGGGTTCCCGCATCCCCTGGCACATCCCTCAGAACATCCCCGCGCTCCCCCATCACATCCCCCAGAGCGTCCCCGCATCCTCCGGGACAGCTTCCCGGACCCTCCCGCTCCCCCCGTAGGGGCTCGGCACCGGTTCCCCAGCGGGGCCCGCCCGCCCCGGCCGGTCCGGGGGCGGCTTTGCCCCCCGCCTCCGCCGCGCCATTGGCCCCGCTGCCGGCAGCGCTCCGCCCCGCGCCCGGTGATGCCTCCGCCGAAGTTTTCCGCGGCGGGCTCCGCACGTGGGAGCCCCGCGTCGAGCCCCGGTGCCGCTTCCCCGCCGACCCCGGAGCGGCAGCGGGGGCGGCTCCCCGCTCCCCCAAACCCGCCCCCCTGCCCCCGGCGGGGGATGCCCCCCTGAAGCGCCGCTGCGGCGTGGCCCCCGCGCCGGGGATGCGGCAGCGCGCAGCCCCCCGGCACCGCGGAGCGCAGCGCGGAGGGGCCGCGCCGGGGGGCGGCCGCGGAGCATGGCCAGGGCGCCCGGCCGCCGTCTCGGGGTAGCATGGCCGTGAGCGCGGCGGCCGCCCCCGCCGCCGAGCCGCTGCCCCGCAGCATCTTCAAGAAGTTCCTGGTGATGCTCTGCTCCCTGCTCATGTCCCTCTACGTCTTCTACTGCCTGGCCGACCGCTGCCAGACGCTGCCCGGACCCATCATCGCCGCCGGCGCCGCATCAGAGGAGGACGAGGGCGGCGGCGGCGAGTTCCTGGGCGGCTCGGCCGAGCTGCCCCCCTGGCAGGCGGCGGCGGCGCGGCGCAAGCGGCTCCTGCAGCGGCTCAAGCAGCGGCGGCGGCGGCAGGAGGCGGCGCCGGGCGCGGAGGTGCCGGCCGGGGGCGGCGGGAGCCGGGCCGGCGGCTCGGGCGGCGGGGGCGGCGCGGCGGGCACGGCCGGCACCCTGGCTCTGCTGCTGGGCGAGGGCAGCAAGCGGCTGCCGCAGGCCATCATCATCGGCGTGAAGAAGGGGGGGACGCGGGCGCTGCTGGAGTTCCTGCGGGTGCACCCCGACGTGCGCGCCGTCGGCGCCGAGCCTCACTTCTTCGACCGCAACTACGAGCGGGGACTCGCCTGGTACAGGTACGGGACGGGCGGCGGGACGCGGCCGGGGCCGGGGATGCAGCGGTGGGCGAGCCGCCAGTGCCCCCCGCTGGCCGCTGCTCCCGGCAGCCCCGTCTTCGCTCCCCAAACCTCCCGCCGATCCTTTTCTCACCCACCCCGCCAGCCCCTGTCTTCGTTCCTCCGTTCATCGGGCGCTCTTTCCCCCAGCCCCTCGCTCCACCCGTTCTTCCCGTCCCTGCTCCCAAATCCTCCAGCCCTCCTCTCCCCGCGTCCCCCCTCCCCTCCGGCTCCCCGACCCTCCTCTCCCCCTGCCCAGCGCACCCCCAGCCCTCCCGCAGCCCGGGTGTCGCCTGCGGGGGTGGGTGACACACACAAAGGGAGAAGCGGTGGGTGCCCCGCTGGCCTGAGGACTGCGCGGGGATGCTGAGGCAGAGCTAAACCCCGCCACGAGAAGCACAGGCCCCCAATAATCTTTCTTTTTCTCGGCGTTGGGGGGCTCTTTGCAAAACCTGTGGCTGAGCCCTGACTCTCAGCCGAGCCACCCCGCAGCCCCGGCTGCCTCCCCATCGGATCGTCACCTCCCGCAGCTCCCAGCCCAGCGCTGCAGCCGCCAGAAGCCACTTTCCTGTAGCCAGTGTGGACAAAACCCCCCGCCCCTCTTTCCCACGTAAATATTTCAGCATCCCGGTAATAACTAAGCGAAAATGTCGGTTCCAGGACCGTACCCCACACGCTCACCTTGCCTAGGAAATACTAGCAAAAGGTAAACGGGGTGGTTCTTTCAGTGAATTAAGTGTTTTGTTGAACAAGCCAGTAAATGTTAAAGCCAAGAGGGTTCTCACTGAAGTTGTTCAGGTCTTTTTTTGTTGTGTGTTTTAAAGTTGGTAGAGCAGCGTCCTTCCGGCAGATTCCTATGGGAGGGCTTGGTTAGGGTGAGAGTGAAACTGCTGTCTTGCGAAGTGTGCCTTGTGTTTGTGGCTTTCTTGAATGAACGAGCAAACAGGAGAGGGTTTTGGGTACCCCTGGAGCTTTTTTTCCTCTCGTGTTAAGACCAGCTATTAGCAGAGAGAAGAGATTTTGGCTCGGCTTGTGGTGACAGTATTGAAATGTGGAGTAGGGTAGTACTGACAGTCCGAGTGTTTATGTAAAAGTCTTAACACGTGGAAGGGATGAGCTTCCTTGTGTGTCTGCCAATGTCAGAAACACGCTGGGTTTCTGCAGGCTGCAAAGTGTGGGTTCTCTGAGAAGAAAGATCTCCTTTTGTGTGGGCTGAAGCTGTCTACAAAATTGTATTTTTAGTCAGCGCTTATCCAGTTTCCACATGCTGACCCTGTAGCAGAAAGGAAACGTTAAAAATGAATCTGAAAAACCTCAAGAACTCTAATCAAGTCTTGACTTTGAAAAATAAACACATGGCTGTGGGGTGGCATCTACTGAAATTTATGGTGGATATGCAGAAAAGCTCATTTATCAAAGATGCTCTCGAAGCTTTGAGGAGCAGATGGCAGTGGGATAGACCTGCTTCTGGAAGCAGTCCCTGAGCGAGGAGTGCAGACCTAGACAGAGGAGGAGCCACAGGCATTTAGGGCATAGTACAGTCCTCGGTGTCGGGGATTTAATTTTCCAGAGGTTTGGTCTTGATCTTGCAGCTCTTATTCATTGGACGTGCTGTCCCGTGTGCTGTTTGTGTAATCATTATGTTTTAGCAGTTGGCACATGAGCTCTCCCATTAATTGCTGCAGTTTGTTTGTTCTGGTATTTGATGTACTGAGTTTCTTTCTTTTTTTTTCCCTTTTTTTTTTTTTTTTTTTTTATTAGCCCTGTGGAGGCTGAGGTACAGTGAATTCTTTGTATGGGATTATTCCTTTGAGACCTAATCTTGCTGGCGTTGCTTGTATGAGTAATCTTTGCTAACACACGGAGCCCCGGCGCTATGGCAGAGCTGCGGTGCCAGCATTGCTGGTCACCAGTTACCAGCCTGTTACAAAAACTCATTTAAAAACCTACCTGTCTCTCCCCATGGCTCGTTGTAATCTTTGATGAGGGTTCAGTGCTGGGGAAATGGCCAGATGTTTGCCAGAGGTCCCGATTCCTTATCTTTGGCATCAGAGGCTTAGGTTTCATGTGCGCTGCTGTTTCCCAGCAGTCAGACTAAACAGCGTCATTACAAGGTATAAACACTTGGGTTTGTTTTCAGCGCCCGCAGGAAGCCGGCACAGGCAGCCGGCGCTCTGACCCAGGCAACAAAAAGCTGGTGGCTGTTGCAGAAATTGAAAAAGCAGCCAGCCTTTGTAGCTGGTGCTGTTGTCACTGGGGCACGGAGGTGGCTCTCACCAGGACGCTGCACCAGGCAGGGTGCCTGTGGGATTTTGGGCATGAGGAGAGCCCTGGTTCCCCCTGGAAACAAAAGAGAGTGGGGGAACAGGCTGAGCTGTGGCTGCAGCAGTGGGATGATGCTCCTGGAGCAGCCAGTCAGAGGTACCTGTAGAGGCAGTGGCTCGTGAGGCACGGGCTTGGTGACATGTGGGTCACCTGCTGGGGTCCCATGGGCTTGGTGACATGTGGGTCACCTTCTGGGGTCCCATGGGCTTGGTGACATGCATGTCACCTTCTGGGGTGCCATGGGCTTGGTGACATGTGGGTCACCTGCTGGGGTCCCATGGGCTTGGTGACATGCGGGTCACCTGCTGGGGTGCCACCCAGTGCATGGAAACATCACCCAGTAAATCAAACGGGGTAATGGTGTACCTCCCACAGCCCGAGCTGTGCCTGGGTAAGGGACAGCTGTCCCCCCGAGAAGCTGACTTTGTAAAAACCATCTGTGGGATTTAATGTGGTGAGTGTGACACCTCTGTGTGGGCCCGTGTGTGGGTTGAATATCAAGGGGAGTTGTGTGCCGAAAGGAGTTTTTTCTGTTTTGGGTTTGAGTCCCCTCAACCAGTGGGGACAAAAGGAGGGAGGGGGCAGCCCACAATGCTGGCATTGACTTCAGTGCTGCGATCGCTGCTGCAGCCCTGAACAAGGCTATTGAGCTAACAGAGTTCAATAGCAGGTGAGCTTGGGCTCTAATAGAGTTCAACTGCCATCCCCCACCCCAGTACAGCCCGGGGAAAACTCCCAAGAATAGGGGCTGAGCCAGTCATGTAAAAAAAAGTCTGGATTAAAAGAAAATATCTGTGTTTGCGGGTGATACTGCGAATCTGGCTCTTTCCCTCTGATCTTTTGTTAGTCTCGCGCTGATTGAGCTGCCTGTTGGAATGCCATTATACTGTCAGTCACCCCAGGAACATTTATTTCATATGTTTTAATCTCTCTGCTTCTGCAGCTCCAGTGCCACTTTCACTAGAGTGAAGCCGAGTTAATGTCATTAGATTACATCTGATCCAGGGGAAGATGAAAGATAATTCAAAGTTACTCCGTCAGGTTGGGAGTTTAAGTATCCCTCCTCCTCGATGCTTCCAGAGCTGGGGAGTTCTGACTCCTAATTAATGTCCTCTTGGGATTTTTATCCAAGGCTTTTTTTTCCTTGCTTCTTTGTAATCTACGCAACCACTGATACTTCTGAGTCAAAGGGAACAGAGAACATCTCAGCTGCTGAAGAGGTCTGGGATGGAGGAAAAGGAGGATTGTTGGGAGGGGATATGCTCACAGCAGCTGCATCCCACCTCGTGCTGTGTCCCATCCTCTGTGCCTCAAATCAGGGTGTAATCAGAGCCCTGGGGATGGGGGAGTCAGGCTGCTCCTGTAGTAGGGGCTTTGAGGTCGTTGTAATCCAGCCGTGTTTTCTGTGAGTGAGTGTGGGAGGGAGGGTGGGAGTGCCTGTGGATGATGTTGGAGGACATCAGGGCAGTGAATACAGTTTATAGAAGGTGGAGCAGGACCGGGTGGCCTTCAGGAGGAAAGACCTTGTTGCAAACTCCCCTGTGTGAGGGAGATGCTGTGGCAGGAGTTGCCTTTCAGTGATCCTCTCCCCTCCTTTCTTGTGCTGTCCTTGCTGCTTCTGTGAGAAACACCAGCTCTTTGTGTTCAGGGTGTGCCCAGACCAGAACGTGGCTTGTGTTACTGGACATTGAGTTTAAACCAGTTTGGGCTTTCCACTCCCTGCTGCTTGCCTGCCTCCATGTAGGAAGGTCTGGTTTAGCAGTTCCTTCTCCTTGTCCTGGGAACATCTTATCTCCCAAACACATTTGAATTACTAATATCATCAAGCACAGCCTGCAGCAGTTTCTCTGGAAATTGCAGCCTTGGACAGCCCCATGCTGAAGAGGATCAAGGTCCTTGTTTATTTATTAGCTGTGTAATCAAACACCTCCTGTACTGAGCTCACAGGGCCAGGTACTGTATAAAAAGGGAACAAAAGGTGGTCTTGGCCCCAAAGTGCAGATAATTCACTGTAAACAACAGGTGGAGATGGCACAGACAGTGGAGAGTGCATGTGTTGGTTGGGCAGCATGGGTCTCCTGGGCAAGGAGTCCCTGGAGATGGAGGATGAGGTGGGTCTGTGGGTGGCTGAGGGCACCTTTCTTTGCTGAGGAAAAACAAGAGGGAAAAGGAGCTGGAAATGCTGGAGAAATCAGGGCTGGAGTCATTGAATCTGTATGAGACAGTAACTGGTTCTGGTGCTCACGTGTGTTGCTGCTGCCTTTGTGTGCAGTCTGGACATGGATACTCCAAGGAATTTCAGTAGAGATCTGAAGCAGTCTGAGAGTTGGCACCTGGCTGCTGGGGAGATGTCCTGGTGTGCCTCAGTTTGGCCGTGTGTAAAGGGGAAGGGAAGTGACTGCTCTGTGCTGCACGGATGGAACCAGCAGGGCTGTGATGTGACACCTCTCTCCAACACAGACACGAGGAGTTATATGGGCTCTGATGGGCTGTGCTGTGGGTTGAATAACACCCAAAGCAGGTGAACCCCACCAGAGCTGCTGGCAGAACAGCAGTAGCCTTGACACAGCTTTGACTGGCTGTCCTCTTGCACCTGGATGGACTGTGCAGGGATGGCACTGTACAGACACACACTCCTTGCAACATCTTCCTGCAGAGACCTGGGGCTGGGCTCTTTCCTCTCTTACTCCTTAAATAGGGTTATTATTTTTTGGATGGTTCTTTCAAGCATTTTGTATCTCTACCTATCCTTTCTGTTTTCTGTTAATGGACAAGTTCATACCCGGGGTTTGTATCTGTTCCTGATGTTGGAGTGAGCTCCTGAGCTGGTGTATTAGGAGAAGTCAACCACATTCCTATCAGAAAGCGTCAAAATAAATACTTAAGGTTTTATTGGACTCTTCTTTCCAGATGCTGTGGTCTGCACAGGGATAAACTGGGGAGGTTCAGAAGTCTGTAGACCCATCCTCCTCTTCAGTACTGCTTCACACCCTGATCCTGGGGAGAACAGCACCTTTCTCACCCACCTTGTGGCTCTGCCTCGGCCCGAGATGTTTGGAAGTAGAGCTCTCCTGGCCCTGTCTGCTGGTGCTGAGCAATTGTGAAAATACGGCCTTGGCTGTCCAAGATGTTGTCAGTAAAATTCTCGGAGCTGGCTCTCGTGGAGAGCAGCTCAGAGCTCCAGCTGGCTGGGGTGAGAGCTCATGTATGGCAAAAACTGGGACAAACTTTTAGAGAAGCAGCAGATTCACCTGCTTTAACCACTAGGGTTGGATTTTGTGAGTCTCCATCTCTGCACGTAGCCTGTCCTGCTGCCGTGGCTCTGCTGCCCTTGTGGGGACTCCTGGGAGTCATTACATCGAGTCTGGGGTCCAGGGCCGTGCTCTGGCCACACCATCACCACCAGGATGTCTTTCCCACAGCCCAGCTTGGATTTCACCCTGACCTTTTGAAGTTTATAATAGGAGCAGTTAGGTCTGGGGAGGGGGAAGGGAGCTGGTGCATCTCCAAAGAGTTCAGAGCAAAGAACCAGTGATCAGAAAAGCTGAGAATAACCCCCCATGAGCCCCCTCTGTGACGCAGGCATTGAAACTCCTGAGCTGCTAATTATGCCTTTTTTTCCCTGGAGAATTCTGAGGTAACCCAAATGGCTTTCACAGGGAAACAGCAGATGCTGGCGAGGGGCAGCAGGGGCGGGTGTTGTGGCCATAAATCTTTGCAAATTCTCATTACATGCAGGTATTACGGGAGGGAAGTGAATTAGGCTGCAGTTAAATTTGTGTTGCTGGGGTTGGATACCTGGATCTTACCCTGTTACAGAGCCCCAAGTGGGGCAGTGGGGATGTCCAGGCAAGGTCTGGGGCCATGCCAGGGACCATGACAGGGGCTGGTGTTTCTGCCTTTCTCCTGCATCACCCACCTCCTGGGGAAATTCACTTTTTCATGGTTTGGAGTTAAACATGTTCCGCTCCAAACCGCACCCACCTGAGCCCTGTGCCAGGAGCTACGTGAGCAGGATGGTGCCCGCAGTGAGAGTATAAATACACTTGCTCGAGGAAGTGAATTATTCCTGGCATTTCTTCCATTGAATAATGTGATTCTGCAGGAGGAAATTTTTCAGTGAAAGAAATCGCTGGTTCCCTCTGTGCGTGGCGAGACCGACCATCCTTCTTGCTTCCTGGAAGTGAGGAGATGCGTTATGTGCTCTTTCTGTTGCAACACCATCTGTTGCAGAGATATGAAGTTCCCTGCTCAAACTCCCCCAGGCTGCTGGGTATGTCTCTGGTGGGAGATAGAGGAGAAGCTTCTCATTGCTGCCCCAGGGGAGCTTTGGAAGCCTGGTGTGGTTGTTTTCCCCATGGCCGAGCAGCTGTGCCCAAGCATCATGTAAGAAAATCCCACTGGGGTGATTCCAGGCATCTGGGCACCTTTCTTGCACCAACCCCTGCAGTTCATGGATGC
Source organism: Aphelocoma coerulescens (assembly GCF_041296385.1). Taxonomy (NCBI): domain Eukaryota; kingdom Metazoa; phylum Chordata; class Aves; order Passeriformes; family Corvidae; genus Aphelocoma; species Aphelocoma coerulescens. The sequence continues at coordinate 10,035,009 of NC_091031.1, read as the reverse complement.
CAGCACAGCAGCTTCAGCGGGATGGGATCCTGCCTGGCTCCCAACTCTACCCCTTGACTCCAGTTGCTGAGCACAGCTGGTGGCTGCAAGCTGGGATATTAACAGTTGGATTTCTTTCCACAACCACACCTCCCACATCGTCCCCTGGGGAGAGATGTTCAGGTTCAAGTGCAACATCATGATGAGAAGCTGGCTGTTTATTTACTTAATTATTTATTTCTCTCTCTAGTGGGGTCTTTTTTTTTTTTTTTTTGCTAAAAATTCCTAAAAACCAGGCTGATTTGTTCTGCCATTGCCCGTTGGAAGAGGGCTCCCCCCCATAAACCATGCTCTCTGGGGAAGCCGTTTATGGAAAACCACCAGATCAATAGTTTTGCCTTCTGTGTTTTTCCATGAGTGGCTGTGTGTGCTCACATCTGCAGCTTTCGGCTCTCAGTGTTGCATTCTGTCATTACCATTTCACTTCTGCCTTCATGGTCTTGTTTTGTAACACAGAGCACCTTTTGACATTATTTAAACACTTCTGCACTGTCTGAACGGGACTGCTTGGGAAGCCTGGTTCTGGGGAGAAATCCCAAGCATTGGCTCAGTAGAAGAAGTGAGGAAACATCTGGATTTCCCACCTGGGTGGTGCTCTGTGTCCTGGCTCCTCCAGCAAAGAGTTGGCAAGTGACAGGCTGGAGATGTTGTGCCAAGGAGGTGCCTGGCTCAGCTGAGACACCCAAAACACCCTGCACATCAGTGACCCCACAGTGCTGATGTGCTTCAAGCCCCTGTAGCTTGCCAGCTGGATTTGCTGCTTCTCCCATTTTGCAGCTGGACTTTGGCTCCAGAGTTGTTACCTCAGTCAGAAACCTGCTCCTTAAATCTCTTTGGTTTCCAGCATTGCTGGACTCCAGGTTGTGCCTTGCCAAGTTTTGTTCTAAGCCTCAATAAGAAGATGTTGGGAGGTCTCTGGGTCTTCAGGTTCATCAAGACACAGCTTTCCCCTGCTCCTGGGGTACCTGTGCCCACGACAAGGTCTCCAGGCCTGGATGGGGGAAGCAATTAGTGGGTGCAATTAGTATTGTGCCATCAACGTGCTGTGATTTGCATTGGTAGAACTGGTGGTGACGGGAGGAGCCTGGGTGATGTTCCAGAGACACAAGGGAGGGAGATCTCCCTTCTGTGAGACACAGGCACTGGGTCAGTGGCCTCATCTGGGGTGTTCCTCACTGTCCAAAACCTTGCTGGTAGAAAATGTTGGCAAAGCCATGGCACAGCTCATCCCACCCCCTGTGTCTGGCGGCTGATCCCTGGGTTAGCATTGGGGGGATGGAGGATGCTCCACTCTACCAATGGGGAAAAGAGGCAGAAAAGCACCCAGAGCCTCTGGCAAAGTAAGACTAAGCACATGGGACCTCTTGGCATGTGTTCAGCTAGTGTTGATCTCCCCTAACTGTGGTGAGGAGGGAGCTTGGATGGTACAAGCATCGACCATGGGTGTCCGATGTGTGCTGAGCTTCCCCTGGCACCAGCCACACCCTCTGGCTTGCTCCTCAGCCTGTTGCTTGTGCTGAAGGTCAGGGAAAGTTCCCCTGACTCCTCTCACAAGGGTTGAGGGTGCTAATCCCCACGTCTGGGTTAACTTCCATCTCAGGTACTTCTGGTCTCTGCCCCTAAAAATGAACTCCACGGTTTTGATTGGCTCTGGTGGTCTTTGTTCCCTGTCCATGGACCTGCTGCTGGGCACCACACTGCTGGCAGAGCCCCACCACAGGGCTTGGGGTGCTTGGCTTTTGATTGCTGCCAAGTGGTTGTTCTGAAAGACAGTTTGGGTTTATTTCCTTGCAAAAGCTGCGTGTCCCAGCAAGGCGTAAAGTGAACGCTGTGCAATAATCCCGTCCTCTTGCACTGCTGAACTCTGCTGTGTGCGTACGAATATTTGCCCATAAATGTTTGCTTGGTATTCAGCATTCTTGCACTTGTGTGGCAAAGGTTGTTACTGCCTTCATCACCTCTGAAGGAGGATAAAAACACAAAAGGCAAATCTCATTGCCTGCAGCAAGCAGAGCACAGGCAGTGACACGCAGAGCTGGGCCAGAGGAGCGTGGTTTGGGGTTGACAGCTGGCACAGCCACCTCCTGTGCAGGGCTTGGGGAGCCCTGGCTTCTTCTGCATGTTCATTGCATGGGTCCAGAAGCCTCTGGGAGGAGATTTCATGGGGTGGTTACGAAGGCAGCGGCTGTCCCTCCTACCCCTCTCATGTCTCCATCTGTGCTATCAGCAACAGGTTGGAAAGAAGCAGAATTAGAATTAGAATATGTATTTCTCATACAGTGTGAGATTAAGTTGTGAAACTGGCTGCCACAGGAGGTTTTTAGCTGAAAGAGTCTAAAAAGGGCTCTGGAAGTGCTTGGCAAAGAGCAATGAATGCATCAGGAGCTGCTCAGCGTGATGGACCAGAAGCAAAGTCCAGCTGAGGGAGTTGCTGAGTCTCACCTGGGAGGGACCCAGGGGTCTGCTCCTGCTGCTGGCACAGGAATTAGCTTGTGGATCGCCACGGGGTGACCCAGGGAGGCTCATCTTCCCATAGCTGTTACTGGGGAGAGCTTTGGTTGGTGCTATTTGGTTAAAACTCCAGCTGGTGTACAGGGATGAATTTTCCAGTTGGCACCACGTGGCTGGTGGTTGGTAGTGCACTTTGCACCATGGTCTGGGTAATTTGGGTAGAAATGACCATCAAACCCCTGCTCCCTGTCAGCTCTTGTGCTGCCTGGAGGTCATTAGCCCAACTCCTCTGCCCCCTGCAGACCTGCCTGGGTTTAAGAGCTGCCAGAGGTTTCTGAGCAAGCACAAAAAAGCCCCAAAACACTGCGTGGGTGGCTGTGAATGGCTGAGAGTCAATGTGTATCCCACAAAACACCCAATGTTCCTTGTCCTGCTACTCAGCTGGACCCTCCTTAGGACCAGAGATGGGATTTTTTTGGGCACCTGCAGAGAAAGAGGTCCAGGGCACAGCATGGGCATTGCCATGACCTGGACAGCATGTTCTGTGTCATGTCCTGGGCAGCTGAGGAGGCTTTGGGACACACACAGCTGGCTGGTGGTGAGCAAGGGCCTGATGAACTCACAAAACACTGAGCTGGTTGCTAAAGGTGCAGCTGGGAGAGCTGGGACTGGGCTTGCTGCAGCAGTGAGCACCATGATCTATCCCTCCAGCATTGCCCTCCCCGGCTTGTATTTGCTCTGATGCAGAAGGTGCCCAGAGGCTTGGACATGGGAGTCACATCGGGTTGAAATCTTGTTCCTGCATGCCCAGGGTGTGATCCCTGATCAGCCCAGCGCAGGCCCCCAGAGCTGCCTTTGTCACAAGTCGCGATGCTGCTCTGCCTGCTCCTGGCCCTGCCACCCGCCCTCCCCACCCTGGCAGATCCTCTGGAACGGCCTCTGGAAGAATTTAGTGGGACATGCGAGCAGTTAGAGAGGCCGAGGCAGGGGAAGGACTCCCCAGCCTGACCCAGATGCAGCACACAGCCGTTAATTGAGTTTGACCACTGTCAGTGCCCCGGGTCGGGGTCAGCCCTGGGCGGCACAGCCTGGCCCCGGCGCCAGAGCTGCTTTGTTTGGTGTTGGACAGGTTGAGCTCTGCCCTGACCACACAGGGGGCCGTGGCCCCCTGTCACATCCTGGGGACCCGCTGTCCCCACAGCCCCGTGTGGCGGGGTCAGCGGGATGAGCTGAGCTGGGCCTTTGGAGGGGGCTGCGCCGCGCAGTTTGCAGCTTCATCTGCTCGAGGCTTCCTAATCGTGCTCGAGCTTGTTTGGCCGAGTTACAGCAAACCACTGGGTCACAGCTGATGCTGGGGTGTGTCCCTGCTCTTGGTGCTCCCATCTCTGCTGTCAGGCTGTTCAGGGGGCTTTTAGGGAGTAAATAGCTTTCTGCTATTCGGGGGGCTTTAAGAGAGGAACACCCAGCATTCGTTGTCTTCCCTTGCAGCCTGCCCCAAAAAGGAGGTGGAAGGAGGAATTTGGTGCTTCCTCATTACCTCTTCTGGACCGTGTGCCAGTGCAGCATCTCACTGGAGCCAGGCACCAGCATTGCCCACAGCTGCTTGCAGCAGGAGGAGCCGTGGGCTTGATTTATCCTTCAGGACCCACCGCTGCTCCCAAGCCAAATGTAAAACCTCTAGATACTTTGGTGTATGAGAAATATGCTATCACAGCACTGGAATCTCAAAATATTATTTATTTTGGGACAATATAATCATCTTCCCAGCATGTGCTGCTGCTGCTTTCTCAGCAATGTCCCAGCCCTGCTCTCACTCGGAAGCTGCCTGGGCTCAGTCATGTTATAGCCCTGAGAAGGTAGATGGGAAAGACATCAAGGGTGGTGACTGCAAAGAAAGAATGTGGATGTGTTTCCTCTGGAGTAAATCTGTCTTAAAATTATGAGTGACTCTGGATTTTAAGCCCTGAAAGCAGCATTTGATTTTGTTGGTCAAAGAGAGCAGCCCACACCGAGGTGAAGGAGCCCAAGGTGGGGCGACCTGCAGAGCTGTGCTGCTTCCAGGGATTTCTTGGCCATCACCCCCTTGGCCATCACCCCTGGGGACATGTGGGGGTGAGTGGCTGGAGGAGTCTGGACCCAGGCCCGTGGGTCAGAGAGGCCCAGTTTTTTCCTGGTGATATTCCTGCTGGAGGGGAGGATAAGCCAACATGGCAGATACAGATCTACCTGCACCCCCAGCTTTGGAGCAAAGTGAGGGCAGGGACAGTGGGGACATCCCCCGAGCCCTTCACACTCTCTGCAGAAGGACTTTCAGGCACAAGCCCATGGGTCACCCTGACAATGCTGACTCAGCCATGGGCCCTTCCCTCAGCAGAGATTTCCAGGAATGCCGTCCGTAACATCTCCCACCAGGCAAATCATGGCCATCATATGGTTAGGGAAAAATTGGATTTACCCTGTAATCTAATCAATGTTAAATAACAGTAATTCTAACTGCGAGCTCCGTGTTTAAAGTGCTGTTGGTCTCTGGGGTTCATTGGAGTTATTTAATCTAATGAAATCCCCATTACTGTCTCACGAGGGTGCACCATGGGGATGTCTTTCCTAGGAAGAAAAGCAATGGTTAAAGAATTGGCAGCCAGGGACAAATACCCAGTAGGGGAAAGGGGCTGAGTGCAGTAGGTTGAGGGTTTCCCGTGGCAGGAACTCGGAGCACTTTGGCTGCCTGGTTCCAGTGGTGACTGTCATTGCTCAGGATGTGGGGGTGGCGAGCACATGCCCAGGTTCCTCCCATCACCTTCCTGGGCAGGCTGTACCACACTGGTGCCACCTTTTCCCTTTTCCTGGCCCAGACAGGAGTTAGGAATCTTAACCCATCTCAGTACTCTACCCAGCATCACGCTTGCTGTGCTTCCTGCAGTGGGTTGTTCTCAGCACTGGCTCTCCCTGTGCTGGTCCTGGCTGTGTTGGCCACTGGGCTTTCACAGAATCAGAGAATCAATGGTTTGGGTTGGAAGGGACCTTACAGACCATCTTATTCCAAGCCCCCTGCCATGGGCAGGGACACCTTCCACTAGCCCACATTGCTCCAAGCCCCATCCAACCTGACCTTGAACACTTCCAGGGATTTAAGATGGGTTCCCCCAAACCTGCTGTACTTTTTCCATTTGCATTAGGCACTTTTTCCTAATCTGCTTTATAGACAGAGATAGGACCTCTTCCAGGTCACATTGCCCACGCTGGCTTTGTGACAATCTCTAAGCCTTCAATCGATGACATCACAGCAGAGTCAAGCCGAGCCTATTGCACCAGCTGCTTTCCTGCAGGCTGAGCTTATTGTATTCAAATATCTTGGAATTGTATCAGCAGAAGGCAGGGACTCTGCTGCTGTCAAATACCAGCAGGGCAGCATCCTGTGTACCGGGGGAGTGTTCTTCCCCTGTAGTGCCTGCTCCAGTTTCCCATTATTACTTCTTTAATAAGACTGATACTTACTCTGCATCGCTCATTTGCTGCTAAAATTGGAACCATTAGAGCAGTAAGTGACAATTACCTTTTGAGCAGTGTGGGGCAGGAGCCCAGCGTGGTGCTGCCCCAAAGGAGGGGGATCAAACCTGCCTTTCGGGAGTAAATTCCTGTCTCACTCGGGAGCATCTTTCTCAGGACAGTTGGGATGTCTGTCAGGGTGTCCAGCATCCTCTAGAGGAAGGATTGCACCCATAGGTGCTGGGAGAGGACACATCTGGCTCAATGTCTGTGGATGATGGGGATGAGAGGTTGTGGCTCCATGCTGCTGAGTTATCTTGGGATGTCTCTGAGCTGCCCATCCCCAAGGAGCAGCTTCTTTCCTCGAAAACCATCTCCGTGCTGAAAAAAAAAAAAAAATCAAAAAGGAGCATGTCTGGTAATTTAATCATGTTAAGTGCTCCTAAAATCACATCTGCGCTGCACAGCAGCATGCCAGAGGTCTCTGGAGGAGCAGATGTGGCAGGACCTGCAGGTTTAGGTGCAGAGAGACGGGCCAAAGGAGGGATTTCTGGAGGAGGGAGGGCGAGACGTGCCCCATCCTTCGTGACCACAGCCGGGCAAGCACTGCAGGACCAGCCCTTGCCTGCTGAGAGGTGGCACTCTGTCCTCATGGGTGAGCCTGGCAGGGTCCCCTCGGGTGGCGTGGGAGCACAGGCCAGGCTGGGTGTGCTAACGAGGAGGTCGGGAGCCGCGGGTCCCCGCGGGCAGCGCCGCGGCCACAGCCGGGATGTCTGTGTTCATTATGCACATCCCTTTCACGCCGCCTTCATTATTCGCCTGCTATCTAGTGTCATTAAGATATCAAGTTCATTTAGGTACATCCACATTGGCAGTTTAATTATGTCTGGGTACTACTCTGTATTTTATTCATGGAGTATCTGGGGGCGGTTGTCAAACACAAGACCAGGAGATAAAGGTTGGGTGGCTGCAGAATGCTAATGTCCTGCTGGTTCCCCTTTGACAAATACACATGCCAGTTATTACCAAACTGATTATTTCATTCATTAACACCACATACATCAGCTCCCTTCAGCCGGTATTATTGTATACATTCATCTTTTCATAAACAATTACCTGACAAAGTTGAGAAAGGCAAGTATTGGGGAATTAATGCTCTGCTGGGAAGTTGCTGGTGTGGGTTGGCAACAAGGTGCTGGGGGTGTGTAGAACGCTCCGTTAGCGTGATGGCTTCATTAATCAAATTAGGGACAATAGCATGTCACATGTGTGCCGTGTTTCCCAACAACCCGTTTGCATTGTGACGGGGGCTCAGCGGACGGGGCCCCCTGACCAGTGTGTGGTGATGAGGTGAAGGAAATGAAATCCAAGGGACCCAGTGGGAAGGCTTGGAAAGCAGCCGGACCATGCTCTGCATTTCTCATTATTATTATTTTTAGTAGTGCTATTGTCATTATTGTGATGAGGAATATTTGCATGAAGACAGGTTCTTTGTTTATTGCTTCTGTCTTTTTTCCAGCTTCCCAATGCTGTTTTTTTGGAGCTGGAACCCTCTGCAATAGGATTAGAAATGGTCATAGGAATGATTAGGACATCATGAGCATGTAAGCAGCTGGGGAACAAAGCCCCTGCCGTGTCTTCTTTCTACAGTTTTTGACTGTAAAACGCTGGTGACAGAAAACAAAAATATCAGGGAGATGTGAGCAGTGAAGAGCAACCAAAGTCATGAAATAAGTGATTCCTGCAGCTTTCTTAGAGATGGTGGTGAGACCTGCAGCTTTCTTAGAGATGGTGGTGGAAGGACTGGGGATGCTGCTTGCCCAGATGGAGATGATTCACAGCATCCTCCAGCTCGTTATGTCCAGCACAGTCAGACCTGGAGCTGCCCCCAGCGATCCCCTTGAACACACAGCCCACATAGTTTCAGTGTGGTGTCTTTCTTGAAATACTTTGTACCCTCAAGTGTTTCCCTGGGCAGACTTGCTCCCTCCAACGTGGAGAAGGAGCAGCTGCAGGAGGCCACCAGTACAGCCAGAATCAATTCAGCTTTTCACTCAAGCAGACACGCTTGGAAAGTAATGCTTCAGGGGTCACACTGCTGCACTGCTCCAGCGCAGGATTTGCAAACTAAATAAAGGATCTGAGTGAGTTTTAAGTGCCTAACTCCCTTAGGCCCCTTTGGAAAAAAACCCCACTGGAATAACTAAGAAGCTTTCGCTGTGCGTTTGCAGAAACATTAATCCTCCTTGCTATGTCAAGTCTCTTTGATCACACTTCAAAATCTTCATCTCCAGGGGTCCTGTCTGGGCTTTCCAAAGTGGCTTAAGAGCAGAAGACCTGGGCTCCCAAGACTCAGAATCCTTTTCCAAATGCCTCTGTGGCTCTCCACGTTGGAATGGAGAGATCACACCGTGCCAGGGGTCCCAGTGGTCCCAGTTCCCTGCAAGGTGAGACCCCACCACGGGGTGATGGGTGACTGTCGTGGTGGGCCGTGGTGTCAGCAGAGATTTGAAATCCCTGCTGATGTAAAGAGTATCAGCGTGGGCTTAGCCAGTTCTTCCTGTGTTTCCTTACGTATTTCCAGGGAAGCGTGATGGAGGAGGAAGCACACTCAGGCTGGGTTTTCTCCTTTGGGATGCTGAGAAATGAATGGTGAGGGAGGGTTGGTCTTGGTAAGCAGGCCCGCCCTGGAAAAGGAGAGGCTGGGAGTCATCTTCAGGAGCTGATCTGAAGCATCCAGCCCACTCCAGTTCAGTGCTGAGTGAGGAAGAGGAGTGTTTATTGACCTGGATCCGAATGACTCAGGTTGACTTATGAACCGGCGGCCACTAATTGGGGTTTTTACATCCATCCATATTCTGGAGAACATTTCCTCTTTCTTTCCTTTTTCTTTCTTTTTCCTTTTCACGTTTTTGAGCTGTATTCACTCTGAGCAACCTTGCTGTCACGCTAATGCCCACACCTCGGCCTCCACGTCCCTTCCTTGGGACATGAAGGTGAGCATGGCACAAACCTACAGACCAGCTAGAGCTGAGCTGGCTGCTGTAGCATTTACTCCTGAAATTTAGATCTGCTGCAAACTAAAACTTCCTGAAATCTGTCAGATGACTCCGATACTGGATTAGACAGTGATGCATTCCCTGGGAGAAGGTGGAAGTGCTGAGCACAGGGAAGAGCTCCTGCTGCATAATCTTGTGAGTAGGGGCTAAACTCCCTGCCTTGACTGTGGGGCTGGAGAGACCAGCATCCATCTCTGTGCAGCTTCCTCAGCACTGGCCCTTGTCAGAACTTGCAAATTAGGCCAGGAAGAATCTTTTTAAGCTTTCTATTTCCTGGAGACTTTTGCCCTCTTTGCACTTGACTGCTTTGCTCCAGGAATGAAAGTACGGAGCCCTTTCCCAGCCATTAAAGTTTCATTTAGCAAAAGGACAAAGAATTGGCACAGGAAGGATGAAGAACCACTGCAAGAGTAAACTTGTGTGACTCTATATATTTTAGATCATAGCCTGAGGTCAGGCTCCCTTTTTTGTAACACAGACAGAGGGTTTTTTGGCCATGCAGCAGGAGGAGATGTGTAGTGATACATAAAGAAGTCACTTCTCAGCATAATGGGAGGAACAACCTCTGTTCTCAGCAGCGAGGTCCTTTGAGGTGTCTGGGTCTTCCATAAAACTCTCTGCACGCACAGACACACAAACAGACCTACACACACCACCTCCAGCAGTACAGGGCATGTCACAGGAATTTCCAGAGCTTTATAATAATCTCTGCTGAACTGTCTAGGACTCCACAGCAATATCTTGGAGGACAGATCCTTTTACCTCTGCAGATAAGGGAGAAAATCCATCTCTTTGCTCCCCAAACCCCGGCAGCCAGTTCACAATCTCCAGAGACACAAGGGTGGCCAGAACTCCGCAGGTGTGGCTGTACAGCCCGGTGGGTCCCAGCCTGCTGCACCCACTGCCTGTTTCCAATATTATTTCCCTACCTCCAGCTTCAGCTGCTTTAATTTAGCCAGTTTGGTCCCTGCACTCACTAGGTCCTGATTTTCAGTCTCTGAGATTTGGTGGCATTTCTTCCGAGGGAAGGGGAATGAAGGAACACTGTTTTTTTCACAGATCACCTCAGTTTAGTGGTTTTTCTGTGTCCTTCCAACTTCCAGACAACATTTTATTCCCCTTTACATTGCCTGCCGCTTCTCAACCACCACCCCTCTCTCCAGCTCCAGTTCCCATCCTGACTCCTCTCCCATCCTTCTCTTCTTCCGTGGGAGGAGCACATGCACTGCAGCGAGCGTGCGTGGCTGTGCTTGCACCTCTGAAGAATGAGGCAGGCATGGAAAATGAGCAAATTGCATTATATATTGCAGGCAATAGCGTAGCTCCCAGGGGACAGAGATAATACAGTGAGAGACAAAGGAACAATAGACTTTGCTGGCCTGAGCCCTCACTTGATTGTGGCCTTTTTGGAATTATTCCTGACTTCTTCTGCCTGAGTGGTGAATCGAGCCCCAGAGCTGATAAGGGATCAGGATGTGGGCAGGGGCATCCCCCAGCACCAGGGATGGGGATGATTTATGGCTGGGATGTTTGTGGTTTGTCTTCTGGGCGACTTTGACCGGAGAACTGATGGTTTGGGTTCCCTTTTATTTACTGGTGGGGGCAGATGATTGGCAGTGGGAGGGAAGCAGTGGAGATTCCCTGAGTTTTGGGTCAGAAAGAGGCATTGGGATGAACCTGCTGGCATCAGCCACGCAGGGTGTGTGTCCCCAGGCCACACCTGAGTTAGAGGTGCTGGCAGGACACAACGGGGCTGGTGATCCATGGGTTTGCAGGACACTGAGCTGTCCCTGTGATGGGGGTGGCTCTCCTCAGCAGCCTAGGTGGTGAGAAGCTGTACAAATCAAAGCTCCACCAGCTTTTGGAAAATTCCCATCTGGGATGTTTGCCTGGGGGCTCCCCAAGGTCCCTCTACAGAGACAGCCAAGGCTTTGAGATGTGCTTTGGACTTCCCCTTCCCCTTCCCCTTCCCCTTCCCCTTCCCCTTCCCCTTCCCCTTCCCCTTCCTCCTCTCCTGTCCTCTTCTGTCCTCTTCTGTCCTGTCCTGTCCTCTTCTGTCCTGTCCTGTCCTGTCCTGTCCTGTCCTGTCCTGTCCTGTCCTGTCCTCTCCTCTCCTCTCCTCTCCTCTCCTCTCCTCTCCTCTCCTCTCCTCTCCTCTCCTCTCCGTTTTCCTCTCCTTTTTCCTCTCCTTTTTCCTCTCCTTTTTCCTTTTGATCTTTTTCTTTCCCTCTCTCCCATCTTTATTCTTCTCTTCTGCTTTTTCTGTCTGTCTTTTCTTTCCACCTTTCTGAGACATAAGCAAATTCCAGGAAGGCATCAGTTGTCTTTAACACCCAAAGGAAGAATCGAAGGGAAGGGTTCAATTACTCGCATGAAAAATGAGTCTCCTAACGGAGGTCTATCCATTTGCTAGTTGTGCTTGTTTTAAAACTGAATTATAGAGACTGCGCATTTTTCCAGAGACAAATGCATTAATTTTTCTCAAAACAGACAAGAGTGAAGCAGAGGGAAAATAAGATAATAAGAGTTTCCACAGTGATTTATATGCCTTTGTGAAAAATAATGGGGGCAGACAGCAGTGTGCTCCTGTGGCTGGGAGGAAGGGGCAAGGGGGGTGGCAGGGACAACTGCAAGGAAAACTGCCAGAAGTCCAAGTATGATTGTTGGTTTTAGATGATATAAGATCACTTTATGTCTCTGACTGGCTTGAAAAATCTCTTTTTCTCTCTCTCTCTATATACACATATAAAATATAGACCATACAATGCACTTAAAGCCAGCACTGACTGTAGTGTTTATACAGGAAAGGATTGTGTTTCTGGCCGACCTCTCCCCAGCCCTCCTTCTTCTGACAAAGGATAAACTGGGACCTTTAGAAAACAAAGTGGTGGCTGCAATTTTTAACAGATTTGCTCTTGTATATATTTATACAGGGCAGGGGAGCCCTTCCCCAGGGCCGTCTGCCTGTGCCTGTGGGCAGAAACCAGGGGGGTTGAGTTTATTTTTTTTTTATCTGTTCACTTTGGTTTGATTTATATGGTAAAAGAGATATTTTTATTATAGTGCACAGTAAATTGGGTTTCTTTATTGCTCATGAGAGCTGTTTTCCAAAATTGGACTATTTATGTAGTACACTGATTGCAATGTATTTCTGATCTCGATGTCTAACTGTAGGGAATAAAAAAAAAATTACACTGAATCAGATGTTTTTTAAGAAAACCTGCAGCTTCTCTTGAAATAAGATGGAATGGGTAGCTTTTTCTCGAGGCAAAGATGTGGCACTCAGCAGCTCCCAGGAAATCATCTTGGTTTGGTGACTGAAGGCTTTTGGTGGGAACTGGAGACTCGGGAAGGTTTTGAAGCGGTTTTTGCGGTTTGTCCTTTGGTGTAATCCACAGGAAGCACATCCGGGAGGCCAAAGGCCACCAGGGCTGTGGTACCTCCACTGATGTTTCTCTCCAATTATAGGAGTGATTCAATGAATTAATTCCCAATCGGTTTCCCAGCAGAAAATCCTGCAGCCTTCAGATGGATGTGAGAGTGGAGGGGGGCTGGAAGTGATGCTTTAAAGCAAAACTTAAAGCTGTTCCAGGGCAGATGGTTAATTGTGTAGTTCCATTTATTTGCCTAATGCAAATCATGTCCCGTTTGCCCACGGCACCAGGAGAACCAGATTCCTGTTTGTTTTGCTAAAAGCTGAGGTTTCAGGGAATATTCTGCAGCTCCCATGTGAGCCTCCTGTTTGTGGTCCCAGAGAAGGATGACTGTGCCAGTTTGGCCAAATTTAGAAATATATCCTCTGAGAGAGGGCAGGTTACAAACCACCCTTCTCCCACCAGGTTTGGGGAAAAAAACCTTTTTCCTCGAAGGAAAGTGAAAGAGATAAAAACTATTTATTTAACAAACACACAGGGAAAGGGTAATAATGCTAAATAATACAATCTCTTGCTGTGGAGAAAAATCCTGGGAAAATGTTAGAGTCCTCCCTTTGGTCCTTCTCCTTCGAGCTGGGACGGGGTGGGGTCCCTCCTCCAGGGGCCAGGGCCCTCGGTGGAGAACAGTCCCAACGTGTGTTCTGGTGTTGAAAACAATCCAGCAGAGAAATGGAAAAATCCGAAATTCCAGGAAAAAAACAAAGTTCAGCTCTCTGGAGGAGAAAACCCCCGAAATCTGGCTGAACAAGCAAGCAGGGTGCTTCTCTGCTCCTCTCCCCCAGCAGCAGAATGCAGAAGCCAAAAAAGAATGCAGAGAACGAGAGTGTGTTATCTCTGTCTGCGTCCTTGAGGGGTTTTTTCCTCTCTCTGCTCAGGCTCAGTTTAAGAGCATAGGAAGGTACATATACTAACTGCTGGGCATAGTGCAGTGCTGGGGAATACAACATCAAGTCACCCCAAGACTTGCACAGAGGACAAACAGTGGCTCCCATGGAAAGGGGCTGGGATGGGGATAAGCTGCCAGCGCCCTGTTGGTTTGCAGGATTCAACCTCTCATCCTCATGGCTCCAGACCTGAGAAGGTGCTTGAGCATCCTCTTCTCCCATTCCCAAACCAGGCACCAAGAAGGGTCTGTGGGGCTGGATTCTGCCTGCCTTGGGCCGGGAGGGTGTTTCTCAGGGAACTTCCCAACTTCCCAAAAGGGCCTAATTGATGCCTGTAGAGATTTTTCACAGATTCATGGCTTTTCAAAGGAGAAATTTGCATATTAATAAGAAGCTGTTCAGACTGATTGGCTTAATGTGTTTGGGGTAAGTATAATTAAATGTCAAGGGAAATATATCATGAAGTAATGAAGCTGGAGTTAATTTATCAAAAACCGAATCCTAAAGAGGAGAACACTTCCAATAACAAACAGTTCTTTAACCTTCCTCCTTAAGATGATTTGCTTAGTCAGGGCTGGAATGTGTGGTCTTGGAGATCCTTGAGTGAGAGAGACATGAGCTGGTTTTTGGTTTGGGGCTGGAGGTTTTTCCATACTCCCCCAGTTGGAGACCCTGCTGTCCTGGCTGAGCCCATCAAGAAGGTTCCCCTGGGTCCAGGTGGGGGAAGGGACAGTCCTGGTCCCTCCCAAGACCAGCAGCAGCGCCTGGGAGGTTGTCTGGGAGGTTGTACCCTTGTAAGACTTCAGGGATGCCTTTAGGGCGGAAGAATGAGATTGAGATTTATTTGTATCAGGTGCTGGGCCATTTGTACCCATTTTTTTCTCATCCCACGGTCTTTACTCTTTAAACTTTAGAACATGTGCCATCTCCTGCTCTATTCACATACTAGCTGGGCATAAACCCCAGCCCACACCAGCATATCTTTAAAACAAACACCAATTGCAATGCAGGTGCTGAAACTGGATGGTTTAAGAGGTAGCTGAGGAAGGTGAGGTCCAGGCTGAAGGCTGTGCTGATCCCTGTCAAGGCTGTGACTCCTGGCATCCTTCTGTGTGATGGAAAGAGGTTGTGAGCTCCCACTCCATGGTGCAGACATGCAAGGGACAAACAGGCAAGGACTTCCCAGCAAAACTCTGCTTTAGGTGAGTGCTGGGTTCATGGGATTCATGTCCAGCCATGTCCTCTGCTGTCCTCTTCCAGCAGTGACTGACCCTCGTGCGTGGTGGGATGGCAAAAGGGAGCTCTTGACTTGCACTTGCAAGGGAGAAGGGCAGGCTGCAAGGGTGTGAAAGGATCCTGTCCACTGCCTCAGCTGGAAAATCCTCCTTTGGCAGAGGATGACACAGAGGGGAGTCAGCAGGTTGTAGAGTGATGACAGAATCAGAGCCACAGGATGGGTTGGATTGGCAGGAGCACTAAAGATCATCTTGTTCCAAACCCTTACCATGGGTCACCTTCCACTGTCCCAAGCCCTGTCCAACCTGGCCCTGGACACTTCCAGGGATGGGGCAGCCACAGCTTCTCTGAGCACCCTGTGCCAGGGCCTCCCCACCCTCACAGGGAAGAATTTCTTCTCAATCTCCCATCCATCCCTGCCCTCTGGCAGTTTGAAGCCATTCCCTGTGTCCTGTCCCTCCATGCCTTGTCCCCAGTCCCTCTGCAGCTCTGCTGGAGCCCCTTTAGGCCCTGCAAGGGGCTCTGAGCTCTCCCTGGAGCCTTCTCCTCTCCAGGTGAGCCCCCCCAGCTCTCCCAGCCTGGTTCCAGAGCAGAGGGGCTCCAGCTCTTAGAGCATCTCGTGGCCTCCTCTGCACTCGCTCCTCCAGCACCTCCACATCCTTCTGCTGCTGAGGACCTGAGAGCTGGAGGGAGCTCTGTGGGTGGGGTTGCACTGAGCAGAGCAGGCTCCCCAGACCTGCCCTCCCGTGCTGGTGATGCAGCCCAGGACACAGATGGTTTCTGGGCTGCAGATGCTGAGTCATGTCAGCCTCTCGTCCCTCAGTGATAGTGGCATCTGTAGAAGAGAGCAGGAGTGTCTATTTTCATTAAGAGGCACCACAGTTACAATAAAGCAGCACCAAAAAGTCAACAGAGCCAACCACCAGAAGCCTGAATTTACCCAAGCAAATCTGGCTGGGAAATAAAGAATCACTTTTCATTTGGGAACTACATTGGAAATACGATGAAATCACTGTGAGCCTGATTTTCTCCCTTGTGAGAATCAGCTGGTGCTGCAAGAATTTGGCAGATGGCTCATGCCTTATGTGTGGAGCTCTTCCTGCTGCTGGGGTTCAGCTGTCACTGGGAGAGGTACATGGTGCTGGAGAGACCAGAGGTGGTGAGTGTCGGGTCCAGGTCTGATGGGGACAGGCAGAGTTTGCTCTGCCCCACTCACTGGAGCTGCTGGGAGTGCTGTGAGAGGAGCTTAAAGGGTTAAAGAGCTCATGGCCAGCCCAAGGGGGAAGCACTGCAGAGATGGCTGATGAACCCAGCCCCAACCCCAGCCCTGGTAGAGAAAGATCCTTCAGAAGATGCCTGGTGGTGTCTCCATGCCCATAGTAAGGATGGACACATGTTGAAGGGGCTGTGACCAGGAGCCCTGGGGCTCTTCATCTGCTCCTGGTAGGCAGAGGGCTGGGATTTAGCAGCAATTAGCCATTGGAAAGAAAACAACTACAAAACGCCCCTTTTCCAAACCCCAGCTGGTCAGCCCAGAGGAGGTGGTGGTGCCACCTGTGATTGCCTCAGCTCTGATGAGTTTCTTGTTCCAGCAGAGAAAATCAATGGCTTGCACATCTAATGACATCAGGGAGTTTCTGCTTGTCAATAGCACTTAGGCACTGGAGGTCTCCAGATGTGCTTTCCAGCACCATGGATTTTTGGGGAACCTCTTGGCACGCTTTCCTCTCCCAGCCTGGTCACGGGATGCTGGGACATCGGGATCACTTCTCAGCACCAGGAACCAGGAGGCCCCTGGGCACCTGCCTGAGCACAGGGCTCCCCACTACCTGCTGCCCTCAAAGCAGCAGCTCGGCCCGTCAATAATTAATCAGAGCAATTAGACAGAGGGTTTGCGTGCTGTAATTAGCTCTGAGCCACGCAACCTCCGTCCCCAGGAGGGCAGTGAGGCAGGAGCTGAGCACGGGATGCCCAGTGGGGGCACGGGGCTGGTGAGCAGAGCCCCCTCCTCGCGTGCAGATGCTCCCCTCACTCCACAGCCAGGGGAGCTGACCTGAGGGGGAGCTGACACGAAGTCACCCTGTGCATTCTCTGTGGGGTCTCCTGGGGGTGAGTGAACCCCTTATCTTGGGGACACCGCTGCTTCCTGCCAGCTTGGCTGCCCTGCCCTTGGCCCGGGGTTGTTGCGGCTCCTCCTGACCAAGGTCACAGCCTGAGGTCCAGGAGGAATCTTCGCCTCTGGAGTTATCAGCAACGCCCCCGTGCAAGCTGCATTCTCCACGGCATTCCTTAGGTGGATTTCCCAGCTCCTCAGGAAGGGACAAGGTTTCCTGGCTGTGACCTCGGGACAGGGTGGTACCAGCTGTTACCTCCCTCAGTGCTGCACTGGGAGCTCGGTGCCCCAGTCCATTTTGGAGGCAGTGAGATTCCTGGAGTGCATTTATTTCAACTGCTGAGGTGGTTAAACCCAGTGGAGGAGGGAGTGGAGGTGCCCTTGGCACTTGGTGTGCAGCTGGGAGGGTCTGCTGAGGACCCCTGGCACAGCCCTTGGGTGGACGCCTGTGCCAGGATGTCCATGTGGTGGGCACACGGGTGCTGGGTGGGCATGGCTGCCTGCCCTGTCCCTCTGTCACCCCTGTCCTACTGCGTGGGCTGGATTTGGGGTGGCACTGCTGGCCGTGGTCAGTGCTGGGGGTTCGGATGGGGCCAGAGGGCTGCAGTTGAGGTGGAGGCTTGCACCCGTGTCAGGCTGTCGGTCAGACCTAAACTTCAGAGGGAGCTTAACTGGAAGGAGTGGAGGGAGGGACAGGAAGGCAGCTTTGCTGAGATGCTGCTTGACAGATACGGTGTGGAAACAGCTGCTCTGGCTGCAGACGTGGTGAGATAGATAAATACTGAGCCTTGCTCCAACAAACGCCGGCGTGCACCGTGGGGACGAGCCTGGCAGCTCCCGAGGCCGCTCGCTGAGCGCCAGCAGCAACCAGCGAGGGAGCGGATTCCTGGGGGCAGGAGAGGCTCTGTCTCTTGGAGAGCACTGTGCTCGGGAAGGTGGCACGTTAATGGTGGGCCGTGTTGGTCCCCAGCAGCCATGGCTCTGACCAGGGCTGTACCTGCAGCACCCTGCAGTGACCGTCCCTGCAGCCTGGGCTCTGGCACAGCTGTAGGTCTCCACTCTTGGGGCTGGCTGGCTGCCAGCCACCAGATCTGTTTTTTGGGGTGCTGTTGTGAGTTCCTAGAAGTGTCTCATGTGCTGTGAGGACTGTCCTTTCTATCCCAGCGCAGCTCAGTGCACTGTGCTCACAGAATCCCAGAATGGTTTGGGTTGGAAGGGACACTAGAGCTCATCTCATTCCAGCCCCCTGCCATGGGACACCTTCCACTAGCCCAGGTTGCTCTAAGTCCTCTCCATCCTGGCTTTGAACACTTCCCCGGGCAACCTGTGGCAGGGTCTCACCACTCCCAGAGTAAAGAATTTCTCCTTAATATCTGATCTAAACTTACTTCCTTCATACTTCAGCTCCTTTTGACTACTGGAGATGATAAAAACCTGCGTGCTGGGAGGGACCTCACTGCACTGGGCACAGGGACCATGCCATGGTGGCAGGACAGCCACCTCAGCGCATCCCATGGAAGCAAATATTCCAGGGATCATTCCCTGCTTGTGGAAATGAGGCAGTCCTGCCAGACCCCTTTCTGACCGCAGCCAAGGGAAAGAACCGTGGGTGTTTCAGCAGGTGGTAAGCTCATCCTGCATGGTCTGCAGTGCTTCCCTGGGGTTTGAAGAGCGGAGACAAAGGAAGTTCCAAGGCCCCAACTTGACTGCAGCTGTTTTGTGAAGGTGCAGTGTCCTCTGAGAGATGAGGTTGTGTCATAGATCCCCCCAGTAACACCAAGGTTTCCCTGAGCGTTATCTTTATGCAGAGAGAATGCCTCTACAGCAGGATGGGTAAGGATAGGAGGGACCCAGGGCTCCTTGTCCTCTCCTAGGACTGCTCCTGCCTCCTATTTTGCTCCAAGCTCAGCTTAATCCATCCTCGTTAAAATCAGTGGCAAGGGTGTCCTTTTGCTATTAATGCCAGTTGGATTTGACTTTACATCCAGCAACACAGTGAGTGATTTTCTTTTTTCCTTGCAGACCTCTCTGATCTTTTGCCTCTCTCCTTTCAGCTTCCTCAGTCTCACAGCTTTTCTTGAAGGTTTTTTTTTTTTTTTAAATTTTTCTCAGTTTCCTGAAATGCATCTTTCCTTGTATTGATTTCACCTGAGATCTAAAGGAAGGCAGGGCAGGAGGCTCAGCTCACTCCAATGTACACTCACAGCTCATCAAAGCAAATACAGAGCCTTGGTAGAGCTGCTGCCCCTGGGCTTAGCTGGCCTCATGGGAGGGAGGAATTAATCTCTTTAGGCAGCATTTTTGAATTTATATATACACACACGCTCCTGGTTACATCAAGTTATCACTCTTGCTAGAGCATCTTTCTTTTCAATCATCTCCTGAACATGCTGTAATGGTTCTTCTGGGAGTGTGGGCTGGAGGTGGGGGAAGGGGAGTGCTTGTCAGAGCGAGTTTTGGGTTTTTTATAAATTCCTGTTGCAGAGTCACTACTTAAAATGATTTGGAAGAAAAAGAGAGATGGTGGGGGAAGAAGGAGACAAGTTGCTGGTGACAGCAGCAGCCCAGGAAGCAACACTCACCCCTGTGGGGGTGTGAGGTTGCACCAAGCCACAATGCTGGCTGTGCCTCAGTTTCTCTGTCCTCCTTGTTTGATAGCTTCATGATGGAGAAGGCTCCGTGTTTCCCCCAGGACTGCCAGCTCTGTCACATGCCTGTCACAGTGTCTGGCTCCTTCCTGGAGACAGAAATTCTGGCACTGTTTCTGTGGAGAAGTCAGAGATGAAATAAGCCTCCTCAGACCGTTCATTTTCCCTCTCTGCCCTGCTACTCTACCGTGTCTAGAGGGTCCCTGTGACCCTGTGTTGCATTTCTGGGCACAGATTTGGCCCTTCCTTACCAGAAAGACTTTCCCAGGGGATCCAAGGTCCCACAGCTGATTGCAGAGCTGTCTGGCTCTTTCAGAAAGAGCAGCATTTCTTTGCTCAAAGTTTTCCCTGCAGTGGTGGCACTTCCTTAAAAACAGCACTTGCCACCACCACAGACTTCCTTTCCCACCACTGCTGCAGGCTGGGGTGCTCCAAATCCCAGCCAGACCCTGGACATTGCTCAGGGGGAAAATCAAGCTGCAGCAAACCTGCTGAGCAGGGAAAAACTAGCAGAGGGCGGATTTTCCATTTGCAGTTTGCTTTAAAATGTTTGTTATCACATCCATTGACAGCTCATCCCGAGCCATGAACGCAGGGAGGGTCCTTGGGTGCTCTAACACCTACCCAGGGGTTTTTCCTTCCCGACCATTTCTTTGTGCACATCTCACTGGTTGGACCAGTACCTCAGCACTTTTGGCCTTTGTGGTGTCAGGTGGTGTCAAATTGCACTGTGGAACGATGTGTCTGCTCAGCAAACACCACGCTTATTGTCAGCGGTGATTCCCTTTGTCTTCACGTCCTTCGGGATACAGGAGATTCCTTCATACTCCCCAGCTTGCTTGTTCTCCAGCCTGAATGTCCCAAATTCTTGGCGTTTCCCCCAGACAGAAACCCTCAGCAAAGATCTGGCTTCTCTTGGACCACGTCTTTGCTCAGCCTCTACGTAATGTGGCTGCAAAGGGAATTGCTTTAGGAAAGGCCATTCCTCGCTCTCTCATTGTAACATAACAGCCTGGGGTTGGATTATTATTGCTGCTTTTAGCTGGTGTTGGCTTTTCCTTGTTGCTTTTTTGACAGATGAGTTCGATTTTGCTGGCATATTGCACAGGTTTGCAAACCAGATGTTCCTTCTGCAAGATGGTTGCAGTTCATCTCACACACGGGGTCAAAGCCAGGGGGTCAGGGTGTGGGGGGCTGCAGTTGCCATGAGAACTGCTGGTGGCACGGTGGGGAACCTCAGCAGCGCTGCAGCCACCCCCCATCCATCTCCCATTCCTCCTGGGGAGGATTGGACCTTTAGCAAATCACACCCAAGCCCCTTCCCACTTCGATCTAGGAGAGCTCCCCCAAACAGCCACTGTGTGGAAGAAGGAAATTGCTGAGGTCGGGGGGCTGATGTTGCACATTTTTAGGTGGCATCAACTTGCTGCCTCCTTGGAAATACCAAAAAACAAAGCCTTGCATCCTGGCCCTTGAAATTTCCTCTGTCCTACAGGAAGGGAGTGTTGTTGCTCCAGGAATTCACTGTTATTCCAGGGAATTTAAGCCTCTGTGCAGGAAACCCCAATGCGGGCAGGGAGGAATTTAAAGGGATAGGGCATTAGGATGGTTGAGATGGGCTGTGTTCCTACCATTGCAGGAAGGGAGGTGGGATCCCATCGAGAGGGCAGGCCTTGAACAGGCAAAATGAATTCGGGTCTAATTCCAGGTAAATGGGCAGTGAAAGGAGGTGGGAAATCAAGGATGAGTTCAGGTGTTTGCAGAATCAGAGCATTATGACAAGAAATGCAAGGAGGGAAGGGCTGGGCCAGAGGCTCAGGACCATCCTGCCCTTGATTCCCAGGACATCCCCAGAGCACTGCCCACATCCAGCTCCCCGACCCTGCCCAGGGGCTTTTGGCACTAACATGTCCCTCGTTCCCCCTCTGTCAGGGACCTGATGCCCAGGACGCTGGAGGGGCAGATCACCATGGAGAAGACCCCCAGTTACTTCGTCACCAAGGAGGCCCCAGCCCGCATCTCCTCCATGTCCAAGGGCACAAAGCTCATCGTGGTGGTGCGGGACCCCGTGACCAGAGCCATCTCGGACTACACCCAGACGCTCTCCAAGAAGCCCGACATCCCCACCTTTGAGAGCCTGACCTTCAAAAACAGGACTACGGGTCTGATCGACACCTCGTGGAGCGCCATCCAGATTGGCATCTATGCCAAGCACCTGGAGAACTGGCTCCTCTACTTCCCCATCGGGCAGATCCTCTTTGTCAGTGGGGAGAGGATGATCAGTGACCCCGCGGGGGAGCTGGGCAGGGTCCAGGACTTTCTGGGCCTCAAGAGGATCATCACCGACAAACACTTCTACTTCAACAAAACCAAGGGGTTCCCGTGCCTGAAGAAGGCAGAAGGCAGCAGCAAACCCCACTGCCTGGGGAAGACGAAAGGCAGGACCCACCCTGACATCGACCAGGAGGTGGTGCAGAGGCTGCGGGACTTCTACCGGCCCTTCAACATGAAGTTCTACCAGATGACAGGGCAGGACTTCGGCTGGGACTGATGCTGAAAGAAATAATTTAAGAAAAGGAAAATATAATATAATATATATTTTTTTTACATATCAGTAGAGAGGGGGGAAAATACAGAAAAAAAAAAATAATAGCTGTGCTGAAACATGATTTGCTCTGATTTATTTTTTTCTTTTTTCTTCTTTACACTGTTTTGTTTCCTTTCTTCTCTCAGAGAAGAGGTGCTGTGTCCATCCAGAGAAGGAGGCTGTGAGCTGCAGCCTGGTCCTATTGACATGACCAGCTTCCCTCAAC
This sequence comes from Aphelocoma coerulescens, assembly GCF_041296385.1. Taxonomy (NCBI): domain Eukaryota; kingdom Metazoa; phylum Chordata; class Aves; order Passeriformes; family Corvidae; genus Aphelocoma; species Aphelocoma coerulescens. The sequence goes on along the minus strand of NC_091031.1, from coordinate 10,012,846 downwards.
GGGCCCAAGGTTTAGCACTGCCTCTGTGAGAAAACACAGGTGCAAACTTTTTAGAAGTGACAGGGGTGCTTGGGGTAGCTCAGGGTCTTCCTGAAAGTTCAGCCAGGTTTTGGCTTGCAAGTGCCATTTTGGCCAGACCTCACCACTTTTGACAATAAAACAAAGATAGCTTAATACCTAATTTGGCTTTCCAAACGTTACCTTAGGGGATTTTTTTATAGCATGAAACATTTGGTGGATTTTTCTTTCGCTTATCCAATTTTTTGTTTTACTTTTACCCCCCCTTAAGTCAAGCTCTTTTCATCAACCAAACTTATTTTTCCTCTTAAGGAAGCCAAACCCAATAATCCTTTGTTTTGTGACAAAATAATTCTGGTAGCCAAAAGTGAAAGAACACAAAATGATTCTTTGGACTCTCTAATGAAAATTGCCAGGTAGTCAAAAGGCCTCATTCACAAGGGCTGGCTCTAAACCAATGTTCCCTATTGCATCCCTTTTGCTCCTCTGACAGCAAAATGGTTTTCTGAGGGGGTTGTTCTGAGGGGGGGCCCATCTGCAGGGATCTGGGGGATGGGAAGGAAGGTCCACACTGAGATGATGCTCATGGCACACCTTGAAGGTGTTGGGGGACCCACCATCCCACCAGGCATATGCAGGAAACTTCTCGGTGTCCAGTGGACATGATTTAAGCCATAATGATGAATGTTTTGAGTTGGGAGGAAGGGTTGGTTGGGAAAAAGTGAACAATAATCATGTCCAGATAGAAGAATGAGAAAATAATAGTTCTTTCCTAAAGGAGAACTGAGGGGGAAGCAGGAAGGTTGTGAAGGGCTTTAAAAACTGTCAGGCAACACGAATCTCCTTTACCCCGTTCTTTTAGCTGGTGGAAATGTTTCAGTGACACAAATCTGTCCATGAAGCAGAGTCTTTTTATTACCATGGGCTCATTTATCTGCTGCCTCTCGATCTTCAGCATTTCTGAGCTATGGGAGTGCCCAATTATTCCTTGGTGTGGCATAAACAATGTGACAGAGCTCGCTCTCCTGAGTGCAACTTTGAAGAGTACCTGAGGGGATAAAACAAGCTAAGTGGGGATCCCCCAGGAATGTGGTGTGGAAGAAGCCTGGCTGCCTGCATACCAGCCAGGATCTTAATAAAATCCCAGCAGAGCAGAGATTTCAAAGAGTCTGAAGAGAATTGTGTCAGAAGGTACAATTTCACCTGAGAGGGAGAGGCATTTCCACCTTGGCAGGGTAGGAAAAGGGTTTGGTGCCCCTCATGGTGCTGAGTTCCACTGCATGTGTTGAGCCACATCTTCTCCTGGCTGCCCTGAGCCACCTTCCCACTCAACCCTACATGCCTCCTTCTGGTCCCAAAGTTGCTGAGTCCTGGATCCTTCCTATCCCCTGCAGACACAAACCCACAGGGTTTTGCCTGGAAGGCCTGCTCCCAAGGGAATGAAAATAACTTCATTCAACCTGTGAGGTCCCAGGAACTTCTCCCACAGCTGTCATTGCAAAGCTCTGCCTGAGCCCAGGTTTCCATGCCCCAGCTGGTAGAGAGGTGGTGATGGGTTGGTGGCACCAAAGCCAGACTGTGTTCAGCACTCTGTCCTGCTGTGGCACAGCTCGGTGCCACGTTCAAGACCTCCACTGATGCTTTCACCCCTTCCCCCATTTATGTCCCATTTTAAGGCCTTTTTTGGCAATGTCACACCTACATAAACACTTTACCTAATTGCTCTCTGCAGACACCTTGCAGCAGAAAGGCAGATGAGGCACCGCACAGACCCCCAACAGTCCCTTCTCTTACCTGCCTCCCTTCAGCCACTCAGTGTTCATGTTCATGCCAGACATGACACAAGAACATCAGAGATGGTCCCTCCCAGCATCTGCTTTGGTTCCATGAGGTCATGGTCCCTCCCAGCATCTGCAGTTCCAATCAGAAGCTGGGAGAATGTTGGGCTCTGGGTGATGGTCTCCCCAGTGCGTCACTGGAGGTGAGGGGAGCAATCTGCCCATGTTGGCCAGAATGGGCATGAGGTGTAGCCAAAAGGATGGAGGGTAATTATTGGGAAAAATATTCTAAAAGCAAGGCTTGTTGGGGCAGGAATGGGAGATGGACTCCCTCCCACACTGTGCTCTTCCATTCAAATGCAAAAGCCAAGGTGGTAGCGAGGACAAGGCATGGTTCACTCACAGGCATAACCAAACAGTGCCAGCACCAGCAAGGCACAAAGTCTGAGCTCTTTGCAGCTGAAAAGAAGATTTAAGTGTGCCATTTCTTTGGTATTTCAAGGAGAATTAAGGTTGGGATGCCTTTGACAAGTTATTGTGGTTTAAGCCCAGCTGGGATCTCAGCCCCACTCACTCACTCCCCAGGTGGGGTAGAGGAGAGAATTGGAAGAGTAAATCTAAGGACACCTGTGGGTTGAGATAAAGACAGTTTAGTAGGTAAAGCAAGAGCTACACACACAAGCAAAGCAAGCCAAGAAATCAATTCCCGACTTCCCACGGGCAGGCAGGTGCTCAGCCATGCCCAGGACAGCAGGGCTCCCTCACATTTGGAATGGTGACTTGAGAAGACAAACACCATCACTCCAAAAATTTCCTCCTTCCTTCTATCCCCACTTTTATATGCTGAGCATGATGCCATATGGTCTGGAACATGCCTTGCATCAGCTGGGGTCAGCTGTCCTGGCTGTGTCCCCTCCCAGCTCCTTGTGCATCCCCAGCCTCCTCAGGAGGAGCAGAAAAAGCCTTGGTGCTGTGTAGGAACTGCTCAGCCATAATGAAAATATCCCTGGGTTATCAATACTGTTCCCAGCACAAATCCAAACCACAGTGCTATGAACAAAATGAACTCTACCCCAGCCAAAACCAGCAGACAAGTATAAATATTACTTACAAGTATGATGTTTTAAAAAATCAATGTAGTTATATTGCTACTTTCTCCCACAGAGTCACACTTGGACCACTATAAAGCAGCTTTATAGGGCTACAGATTGCTCTCCCCATATTGGACAAGCTACAGCAATACCAAGCATTTCCTACAGCTGAGTATCAGCAACTGCCACCAAATCCCTGCCATTAAATCAGCAGAGCCTTGATACGTACACGAGCCCATCATATGTGCCTTTAAGAACTCTTCCCTGCACATCAAGCTCAGCCACTTCGGAAAACTTTCCCCTAAATATTTCAGTGTTTTAGTCCCCCTCATTTCCAAAGGTTTGACTACCTGGCTGCACACCTTGTAAAACTATTTAGGGATCTGAGACTGTGATTGATTGGTTTTGATCTGGGCCGTAAGTAGTTTCGAAAATCCCTCCACATATGAACAATGGCTTTTAAAAAGAGGTCATGCAACCAAATTGCTTTGAACTCTAATAGCATTTAAGCCTCTAAACTCTTTAGGCTTATTTGAAAATCCAGCCGTGAAGTTTAGATTATTTTAACCTAAGAAGAATTGGAGGTAAACTATTGAAAATCACATCCCTCCTGCGCCTGCAGTGCTGAGCACGTGGATTGCAGGGGAAAGGAAAAGTAGCTATAAATAAAAGAGTGACCTGTATATTGGTTTTCTTTATGAAAGTAAAAGGTAGAAAAATCAAAACATTAACTATGAGAAAATAATTAGGTTACTAAAATGCTTCTGGTCTCAATAATCAAATCTGTCTTTAGGCACTGAGGAGGCTTAGGCTTGTGTGCAATGCAACGTTTGGATTTTAGAACATTTGTTTTAAGGGAAAAAAACCTCACACCAACCTTTGCAAGGCATCCTATCAGCATCAAGTGCCAAATTATAAGGAGGTTTTATACCATGAGGGTGGTGAGGTCTGGGTTTCCTATCCCTGGAAGTGCAGACTGGACTTGCAGCAACCTGGGTTGGTGGAAGGTGTCCCCGCTCACGGCAGGGAATGGAACGAGATGAGCTTTAGGGTCCCTTCCAATCCAAACCATTCCATGGGTCCATGATCTTTGGGGAGACAGACACGGACCCCACTGGCAGCACTGCACAGGTGCCCTTGGCCACCAGGCTGGGGGGCTCTGAGGTCTGCACAGCACCTTGTCCTGCTCCGCAGATGGCACCACAGCCCTCCTGCACTGAAACCACCAGGAGTTTGGGCTCAGGCAGGCTGAGCCCAAGGATTGCCCCAAAGTCTTCAAAAATCACTTTTTTTCCCCACTGCTGTTGACATGCTTTGGCACAGGCTCGTAGAGCCTGGTTCAGAAAGGTCATTGAGGGTGAGACCCCCCCTTTAACCCTCTGCAGCAACAGCTGTCAGCCAAACCTGGAGTGTGGGAAAGCTCTTGGCACTCTGCTTCAACTGAAAATTTCAGAGAAATGGGGTTTTCTTTCCCAGTGTGGTTTGGCAAGGCAAAACCAGATCTTCCTGCTGCTGTGAGATCCATCTCTGCCCTTCCTGGAAGGGCAAGGCCGGGGCTGCTGTGCCCGTGTTATCCTTGGTGCTGATTTTGTGCCGTGGGGAGTTTTATCTGCTGCCTCTCAATGATCTACACAGTTAAAAAGGAATATTACACCAAGGTGCCATGGAGATCAGTGCATGAGGCTCATCTGTGTGGTGTCAGTGTGGCCTTGGGGTGCAGCACTGACAAGTCAAATTTCCAGCAATAATTTGGCCTTTCCTACCCTGCAAAGAGTGATTTTGACTTGCACTGATTCTCAGTTCTGCCACATATGCACTTCACACACTTTGAGTCTCCAGATGAAGGGGAAAAATTGCCCATTTTCCTAACCATTAAAAACTTTCTTGACTGTATGTAACAGTTTGTGGGTTTTCTCTCCTCCCTCCCCTTCACTTGGTGATACTGTCATCCTTCTCCCTTTGGTGCTATTTCAGTATGAAACAAAACAAACTGACTTTAATTTAATTAAAGAATGAAAAAGCACACATTTAATAAAGTTTACGGGTACTGAGAGGCTGTGCTCTCTTTTTGCTGGTGGCAGCAACCTGGAAAGACGGGGTAGGTTTACGAAAAAAACCTGAAAAAAGGGGAAAAACCACAAAATTACTCATTATGTCTGATTTTAGTCTCCTAAACCTGACTCACTCCCCGGCTGTGCCTTCTGTGAACTCTCCAGTGGCATCATTGGCATCATTCCCATGACCTCTTGTCTTCCACCACATCGAGGTCAATGCCATACTCCTTTCTTTAAATTGCAAAAAGCCTCCAACAGTCAAATCTTCCCATCTCCCCCAGTGCTCACTCCTTTGCTGTCCCTGGCCCTGCCACGTCCACAGCATTTCTCCACCGAGATGGATGAATTCCTGCTTCCCCTGACCTGGGTATTTCAGGAACAGTCCCAGCTCACAATGAATTGTGTGAAACCCGAGGGGAAAGGAATTCCTCAAGAAATATATACAGTGGAGAAGCCCCCCCTGTATCAGGTTTGCTGTGTGGTCAAGTAAAGTGATATTCTATTTACTTTTTTAGATGTATAAACAGATTAAGTCCCAGGGAAAATATGCTCCCAAACTTCATAATATTTTATTAAACCACTGAAGTTTAATATAATCTTTTGGCTTCCACAGAAAAATTTTCCATTTCTTTTCTGAGCACCTTTGATTTTATTTTCTTTTAATTACCGTTATCCGGAGTTAACGATGTGGGGTTTGCACTCCACCCAGCAAGGACTATCCAGATTGGAAGTGGGGAATTTTGCTGAAAGACAGAAATATCTGTGTGGCGGTAAGAAGTCAGCGGCACCTGGGCAGAAAACTCTGGAGAAGCCAATGTGCAGAATTAAATTCCCCTCAGCCAGGCAGTAACAAGGCTGCATTCCTCAGCTCACAGCATTTATTACCTAAGACATTGGCCAGCCGTGGCTTTTGTAAAGAGTTTTACCTCCTTCATCTTCCGCCTGTCCACGCGGCCGTGCTGCGCCTCGCTCCCGGAGGCAGCTCAGTGCTCCATGGGGAAAGCTCTCGTGGACTCGGGTCCAACCCTGCCCTCGGCCTCAGCACTGCACCATGAACACAGCCCTGGATCATCACCCAGCTGGGTGTGAAGCTGCAGGAGAAGGCCAGCACTGTGCCGAGCCTCGAGCACACAGTTTGGCCCCTGACCTTCTGATTCTGCTGGCCGAGGAATGCCCTAAAGGCTCGTGGGGAAAGCTGCTGGGAGCCAAGCAAAGCCCCTCAAGAAAGACTCAGCATTCTGGCATCATTAATTAGGAATAATAATGGCCATCATCGTGTCATGGTTCCAAAGACAGCTGGGTGACTTCTGGAGGCCAAATCCGCTGGTGTGAGCCTTACCTGAGGTCCTCAGTGCAGCGGAGGAACTTCAAAAGTTGGTTATCAGCCCCTCGTACGTCTCCCTGCAACTCAGATCAGTCCTGGAAATGGAAGGTCCTTCTTCACAGACACACCAGCCTCTCCCAGTTTCTCCATGAATGCCAAGGCAGTGGTGAGGCTGTGGATTAGACCTTGGCCAGAGTTTTTCCAGCTCATTTCTTTTGTTTCTTTCACCAACCGCTGTGATTTAGGGCGTGTGAGCAACAATCTAAAGGAAATGACCGAGAGGTGTTGGCTGGGGGGCACTTACCTTCCCTTGTACAGGGCTTGTGGAAGAGAATCAATAGATTTTCTATCCAGCTCACTGCTGGGGACCCCCGTGGCTGGGCACAGAGGAAATGGCAACGGAGTGAAAACATTCTCTTGAGAAGGACAGGTTTAAGAGCACAGAGGAAAGCAGCCAAATGCATCGTATTGACAGGGCAAATGCAGTCACCAATCTAATGACTCACCTCTCTGCACACCCACAGCTCTCCAGGGCTCTGCCAGCCCAAAACCACCACCAGTGGCTTCCTGGGATCCACGTGTGTGCTCTGAGCACAGCCTCCCCCTGCAGCTGGGGTAGGCAGGGCTGGTGGAGGCAGAGGGAGCATCCCACCAGGGCCCCCAGCACGTCATCAGCTCAGCAGCATCGCCAGACTTGATGGAATGCCAGGGGCCATTTCCCTACTGGGTTTTAATCAGCTCTGTTAAGTTCAGGCAGGGCCTGTTGGCCAAAGTGAAGCTACAATCCAAGGACTGCAATTTAGGGGCACATCCTATCCCACAGGCACATTTCTACCCACCTGCCATGGGAATTATAAAGACAAAGCCAATGGCAGTGATACACCATGACTTAAAACCCCCTCACTGTGACCCTTTCCTTTGGCTCAAACCCAGTATTGTCCTGACACCAAACTCCTTCAGTTCCCACAATGGGAGGATTCAAGGTTAAATGAAGAAATTGTTTGTATGGCTTCCCCTGGGAGCTGCTGGGGCTCAGGGCATGGCCAGCTCTGCCTGTATAAATTGGATATTAACCCTGTACACCTGAGTGAGCAAGGTGTGAGTTCTCCCTGACCTGCAGTGACCCTGGTGTCTGGAAGATGCTGCTGGTGTAGTAAAGGACTGCACATACACGTCATCACATCTGGGATCATAGCTGGGCTTTCACCAACTTAGAAAAGCTTATAAATGGCAGAATTGAACTTTTTCCAGCAGAGCCTTGTCCCGGATGCAGCATCCCACACCAGATCACAGAATTGTTTGGGTTGGAAAGGACCTTAAAAGATGATCTCATTCCACCCTCCTGCCACGGGCAGGGACACCTTCCACTATCCCAGGTTACTTGAAGTCCTGTCCAACCTGGCCTTGGACATTTCCAGGGATGGGGCAGCCACAGCTTCTCTGGGATCCCAGGGAATGGGCATCCAAAGTCAGAGTCCTGTGTTTGAACCAGCTAAACTCCTCTCAGGAACAATGTGCCCTGGATGGGGAGTGCATGGGGACAGGGAGGGATCCTGGTGCACGTTGGACCCTTGGCATTGTCACTCCAGAGGGCAATGCCACCGAGGAGCCTGCCTGGATGCAACCACTGCCTGGATGGACAAACCAGCCTGGGAAATTCATCCTGGTTTGACACCCCATATTTTACCAGCTTTACTAAAGAGAAAATTGTCATATGCTTCCACTTTTCGAGGAGCTGAGCTGTCCTTTTGCTAGCAGCTGCCAGCATAAATATACATGAGAAACAGGTTTTCAGTTCCTGAAAAATGTCTAAAAATTGTAAACAATCCTCAAGTCATATGGGGATAAACAGTCAGAATTGCAATATTGTTTATAGTTTAAAAAAGCAACAGTTGTCTGAGTTGAGTCAAGCCAAGTCCTTTTGAATAGATAATTTTCAAACATTTGGTTTCAATTTTCCCAAACCTTCAGTAGAGAAGTCCCATTCATGGAATATTTTGCTTACAATTCAAAATGAAAAGTATTGTGGAGCAGAAAACTGGATATTTCTATTTCAAAAAATAAATGGCCTCAGATATTGAACCATCTCGAAAACCCTTTTTAGAAAAAAAGGGGAAACAAAACCACTCAGTCAAGAAGTTTATCCAGGCTGTTCTTCTCCTGCTGAAAGTTCCAGTTTTGCTGAGTTAGTTGTTTGTTTCACTTAACAAACGGGAATGCTCCATCAAAAATACACAATCCTGACAGTCCTGCTTGTCAGGCTGAGAGCAGACACGTCCCTCCCTGTCCCCCACCCTCCAGCCCCTCAGCCTTCCCCCTGCTTCAGCCCCCACTCCAGCACAGAGGTTCTGCAACCAGGGAGAGTGGAAAAGAGAGTTCTTTAATTTCCTCTTTGCCTTAGACTTCATTAGGAAAAATCCAGAGACCCCTCATTGTGCCTGCATTTGCATGTCTTCTGTGGATGTTTAAATTATATTTTCCTGTGGGTTTTTTTTCCCCCTTTTCATGTGTCTTTCCTGTATCACTGACACTGGATTGCTTCCCTGCTCACAATTAATTCCTGAAATAATTTATTTCATTTCTGTCACTGTTTCTCAGCTGGATGGCTCACACAAACAGAATTTGCTAGTTCTGTTGGTAGGAAATTATTTATTTAAGCTATTTGTTGGTATTAGGGATTAATCAGTCAAATTAAATGGCAAGACTACTTTTCCCAGGCTGGATAAGACATCTCTCAGGAAGAAAGAAAAAGTTACTAATAAAGCTTTACTGGATGTGTTTTGGATCCCTCCTAAAATCATAGAATAATTAAGTTTGGAAAAGCCCTCTAAGATCATCAAATCCAACCATTAACCCAGCACTGCCAGGTCCACCACTAAACCATGTCCCCAAGGGCCACAATTGCACCTTTCTTTAACACTTCCATGGATGGTGATTCCACCGCTTCACTGGGCAAAAATGCATCAGATCTGATGGTTTCTTGAACCAGTATTTAGTTCTTTACACAGAGGGTGGGCAGGCCCTGGCACAGGGTGCCCAGAGCAGCTGTGGCTGCCCCTGGATCCCTGGAAATGTCCAAGGCCAGGCTGGATGGGGCTTGGAGCAGCCTGGGATGGTGGAAGGTGTCCCTGCCCAGGGCAAGGAACTGGATGGTCTTAAAGGCCCCTTTCAACAAAAACCATTCTGTGGTTCCAGTAAATCCACTGACATCTTGCTTTGGAACATTGTTTCTGTCCTCTGATCCAGATTTCCTAGACGGACACGGGCGTGAGCTTACGTGCACAGGGGTGTTTGTGTGGGAGACTGGAGCACTTGGAGCTTTGGCAAATCCTCTGTGCAGAGGATCAGAGAGCCCCTGCCCTGAAACACAGCGGAGGCAGCACGGGGGGGAAAAAAAGGGCTCCCAGATGTTTCACTTGACTTTCTATCAGGCTCTTTGCTACCTGTGTGGCCTTGGCAGAGCACTGGGATTTCTTGGATGTGAGCTCCCATGCTCCTGCTGGATCCATCCCAAGGTAGGGAGCTGGCTGGTGGTCAGAGAGGAGAAGCCAAGCTGCAGCTATTTCCTCCTTCCTCTCCCAACCCGTAGGCTGTGCTCCAGTATCTCTGCTGAGAGAAGAAGTTTTTTATTAATCAAATGAAATAAAGATTGGAAGGATCAAAGGGAAGGTTCGAGGCAGCTGCAGGTGGGGAGACCCCACGTAACTGGAGTGAGCAGCTGTCTCTGTAGGGCTCAGTCTTGCAGGAGTGTCATTTGTGCTTCACCCTCCCTTCTCTATTCCATCTCCAGCCTGGCCTTGGAGCAGTGAGGCTTTGCCACCTCTTCCTTCCTCCCAGCCTGTCCCTCCCTCATGCACACACACACTCACTGCGTTTTTGGGAACTGGCTAACACCAGCCATCACACTGGGCACACTGCTCACCCAGAGCTGCCCACACACTACTTAGAGAAAACAGTGACTAATTCTGTCAGATACAGGGTTTGGAGATTTCCATGCCCAGCCCTTGGCCCTCATCCTCTCCTTTACCAACCACCCAAACCCAGAATGAAGCAGATGAATGAGCTCCAGGGTGTAAAAATTACTCTCTGCCTTAGTAATCTCAGTTCCAATTTATTGACATATAAACTACCAGTTTCCTTTGGTTACTCCCTGCTGGAAACTCCTTCTCCAAGCTCTCCTTCCTTTCCAGCACCACCACACCCATGCCCAACCAGACATGACACCAAGAACTCCTGCAACTCTCCATGCACACAGGGTGTAGCTCCATCCTTAGGCTTAGATTTAGGCACTTTGCCCCATGGTCAGTTGGAAGCAGAGACACTCCATCCCCCTCCTGTTCTTTTTGTACAACATCCCACAAGCCCTGAAATAGAGCCAGGTTTGGGAGGTATTGGTAGATGGGCAGACAGCTGATCTCTGCACAGTGCTATGTGAGCCAGCTCAGGAGGATGTTGCATTCCAAGACAGCTGGAGAAAATTTCTGCTTTGACATCAAATTCCTTGCTACCTTTTGGCAGGAGGCTCCCATGCATAAGGTCTTGTTTGAAGGTTCCTGCACTTGGCATCCTTGCACTCAGGTTAGGTACTGCAGAACTCCTCATATCCTCCACATCACCTCACATCCTGCACAGCCAGCTCCTGGTCCTCCTGACTCCCTCTCCCTTGCTGCCAATCACGAGTTGAGTGTCCTGCAGGTGGTGAGTCCAGCAGTCACTGTGGCCAGTTCAAGCTGCAAGGCTCGGTCTCCAAAGAGCCAGAGGAGAGTGTGGATGGAGCTGGCTGGGACTTGGAGGCAGGGAACATCTCCTGCCAGGGCTCTGCGCTGTGTTTCCACATCGAGTCAGCTGTAATGGGAAATGACAGCTCATGAAAACTGCTAGTCATGGCCCTCCAAAGAGTTTGTTACACCCTACTCATCCCAGCCCCTCCATGAGATTCTGTCTGGCTTGAGTCCAAGCACAGAGACAGAAGTGTCTGGAGAATCCGTGGCAGCCCCAGGAGCTGGTGCTGCACCAGGGTTTTCCATCGGTGCATCCCAGCTGCCCATGGAGCACAGCCACGAGCTGGGTCCTGCCTCACTGCAGAGCCAAGGCCCATCCCAGCTCTCCTGTACAGCTCCTAATGTGTTTTTGGAGAGACTCTGATGGTCATCAAGGCCTGTTTGTGCAGGTTTCTTCAGAAATTCCACAAATCACTCCGGGTGTGTGCACGTCTTGGGACACACAGAGCAGGCACAATGTCTACCACTCTGCTGCTTATCTGTGTCTGGCCTCTCTTATCCCTCCAAACCCTGAATGCCTTCTCCAAGCCCAGGGGCTCCTAGACATTCCCCTTTGCTCAAATTTTCCAGCTCTAAAAAACTTTTAGTTAAAAGACTTTTCATTTAAAAGACTTTCGCTTTTCACCACTAACCACTGAGGTGGCTGCCTGCACAAAGGATCCAGAATTTAGGTAGGATCCTGTCTGTAAGGTCCTGGGCAGCTGCACACCTTGAGAGGTAGGCTGAGAAGCTGGAGAAGAATTCAGTGAAGACTCATGACAATGGGTGAAGCCCTGGAAAACCCTGGAAATCCTGCCCTGAATGAAGGAGCCGAGCAAAATCTATCTTACTTAACAGCAACCTTTTCTCAGTCTGTAAGAGAAGAGATCCAAGACCCACAACAACCCAAGCTTTGGTCACTCATTTTGGTGCTAAGTTTGATCATCTAGGTCTGGACTGAGTCATCCTCTGTTGCAAGCTGGCCAGCTGTGCTATGGAGTGGGAATTAATTCTTCTATTTATACCTCACAGTTCTGAGACTTAATGGATGTAAATTACTTTACTCTGCAGAAACGCACCACGTAACTACCAGGAAAAGAATTCCTACCCACAGGCCCTAAGACTGAGAGACAGACAGTCAAATGAAAGGATAAATACAGCTTTTTGAAAACGAAATCTCAAAAAAACCTCAACTCTTACCTCTAAAACCCTGACTGAGACATCATTTTACAAAGAAGGGATACTGAAAGAGAGACATCTCAGCAAGGGTGACTTGGATAATGAGATGGTGGCAGGGGCCAGGGTGAGCTGCCAGTGCCTTTCCTCACAGAGTCCTGTGGTAGTGCCACAGCTGTGACCAGCAGGGAAGGACAGAATTCCTTCACCCCAATCTGACATTTCTGGGCTCATCCATCTCCTGCGACAAGCCCTCCCCTCCCCACCTTTGCACTCATTGGAAATGCTGCCCAGAAGGGTGCTCACCAAAGCTCTGGAGCTGATCCATGCCATGGAGCACCAATGGGGTGCTGTCTGCAGGAATGCTTGTGCTGCATCTGCTGTCAAAGCCAAGGGGAGGACCTGAGATGGACCAAAAGGGTGTCATTATCTTCCTAAAGCCAGGTGCCAAAACTTAATCAGCACCAACCCGAGAAGAAGCAGGAGTGTTTAAAGGTGCCTTGGGATAACATTCCTGAGACAGCATCAATTCAATCCCTGGTATCCTGGAACCCAACAAAGCTTCTTTGTGTGTCTGGCTCTTGAACAAGACAAATCCAGCTCTTCTGGCACACAGCAACACTCAGTCTCCCACTGTGGGGGGACAGGAAGGGGTTCCCAAGAGCCATCACTAATATATTAAGCCAAATACTACCTCACTGTTTTCCTGCCTGCCCATATCCATCTCCTACTCATCTTCCCTTTAGCTTTTTGCTGAGGACCTACAGCAAGTAGATTTTAGCCATCCCCCTTTGCTGCTATTACAGTAGAAACCTCCATGTCCAGAGGAGCTCAGTGTTCAGCTGTTCCATGAGAGTGGGACACTGTGGCTGGGATTTTCAGGGGGGACCTTGAGCTGCTGCTATGGACTCTGAAGAGGAAGGGATCTGTGTCTCTCTGGAAGGATTTCCATTTCCACAGCATCATTAAGAGCCAAAGCCTAGGAAGCAAAATGTCTGTTTGTGGGTAATAAAGGCAGACAGATGCCCCCTGCATGCAAACTGCCAGTGCCTCTGAGACAAGAGGCTCTAAATAAATAATAATAAATCCTAGAGCTGAATGCACAGTTGCTATTTGCATCATAAATAAATGAGGAGGCTTTTATTTACTCATTCTGGAGGCAGAGCACAAACCAGAGGAAATCCTCAGAGCTCCCACACCAGAGATTGTCATTAGCTCAGCACAACCATTCGGTCCCCTTCAGCTCTTTGCCCCTGGAGTGCACCCACTGCTCACCAGTGACAGGGAGAACCCACACAAGGTCTCCATCACTACTGATGGACAGCAGAGCTGTGGAAAGTGACCTGGGTACCCTGGTCAATGGCAAGTTGGACATGAGTCAGCAGTGCCCTGATAAGCCAGGAGGGCCAACCCTGTCCTGGGGGGCATCAGGCTCAGCATTGCCAGCTGGGCCAGGGAGGGGATTGTCTCACTCTGCTCTGGACTGTGGCAGCCTCACCTTGAGTGCTGTGTGCAGTTTTGGACACCACCACAGTAAAAGAAAGACATTAAACTATCAGAAAGCATCCAAAGGAGGCCACAAGGATGGTGAAGGGCCTTGAGGAGAAGCCGTGTGAGGAGCAGCTGAGGGCACTTGGCCTGTTCAGCTGGAGGAGACTGAGGGGAGAGCTCATCGCAGCTGCAGCTTCCTGGGGAACGGCTGCCATGAGGATGGGGGACAGCACAGCCAAAGCAAACTGGTTCGGTTTTCCAGTGAAACATCCCTTTTTAGCTCAAAAAAAAAGGTTGTTTTGCCTTCTGGGACATGCACGTTAGTGTATGGCCTCTTGCTGTAGAAGGAGGGTAGGTTTCCTATAGGCCCTGGTGGGTGATTTGTTCATAGAATTGCAGAATGATTTGGTTTGGAAGGGACCCCAAAGAAAGATTCCATTCCCCTGCCATGGCAGGGACATCTTCCACTATCCCAGGGTGCTCCAAGCTCCGTCCAACCTCACCTTGGACATTGCCAGGGATCCAGGGGCAGCCACAGCTTCTCTGGGCACCCTGTGCCAGGGCCTGCCCACCCTCACAGTCAGGAATTTCTTCATAAAAATCCTGAGTTTGTCCTCCTTCTGCTTTAATTAATTCCCCTTTGTCCCATCACTGCAGGCCCTTGTCCAAAGTCCTTTTCCAGTTCTCTTGGAGCCCCTTTAGGTACTGGAAGGGGCTCTAAGGTCTCCCTGGAACCCTCTCTTCTCCAGGTTGGCACAAGGGTTACTCAGTCAGGAGGAATGCTGCCTTGAACTTCTCCAGGGCACAACACTTTGTAGCTTTATCATTTGCTATTTTTGAACAGCTGAGGTTTGGGCAGCTTCCTAGGTCACAGCAAAATCAAGAAAAACAAAATTTCACCTGGTGGCACTACGGGTGTCATGGACAGCACATGGGTGATGCATTTCAGCTGAAAAGATTAAAGTTTTGCTGTCCTATAAACAACTGGAAAGAGGCTGTGATAATAGGAAATGTCAGAACACTTGCTAACAGCAGAGATTAGTGCCTGCCTGCAGCACATCGTGCTGCCTTTAGCCAGCTTTTTGTATGTCATGTCAGCAGCTACAGACAAGCTGCAAATAGTTTCCTATCTCCTCCAGCCTCCAGGAACTTGACTGACTTCCCTAGAACTGTTTTGGATTTACACTGGCTCTGCTGCAACCAGGATTGAACAGCCAGGGCGGACTGCAGCAAGCTCCAAAAGCTGGGGAGTCAGGTTCTTTACACAACGGGAGGAGGGAGGAAATGCACTTGGGAGCTCTCTCTTTCCTTGGCAGAAACCTGCATCCCTCTTCCAGCTCCAGTAGAGCTGTGGGGATTTTCGGCAGTGAGGCATCGAGTCCTGTGCCCTTGGCAGCCCTGCTGGAGGGTGGAGACGGTGCTGAGAGCAGAGAGCTGGTTCTGACTCCAGCAAGAATTCACTGCCCAGTTTAAGAGAGCAACAGCCAGGTTGTTCCAGCCTGGATGGAAGGTGAACACACCACAGGCCAGACTAGGAGCACCCTCTGCTCACACCCCCCGGTCCCCACCGTGCTCCCTGACGCTGTCACCATCCCGGTGGCAGCAGGGACGGCTGACACACCTCCAGCCACATCGCTGCCTCTTCCACTCGCCTCCACATCCTCCACCACCACTCCACGTCCCTGCCCTTGCCTCCTGAGCCCAGCTCTCCCCACCAGATGCAGCTTTCCTGAAGGCTTCTCGGGGCATCCTTTAATCTCTGCTAGTGGGTGTGATTTTGTCATGCTCATCCCCTTAAAGTCCTCCAAATAATCTTCCATGGTGTTTAGGGCTGCTCTTTTGCACATGAGGGCTCTAAAAACACACAAAGAAACAAAAGAAATCGGCTCCCCAAATTTTTTAAACCAAAGAAATAAACGGTGTGATTAATAATTCTCGAAAAGGCTGTTCATAGTTCGGACTCTATAAAATAGAATCCCATTTAATACACCATCTGAGAATGTGCTGGTTTTCATTTCAGCACAATCAAGACCTAAATCTGTGTCTCGCTCTCCCTCCTCTGAGCTAGAAATGGTTTCATATTCCATCTTGCTTCAAATTGTACACATCAAGTTGATAATGGGACACGGTCTGTTTTGTTGCCAAAACCTGCTCCATAAGATCATCTATTAAACTGCATTTATTTTTTATGACAAACAAGAAAAATGACAAAACAGCTACTGGGCATCTGCTAACGAGGACCAAATGACTCCCCAGGCACTGTTTCTGTTGCACAGGGGCTGTGTTTTCGTCCCCCCACCCACCAGGGATGCCCAAAGGAACACACGGGGCTTTACAAAACCCAGTGTTAGCCCCCGAGAGGTCAAAGCTCTTGCTGGGTATGAAACCCCGGTCAGGAGTTGTGTCCTGGTGGGGTGCAAGCAAGGAAGCTCAGCCCTCATGTGAAATAAGGTGATGGGAGAGACCCTGCCTGGTGTTCAGCCTCTTACCTGGGATGAGGGTGTGGGAAAGACAGACTGGTGAGGGGTGAGTTAAAGCTGAGGCTTTGGAGCGGGTAAGGGGGGAGCTGTGAGAGGAGCTGGCTCCTCAGTCAGCTCAATCCTCCTCCCAGCACCTCCAGCCCCTGGAATGAGACTCCCCCTAGTCCTGAAGGACCCTCAGCTGAACAAGCCATGCCTTTGAGTCCTGACTGCCCCAGGAAAGGCTGGCCTAAAAAACGGATTTGAGGAGCCTGCCAAGCTTGCGGGTGAGCGCAGGAAAATTTCCTTCACTGCCTGGAGCCCCACCAACCCCTCCAAAGCCTTTTAGCAGCACAGACTCTGGGAAGCACCTTCTGCTACCCAACAAGCCCACCCAGGCTGGGTGAAACCCATTTGTATGTCAAGGTGTAGATCACCCAGCCAGCAGGACCTGTTGGTGTGCAGATAATGAAGACAAGAGAACGGTGTCTGACCTGCCTCAGGACCCTGAAGAGGAGCAGAAACCAGGGCCCCAGGCAGTGATGGGGGAGCACCATTGGTTTGGGGGGACCCCAACATGGCCCAACACCTGAGGGCTCGGTGCCAGCAGCACCACTCCAGTGCAGCCCAGGAATGTCAAGCCAGTGGGTGCCCATTTGAGCAAGGAGAGGGACAGACAGGGCTCTGGGCAGCACTACAGAATTTCAGGATCTGGGGCTTTGTCAGAGTTCTGCAGCTGTCCTAGGGGCTAGCAGCACAGTGCAGGGCTGTGCTAGGGTCACTCTTTCCTCCTTCACACCATTTCATCCTTTCTCCTAACTTAGCATGCTCAAAAATGGTTTTAGTTTTCTGTAAAGTGTGACCACCTCCGTGACGACCAGATTTTCCCTCAGCTGCTGGTTAGCAGAGATGTAATATGGTCCCCCTGTACCTACCTGCTCCTCCTCTGTGCCAGCTCCCCCCTGCCCAGCCCCACAGCAGCTTTCTGAGCATGGCAGGGCTGAGCCCATCCCCAGCAGGATATTCCTCCCTTTCTTCCCCACCCTCAGCTTTTGCATGGCAAAGCAGGGAGATGCTGGGAATGCAAAGGCAGTGTCCACCAACTGCTCCTCCTCAGGCCACCAGAGCTGAGGGTGTGGCTCTAACCCAGCCACCCCTTGACTCCAGGTCTGAACCAGCCAGGGTTCCAATCCATTCCTAATGTCCATGTTTTATCCCTGGGGATGATGGCAACGAGGAGATCCTCCAGTGACCAACACAAACGTGCCTCTGGCACTGTGGGCTGGGTTATACAAGTGCCAAGATTTTCAGCTTCAAAGGAAGAAAGCCAACACTGTGTGGAGAGTGGAAGACCTCTCAGAGAAATCCCTTCAGCCTGGTGTTTCTTCTAGTCTGCCAGCCACCAAAACAGCCCTGGGATTTTCCTTATGAGCGTTGACTTTGGAGGTTTCCCTTAGCTGAATCATTACTCATTTGGCACTAAACGACTGTTCTGCCTGGCTCTGTGCCACCACCAAGGCAGTGGCCACATTCTGTAAGGCTTTGGGTTTCCCCATTAGAGGAGAGCGAGCCTGCCCTTGTTTCCTTGGCAGCAAAGCAGGCTGTGACGTGAGATCTGTGGCTAAAAATCACCATAAACCCAATGCTATTTCATTTCAAACGACAGCTCCATTTGCATTGGGGTGGGGATGAAGAAAGGCCTTCCCCTGCCATCCTATTTGTTTATTCTTCCATGCTCATTACTAACGAGCACAACAGCAAGTTTTTAACACTGGGCATGTCAACCCATCCCGTTACAACAAACTCCTGCTGCATTGCACAAGTAGCTAGACACGTGAAAAATTTAACCATGGTTTAATCAACATTAAACTAAAAGTTTAATCAAGACCAACTGTGACATCTTTCCCTAAAAGAATTACAGAGAAGAACTAAAACCCACCAGAGAAAACACTGGTGAAAGGAGCACCCTATACCATTGCACTTCCAACACCTGAGGTGCAAAATGTGTGGCACACACTGCACATTTCCAGTGCCATCAACAACAGGGAAAGCAGATGCTGACATCCAGCTCCCCTCAAGCAGCATCAGCCTCTTCAGCATCCACATTTCACCAGAGCTGTTTTCACCAGAGAATTCTGAAGGAGAAAAATTCACTAGTTACAAGCTGAAACTCAATGGCAGCCAGGCAAATCCTCCCTCTCTGGACCTTTCAAAACACTTTCTGAAGCCCTTGTGCAGCCCAGGTCTCACTCTGCCCACAAGCCCTGATTTATTAACTGTTTTAAAGGACTTTATGGCTGTTTCTGCAGTGGGAGATCACCACAAAGGCACAGGCTGCACTGCTGGCTCGGGGCTGCATGTTTGTTCCTCTCCAAAATTCACAGCCACGCTGATTTTATTCCAAGTAACCAGGGCATCCTACGGTCCAAATGGTTCATTATCTCTGGCTTTCTTTAAAAGGTCAAGAAATAGTCTCTGCTTGGCAGATGGACTGGGGTAGGAGTCGTGGAGTCTCAGGATTTGTAACATAACAAGGTCATTAAATTGCAAACCCCGAGCAGAGGCAACACCAAAAATTTGCCTGAAGTTTTTAAAGAATGAAAAAAAATGAAATCTTTGGAGAAAAGTATTTTTTCACATTTTTTTCCCAAAAAACCGAAAAATTTGGCTCTCAAAGTAAATAACTCTGCTCTCCAAATAACTTCATTTCTCATTCTTTATTTATTTTTTGACCTGTTGCCTCCAGGTCCTCCTTCCTTTTTCTTGTAATTTTTTTTTCCGCTGCAGCTACTGGAGGAACTCTTTTCCTACAAGAAAAGGGTAGGAACTCCCTCCCCCAAAAGTTGCCTATTCAACAGCTGTTCAAATGCCATTGCCTTTGTGCCAGACTGAGAAATTCAAAGCTCATATAAGGACCAAGTACAACCACCAGCTGCAAGTGCAGGCAGAAGCTCCTGGTGCTGCAAGTGAGCATCTTTGGGTCCATGATTATTTTAGGATGGGTTGGCACCCACACCCTGTACTAATGTCCCACCTGGGCACTGGGAATGGGATCACAAAAGTAGAAATAACAGCACAGCATTAAAAATCCACATCCCCTCTTCACCTCTTTGCTCCTGAGTCTTGCTGAATGTTTAAGCTAGAAGAGACCAAATGAAGACAAATGCACTTTATCCTGATGAGTCCCCAGAACACAAAACCTCTGGGAGTTTGCGGTGCTGTCGCAGGGCACGGATCTGGCTGCTGTGAAATCCAGCAACAAAACTCCTTGGCTGGCAAACAAACAGTTTGGCTCCAACCTTCATGGGCTGGGATGCTCAGAGGCTGTTCCCGTACAACCCCGAGTCCTCATTACCCTTTGTAACCCCACAGCTCTCCATGGAGCGTTGGACAGTGATCATGAACGCCAGCCCCAAATTCCCAGCCTGGCAACACTCAGCAGAACTCAGACTTTAACCTCTACAGGGCTTTATGGAGCCCAAACTGAGTTTTATTAACTCCAGTAGCTGCCTGGACAAAGCATTCTTTGTAAACCCCATTAAGTTCCTGCTTTCAGCAAACACTTTTCCCTTCCAAATCGTAATTATCTGCCAACAAAGCAGAAACCACCAGACTGATGGGATCCACTCTCAGGGCTTATAGCACAGGTACCTGTGTCACAGTGGCACAACTGGTCTATTTTTGGAGTCATAGGAGGAGGAGCAGCAGGAAGATGGGTGCAGGGGGAGGTTGCAGGCTGGAGGAAGAGGGGCAGGGGAAGAGATGATCTCTGGGATGATGTTCTTGGCCAGAGCCTCTGCTTTGCCTGCTGCTGAAGTAGCACAGAGGGTGAAGACAGTGGCTGCAGATCCAGAGGTGCTGCTGCAGGCAGGGAAGGAGAGGTGGGTTTGCCAGGCTGGGTTTGCCAGGCGGGGTTTGCCAGGCTGGGTTTGCCAGGCTGGGTTTGCCAGGCGGGGTTTGCCAGGCTGGGTTTGCCAGGCGGGGTTTGCCAGGCTGGGTTGTGCAGCGTTAGCAGCCCTGGGCCTGTTTGCAAAGAGCACTCGTGCCGCTGGCCCAGCTGCAATCTCAGCTGGGTGAGTCAACCTCAGGCTTCCAGTTCCCAAAATGATGAGAGCTGGTCAGGGACAACACCCACAGCTGGTGCATCTGCACAGCAGGAATGCAGGTCTTGCCAGGCTCCGGGGCACACAGGGCTTCAGGTGGCTCCAGGAATGGAAGTTCCATCTTGAACCACAAAATGATGCTCCAGAGGATCACCAAGCCCCACTGAGCCACCCCATGGCTTCAGGACACCCTTGTACACATACCTGACCACTCTGCCACATACAGCCCTGCATTGTCCCAGGAACAGCCAACACATCCAGACCTGTGCTGTCCCCTGTGGGAAAAAGCCCCATGTGATAGATCCCAATGGATCCTGACTGTCAGGGTGTCTGGGGCATGCAGAGGTGGCAGCAGATCTCTCCAGGCTTTACCTGTCCATGGGGACTGAAGTCTGCCCGTGGGTACAAGTTTCAGCATCTGACTCCCCTTCTCCTCAGCCAAGTCAGGACCTCTGAGGAGAGAGATGTTGGTTTGTCTTCTACAGCTTGAAACCTCAGCTGTCCCCAAACTCAGTGGTGTCCTTAAGGCTCCCACATTGCTGTCAGGACTTGGGCAGGGCCACACGAGGCAGTCAGCCCTGCACACACCACTTTGTTGTTGTAGGGTTTTCAAGGCACAGTGGTGTTCTCTACCCACATCAAGAGAGCACATCCCCTCCTCCAGCTCAGGTGTCCATCCTTCCCCTGCCTGAACCCCAGTGGAGATCTGACCTCAGCACTCCATCACCTCCAAAAGGCCACACAGCTCCACCACTTGGGGCAATATTGCCTGAACCCTCCCCTAAAATTTATTTATATGTGGCACAAATATCTTTACACACTTTAGATTAGTTATCCCTGGGACCTGACATCCTTATCCCCGTGCCCCTGTGATATTTGTATTTGCCCCTCAGATTCCCTGACATGCCCACATTGCCCAGCAGCCCCCAGTCCTGGCTGCTCCTGTGCCAGACTCGGATGGGGATGCAGCTATTCACCCCCACCCCCAACCAAATGTACTTGTGCCCTTTCCACTGCACTCGTTCAGCTCCAAGATGGGTGTGTACGCTCCCCATCAGCTCAGAGAAGACTTTCCCCTGGGAGCAAGGACTGGTGGAATCCAGGGAAGCAGCCCTGGGAGCATCCAACCTTGCACGGGGTGTCCTGGCTCCTTTAACTTGTGGCCCAACCTCAACAGGACTTAAATACCATCTTCTTGCTCCCTGCTCCCTTTCTTTTTGTCACCTGCAAATTTAGATTAACAAGGAGGTTTGACAAAGTGCTACTGTATATGTTAATAAACCCATTAGTGTTGTCCCGCCTGACATATAACCTGCAGAGCCTCCAGTGTTTACTAATATGATTGTCAAAGCAGAGGAACATTACTTTTTAATGACATTTCATACCACTTCAGTTGAAGTAATATCCTGAGACACGATAATCAGAAAGCCATTTAGCCACAAAACTATGTGCCGAATCGAGGCTGGTGCATGAAAAATGCTCATTTTGTCAGAATTAAAACATTTGTGTTTGCCTCATAAGTTGTAAGCGCACTTGTGGAGGAGGAACATGATGTGAAATATTCATTGGAAGCAGCTAGGCTCAGGTAAATGGGGCTTCAAAATGAAATGCTGGGAAAGGTTATTATTCTAGTCGCTGTCTCTTTTGCATGTGATACATCAACTGACAATTCAAATGTATGAAATGCTTAATAAAGCAACGAGGCTTTAGACCTTCTCTTTAAAGAACAGTTCTGAGGTGGTATGAGTGGCCATAACCAGCCTGGCTGAATTTATTGCTGCTTTCAGAGTCAGGGAATAGCTGCCAGACAGACTGAGAGGGAGTTTGATTTTATAGTGCACCTCCCATGCTCCAGGGGAGTCCAAAATGCTTTATAAAGGAGTGAGTGTGGTACAAAGACAGCAGCAGCACAGGGACTGCAAGCAGCCCTGCTGCTCTTAATAATGGTTGTCTCCCCAGCTTGGCTGTCCAGGGCTATCTCAGAGCTTTGCACTGAGCTCAAGAGGCAGCAGATTGAGGAGCAAAGGATGCTCATGCAGGGGAAAGCAAACTGGGGAACTCCCTGAAACATCCTCCATGGCCTCAGAGCTGCACTGGAGTCATTGAATAAAACAAAGAAATTATCCTGGTTTGGATAAAGTTACATAAATTCATAAAAAATTAATAATTTATCTTTTTTTGAAATAAAGATCCAAGGGAATCCCTCTTCCAGTGTGGTCAGAAGAACCCTTCTGACAGAAATCGGCGACTGATTTAGTTCAAGTCTCCCGTTGGATGGTGGACAGAGCTGATTAAAGCTTTGCATGTGCTCCTAATAGGAGCAGGATGCCTCTCTGTCATTATTATTAATTATGCTACTGTGAGTACTATCTGTTCATCCATCCACTCATCCTCCTTTCTGGAATCCCAGCACTGGCCACATTTGTATGAATATAAATTCTTACTACCTTTTTGTTCCAGGTTTTTCCAGGGAGAAAAACAAAAACAAAAACAAACCAGACCAAACCCCTCAATTTACAGGATTTTTCAATAACATGTGGGATAGTGTGAGTGTGTCTGGGTGTGTGAGAAAGTGGTGGGAGATGTGTGGGT
The DNA here is from genome assembly GCF_041296385.1 of Aphelocoma coerulescens. Taxonomy (NCBI): domain Eukaryota; kingdom Metazoa; phylum Chordata; class Aves; order Passeriformes; family Corvidae; genus Aphelocoma; species Aphelocoma coerulescens. The sequence continues at coordinate 9,990,000 of NC_091031.1, read as the reverse complement.
GTGATGTACATGGGAGCACATTTGGCTGTGACAAATGCACAAAGGGAAGGATAAGCCACAAAAAACTAGACTTTGTGTTTCATGTTGGACCCGCTGGACTCCTACAACCTCCCCCTGCCACAGCAGCATCTGGGTCTGACCCCCTGGGAGCCCTTCTCCCACTCTCACAAGCACATCCCTACCTGGGAGTCAGGTTTTCTTGAACTCTTGGCCACTGGCCCCAAGACAGGCAGAAATTCTCCTTCACCAAATAATTAGACTGTGATAAGAGGAAACAAAGGGCCCTCGGAGCAGTGAGGGCTGCAATAAGGGATGAATTATTAGGCCAAGATGGAAATCTCTTTTGATAAATGACTGGCCCCAAGCAAGGAAGGACTCAGCAAAACACAACGGCATCCTTGTCCTGACACGAGGAAGGGGAAGGAACAGCACTATAAGGCACAACAAAGACTCCGTGCTGCCACCTGCACCAATTGATTAATCAAGTGATATCAATATTTTTCCCTCTTTCTTTGCATCAGTTCCAGCATCTAAATGTGGTGGGCAGGATGTTGTGTTCAGTTCAGGGTCTGGTTTGGAACCACAGAGAGGGTCCCTGACGAGCACCAGCATGGCAAGGAGGGTAGAGTGAATCTGCCAATGTGTCCCAAGGGCTGGTGCCAAAATCCAGTGGATCCTCACAGCACTTCAAAGTTAACACACCAACACTGAGCCACAGCAGTCTGGGAACAACAAAAGGAGAGAGAATCAGGTTTTTCCCCTTTCTCCCCTTCTGTGGGGGTCTGGCTCAGAAGGGTGGGCGATGCCTCGTCCTCCAAGTGGAAGAGCTGCCATTTATTAATACTGGGATTTTAAAATCCTAGTTCAGAGCTGATGTCACTGAAAATAAACCTCACAATGAGGCTTTGGGTAAGGCACTGAAATCATCAGGTTTTAACATTGCAGCTACTCGTGGGCTTTGGGAGGGGAGGGTCGGAATGTTTCTATGCCAACAAGGTGCAAGAAGAACCCTGAATCCTCTGTGCATTGGTACCCAGCCAGGGGCAATGACACTATTGGAGCTCCCTGTAGCCTGGAATGCAGCTATCCCTGAGGACTGGCACCTGGGGCCTCTGGTACCACTGTTTTTAGTGGAAGAATTAAGTAGAAACAACTAGCAGAATGCACGTGTGTGTGTCTGTATGTTGTGTAGACATATGTACACACACCTTTAAAAAACTGAAATGGCTTGATCTGGATTTGCTAAACCTCTTTCTCTCTTTATCCTCCTCCAGCAACCACTACCACAGCACACCTCTCCATCTAGTGAGATTAGCAAGGTACCATGCTAGATCTTTATTAGTTAAAGCTGACCATACTGCAAAACAGCCTGAATTGTAACGAGCTGACTGCCAGAGTGAGGAGTGCAGCCAGCAAGCAGATTTATTCCAAATGGGTCTCTGCCTTAGGGAATATGCTTCCTTCTCTTTAACTCCCTGCAAACTGGTAGCCAAAATTCAGCTCTCCTTGGGCTCTCCAAAGCTGCTTCCCGCTCACCCTGGCCTTACACAGGTCTAATTCCACTGCAGTGGTGATTTGCATGAACACAAAGATAAGAGAGAAACGAATTTATTTGCTCTGATGGCTCACAGCAGGATTTAGCATTGAGGACAACTCTACATGGCAAGTCCTGCCTTCTCTGCTTTACTTGGCTGGCAGATTGAAGAGACCAAAATATCAAATATTAATACTGTTGGGTGTTGATATCAGCAGCACTTATTTTTACAGCCATCTTCTGCCCTCAGACAAGTTAGTTTGGATCCCAGTGTTTTATTTGTAAAATGGGGGCAGGGAGGAACAAGTGAGAGAGAGAGAAGTTCTGATATCAAACAAATGATGCTGGCCTACCCTTACATGTTGTAGTGGCCCATCAGAAATCTTCCACGAGATCACAGGCCTTTCCCAGGCTGTGCCCAGAACTTCCTGTTAAGGGTCCCAGGAGGACCAGCACATGCCTTGGGGAAGGAGCAGAGGCCAAAGCATGGCCGTGGATGAGCGTTTCACTGCAAACGAGTTTCTTGCTTTGGAGTAGAAATGGCAAACATATGCAGAACAGATCTGGTTTCCATCAGCCTGTTATTTATAGCACAGGTTTCACACCATGGATTGTGGACAGTCATGCTTGCTCTTTGGGGCTCTCTCAGTGCTCTGCTGCACTTCCTCCTCACCTGAGCAATGAATCTGTGTGTTTTACCCTGCCATGATCGGGCTGTTCACGTCCCATTTAGTTGTGTGCTCACTAAATGTGCTCCGCAGAGCTTGGCTGCTCCTGAAAAGGGGGTTTGCAAGCAGAGTATCTCCAAGACATCCTTCTGAGCCTTGGACTGTGGTGGTGAAGACAGACTGGTTTATCAGCAGTGCACAGGGGAGAGATCTCCTGGAGCCTTTGATTCATGGGCCCCAGAGGACAAACTACCTCTGTACAGCTGCATCAGCTGAAAACACCTTTGGCATGGAGGAGGATAGAGTCTGGTGGAACAGCCAGGCACTCTGCTCTGCTGCTGCACTCTGACAGCAAGGACTTCACATCAAGCCCCACCTCGATCGACTCTCTGGACCCTGCAAAAGCCTCCCGTGCTCAAACCATTCCAGACAGCAGAACACTCTAGTTGGGCCTGAAACAAGCTCCTACCCAGCACAACTGGCGAGGGGATCTGCAGCCCATCCACGTGCTGATTACTCCCATAGAGCAGAGTGAGGGTGGTAGGTCCCGTCTGGCATGCCTGGAATCATCCAGCACTGTTCTGAGCACTGAGGCTCAGCAATGGCTCTTTGGTCTCTGCTGTTGATTGAATGAGATTTGTTGTCCATAATAAAACTCCTGGCATGCGATCAGTCACTGTATATAAACCCAAATGACACTACAAAGAGCCACGATATGGTCAAACAGCTCTAAAACATCATTAAAACAGGGGCCGTCCCAAGTCCAGGAATTCTGAAGAGCCATGAGAAGTCTGGCAGTGCTGTTCAGGTCCCCCCCAGGCAGACTTCCAGGTGGACAACATGGCTGGTGGTTGTCCTCGAAAATATCCCAGCACAAAGGCTGGGAAAATTTCTTAGTTACCCAACAACAGAAGGTGACACAACACTCCGTCCATGAGGCCACAATAATCAGCATCAAACAGTTTAACTCTGCTGGATTTTACCTGCAAAGCAGGGCATGGGCCTACACCACCAGCATGTCTTCCTCCCAAACCCACAGAGACAAAGCTGACAGGAGCCCAGAGCTCTCAGTCATACCATGGCTCTACAACCAGAGCAGATGCATCACCACAGTCACCTTCTGGACACTGGCACCTTAATCAGTGTTGACTTAGTTACCAAAAAAAACACTTAAGAACCTTGAGCAAGATGTCCTCAGGAAAGGAGGTGACAGGTTTGGTCTGCTACTGCACCTGTCAGTGGTTCAAGTTAGGGGAAATGGATCTTACATCCTTTTTCTGGAATTTGAGGGCTCGACTGAGGTGCCTAAATGCAGATACCTGCATCTGGTGCCTCTGCAAGTGTGGCAGATCTGCCAGTTCCACACAGAGGTCTCAACTGGAATGATGAGCTTTTTGGGCAGCCAAGTAGTATCCAAGCAGGAATTCAGGAGGAAGCTGAAGGTACAGACTGAAGGCTGTGGGGTGGAGCTCAGCTGCTCACACTGAGTTACTGAGATTCTGAAGTTGCTTAATAATTTAGTTTGTAAAAGAAGAGGAAGAAGTATCTTATTAACAATGAAGAGCAGTTACTAAAGAGGAGATCTCTTATAACAGAACTCTCTTTAGTCTAACAGAAAAAGCCATATCAATATCCAATGGCTGGAACCAAAATTAAACAAATTCAGATGGCAAAAAAAGTGCCAGTTTGTAACTGAATGAGTAACAAGCCATTGGAATTACTCACCCTGGGCTGTGATGAATTCTCCACCATCTGACTGGATGCTGTTCTAAAAAGCACCATGTATCAGACACATATTTCTGTGTTTGGGAAATAATGACAAAGCTTTTCCAGTTTGCATGAGCTTTTTGTGCTGTAAAACACAAACAAAAGAAGTTTCAGACTGCTCAGTTACAGATGGAGAAGGAAAGCAGAGTGAGTTTAAGTGGGCAGCCTGTGGACAGGACTTGGGATGCTTCAATACCATCACTGCTTGTCTGTCATGTGTCCTTCCCCTCTCCAGAGCAGCCCACAGCCCTGGAGCAGCCTGCACTTTGCTGGCAGCACCTTCAGCAAGGTGACACTGTGAGTAAACTCAGAGTAACAAGGTCAGGTGAAACACAGAGATCAGCTCAGCCAAACGCTCCTGGGAACATCTCCAGCAACACCTCTGAAGATGCTCCTTACAAGAAGCCTGAGAAGAACAGGACACCTGGGGAAGCAGCATTTTGATCCTCTTCCTGCCCTTCCAGCGAGAGCCCTGTCCAGAGCCAGCGTGCCAGGACTGGGCTCTCTGCATGCCTTTATCCAACAGAGCTGTGCTCTCAGAGCCCTCCAGAACACACCCTGCACCGTGGATCAGGGCTCCACAGCAAACCTGCCCTCTTCCTTTCCCTGCCCATTCCCATCTCTTGCACAGGACAAAGTGAGAGGTATATTTTAATTTTATTTTATTTCCAGCAGGCAGGAAAAAGAGAAAACCGCAGGCGAAACACTCACCTGCCAAGACACCTCTATGCTGGACCCATTGTACAGGAACACCTGCTGCCAGTCTGGATGGAGGAGCAATAAACCCCCAGGCTTGGACACCCTCTCAGCGAAAAAGTCTACATGTCTGACTTCAAGAGTATGTAATAAAAAATAGGAGGAAGGGCAGACAGAGGTAAAAGCTGGGCTGACTTTCTGTTGGCCCTGGGAAAGAGGTAAAGCCCAGAAGTAGGTGAGTAAATGATTCCTTTGCTGCTGTTGCCCTGAACTGAAAGGCACAAAGATCAATTCACCCCACTCAAAGTAAAAACAAATTTTAAAGATGCCTAGACAACAAATAAAATACTTCACCAATTTTGTCCACTTTCAGTTGGGGGCTACAAAAAAGGCTTTTGAGAAATTAAACGTAGAAATTCAATTATAAGATGCCTGCCTTGAAATAACCAAGACAAGTATGCCAGCTTGGGAATGACAGAATGAAAGCTTTTGAGTTGGAACCATTAGAGAGAGTCTGTCTTGGCTTAAAAGAGGGAGTAAACTTGTGGACAGTTTTTATAAAACCCCTGAAGGAGCACTGGTGAGATTTCACACAGACCGAAACCAGGACAGAATCTGACACACCAGCTTGGACACAGCCCAGAGAAACTCTGTTCCTCCTGCTTTCCCCAGCCCTTGCCTGCAAACATGTCACCACGGTTAACACAAAACACCATTCATCACAGGCAGAATCCAGGAGCACAAAGTTAGCTCTTACTCCAAGGCTGGGATCAAAACAAAACCAAAATCTTAAAAAGCAAGGATGGAATAGGGAGCCCTCTGAAAGTTCAGACAGAAAGAAATGCTACTGTTTCTCAGGAAAATGGGACAAAGTTATAAAAGCATCTTCAGCTTTATTCACTTGAGTTTATTCATTCACCTCCAGTGAAATTGCTCCAGATTCACACACAGCAGTGGCTCGAGGCAGAATTCAGCCCTTGCTGGTGATACTTTGGGTTCCTATCACCACATTTAGCCTCATTCTGACTCATATTATAGGAAGCAAGTCTTTGGTTCAAGAGCTTTGTTGCCTGATGTTCATATGGGGCTCCTGAACATCTACAGGGCTCCTAGAAGTACTCCAAAACATCAGTATGTTTTCAGGAATAGTTATGGCTCCAAGTAAACAGCTTCTTAATGACTGAGAAGCTGCTGGAAATGTCCAGATCTTTGTTGAGTAATTATGTAGCTACAATGTACCCAGGTTGCTGTGGACATGAGAGGGATTGTTATTACAATTACTCATTTCTCAAGTGGTAACCTGACCACAGAGAGATTCAAACCACCATTCAAAGGCACACAGGATGTCAGTACATCCTGAGAAAGAGGAAAATTCACACAAGCTGGTTTCTTGAGAACTTGCAAAAATCAAACAGAGATCCTGGACCTTTTCTGGCAAGACTTATTTTGGGTTCTCTGCTAAGAAGAGCAACAAGACTACTAAGAATTGCCTCCTGAACAGGACAATCTGGGATTCACACAGAAACAAACAGGCAAACAAAAAAATCAGGACGTTGTAACCACTAGTCTGTGCATCCTTCCTGCTCCCAGACGTCAGAGCTGACTGTTTTCTGAAATGATTGCCCAAGTTTGGATCAGCTGTGGGGTTTGAGGAAGCTGGATACACGCACTCCTTTCCTTGGAGCAGTGGGTACGACATTGCCTGAGCCACAGGAAAAACAGGATGGATGAGAAATTCTTCCCTCGCAATGGGAAAGCCAGCAGTCAGGACACCAAGAGGGTGGTCTGCCTGTTAATTCAGGAGACAGAATTCAAACTGAAAGCTCCATGTGGAGCAAATTAGCAAAAACTAATTCTAATCCGTCCCACGCTGGCACGTCAGCCCTGCTTAAAATTGCACCTCCCTTCAGATCTAGGCTGCTCCTTGTCCTACACGGGGAGAAAATGGGATGGGGAGAAGCTGCATCGCAGTCGGTGTGCAGATGGTCTGTGTTACTGAGCCTCTGGAGGATCAGCCACTTGCCCCCGTGCCCCACGATAAATCACAGTCTCCTCCAGGGTTCTCAGGGAAGAACAGTGCTCTCCCAGACTCTGATAGGGTTTAGAGCCTGCCTGGTTAAGGAGATGTAAATACTGAGCCCCTATCAGCCTGTCATTGTCATCATCGTCCTGGTTAGGGAACTACTCACATCTTTGAGCAGTTACTCCACGTCTCCTCCACCTGAGGAGAAGGTCTGGAGCCCATTTCCGGCAGCCAGCAGAGCACTGGTTTTCTTTAGCTGACACAAACAGAAGTTGTCAGCTTTTGCATTCTTGATTTCTGCCTGGTTTAAAGTCGCTGCCGATCCTTGGGAGCAGCTCAGCAGCTGGAAACGGAGAACTCGCAACCCTGGCCACAAAAGTGCTCATTCAGCTGCCCCAGGTGCTGCCCAACAAGAGCATCCTCTGTGGCCCTCAGGACAGGTCCTTGGTCCCTGCCTGGGAGAGGGGAAGTGACACTTCTGGTGACTCTCGTGGAAGGCAGAGCCAAAATGTGTGCGTTCACTTTCTTCTGCAGACATTAAACTGAAGAAACACCCAGCTGGGCCAAAATAAATATGTTTGGCATCTTTCCTGCTCCTGCACTGGCACGTTCGTGGTGCTGGAGCTGAAAACAGGCCTGAGCCTTATTTACACTAAAGTCTCTTTCCATCACTTTGGCAGTAGGAAGGGGCTTAGTCGTGGCACATATTATATTTTCTTTTCAACGTGTGTAAATGAGGATCAGGCTTTTACATGGCTTAAAATAGATGTAAATGACCCTTTATGCTGTCAAAACAGTGTTGAGAGGCCTTTCTGCAATTAAGAAATCAGCCCCATTATGCTTTCGTATCATGCTCCATTCATTTAGTTTTAGTATCCCAGCCTTGGGCAATTCCCCTTGACCTTGGCAATCTGTTCTGAGATTTTACGCAGTTGGGACTAAAACCAGGGGGCTGAGGAAGGTGCATGAGCTCAGAGAAACACATCACTTCTATCTAAACTGAGCTTGAAGACCCACCTGGACGACTCCCCCTCCCCAGTGTGCTCTAGGCCATCTGAGATAGGTTTATTCTGTCTATTAATTGCTCTGATGACTCTTTTTAAAAAGTTGAGCGTTTCAGTCCTTTTCACAAAACCATGAAAGGAGAAAAAGAGGCAGAGGGAGAATAACAAGACATGCTGGGCTGCCATCAGGGTTTGGATGCCTCACAGATGGAGTTGCCATGCCTCCTGTTCAGGCCCAGGCGAATCCACCACCACGTACCCAAGCCTCTGGTCTTGCTCGGTTCCCAGTTTGCTCTGTGCACGTTAAAGGACACACTGACGAGGAAGGAGCTGGCCTTCCTTGGATCTCTGCTACTAGATGCATTAATTTTCCTTGAAGGGGTGTTCTGTGAACACTGAGTGCTCAGGCCAACAAACAAACAGCTCTATGAGCTACCCCAGTGTTCAGTGGTTAAGGTTGGGGATCTGACACCCGTCCCTTCTGTGTGACTAATGCAGAGGAAATCCATCAGCCAGAAGACCTGAGCAAGGAGCAGACCCCAGACAAGCTGGCAGCCCAGAGGAAGATCTCTCTGGCTAAGGCAGCCTGTGTCCTTAGGCTCATTCCTGAAGGGTCTCCAGGTGCCTCAGGGATGCAGGACTCTACTTCTCTTCCTTTTTGTCACTCTGTACAGCAAATAAATTACTGGGGACCTTAAAATAAGGTGATGTATTTCCATATTGGTGTCTTTTGCCAGGGAGAAACTCTGGAGCCAAGAAGGGGATGGCTGTTACACTGATTAATTACTGTGGGTGCTCCTCGCTGCCCAAACTGCCTCCCACCCTTCCAGCCCTTGCTTCTGGTGTGGACTGCTGAAAGAGAAGGGCTTTGATTCCACCCTCTGGACTATTAAATCCAGATGCCATCCACCTTACTGCTCCACCAAATAATGTCTGGATAGACTGCACTGTCCCCTTGGAGTGGCCATCCAATGCGCCTGACAGGTCACCAATGCCATCATCCCTGGGAGCTGGAGCAAGTGATACTCAACCCAGCTGCAGAGTGAGTTACTGGGATAAGATGAGGCTGTGTCAGCCCATCCATCCCAAAACCAGAGCCACTCTGGGGGCACTGCCTAGCCCAGCACACTCAGAGCAACCCAGCTGAAGGGCAGAACATTTACAGGAACCATTGTTTTCTTTTCCTTTCAGAAGAATGCACAAGGGATTGCCAGCACTTTCCTTACCCCCTTCCTCTTTTCCTCCATAGAATAACCCTCTCTCCAGCTTTGCCTGCTGAATGCTGCTTCACAGCTTTTCTCCAGGAGCAGCTGCATTTGGAAACACCCAGACAAATCTTATCCAAGAGTTTATGAGGCATAGCTCAGAGGCACCCTGAAAACTGCAGCATGCTACCTAGAGTGCTGCAGATTATTATTACTTTTTTAATCTTGGTATAGTTCTGGATAAGGTTTTAATTGGGCATAGTATTTCAAAGCCAAGGAGCAGGATCTATGCAAAGCACTGGATGGTTTCTGTATTAATTGACCATCAAATCCTTCCCCTTTGCATCTGCATTTTATTATTAGAGAATGTAAAGCAGTTTATAGGTCTTTTAACCTCTTCAAGCAAACACTCTGTGGAAGTTATGCTGCTGCAGGGACCATATCAGCTTTATAGACTTCATTTCTAATCCAGGGAGGGGGGGGGGGGAATGGAGAAGAGACAGAGCAAATGAATGATTTTTGAGGGTATGAATTCAGCTGGTGTAAATCAGCACAAGTCCATTAACTTTGGTAGAGTTATGCTGATTTATGCCAGTCTAAAGATCAGACATTTGATCTGCAATGAGGTCCTCGTTCCCAGAAGACCAAAACAGTATCAGACCAATCTTCACAGACCATTTATCAGCCCTCACAACTACATTCTTCCCCGCTGCATGGAAAAACCCTGATCAGATGCCAGGGAGCCATCTGGCAAGCTGGGTCCCATGGCAGGCATGCACTTGGAGGAAAATCACCTCCCAGCAAGGCACCTGGATGACCTCTGTGACCACCAGCCTGTCACCAGAGCTCCCGGGGTGAGGCATGCCAGAGAGAGGCAGAACCACGCTGTGGAGCCTCAACTGAGCCTTGCAAGCTCTCACCAGAGCTGCTGAGCTCTTCTTTCCTCAGGGTCTCACAGCTGAATTCCTCAGGGAGCAAAGACCACTCCCAGGTCAAGAGAATCAGGATTTGGAGCCCAAACTGCCACGGGTTCCTGCGTACAAGGGTGAAATCTGCCCTTACACAACCGGGCAAGACAAGCCATGTTTGATCTCCTTTGTGAGTTCTGTGCAGCAGGATAAGAAGGAAAATTCACCACCTCACTTCCTTTCTTTCCCTGTTTTCTCCACACAATTGTTCCAGCACCCCCCAGCAGGTGGGATTCCCATTTTGCAAACCCCTGCCCTATTTCTTTGTTCCATAGTAATCCCAAATGCCACCAGACTGAGCCCAGGACAGTGATTATGAGCAGGCAAACAACAGGATAAGGGCCAGTATAATTATCTTGTTCCTAAGAGCTTCACAACGCTCCCAAGTATCCTGGATTTAGTTCCTTGGTAAGGTCCTGAACGTCTGACTCTCAGGCACTATGGTTTTATTGCTACAGAATAAGCCAGAAACCATTCAAAAGCTTTAAAAGGTCTTTTTAAATAGTCAGAATGAATTTACAGTGTTGGCTGCCTGGCAAATGCAACAGGCATTTCAAGTGGAAAGGAACAGTCCTTTATTGCATCTGCTCCTGGCATTTAGGGTGCCCCGATCACTAACAACTCCTCAGCTTCAGTGCTCAGCATCCTGCAGGCTGCTGGCTGGGCACAGCCAAGGCAGGAGACAGGCTGGGGAAAAAGGGTCTGCATGAAAGGAAAACCTGGGTTTAGAGTCAGCTGGAAATTTTCATTAGGCTTTGTCAGAAAATGGTCATTTTTCACTTAAAGCGTCACAGAAATTCCTTGGTTTCAAACACCTGCAAGTGAAACATAAGCTGGGCTCCGCCAGCAAACCTTTCCCAGATCTGCCTGCCCAGACTGACTCTCTGAGTGCCACCTCACCTCAAGGGTCCAGGTCTGGAGGGCTTTTGACAGTTGCTTTTGAACAGTGCTGGTGTCCTTGAGTAGCACTGCTGAGGACACGCGGCTGAGAGGGACCTTAAACCAGGTGCAACCCTTCCTCCACCCAAGTTCTGGCTATGGACACCCCATCTCAGCCACTTCATGGCATTGCCATCATTATTTAACCAAGCAAGTGGCAGGGCACCAGGCCTCAAGCAGCACTGGAGAGGAGAGGAACAGCAGATGACTTTTTGATGGTCTGAAAAGCCCAGAATAATTTGCTAATTTTTGTGACTGGGACAGATTAGAGTGACACGGGACTGAGGGGTTTCTAGGTTTATGTCTGGGGTTAAAAAGCCATTAGTGGAGCAGCTGGAACAGCCTCTGCATGTGTGGAGAGATGAAGGGGGATTCATACAGCTCAATGGGCTACAGGAAAGGACTTCTCCAAATCCTCCTGCTCTGTCTCAGCTCAGAATGAAGCCTGGGGCACACCTCACCGTTCCCATGCTCCCAGTTCCCTGCCCTCCACCCACATCTGCAGGGTCACCCATGCCAAGCTCCAAACAGGTCTCTTCCCTCTCACATGCCTGTGCAATGTCCCAGTCTGGCCAGTCTGGGCTCTGAGATCCTTCTGCATGATGGGAGCACAGCAAAGTGCAGTTGCTGCTCCACTTGGCCCCTTCCTCAAGCAGATGTGAGGCAGGGGCTGACCCACAGACCCTTTGCAGGAGCTGGCTCTGACCTCCCATCTCAGGCTTAGGTGTTTCCTGACTTGGTTAGCAGTGTTCTGGGGCTTTTATCTCCCCATTCTGGGCACAAATAGGGCCATAAAAATTGTATTTTTTCTCCACCAGCTGACAGTGGCTGCTTAGGAAAAATGTATAAATATCAGAGCCAAGTCCCTTGTCCTTCCCTTCAGAACTTCTAGAAAATGCAGGTTTCCTCAGGGCACTGGAGAAAGGCAATTAGCAAAGAAGATGGTCAGGAAAATGCTTTAAAAAGACTAACTAGACTAATTTAAAGGTATTATTATTAATGATGGCTATTACAGTACTAGAAAGCTCAGTGATTTTTCAGACAGGACTGAAAAAGGAATAGGAACAAAACGAAGTAAACTCTACAAGGCTGCAAGAGACACAAAACAAGCTCTGGAACCAAACAAGATTAGTCTCAGGACAATCAAGCCAAATCCTCTGCTTCAGGACACCAGTGTGGGTTCCCAGGAGTTCAGGGGCTGGGGAAGAACTGAGGTTACCTCCCTCTGACCAGGGCAGAGGATATTAAAGCTGAGCTTTCCAAAGACCTTTTGGGAACTCAGCTCACAGTCACTGCAGTTACACGAGCTGAGGAATTCCCTTGAGGCTGTGAAAAATCTGTGCTCTGCTCTGCTAACCCACCCTCCCAGGAGCCATCAGAACCAGCGTCACCCACCCACCACACCCTGCATCACTTGCACCTCTCCACGCACCACCAGACTGCCAACCTGGGACATTTTCTGAGGACTGGACAGAGGCCACCGAGCCCAGAAGTCACTAATTCTCAGGAGGCACCCACTGCCTCATTGGTAATTACTTAAATAAACTTCCCTTTCGTGGTGTCTGAGCCGGGACCTTCCTTTCAGACACATCCCACAAAAGCTTTATTTAAGGTAAGATAACAGGAAGGTTCCACACACGAGCTGGGCTGCACCTGACTAAATACTGGGCCCTGGTGATGGCTGGATCCTTGAGCTGGGTTTCACCACCTCCCTCTCCTCTCCAGCACAGCCCCTTCCCAGCCAACAGCCCCCGTGTGATTCCCTGCATGGATACCCTTCATGCAAATCTGCCTCGTTAATCACTGCATCCCAGGCGCAGCACGGAGTCATCTGCTGGGAAAATACTGTTCCAACCCAAGGACACAGCACATCACAGTGGTCTTCATGAGGGGTAGTATCTACAGGAGGGGGGACTTGGAAACCTGCCAGCCTCCAAAAATTTTTCATCCTGCCTGAGTTTAAATCTTGGATCCTGACTATTACAGACAGAGCTGCCTTTGCAGGCAGGAAGGATCAGTCACCACCATGGTTATGTCCCCTCCCTGCCCATGGCAGGACCCCGGGGTCATGTGAGAACTCCCAGCTTGAGAACTTGGGGTTTGAATTATGAACTACCCCAAAATAACCACACTGAGAGTCTCCAGAGACACTGACCCATTGCACCAGCCAGCTCTGAGCACAGAACCAGCCTGGCAATTTGCTTCCTGAGATTTCACTTAAAGCTGCAGCCTGTGTTTATCTCACCTGAGTGATTTTGAGAAAGATCTTACCTGTCTCAGTGATCTATGGTTCTACCAGCTGGGATCCAGGTCCCAAAACTCCAAGAATTTCTTAGATTTTAAGATTTCTGGTCTGTCAAGTGATGGTTTTGTCTCTGATACAGAATTCCAGTCTGACAGCAGTACCCCAAGCATCTCTAGTTCTCACAAGTTTCCACAGCATTTAGTGTACTCCCAAACAACTTATTCTTATTCACAGTTGTCCAGAATATGCTTTGCTAATGAGACCTTTGATTTGCCTTGATGTAGATCTGTGAGATACTGTGGAGAAGCTTTCAAGCCTAGGACTTACTCTTCAGAAAAGCTAGCATTAAGTTCCCAAAAAGAAGATCCATTTAAGTCAAAAGTTTCACAGTTTTGCTGGGGCAGAAGAAAATCTCAGGATAACAAAGAGTCAAGGGAGGAATATTGTCCTCAGCTGAGGCAATAGACAAGCAGTCAGACACAAAAGCCCTTTCTACAGTTCTGACAAAGAAACAATATCCTCAAGCCCCTATAGAGCTTAGTTTAAACCAAAAGGGCAGACAAAGGAGACAAAATACGGAATTAAGACACTTCCCCTCTGCCACATTAACTTCAGTAATGTGGTGGCATACAATGGCATAAGAAATCTTGAAGTTCATAAGAAAAAATAAACTAGAAAGATACACAGAGTGGGGATTTTCAATTACAGAAATGGACATTTTTGACATTTTAGACCTCTCAAACCACAGCACAGGTATTCAAGACTTTATCCACATTCACCACAGGTAGAAAGAGCTGTCAGGCAACAGCAGCAGACAGCAGGAGCCCAGAGCAGCTCCCAGTGGGTCTCTGGCACCACAGTGCTGGAGCTTAGCTCTGACCACAGTGTTTATAACCCTGAAGACAGAGAGCTGGTTGAACAGGATTTATCAGGAGCAGAGGCAAATGGCAACATGAGACTGCTCGAAGACAACCATCTGCCAGCAGCTTTACCAGCAATAACCCTCCTGCAGACAGCTGAAAGGAGGTGACACATCTCAGGGTCAAGGTGAGGTTGGACAGGGCTTGGAACAAAGCAGTCTGAAGAAAGGTGTCCCTGCTCCTGGCAAGGGTTTTGGAACAAGATGATCTTTAAGGTCCCTTCCAACCCAATGATTCTATGATTTCTGTCCCTCAGTGTGCTGAATGCTGCACCTCCCAGCACTGTGGGCCAGCTGACGTCCACCAGACACCACCAGCAGTGCTAACGCTCCCCAGGGAGGTCCTGGTGCACTCCTAGGCTCCCTGTTATGTCCAGACAGATGTAAAAATGACTAGCCCAGAGGTAGTCCAGGAGTGAGCAAACAGGCACCAGAGACAGGGTTCCCTGCCTTTCACCAAAACGCTTTGACCCCCGCCCTCCTGGAATGAAACCAGCCCCTCAAAACCACCACCGTGAGGAACAGAAAATTGCAAACGACTTAAAGCGGGGTGGAAAACTCTGAGCTCCACAATCACAAGCTGAGGCCACTAATCTTCTTGTCATGGGAGCAGACTCACCCAGCAGAAGGGAATTCCTGCCTTTGACCAGACTAATTAGAGACATCAAACTCTGCTCCCGCTATGGCTCGAGGTGCCTTAATTGGATGTGACATTCGCCGCACGCGAGGGACGCAGACGCGCACACGCGGCTCAAAGGCATCTGGCACCCACGGGGCTGTGCCGGCACCACGCTCCCTCCCTCGCCCCCTGGGGTGAGCTGTGTGGGGTGGTGTCTTGGGGTGACGTTATGATGCGTATCCCATATCGCTGCCTATGCCCAGAAATTAATTTTTGTGCCTTTCTGTGCCTCTAAACTGAGCCTGAGAGGGAGAAGAAAAAACTGAGCAAAACTTTCTCAAAGCAGTTTGCAGCTTGTTCAAGGTCACATAAAGATAGGAGGTTTTTTTTTCCCTTCCCAGCCGCGGCAGGGGAGTGAGGAAGCACCCAGATTGCTGTGTTCCAGTCAGCTTTTGGCCAGTTGTTTCAGTTTCTGGTTCTCCGGAGAGAGACTGAGAGTTGGACTTTGCTTTTTCCTTCTCTAGAATTCCGGATTTTTCTCCCTTTGCTACTGGACTGCTTTTCAACCTCAGAGCACATCGGGAGGACTTTTCGTCGGGCACAGAGGGCCTGGCCCTGGGCCAAGCCCCAGCTCCGAGGAGACCAAAGGGAGGACACTAACGCTTTCCCAGGTTTTTCCTCCACAGCAAAAGATTTTACCATTTAACCCATTTAACCTCATTTTCCTTTCCCGTGTGTTTGTTAAATAAATAGTTTCATCTTCTTCACTTTCCTTCGAGGAAAATTTATTTTTTTTTCCCGAACCTGGTGGGGGAGGGGTGGTTGTGCCTTCTCTCAGAGTATATATTTCTAAATTTGGCCAAACCGGAACAGGTGGATAAGCACTCATCCCACCCCACAGCCACTGCCAGCCCTGGGTGGGTGGATGGAGAGCGTAGATGCCTCCCCCATTTCAGGGAGAGGAGTACGGTCTGACGCAACACTGAAAGGATGTTTGAGAAGGTGGGGATGGGAGTGGGATTCAAAGCTTTGCTCAAGTGAAATCAAGGTAGAAGGTGCTGAAGGAGCAGTGCCTGTTTCTCTGCCGTGCAGGTACAGGAGCAATCAGCTGCTGTGCCTCGGGAGTGCAAAAATTTCCAAGCATGGTGGTGTTGGGAAATAGAATTATTGGGATCAATAAAGGAACTGTGCAAGCAATAGACCTGGAAGTTTTTAGGCTTTTGTGTGTGAGAGACACTTTCCATGGGAAAGTCCCTCTGTGAAGAAAACAAACAGGCCTGAGAAAACTGAGAGGGAGTGAAAAACTTGCAGCTGTGCTATCCGGGAGTGAACAAGGGAGGTGAGCACAGAATTCATTTGATCATAACAAGACTGTGGAGACTTGCCAATGTAAGTCCAATTATGTAGAAATAGAAATGTGTCTTGATAAGCTTTAAGCCACTTAGGAGCTGACAAGCTGGTATACTATATAAGTGCCTTTGGACTGCTAAGAAATGGAGTTCATTTATCAACCATATCGGTTTGGATTCTCTCTCTCTCCCCCCACTGGGGTCCGGGCTCCTCGTCCTGCGGAGCTTCTAACATGGTGGTACACGAGGCTGTAAAGACCTCAAATTAGAGAAGATTTAAGATGCAAGATGAACTAACTGGGTGTTTGGGTAGAGTGATATGAATCCTCACCTCCTGTTCAGCACTGGCTCCTCGAAGTCCAGAGGTAAGTCACCACACTCTGCAGAATCCTGCAGCAGCCCTGGAAAGAAAACTTGCCTTAGATACTGATGGGAAGGAGACAAACATCATATTTCTAAACCAAAAGCCCTCTTCTGCACAGAGCACCACAGTTTGGGGAGCAGCCTGGAGTGGCCAGCGAAGCACAGGACATCCCTGCAGCCCTCTCCAGTCCTGCTGAGCACTTAGAGAGCAGTGCCCACCACAGGGAGGGCAGTCAGGGCAGGTGAGCAGAGATGTCCAAGCCATTGGAGCACCAGGCTCTGAAGACCTGAGTTGAGACAAAGGCCCTGGAAAAAATGAAGCTTCCTCAATGGCACTGCAAGAAATCAACTTTCCTCTTCAGTTATTGCTTTTTTCTGTAAGATTAGAGTCCCATTCCTCTATTATTTGTACTGTCAACTAAAAGTGTTGGCTTGCTGGGTCGTATGGCAGCAGGCAGTGTGTTCACATCAGAAGGCCCCACGTTCATTCCCAGTTAATGATCCATAAGAGGGACTGCAGCACTCCTCCTACAAAGATTGCTTGGAAGCTACTGACAGACTGCTTAGTTTGGGGCAGCAAAAAAGCACTGAAATATTTCCATGACTTATAAATCAGGTGAAGTCAGCAGTGCTTCATAAGGAGCAGTAACATTTGGTGCACACTGGTACCGATAGCCGGTCAGTAAAAGCTCCTTCAGAGTAAGAAAAAACTAAAAATAGACAGTGATATCAGTACAACTGAAACGCAGAACTTGTTCAAATTCATATATAATAAAGCAATTATTGTTTGTTATTGAAGTACCAATTGATTATTAAAAACACATTTATTGAGGCTGGACCACAAGGTAACAGATACGTACCTCTGGCATAGCTGCGAAACCTCAGTAAATAGTGATTATTGGAAACAGATTTACTGAGGCCCAACAATACTGTAAGATGTGTATCAGTTACAGAGCTCTTAAAACCCAATCAGTCTGTTCTTAAGCCATTTTTACTGAGGGTTTACAGCTCAGCAGTAGGGCTCCATGTCTTCATCTGGGGTCGCTAAGCCACATCTTATTGCTGGTTTGATATGTAATTAAGGGAGTGTTTGCACTGAGCAGGGAGAGCCAGGGTAAAACACATTGTCCTGCTTCTAAAAATGCAGAGCAGAGCTGCTGTGTGACCTGTGGTTGAATCTTTTCAAGCATCTCTGAGCCCCTCTTCGAGTGGAGAGTGAAGACTGTGGGCAATCTGAGAATAGGACCCATCCCAGTGCCCAATGCCACAAGCAGTACACGTCCTCCTTCCCTCCACCATGCAGCTCACACCTCTGCTAGGCTTTGGACCAACTCACACTCATCACGCTCCCTTCACCGAATCTCACTGAGTAACGTTGTTGTAAACAGCAAATCCAAGCTGCAATGACATTAAAATTGGGCTGAGACCAAACACTGCCTGGGAGGGGAGAGCTGGGCATGGTGAGACCATGAGCACACCGTCAGAAGGCACCAACCTGCAGCCTGTGCTTATTCACACAGAAAAAGTCCCATCTCCTGGTCCCTTCAGGAATGTTTAAACACTTGCCCAGGAAAGCCAGCCTGTCTGCCTGCCTTCCTTCCTTCCTTCCTTCCTTCCTTCCTTCCTTCCTTCCTTCCTTCCTTCCATCCCTCCATCCCTCCCTCGATCCCTCCCTCCATCCATCCATCCATCCATCCATCCATCCATCCATCCATCCATCCATCCATCCATCCATCCCTCCATCCATCCCTCCATCCATCCATCCATCCATCCATCCATCCATCCATCCATCCATCCATCCCTCCATCCATCCCTCCATCCATCCATCCATCCATCCATCCATCCACCCATCCATCCACCCATCCATCCATCCATCCCTGCCAGCCCCACAGCACGTGCTTCTCCTGCTTCTCCCTCTCACACACAGGGTACCAGCCTTCAGCACAGCCACTGGAGCCTCCCCAGTGCTGACTGAGCCTTTCACACATCTCGGGATGAGCACAGGAGGCCACATCCCCAGAGACACAGCCAGAAAACAAAGAGGCAGTAGGGAAACCGCAGACAGAGTGAAGGCAGTGATTTTGCCCAGATCATGCAGCACATCCAGGGCAGGAGATGTCTGCTCCTTTTCTTTTGCTGTGTCTTAAGACCTCCCAAGCCTCCCCACCGGAGGAGGAGGAGGAGGGGAGAAAGGAGCCCAGATTACTGAAGAACTCCCCTAGCTCCAGTCTCCTCTGTTCAAATTTATATATTCCACTACAGGTGACATCATGATTGCTGGAGTCTGACAAGTGATGCTGTAAAATGCATGAAACCATAAAAATTTCAACAGCAGCAAGCTCCATTGACGCTACATCTGACAGCACTTAGCTGCCCAGCTAACACAAATATTATAAAAGCACTCAGGAAAGAAATCCAACCTGCCTGACCTCAGTTTTGGACTAATAAAGGGTACAGCATGACCAGATTTCATCCATGTATAATAAGCAGACAGCTTTAAAAGAAACCAAAGCAGGGTGTTTGTAGGTGTGAAGGACTAAGGCAAGAGATGAGTTAAGAGTGGGCAAAGTCATCTCTGGGCACGCAGGGCTCTGCTCCACTCCAGCTCCCTGCCAGGAGATCTGCCTCAGGAACTGCTCAGCTATCACTGCAGCAGGATGGGCTCTGGCCCTGCATAGCCAGGCCAGGGTGGGTAATTGCCCAAATTATGTCAGAGCACCTGATGTTCAGCTCTGCCCTCCCCCCACAGGGAAAGAGCGAATAATCTTGTCTCTGAAAGTTGGACAGGAAGAGAATCCAAAAGAATCATTGCCCTTTCTTTCATCACTCTCAGAGCTAAATTTTAGAAGTCTGAGGATCTGCTTTTTATTTCTTTCTGCTGTGAGATTCCTCTGGTCTCCCTGGAGGAGGAGAGCACCCCTCAGATCTGTAGAAGGCTCTCTCTGAAGAAGGTGAAGGAGGATTCCCACATCTCCCAAAACCACTGAGGTGAGTCAGGCAGATGTGGGCTGGTGGGATTTTCCAACCAGACATGCTGAAATGGATCATCCATTTCTCCAGGGAGAGCTGGCTTCCATGAGCTCTTTTGGGATTAGTCAGATGCATGGGCACAAGGAGCCTGTCACTTTCCCACCTGCCACCCCAAAACCTTTCCGAGCAGAGCTGGGGACCCTTGGGAACCAGAGCTGGCAGTTCTCAGCCTCCTCTCAGAGACCTTCTGAATAAACCACAGGCTCCAATTTCCACCCCGTCCTGCACCCATACACCAGCCAGTGCCACCCCAATATAACTCAGCCCAGGGACTGCCCCAGCACCCAGGGCCACCAAAAGCAGCACCCAATAAAAACCAGGTACCCAGCTGTCCTGCATCTGTGCCACAAAGTGCACCAGGAGTCTGGTTTGCTGCTAGACAGCAGCAACAGCCCTGTAAGTACATCTATAGCTCCATTAAAACTCCCTTTATTCAAATGATTGGAGAGCTGTCTTGGAGCTCGCTGCTCTCATGGTGCACAGGCAAGGTGGGGAGTGAGTGGAGCAGAGGGTACCAGTTGGGTTGCCCAGCTCTGGAGCTGTGTTCCAGGCAAAACAATCATCATCATCATCATCGTCATCGTTGTTATCATCATCATCATCATCATCATGAAAATCACATTCTTATACACTCAGTAATTAGCAATGGTGGTCACCATCCACACACAGCTTTTGATAGTAAAGACAGACATCTTTAAATTACATTTGTTCAGCCAAAGAGAAAATGTTATTGCAAAGTTCTCTGCAGTGTTTTGTATCACAGGGTTTTACCAAGCACTTCAGTGGAAAGTGGATGACCAATTTCTCACAAAAACCCATTTTTTTTCATTACCATTGCAGATGTCCTTTTTCTGTTAAAATAATTAATGAGAGATCCTGCAGATTTTTCAAACAATTTTTAATTACTGAAAAAATATGCATAGTGAAAAAAATTAAAAACTGGACTGAGTTTAATTTTTTTTTTTTTTTACATAAATGGCTCCCTGTTTTGCTGACAGGTTTATCAGAGTCAACATCAGCCGATGGAAATGTCATGGTTACAGGAAGTGGTGGAAACCACCTGGTTTGGAGCAACACAGGACAGCAACTCAGTGAGGAACATCAGCCCTCACTGTCCTGGGGCAGGACAAACAGTTACCAGGTAGGACTTCACCTTTCCTGCTGAAGTTCTTCCAAGTGTCCAGCTCACCAGCCAGGTCCAGCTCCAAAACCCACAAATCACACAAATACCAAGACAACTGAAGTTTGGTCTTTGCAGCCACCATCATGAAAAGCCAGAAAAATATTTAGACACCTAATTTCAACTGAAATAAAGTTGATGTCCTGCTGCCCATGGAAAGGTTCCTGCCTGATCCCTCCCTGGACCACATTTCATGCTTCTCCACTGCAAAACACCTTGGAAAACGCTAACAGAACTTCCCAGAGTCCTGCTGCTCCCAGGTCAGGTTGTGTGAGGGCTCAGCTACTCTAATTAACAAAAAGCCCTTACTGGGAAATGAGCTCTCCCTTAGCAGCACAGGAGAGCAGCTCTGGGTTAAACTGTCCCATATCCTGCTGCTGCCAGCCTCTGGATAATTCCCTGACCTGGACTCCAGCCTAAAGGCAGCAGGAGCACCTGCCTGGATTCCCTATGGATGGTACCGAGCTGTGGGAGTCCCAGTTAGCTCCCATCAAGCCAGGAGATGGCACTCCATGACGTGTAGGGTGACACCTGGGCTTTGAGGCCCCAAACCCTTCCCTTTTGTCCCTGCCAAGCCATCCTTTCCACTCATCAGCAGCCAGGTGGAGCAGGTCTGTTCACCGGGGAGGTGACAGCCAGCACGAGAAGGGGACGCAGCCACCAGCCAAGACCAGGCAGCTGTGGCCAGCACTGCTCCCACCTGCAGCCCTCCAAAGGCACCATCTGGCTCCCAGCAGCTTCATTTTGCAACCTTAGGGTCCCTTTAATGCATCCCCCCCTTCTCCTTTTTATGGAATACGCAAAAAAGTCATAGTAACTGATCATAAAATTTCAAACTCATTTACCTTTCAGGAGGCAACTCAGCACAGGCTGTTACAGGGCAATTTGGTACATCATAAAGTTTCCTATTAGAACAGAAAATAGGGCTGCTTGCATGAGCTGCCAATTGGAAATAAAATAGTACTGGGGTCATGATCATTAGCACTGCTTTTTCTATTAGGTTTGCTTTCCACCAGGGTGGGAAGAGGAGGGAGATTTAGATGCAGGTGAAAACAGTTGAGGCAGATCTGGAAGACAGGAGAGATGAGCAGGAGAGATGTCAGGAGAGAGGGTCACTCTCTTGGGGCACAATGGGTCTCTCCCTGCACCTACTGAACTTGTGGTGGAAAGCTCCATGGGGTGATGTTGGATCTGGAATGAGTCCCTGGACCACACTGGGGTGTCCAATCTCCTGCAACAGCAGCAGCATGAGCAGCTCAGCAGGGTGGCAGCTCCTTTGTGATCCTCGGGAACGCAGCACATGTTTGCAAAAACAAACTCGCCTAAGCTGAGGTAAAGGCAGGCCAGAACGAGAGCATGCTTGTTGGTACTGCTACCACACACTGCTGTAAATAAAGGCCCTAAAGTGCTGCTATCCACAGGCATTTCTTAGCACAATTCCCTTCACTGCTGGCAATCTTTGACATTGATCTTATGCCTCTCTAGTTACTTGCTGTATTGAAGTGCATCATAGCCCAGTCTCCTGGCAGCTGCATTAAAATATCCAGAACAAAACGTCCCTGGGCTTGTCTGTGCATGGCACAACAAAAAACAGCCCCACACCACGCTGATGAAGTGATGTGGCTGAGACCACTGAGGAGAGCAGTGGCTGCAGTTATCACAGACTCATGGAATGGTTTGGGCTGGAAGGGACAATAAAGATCACCTTGTTCCACCCCCTGCCATGGGCAGGGACACCTTCTGCTATCCCAGGGTTCTCCAAGACTTGTCCATCCTGGCCTTGGACACTTCCAGGGGTGGGGAAGCCACATCTTCTCTCAACAACCTATGCCAGGGCCTCACTACCCTCACAGGGAAAAATTTCTTCCTAACATCTAATCTAAATCTACTCTCTTTCAGTTTGAAGCCATTCCCTCTTGTCCAGTCATTGTGGTCTGTGCTCTTGAGATTGAACTCTCAAGGACATTCTGAGCTGTCCTGATGCTATCATCCCATCCATGAGGACAGTGGTACAGGAGGAAGGCTGAAGCATTTTGCTTCAGGAAAGCAGCAACAGAGCTGAAAGCAGCATAAATAATGTTTTTATTTCTGTGAAGGAGGAAAAAAGCTTCTTCCCCCTGTGAGCAGTTTCCTTATGCTGATGCTCATGCTATAAGCACACTGCCCCAGGTGACTGCTTGGTGTGAGGCTCAGCTCACCTCACCTCCACACGTCGGCACAGCAACAGATCCCCATCACATAAATGAGACATCATAAAAGAAACTGGTCCATGGAAATCAGAAGGCATCAGCTCAGAGTTTGGGGCATGCAGGCCACAAATGGCTGTGAAGCCCAGGTCACGAACCAATAGCAAGCAATAACAACACGATCTGTTTGTTAATATTCATCCCATGGCTCCCATAAAAGCCCTCAGGCCCTCTCAAGAGCTCTGTCCCCTTGCATTATTCCTCACAATTTATTAAGACAAATTGTTCCTACACCACAGTTGGAAAGTAATCAAAACCAGCAGCACTGTCTCCATCTCGTGGGGGAACTGAATCCCAGCCAACCCATCTCACTGCTCGCTGAGCAGATCATGGGCTTGGTACCTCCCCACGTCTCCCCTTGGCTTTTGGGTGGTTTCTTCTTAATTGTAACCTCCAATTCTCCCTGTCCTGGCATTGCAATCATCCCTGAAGCATTCCACCCCTTCCTGCCCCGTTGCAGGTTCTCCCCCATTGTGGGGACTCCAGCCACAGCTGGACAGGACCAAAGGCAGGGGAAAGCTACCCAAAACTGTGTGTAGGGAAACTTTTGCCAGCAGCAGCAGCATCTGGACAAGGAGCCCTGCTACAGTCATACCCATGGCTCTTTTCCAGCCTTGAAAACCACCAACAGACCTCACACAACCTTTGTGCCTCTTCAGTGAAGGGCCCGCTCATGGTCTTACAGTAGAGAGATGGGGAGGGCACAGCTCCTGGGGCTCGTGGAGGTGCTGCCTGGCTTGGCTTTCATTTGCCTTCATCTCCTGAAGGAGAACAGCCAAAAGCTGGGCTCCTGCCTTGGGAATGTGTCTCCCAGGGGCATTGCCTCCTCCATGCCCAGCACTCTGCAAGCTGGCACCTCGCAGGGGCATCCCGACACTTGTGATGGCTCAGGCTGGGACACACAGCCAAGCTCACACCCAGGCACACACCCAGTGGTCCCAGAAAGGCACCATGAAAATAAGGGAGTTCCATGCTGAGATTCTGGGTGACTTCCTGGCAGACTAATGTGGGCATGCATTGAAAGGATTCCTGCATCCTGGCGCTCCAAGCGGGATGTGTGAAAATGCACCCCATGGCCCAAACCCACCTGGCCCAAGGGCTGGAAAGCCCCAGGTTCCCATTGTGTCTGGTCTTCCTGGCCTTTGCACACCCCATCAGGTGACTGGAAACTGCTCATCTTGTGGCCAAGAAGCTGGGCTGGGCATCTCTTCCTGCACACACACAGCTCTGCCAGCTGGAAGCGGATCCAGTCCCAAACACCAGCGAGGTGTGACACTCAGATGGGTTGAGCTGGTGATCCTAAAGCCAGAAAAGTCAGCACCGAGGCTGAGGGCTGAGGTGAGTGCTTGATTACAGAGGAGGGGTGAGGGTTTCTCAGGGGTCTGTTGGGGATGGAAGTGAAAGCTTTATGGAGTGCTGGTGGGTGCTCCTGACAGCACTGAAGACAACACAGATTTAGCACAGACTGCAGCAGTGTTATCCCCTCACCATCTGATTTCTGAGTTCCAAAGGCTTGGGGTGACAGATAAAACTTTGCTACACCATATTTCTGGGTTTATGTTCCACCAAGTGGCTGTTCACATTTATTCTTAACATTTTCCTGAAAGATTTTGCTCCCACTAATTCACTGCCATGGATTAGATAACCGATAGCAGAATTATCAGCCATGATGCAACTTTAAGTCCCAGTCATCTTTTATGACCGGGATTCATTCCTTAAACCTTTTCCTTCTAGCTTGCTTTGATTTGGGCTTTTCTTATTAATTAAATGGCAAGTTTCAGTAGCCTAAGATTGAATTATAAGGCTTGTTTAGAGGAAGGAGAGTGATCAGAGCAAAGGGTGGAAGCTATATATGTAATATATACATATACTTAAGACAGGGGACTTTGCTTCCAGACGTTTGGAACAAATTAAATAGAGGATCAAATTAACTAGTGATTGAATTAAGTGGAAAGCATCTCATTACCTAAAAGATGGAAACATGTGTCATTTTATAACAGCTAAAAATAAAGCAAGAATGGGTTGAAATGAAAAGCAGGAACCTGCAAATGTCAGCCAAATTTGGGGTCTGGTGAGCCCTCCAAAAGGGAAGGCTGTAAATAAGGTGGCTTTTGCCGCATGGAGGGAAGTGCTGGGAAACGATGGGCTTGGAAACCACATGTTGGGAAAAAGGAGCTGCTGCACGTCACATCTCACACGTGTGCAGACAAAGGAAGGTGTGCAGGGTGAAAGGGGGCTCGTCCAGCTGAGTGGGATGCCCAGGACACCCTCTTGTCCCACAGGCAGGACCCTCGGGCTTGGGATCCGCTACTCCACTGAAAACCCGGAGTAACTCCGCTCACTCTGCCAGCGGGATGAACAGTCAGTGAAAGAGTTCAAACTGCTTCTGCTGCTCACAGCCCAGCTGCTCAATCACTCGGAATTTCAAGTGTTTCACAAAGAGGAACAAACCCAGGGGTACAAATGTGTCTTTTTAACCCAAGATTAAGACATCTTATTGCCGTCTTAATTCAGCACCTTTATCGGAGGGCTCGTTCTGCTGCTTTCCAGACGCTCAATTTCCCTTGGAACAGATGTGAAAAGCAGAGAGAGCGTTCAGATCCAAGCTTTTGTTTCACCATTAGAACTGAGACCGCTTCATACGTTCCTCCCCTCCTGTGATATTGATGGTCATCTTCCTTCCTGCTCGCCTGGACCTTACAAATTCCAGTCACTTCTCTTCCTGACACCACATTTCACTTAGCGATGCATCGGATGGAAATTGCACTGGGCTGCCACAGAGCGCAGGAAATCAGTTTTTCACTCCACCAAACTCCAGCCCCAAATTCAGGATGAGGAATATGGCCTTAGCCCTTTCCTATCTAATGTCGTATTTTTCCCTTTTGTTCCACTTATACATATATCACGTCCTGACAAATGCAAGTGGAGCTTTTCCAAGATAAATAACGTTATCTTTGCAGGGCCCTACGGAACCCCATGGCAACTCATTATTTTTC